>NC_140972.1:27633371-27729871 GCF_056783735.1 Eptatretus burgeri | reverse complement strand
GTGACGCTGAGGTGCTACCTGGACGCCTCACCATTCTGCCGCCGTCAATTTATGGGTCACCACGTTGGTATGCCAAAGAGTTTCAGGATGCAATGGCTTTGGTCCGAGTCAAGGGAAAACCTGACTTTTTCCTAACATTCACCTGCAACCCAAAGTGGCCAGAAATTAAACAATCACTTTTTGAGGGTCATTCAGCCAATGAAAGACCTGATATCATCGCCCGGGTGTTTCATATGAAGGTGGAAGCACTCAAAGCAGACCTCCTCAAGAATGACATCTTGGGACATGTGGACGCTTATGTGATGGTGAAGGAAACGCAAAAGCGTCACCTTCCCCATATACACATGCTCCTGAACGTGGTACCTCGTGACAAGCCCAGAACACTAGCAGATGTTGATCGCGTGGTCTCTGCTGAGATTCCTGACAAACGCACAAATCCGGAACTACACCGTATCGTGACATCACACATGATTCACGGCCCATGTGGGGAATGGAACATCTCGAGCCCTTGCATGGCAGACCGGAAATGCACAAAGGACTATCCCAAAGCCCTACGAGAAACGACAAGCTTCTCTGATGACTCCTATCCCCTGTACAGAAGACGGGCAGAAGCAGCACCTGGTGATCCCATCATGAAGACAATACGAGGTGGTGCTAACGTATTGGTTAACAATGCATGGGTTGTGCCTTACAATCCATATATTGTCCTCAGGTACGACGCTCACATCAACCTTGAGATCGTATGTGCTGTCACCAGTGTGAAGCACCTGTACAAATACCTTGAAAAGGGCCCGGACCAGTGCCTGGTCAGACTAGAGCCACATGAGAGGATGCGAGAGGCATTACGACATGATGAAGTGACACGATACGAACTAGGGCGTTACATCACCGCATCTGAGGGATACTGGCGCATTTACGATTTCCCCATTCAAAGCAAGTACCCACCAGTTGAGATGCTGGCACTCCATCTACAGGATGAGCAGGTGATCACGTTCAATGACGAAGGTGCCGTACAGAACGTGACGGAGTCAGGATCCCCTGCAACAACGCTCACCGCCTTTTTCGAAGCCATGAATCTCCATCCACACATGCGTCATGTCCTATATCCAGATGTGTTCCAACACTTCACCAACTTTAGGAAAAGGTTTCAATTGCGGAAGAGAAGGCTGAGTTTCCAGGATAACCGTAAGGCTGATACGGTTGGGCGGCTCCCCATTATTTCCGTCAACTCACATAATGCCGAGTTGTACTATCTACGCATGCTACTGTACCGCGTGCCTGGCCCCACATGCTTTCAGGATCTCCGTCGTGTTGGTGGTAGGGTCATGGAGACCTATCTGGCAGCCTGCATTGCATATGGCATCGTTGACAATGACCAGGAGGTGGATTCTGTTATGGAAGAGGCTGCAAATATTGCATTTGGCCCTGCAGTCCGCGAAGTATTTGCCAACATGCTCACATTCGTCCTCAGAGGCAACCACTTGCAGTTCTAGGAAAGGCACAAGTATGCGCTGTGCGAGGACTTCATGCGTGCAGCAGGTGTGAATGAGCCAAATGAACGCATTGTGAGTGAAGTGCTACTGGAGCTGAGGGACAAAATTGAGAGGCACGGCTTTTCGCTCAGTAAGAGCTTTGGCCTTCCTGAGCCTGAACCAGTTCATATCCAATCTCGCATTCCTCGCATCATCGAGCACGAAACAGGGCACAATATAGGAGAACTTGAGGCTTACATCGCTCAAACAGAGTGCCTTCTTAATGACGAGCAGCGCGTTGTTGTCGATAAAGTGATGACGAGTGTGGAACACGGACATGGCTGGATGATCGCAGTTGATGCAAGTGGTGGGACTGGGAAAACATTCACATTGTCTCATATACTCAACAAAGTGCGAGCAAAGGGCAAAGTGGCTCTTGCGACTGCTGCAAGTGGTATTGCAGCTACTCTGTTGCCTAAAGGGGTCACCTTCCATAGTCGGACCAAGTGTCCTCTCATTCTCACTGATGAGTCCACTTGCAACATCAGTGAAAATGACACCACTGCAGCACTCATATGAATGACGAATATAATGGTGGTGGATGAGGTTTCAATGATGGATCGTTGCGCATTGGAGGCAGCAGATCGAACATTCCAGTGGCTTCGGGGCTCAGAGGAACCATTTGGCGGCATCACAATGGTTTTCAGTGGTGACTGGAGGCAGATCCTTACCGTTGTGCCACACGGTAGCCATATTGACATAGTTGGAAGGTGTTTCAAGAGCTCATACCTGTGGAGAAAAGTGCAGATACTTCGTCTCACAGTAAACATGAGGATCATGCAGGGTGCTGGAGAACAACAGGACGAATCTAATTTTGCAAAATTCCTGCTGGATCTGGGTGAAGGGAAGCTTCCTGTCAATCCAGAAGAGGGTGAATTTGCTATTGAGCTCAGGGAACCGCTCATTCTTCCAGGTGAAAAACTTCAGGATATTGTCACTTGGGTGTACGAGGACTTGCACAACAACATTACAAACCCCAAGTGGCTATGCGAGCGTGTTATACTATGTCCGACCAATTCCGAAGTTGATCAGGTAAATGACTACATGACAACCATATTTCCAGGGGAGGAACATGTTTGCTGTAGCGTCGATACAGCGGAATCTGAGGGTGATCATTTGTATCCGCCTGAGTTCCTGAACACCCTCTGTCCATCTGGTATGCCTCCTCATCGGATCATTCTCAAGGTGGGTCTGGTGATCATGCTGCTACGAAACTTCGACCAGCAGAGCGGGCACTGCAATGGCTCAAGGTACATCATCCATCAGATCCTTCCAAATCTGTTGGTTGCAAAATCTGTGACGGGTGTCAATTCTGGACGCACATTGCTCATTCCACGCATAACCTTGAGTCCATCTGACAACATCTTCCCGTTCACTCTGCGGCGTTGGCAGTTTCCAGTACGACCATGCTTTGCCATGACTGTGAATAAATCCCAAGGGCAGTCGCTACACCGTGTTGGGGTCTTCTGCACAAGAGACTTCTTCAGCCATGGTCAGTTCTACGTGGCGGCCAGTAGGGTTGGCAGATCCAGCAGCCTCCGCATTCTTGCCCTGGACGAGGAAACAAAGAAGAAGCGCCGTTTCCTCAGCAATGTTGTTTATGAAGAGGTGCTAACGAGATAAAGGTGTGTACATGTAGACAATTTTTATTATTATTTATTTATTGAAGAAAAATTGCTCCGAAAATAATTTATCAAAACGTTGTTAGATCCAGCAGCCTCCGCATTCTTGCCCTGGACGAGGAAACAAAGAAGAAGTGCTGTTTCCTCAGCAATGTTGTTTATGAAGAGGTGCTAACGAGATAAAGGTGTGTACATGTAGACAATTTTTATTATTATTATTTATTTATTGAAGAAAAATTGTTCCAAAAATAATTTATCAAAAAAGTGCAAAACTTTTTTTTGTTTCCAAGTGTCAAAACGGTTTGGCCTTTGGAAGTGTTAAGAAATTCAGCTCTCCTCAACATGCTTCCCAACGAAATACATCTCATTTTGGTGGTATGCTTTGCAAACTTTTTTTTTTTTAACTTTTAAAACTAAAACAATTTGAACATGGAATACCTAATGACACTGTACTTTCAGGTCTCCTACAAATCATACCCTGTCGCCTCACCGTGGCGTAGGAGTGGCAATGGTCAATGGCAGTGAATGTCATGGCTAGCAAAGACAGGGAGGTAAACTTGATTTTAATTTGCATTTTAAGTAACTCTGTGTGTGTAAATATCACAGCAGTTGTTACTTCAATGCAAGCGATAATTTGTGGATTGCATGTGAACATTCCATATAGGCACGCACTACTTCCAGATAGTGATGACTTACTGTATTCTAATAATTTCTCGATTTCTTATGCGCATTAATAGATAAACACAATGCCCCAATCCAGTCGTCGTTTACGAGAGCGAAGGAACGGCCTGTGTGGTTGTTGTTTCTGACACGTGGTTTGAAAGTTGTTTTTTTTGCATGTACGGCCACGCAAGTATGGGCACGTGAGAGCGAAGGAACGGCCTGTGTGGTTGTTTCTGGCATGCGGTTTGAAAGTTTTTTGTTTTGTTTTGTTTGCAACTACGGGCACGCACCTACGGGCATGCACTAGTCCTTTTAAATGCAGAATGTCTGGCTCTTAATGGGTCATGCTAGAAACTTTTCTGTTTTGGGACCACTGGCCATGATGAGCACAAAGTGGATTCCCTCTCAGGAGTTGAGCTGGCAGACCACCCTTGAGGGAGTACTCGTACAATTAGGCGCCCCTTAACTGGAATGGTGACCATGAACCAGTGAAGAATTAAAACGAAATGGGGGGGGAGGGGTGAAGAGGAATGAATGAATGAATAAATGAAGGTGAGCAGCAGTTATTCTGGATTTTGAGAGTTAACAGAGGAGGTTTTACTGGTGGACCACATGCACCGTGGGGGAAGGAGGGCAAAGCGTGAACATGGCAGAGGGCGCAAGACCAGAAAGGAGGCGGTAGAAGACAGCAAGACCACAGACCTATCTGCCATGGCAAAGTGGTGGGCCCATACATGCAGCTTCATCAGGGGAGATTCCAATGATCATGAAGGCCTTGGTTTCCACCTTCATCAAGCTGAGCAAGGCATGAGGCAGGGGAGCTATCCCAGAGGGGAGAGCTGGGGTGTGTTCATTTATCAAGCAGCTCGGCTAGGCCAGCTGTTTCTCATCGGTTTCGAATGGAGTGCTTGCTTGAGTGCTTCAACCACTTTTTGAGTGCTCGACAAGAAACTTTGGTAACTGAACACACCCTAGTATTCCATCAAGTTGCAGATGAAGGCATTGTAGATGGATAAGAGTTCAGATGTGCCAAGTAAGGACTTTGCACAATGGAGGATGCCCTTTGGAGGCCAACTTTGAAATGTGGTTTGCTTAAGAAACACAACTAAGAGCGAGACCTAAGGGTTTAAGTGATTTAACTTTTTCGAGAGGATCGTGAACAAAGTAGATGGAAGGGTTTGCCACGTGGTCCTTTCGGAGATAGAGAGTGAGTGTGAGAATTGTCAGGTTTGGAAGACATATTCCAAGTGTTTGACCGACTTGTGATTTTGTCAAGGTTGGAAGAGAGGGAAGAGGCTACAACCTGCCCGTCAAGGATGAGAAATGTCATGGCAGAGGGTGGAGTAAGTCAGCAATTTTCCAAAGATAAAGGGGATTTTCCAGAGCCAGATAGATCATTGAAGAAGATCCGGAATAAGATGACGCTGAATACACTGCCTTGGGGCACTGAAGCCTTGACAGATAGAGGAGATGCAATTTTTTATGCAATGCCGTGATGTTGGCTGATTTCTAAGCAGATGGAAGATGACCTAAGGCAAATGACAGGTGGAAACAGGCAAAGAGAGGTAGTGCAAGAGCAGCAGAGAAGGTATTTGGGGCATGTAAGCAAATGCCGTCCAGTCCAGTTACAGAATCATAAGTTGAGGGTTGAGGGTTGCGGAAACTTCTTCATATTCCAAGGTGCAAAACACAAAGTCTAGGAGCAGTTGGATGTGACTGGGAAGGGTCGGTACAGAGAGCGAGGGGTTGGGGACAAGATTTGTAAGCAAAGACAGAATTGGGCATGCAGCATTATCACGAGTGGAGTCAACTGTGATGCCTTTTGAAGTGAGGGAAGGGTTGGAGGTGGAACATACTCCAGAAACAGACTTAACAAGGAACCACCAGGTTTTAATGGAGGGAGTCTGGAAGTTCAGTTTTAAGATTGGACAGATGTTGTTTTCTGGCTATCCTAAGGGGAGGGCAGGCCAGGAGGTTTGGGCCTGCCCAATTGGGAGGCAAGGCCGCGTCAAACCCGCCAAGAGTAGGTGGGTTTGACGAGGGGAAGCCGAGAGGGTGTTTGACGAGGGGGAAGCCGAGAGAGTGTGAGGAGGGGGAAGCCGAGAGGGTGTTTGACGAGGGGGAGCCGAGAGGGTGTTTGACGAGGGGGAAGCCGAGAGGGTGTTTGACGAGGGGGAAGCCGAGAGGGTGTTTGACGAGGGGGAAGCCGAGAGGGTGTTTGACGAGGGGGAAGCCGAGAGGGTGTTTGACGAGGGGGAAGCCGAGAGGGTGTTTGACGAGGGGGAAGCCGAGAGGGTGTTTGACGAGGGGGAAGCCGAGAGGGTGTTTGACGAGGGGGAGCCGAGAGGGTGTTTGACGAGGGGGAAGCCGAGAGGGTGTTTGACGAGGGGGAAGCCGAGAGGGTGTTTGACGAGGGGGAAGCCGAGAGGGTGTTTGACGAGGGGGAAGCCGAGAGGGTGTTTGACGAGGGGGAAGCCGAGAGGGTGTTTGACGAGGGGGAAGCCGAGAGGGTGTTTGACGAGGGGGAAGCCGAGAGGGTGTTTGACGAGGGGGAAGCCGAGAGGGTGTTTGACGAGGGGGAAGCCGAGAGGATGTTTGACGAGGGGGAAGCCGAGAGGGTGTTTGACGAGGGGGAAGCCGAGAGGGGGCTTGACGAAGGGGAGGAAGCCGAGAGGGGGCTTGACGAAGGGGAGGAAGCCGAGAGGGGCTTGACGAAGGGGAGGAAGCCGAGAGGGGGCTTGACGAAGGGGAGGAAGCCGAGAGGGGGCTTGACGAAGGGGAGGAAGCCGAGAGGGGGCTTGACGAAGGGGAGGAAGCCGAGAGGGGGATTGACGAAGGGGAGGAAGCCGAGAGGGGGCTTGACGATGGGGAGGAAGCCGAGAGGGGGCTTGACGAAGGGGAGGAAGTCGAGAGGGGCTTGACGAAGGGGAGGAAGCCGAGAGGGGCTTGATGAAGGGGAGGAAGCCGAGACGGGGAAGGGGTGGATGGTGTACTGAGAGGGGTGGGATGAGGTATAAGCAGATGGGGGAGGAGGTTGTGGTGAGGGAGGAAGCAGAGGGGGTTGACGAAGGGGAGGGAGCCGAGAGGGGCTTGACGAAGGGGAGGAAGCCGAGAGGGGGTTGTCGAAGGGGAGGAAGCCGAGAGGGGGCTTGACGAAGGGGAGGAAGCCGAGAGGGGGCTTGACGAAGGGAGGAAGCCGAGAGGGGTTTGTCGAAGGGGAGGAAGCCGAGAGGGGGTTTGACGAAGGGGAGGAAGCCGAGAGGGGGTTTGACGAAGGGGAGGAAGCCGAGAGGGGTGTGACGAAGGGGAGGAAGCCGAGAGGGGGCTTGACGAAGGGGAGGAAGCCGAGAGGGGGCTTGACGAAGGGGAGGAAGTCGAGATGGGGCTTGACGAAGGAGAGGAAGCCGAGAGGGGGCTTGACGAAGGGGAGGGAGCCGAGAGGGGGCTTGACGAAGGGGAGGGAGCCGAGAGGGGGCTTGACGAAGGGGAGGGAGCCGAGACGGGGAAGGGGTGGATGGTGTACCGAGAGGGGTGGGATGGGGTATAAGCAGATGGGGGAGGAGGTTGTGGTGAGGGAGGAAGCAGAGGGGGGGGGTGACGAAGGGGAGGGAGCCGAGAGGGGGCTTGACGAAGGGGAGGAAGCCGAGAGGGGTTTGTCGAAGGGGAGGAAGCCGAGAGGGGTTTGTCGAAGGGGAGGAAGCCGAGAGGGGGCTTGACGAAGGGGAGGAAGCCGAGAGGGTGTTTGACGAAGGGGAGGAAGCCGAGAGGGGGTGTTACGAAGGGGAGGAAGCCGAGAGGGGGCTTGACGAAGGGGAGGAAGCCGAGAGGGGCTTGACGAAGGGGAGGAAGCCGAGAGGGGGCTTGACGAAGGGGAGGAAGCCGAGAGGGGGTGTTATGAAGGGGAGGAAGCCGAGACGGGGCTTGACGAAGGGGAGGAAGCCGAGAGGGGGCTTGACGAAGGGGACGAAGCCGAGAGGCGGCTTGACGAAGGGGAGGAAGTCGACAGGGGGCTTGACGAAGGGGAGGAAGCCGAGAGCGGGCTTGACGAAGGGGAGGAAGCCGAGAGGGGGCTTGACGAAGGGGAGGAAGCCGAGAGGGGCTTGACGAAGGGGAGCAAGCCGAGAGGGGCTTGACGAAGGGGAGGAAGTCGAGAGGGGCTTGACGAAGGGGAGGGAGCCGAGAGGGGGCTTGACGAAGGGGAGGGAGCCGAGACGGGGAAGGGGTGGATGGTGTACCGAGAGGGGTGGGATGAGGTATAAGCAGATGGGGGAGGAGGTTGTGGTGAGGGAGGAAGCAGAGGGGGGTTGACGAAGGGGAGGGAGCCGAGAGGGGGCTTGACGAAGGGGAGGAAGCCGAGAGGGGGTTTGACGAAGGGGAGGAAGCCGAGAGGGGGTTTGGCGAAGGGGAGGAAGCCGAGAGGGGCTTTGACGAAGGGGAGGAAGCCGAGAGGGGTGTGACGAAGGGGAGGAAGCCGAGAGGGGGCTTGACGAAGGGGAGGAAGCCGAGAGGGGTTTGACGAAGGGGAGGAAGCCGAGAGGGGTTTGACGAAGGGGAGGAAGCCGAGAGGGGTTTGACGAAGGGGAAGAAGCCGAGAGGGGCTTGACGAAGGGGAGGAAGCTGAGAGGGGTGTTATGACGGGGAGGAAGGCGAGAGGGGCCTCGACGAAGGGGAGGAAGCCGAGGGGGGGTCTGCCGAAGGGGAGGAAGCCGAGAGGGGATTTGTCGAAGGGGAGGAAGCCGAGAGGGGGCTTGACGAAGGGGAGGAAGCCGAGAGGGTGTTTGACGAAGGGGAGGAAGCCGAGAGGGGTGTTACGAAGGGGAGGAAGCCGAGAGGGGCTTGACGAAGGGGAGGAAGCCGAGAGGGGCTTGACGAAGGGGAGGAAGCCGAGAGGGGCTTGACGAAGGGGAGGAAGCCGGGAGGGGTGTTATGAAGGGGAGGAAGCCGAGACGGGGCTTGACGAAGGGGAGGAAGCCGAGAGGGGCTTGACGAAGCGGAGGACGCCGAGAGGGGGCTTGACGAAGGGGAGGAAGTCGAGAGGGGGCTTGACGAAGGGGAGGAAGCCGAGAGGGGGCTTGACGAAGGGGAGGAAGCCGAGAGGGGGCTTGACGAAGGGGAGGAAGCCGAGAGGGGCTTGACGAAGGGGAGGAAGTCGAGAGGGGCTTGACGAAGGGGAGGGAGCCGAGAGGGGGCTTGACGAAGGGGAGGGAGCCGAGACGGGGAAGGGGTGGATGGTGTACCGAGAGGGGTGGGATGAGGTATAAGCAGATGGGGGAGGAGGTTGTGGTGAGGGAGGAAGCAGAGGGGGTTGACGAAGGGGAGGGAGCCGAGAGGGGGCTTGACGAAGGGGAGGAAGCCGAGAGGGGGCTTGACGAAGGGGAGGAAGCCGAGAGGGGGTTTGACGAAGGGGAGGAAGCCGAGAGGGGGTTTGACGAAGGAGAGGAAGCCGAGAGGGGTGTGACGAAGGGGAGGAAGCCGAGAGGGGGCTTGACGAAGGGGAGGAAGCCGAGAGGGGGTTTGACGAAGGGGAGGAAGCCGAGAGGGGGCTTGACGAAGGGGAGGAAGCCGAGAGGGGGCTTGACGAAGGGGAGGAAGCAGAAAGGGGTTTGACGAAGGGGAAGAAGCAGAGGGGGGTTTGACGAAGGGGAGGGAGCCGAGAGGGGGAAGGGGTGGATGGTGTACCGAGAGGGGTGGGATGAGGTATAAGCAGATGGGGCAGGAGGTTGTGGTGAGGGAGGAAGCAGAGGCGGGGGGTTGACGAAGGGGAGGAAGCCGAGAGGGGGTTTGTGAGGTGAGGTGGTCTAGAGGTGAGGGTACTGACATGGAGGGGTTTGACACCATGAATGGATTTGGAGGGAAATTGATTGTTGTGTGGCCATAACCTCTGAAAAATGGACTTCTCAGGATTCCTAAGTTGTATTTACAGGAAGACTTCATATGAAGGGTGGTAAAAATATTTTCCGTTAACGGCACGGAGGAAAATGGAACTGTAGGTGTGAAAGGAGGGTGGATGAACCAAGCGTTTTGGAATGAAAAGGCTTTTGGAAAAAAAGCCTTTTGAAAAAAACGAGGAACAACAGATTTTGATGATGAAGAAGAATAGATGGGTTGTTCCTGATGGAGTCGCAAGGAGAGTGAGGCATTAAAAATGTGATTAACAGCTTTTAAAAGGAGAAAAGTTTTATTCAGTGAAGATTCTGTTTGTGGGTATTTAAAAGGAATAGGGATAGAGAATGAACGAGGAAGTGTTGAGCATGGCAGCCTTAAACAATTACGCTTTACCAGGGCCAGAAATTCTACAATTCAATCAACTAAGGATGGTTTGGCATCGAAAATTATATGAAAACATGACCACTAACGTATCAGGTGCAGCCAAGCGGAGCTGCCAAGTACACACCAGCTAATAAGCAGATTTTGGGGGATAACCTCCCAGCTATGCTAAGGTGAGGACCATGCTCGACCAATGGAGGAAAACACAAAAACAAGCTAGATACATTTATAACAGACACATTAATTTTAACAAAGCGAGGAAAGTTATGTGGCACAGTATGGGTTTATTCACAAAATGTATACCAGGGGAAAGCAAGGAATTCATGGGTGCAGCAAAAGAAATGCAATATTCACAAAAGAAGACAGTGCAGATTTACCCCGAATAAACTTATACAATCTTTAATTACACTATACATGACAAGTGCAAACACACACACACACACACACACACACACAGACACACACAGACACACACAGACACACACAGACACACACAGACACACAGACACACAGACACACAGACACACAGACACACACACACACACACACACACACACACACACACACACACACACACACACACACACACACACACACACACACACACACACACACACACACACACACACACAGCCCAGAGAGATAAATGACAGTTGAGGATTACCGACCTCTTAATACCTGGTGCGGTCGGCGGACAGGCGCAAGCCAAATGCTGAGGAAGGAGGGAGGAAAACTGAAGGTGTCTAGGGTATGGGAGTAAGAGGTGCGAGTGTAATGCGGCGTGTCGTGAGGGGTGGTGAAAGAGGTGCAAGTCAGTAAGTTTCACTCTGAAAAGAACAGTTGTTTGGGACTTGCCCGCGCCGATTGCTCTTGTGCGTCCACTGTGGGCAAGAGATAGATGGGTTAGAAAGATGCACAAAATAAAGACCTTAACGGAATTGCGTAAGGGTCTGAAAGTGCAAATGTTGGCTGCTGGATGCAGCCAAACTGAGCATCAATGAAATGGAGAGGGCCCCGGTCGGTTCTGGTTATCAATTACTCTGCTCCGATTCCTCGCTTGGCCACGCTGACTTGTGGCATTATTCGTTTGGCGCTGAAGCTTGCCCAGTTTGCCGAAGTCTGCCTCTTCCTGTGCCGTCTGCCGGTCTGTTCTCTCCGGTCTCCCGCAGTCTGGCGATATCTCCTGATCATCATCTGATCGAGTGAACTCGGGCATTTTGCCTCTCGATGGCAGAAATAATCTACAGTGGTTGCCAGTCCTATTGGAGATTGCGGTGTTCGCTTGAACCGGTCTCCCCCCTAAGGCAGAGTGCATTTCATACCGTTCTGCAAGTATATTAGCAGTCACTAATTCATGCCTCATCTATCCGCTGCCATAGATAATTTTCTGACTATACTTTGTCTGTTTCCTCTCCCTCAACCTGCCTGGCATGGTTGTACCTACCAGTGTAGCTCTCTGGGTTTTTGGAACACACTCAATGTGATAGTCAACCCACAGTGCCCGAATAACCCCCACAGCCATCCCAAATGCCCTCGTGCTATGCTGTTCTCTTGCAATTTAAGGGGACGAGCCCAGCCAGAACATAAATCACAAGCACTCTAGCATTTGGGCACTCGGGCTTAACCTGTACGGTCATCAGGCACTGAATTGAATATCTCCTTAAATCTGGTTGAATTGCTCCTTTTATGCGCCTCGAGCAAGGAAGGAGCTAAAAATTGTATGAAACGAGGTTGTAGGCATTTTCAAACTCCTCCATTGGTGCACAGCAGTCGTCCCAAGCCATCGCCATGCCCGACCAGTCCTCAAAATCAAAAATGGCCCCATTCGCTCCCTGACCTTGTCATGCATTGGAGCACCGAGATTGACATGGGGCGAGAGCCTTTGGAAGTGCTCTCCAGCCCCGAACGTGTACTGGTCTCCATTCAAGGAGGGCCATTTAGAGAAACCCCGGCGCTATATGCATGTCCTCAAATTGACCCCAATGCATGCTTGCTCTTCGAGTCATACTCCAAAATAACACGACTCTCTTTCCTTCAGCGTCTTCTGAGGCTGTGGTGAGCATCCAAGGGATAGATGGCAGTTACGGTGGGAGTGGAGAGGTAAGAGAAACGTGGCGTTTGTAATGAAGAGATTGGGAGGAGGTCTTCCCAGCTGTGGCGAAGAGGGAGGGGGTGTTCGTAACGGTGGTGTTTGTCGTCAACAGAGGTTGTTGTGTGGATTTTTAGGAGACGTGTGGAGTGGTTATAGTGAGCATTGTAACGTTGTGGTGAGCAGAATGAAGGTCTGAGGTGAGACGGCAGTTGGATTTTGGCACACAATTTGAATGAAAATTGGTGCGCGTATACGAATGAACCTCGCTGTGCTTGCTTGCATGGTTCCTTTCGTCGTTATTGTTCTATAGGCATGCTTCCTTGCATCGTTGGTGTCAGAGATAAAGTGAGGTAAAGGGATTGAATAACAGAAAGAAGAGAGGATGAAAGAACTCACAAGCTAGCAAGACATGTGTAGCAACCAGGAACTGGAAAACCTGCTGTTAAAGTGCATTTCAGGTGAGTTATATTGTGTTAGGAGTGTAGTAGCTGACAATGCTTTTAGCAGTTTTCACTTCACTATTTTTCACAGACTGCAACTGAGCCAGAATTTGTATTTTATAATTTGGAGATTGTGTTAACCGTGTAAGCGATACCAAAACAGAGTGGATATATGGTAGGCACTCCCTGCTAGTCAACACTCCTGCAGCAAGTGCTGGTGTGGCACAGGGTTTCATGGTCACCATGACAGTTAGGAGGGTACACTTGTACTTGCATGTATGTTTACGTACATGCGCATATACAGTAAACACTTTCATAATAGGTACTGTAAAGCACACGTTTAAACAAACATTTTCATACTGTCGACTTAAGCACTCTCTCCATACAAACATTCCTCTCTGCAAGAAATTCTGTGAATACCTCCCACTCTCTCCCAACAACCTTAAGAGCCTAAAATGCCAGCAGTATTCAAATATAATCATACCTCTCACACCACCCTTGTAGTGGCTTTTAATGGCAGCCAAACTAATGGTTTCATCACCATCATCATCATCGTCATCAAAGCGGTCTGCCTCCAAGTACTGGGACGTGAGGCCTCGGAGGTGTTGCCGCTCACGCATACGGCGCTGCTGTGATTCACGGCGGATGGATGCTCGGAGACGCTCCTCTTCTTTCTGCAGGAATACATGGAGGTAGCAGCATCCACCTTTGATAAGTTACATCGCATTGAATAATAATCAATGAACAATATGAAGGTCAACACAACTTGTTATGAAACTAAAACCTAAAGTTCGTGAACTTTAAATAACAGGCGCGATGGTAACCATATGAAGCTGATGGGTCAAACAAAACAGTCCAGAGCGGACAATGGTCCGCTGAGATGAGTTTTTCGTCACCAGATAGTTTATCCATGCATTTTCACAATCACAAACCTTGCCAACTCTTCTCAGAGAAACTGACGATTTTGGAATGATATTTTAGGAAAAGATGCACTAAACAGACAGATTTTTTTTAATGAAGTTGACTCAGGCGAGGCATCACTGGGAGCCACCATTTTGTCCAAATCCGATATATTCCCCTGCAATGAGAACACGAGTGGCAAATCGAGAACGGTCGAGAAGGCATCCAATTTTGCCAAGGCACTGCAAAACTGAAGGTTTTGGAAGTACAGTCCAAACAAGGCAATTTGTGTTCTAGTGTTCAAAATATGAAATTCAATTGAAGTTCCTTGATCATAGACTGACACACACAGACAGACTGAACCGATTGTTTTCCCATGCTTTGCACTACACATGCAGGGTAATAATGATCATCCATATCACCAATTAAGACAGCCAAGAACACCTTGATCATCTCGCTGCGTTGAGACTCGGGATCTTTTCCAGCAATGGGCAAGATTCGAATCTTTTGAGTCTTGGAGCAGCGGTCGGCAAGAGAAAGTGTCATCTTGCGATGAGTGGCACTGTCTGTGGAGTGTGGTCTGCAAGACATAAGCCATGCCATAATCAGACATTTATCAGGGTAAAGATAACTGAACAATGCAAGTGTTGAATGATCCCCATTTTTCTGGCACAGCAACAAAACAATTTATAGCCTGGTGGGGGATTGACGGTTATTTCCCCAAGAGGTGGGATGAAAATGAGGGATTAGGGGGAAGGGCCATGCCCCCCCCCCTCTTTCCTGAAGTGGTACGGTCATGGGGAGCACAACTTAAGTTCACGGAATGGTCCTTATGTTTAACGAAGAATTTTGTTTCAACTGGATCTTGGCGTTGGTTTCTGAAAAGATTTTAAAAATAAATTACCTGAATTGGAGGCAAAACCCCCTTCTCAGCCTCTTTTAGGGGCAGATGCGGATGGGGAGCACAACTCAATGAGACCTTACTGTTCCGATGTATCGTACCAAATTTGGTCCATAATCGGTCATGTAGTTTGTGAGGAAAATGTGTTTTCGTGAATGAGGGATTAGAAGAGGTATGCCATAACTCCCTTTCCAGGGGAGATAAGACCATGTGGAGCACAACTTGAGGTTTGGGCGTGATGGCCAGTTTGGTCTGGATCCGGTTGTCGGTTTCTGAGAAGATGATTTTTCAATGAAATGCAAATATTTGGGGCAAGACACCCATTTTACCCCCTTTAAATGGGCAGATCCGGATGGAGAGCACAACCTCAGGAGACCTTATTGTCCTGATGCATTGTTCCAAATTTGGTCCATCTTGCTCAGGTAGTTGTGGAGATGTTTTAGTGAAAATGAGAGATTCGGGGAAGAGCCCGTGGCACCCTTTCTGGGGGTTTATGGCCATGAGGAGCATGAGCAAAATTTAAGGTGAGGGCATGGTTCCGATGTCTCGTGCTGAGTTTGGTCTGGATCTGTCTGGTGGTTTCTGAGAAGATTTTTGAATAAAATACCAATAATTGGGGCAAAACCCCCCTTTCACCCTCTTAAAATGGGCACATCCGGATGGGGAGCACAACCCCATGAGATCTTGCTGTTCTAATGCATCATACCAAATTTGGTCCCCATTAGTCAGATAGTTTGTGAGGAGATTATTTTTTTGTCAAATGTTAACGGACTGCCGGCCGGACACCGGGACCCACTTTATGAGCTTATTTCAGAGAGATAACCAAATAAATATTCCCACTTCGTGTTATTCTCAATTATTGGATCATTAAAGTTAATGGATTGAGATAAAGAGGTGTATATACTTGTAGATGTACAAGTATATGTGCATCGACATCAACTCTGTTCAAAACATTTGTTATTTTGGGCTGCAGTGGTGATCGACAGATCTCATTATTCCTTTCAATAATCTATATTATAAAGCAGGAGTGTCTGTCTGTCTGTCTGTCTGTCTGTCTGTCTGTCTGTCTGTCTGTCTGTCTGTCTGTCTGTCCCCCAACTACTCCCTCAGTTTTGGAGCTGGCCCGGCCAAACTTTCTGTGGAACCTCTTGGGGTCCCAGCAGGTGTCCTAAGGTGGGAGGGAGGTTTCATAAAATTTGCAACACAATGATGATTTTGAGTTTACACCCATGTGAAGATGCTGTCTTTCGGCACAAACTGCATTCATGGGTTTGGCATTCACAGTTTTGCCATTTACTGCACGTGCAAACATTCGCTGGTTTGGTAATATCTCGATACAATTGAGATTTTGCGTTTCTTCCTGTACGGCGCTGATCTTTTTCTGCGTGTAAACACATTTATGGCTTCGACAATTTCTCAGTACAATTGAGATTCTCAGTTGCCATCCATCAAATGTTGCAATTTTGTGCTCACATTCATGGATTTGACATTTGAAGTTTCGCCATTTACCGCATATAGAAACATTATTCGCACCATCTCGTGGGGTCAGCTGCGGAAAGTTATTTGTCCAAGTCCTTCACTAACTGGATGTCCATGCCTTCCGTTTGACTGAAGGTGGCATAGGAATGTGGAATTTATTGGTTCATGGTTTGGCATTCGCCATTTTTGCATTTTCTGTGTGCTGTTGGGCTCCCTCCCACTTGTGTGTAGCACAGGTAACTTGCTAGTCACACTACATGTATTGTTGTGCAAGTGATTCCAAGTGGGCTAAAGATGCTTAATACAGCGAAGCAATTTCCTTCAATTGAATGTCTAGCAAAAGTATAAAGTAATTCATTGTGATATGGTTTGGGCATGATGATGCCTTGCTTATGTAATAGTTGGATGCCGTCGACCCATCATATGTCTGTTTCAAATATGATCGACCCGTTTGACTCCATTTATTGACGTTTTACCCGTTGGAATCTGTCCTTTGTGAGTTCTTTTGGTGGCCAGGTACAAGTCTACATGGCAAAGCCAAACAAGCGTAGTGACCGCTACGGTTTGCCTCAGAGCTGTGAGGGGAAGTTCACTCCACCAAGGGAAGGGTCGCTCCACCAACCAAGCCAATTGGCACCCAATAGTAAGTGAGTGAGGTGGGGACCCCAGGTAATAAAAGTGCATGCAACTGGGGGGGGGGTGAAGCAATGAGCAGATGCCCAGGACGACTGAGGAGAAAGCTGCGGAGCCCAACACGGAAAGCGCACATTAGAATTTCTGTCACTGAAGGGAAGCCACGCCTCCACCCAGCCGGCCACACCCCTCCTCCAAGGCGTCGCAGCATGCAGACTGGAGGGTCTTTTCACAGCCGCGGTTCTCGGACGCGGAACTTCTCCTCTCCACCAGCTCTGCCGGGTATGGCACAAACTCTTCCGTCCTGTCATACCCCTCTTGTGGTGTGTCTGATGGACCCAGTTAAGGACAGAACAAGCCGGTAGGCGACATGGGTGGTCGCTATATAATTGCATACTAGTCATACAGTTTTTGACGGATCGGGCTGAAAATTTTTGGCAAAAAGGTTGATTATCGTGCGCATAAAAGCACAGAAGCCAATTTTTGATTTTCGAAAAAAATATAAATAAAAATATTTTTCGGACTTTTTCAAAAATTTCAAAGTCCCGTTGTTAGGCAACGGTGGCGTCCATAGCAACGGTGCTCAAAAGCATACAACTAGATCTTGGTATGAACCTACCAGTCAAGTTTCATCAAAATCGGTTGACTCCTCTGGCCTCCAGAGCTATCCATTACATACATACATACATACATACATACATACAGACAGACAGATGGAAAACCTGAGAATAACGGTCGTCTTGCGACCACCCAATAATTAAAGATCCAGTTTGCCCGTTGGTACCGTGAGCACGTATTTGTTAGTGGGTTAAGGAGATTGGTGCATCATTAATTACCCCCACCACCGAAGGTGGATGGAGGTTATCTTTTCACTCCTGTCTGTGAGCAAAATATCTCAAAAAGTTACGGACGGATTCAGACGGAACTTGGTGGACAAGTTGGGTGTTTGACAAGGACGAATAGATTAGATTTTGGCGAAGATCCGTATCTAGAAATGAGGATTTTTTTGTGATCCTTCACCATTGAGAGATCGGACCAAAAATTGTGCTGTGTTACATAATATATCGAAACGTGGATGGGTTATGACAAAACTTGGTGACAATAACAAGCAAATTAGAATTTAGTTGAGGTCTGAATGCAGATCAGTGGGATACAAAATATAAACTGTTCAGCCTGACGTCGGTATGCGCTCTCCCGAGTGCCATTATAGTTTCTTCTATATTGCTTCCTTTTGTTTCCTTCCCTCATGCCATTTCTTATTTAATAAATATACCTGGTCTCGGGGGTAAATTCTGGCTTTGGTGGCTGCTTCATTTGGTGGTTCTAAAGACCCTTTAAGGGGACAATTGGCTGAGGTCTCCACACCACATAGAAAATGTGTATTGGGCTTGGTGAAACAACAAAATTTAACACAAAGGTTTATATTTCACTGTTCACAGCTAGCTCTCCTTTTGTTCAGCATGACAAGTGAAGTAAAGGTTGAGAAAACAGATGGCAGCATTGTGGTTGGAGCATCTACTCTAACTGGTAGGTTAGTGATTCCAATGCTAACCATGGCCAAGTCACACCAAAGACTAAATATGGTGCGTGTTGCTTCCTCACTTGATGCCCATCATATCGAGGATAGGGCACAGATAAATTGTATGGTTCAGCATCCCATTAGGGGGGTGGAGGGGAGATGCAGGGGAGAAATCTCAATTTCCCCCAACTGATCAGTTTGGTTTGTCAAAGTCTACTGCTGTGTAATGTGTCTGTCTACATGTGTGCACCAGATTTTGTGATGAGCATTATGAAGACATATGATAATAGCAGACAAATCACACCTCCTCCATGAGCCATAGACCCTTTAAAAATAAAAACTCTGAACACGGTTGGATTGTGGGATCAAGAAAAGCCATGCTGAGACCGATTTGTGTCGAGAATGATTGATGCCAGAACCCAATTCATTGTGGTGAGGCCTGGGAACGAGCAATGAAAGAACCGATAGGTTACGGTGCTGGGCTGAGGATGAACACCTCATTGCACCACTTATCCTTAGCTTATATCTACATTTACACAAATGATAAGGCTCCTCCATGAGCTCAAAAGCGTCAATAAGAACTACAATTACCACCACCCCTGACTTGATCGTTTTACTCTTCATATCTGAGCTTAACATTAACCAATTTTGAGATCAAAAAGGAAATTTTCGGTGAAAAACACATTCAAAGGTTCAAAAATCTCTTGCATATAAAAAACAAACAAACGAGAAACTACCTGAAAGTGAGTTTCGTTCGGAACACAGCTTGACCCTGCAGCCCGGTGCCTTGTCGGATGAACAAGTGGTTGTGATCACCTTGCAGAGGGGCCTTATGCACGTCAAACACCTCATTGCCCAGATGAAGAGACATACTGCTCACCACACCATGTACAAGGAAAAGATTTGCAGAGTTACATTGGCACAAACACCCCAAAGCACACAGTTGTGTGTGGGTTAAGGTGTAACATCAAAAGGAAGCAAAGTCACTCAAAAATGGAGAAAGACCAAATTTGATAAGTTTTACATGCAACAGTGACGATAAGGTTTGTTACAAGGCAAGTTAAATTAACCAAAATACAGATCAAAGGTAAATTCAAATTTCAAATAAAATAAAACACAGTAAACCCTTAAATATCACGGGTTTTGGCCAATCATGGGCAACCTCTTATGTACTGATTTAGTTATTGCGAGGCTCAATTTTGACCAATCACGGGTTTTGACCTGATTTGTGATGGTCATCTCCCACCACAAACCTTTTCTTGTTTCTCATGCATCGTTAATAATGGCATTGAAGTGTAAAGCAATGGGGAAAAGCGATTATTGTTAACACTTTCGACTTTACACATATAATACGACCTTACACATATAGCCGTAAATCAGCGGTCTTGCTGCGGTGCAGGTGGTAACTGAGACATGCAGCGCTTATAGTGTATGTTGTTATGTAGCAATTCATACAATGGTCAACTTTCAGAAAGAATCTGGAAACTTGTTTTTTCACTTCCTAAGATCACATAGGACTACAAATCAGCTGTTTCCAATTTTTCCAAACATTGCTAATGAAAAAAATCCAAGATGGCGGCCAGCGAGTGACGAAAATCGAGAAAAATTTTGATGACAAATTTCGTTTCGTATTTTCAGACACAGTGTATGCAGTAGATCTATAAGACATCATAATCATAATCCCGAACACTCATCAATATGACCACTCTGATATCTTTGCCTGATCCTGCATATTTAGACAATATAGTGTAGTCTTTTACATAAAAATTATCAATTATGTGTTTTTTCTCTATTTGCAGATAAGTCATGGCACAGAGCGAAGAACCCCTGGAGAAAAGGGCGCGCACAGAAATAAACTATAAACTATGCATAAAGTGTCAGAGCTCCAAACAAGAGCAATTGAAAGAACCACCACAATCTGAGGAACATTCAACGTATGACAAATTCTTGACCGGTTCGTTTGAGAGCGAGTTTTGGGAACAGTGCGTTCATTACACTCAGTGAAAAAAAATCGGGGACTTGACAGCAGGTGATCTAAGTGACAAGCATGTTGTGTGGCACAGAACATGCTACGCGGCAAGCACCAATAAAGAACATATAAAATGTGATAAAAAGCGATATAAACGAGCCTGTGGAACATCCGATGTTAGTCTTCTTCAACGAACCATAGGGAGACCAGCTACCTCATTGCAACATGGAGAACCTGAAGAACTGTCAGTATCAGGAAGGCACACGCGTTCAAAATCCATGAACTACAATAAAAGTAAGTGCTTTTTCTGCCAAGGCAAAGTTAAAGATGTTTTGCACGAATGCCGGTCAGGAAATATTGGAACTCTGAGACATGATATAGTGCAACACTCCAACAACCCAGAGTGGAAAGTGAACTATGCTCATGTCATATCTGACAATGATGCACTGTCACAGGACATTGTGCATCACAAGCAGTGTATAACTGAACAGTGGCAACTTCTGAAGCGTGAGCTTGAGTGTGCTGGAGACAGTCTACCCTCCTCAAATACCCCTACCGGTGGCAATACTAATGATAGTGAAACAACTGTTCACTATCTTCTTCTTCTTTCGGCTGGTCCCGTTAGGGGTCGCCACAGCGGATCATCCGTATGATCCGCATAGTGATTTGGCACATGTTTTACGCTGGATGCCCTTCCTGACGCAACCCTGGTCGCCTCTTACGGCACAGGGATATGGTACACCTATTTTCACCGTGATATACACCGGCCCAGTACACTGGTACTCATTTCGCCGACCTCGGAAGGATGACGGCTGAGTCAACCCCCTGGTGTATTAATTCAGTGGCCCAACGGGAATTGAACTCAGGACCTTTTGGATCCCAAGCCGCTGCCCTAACCACTACGCCAACACCAGGCTTTCACTATATAGCAGTTCACTATATAAACAACTGTTTACTATATAGCATATATATAAACAACTGTTCACTATATAGCAGCCAAAATCGAGTTCTTTGCTGAAATACAGGAGCCTATCGAACAAGGTAAAATCATACCCATCGATGAAGCAGAAAAGGACTATGTATCGAAGATTGAAACAACACGATATTGAATATTGGTCAAGATTTTCAAATGCCCAAACAGCACGGAGATGGTTGCGACAGAAAATCGAGAAGAATGTCAAACTCGTTCAGTTAACATGATTGCCAAATAAGCTTATGCTGATACATTCCAAAGCTAAACAAAACGCAGCAGTCGGAGAAGCAGTACACAGACCTGACCCACATGATAACATGAAGAAGATCTTCGAAGCTTCCATGGTGCTACGTAAATCGATTGAGCAGGTCAAAAAGGACCCATGGGTTTTCAATGGAACGCTGGAAAACTCAGCAAAAGATGTAGTTCCACATGAACTACATAGCATGATTCTATGGATCTTGAAGGGCATGTACACAGTAAAAACTGAAACCCGAACACATGATTTGAATCAGTCAGCAACGGTCATCTCTCAGCAAATACCACAAGCACATAAATCAAATCGTCAAATATTGTATGAATATACCACCATCAAAAAAACAGCACCGGAGGCTGTGGTGGAACTTGTGAAATGTTCCTGTGTCGCCAGTAAGTGCAGTGGACGGTGCTCTTGTAAGGCACATAATCTAGCCTGTGCAGAGCTCTGCAAGTGTGAAGGAGCTGAGGACACATGCAACAATGTCGCAATTGATGAGAATTCAAGCAATGACGAGGAAAATGAGGACTTGGATGACTAAATAATTATATATGCCTAAGCATCTTTGTGTTTTGTATTTGCACATCCATTCAAATTGTATGTTCTCAGTACTCCAGAACGTCCTTTTTGTGCATATTTGGCCGTCATCTTTTGGGGGGTTCGTAAATAATGCCGAACTGGGTTAAATTTAGCTGAACAGATATTTTTTATTATCTCTGAATGTGCTATAATGGGTAAAATATGGCGATTTCTCAAATTTTGGATTTTGGTGACTGCTTATGAATAAAAAAGTTGGAAACATTGGAAGTGAAAAATTACAAGTTTCCAGATTCTATATGAAAAGTTGACCAAATTACACAATGACATACACTATTACCTCACTGTACCTTCCTCCGGGTTTACACCATGTTCGGTGTAATCGTAATCAATTTATGTTTTTGGTTATTTTTGCATTTTATGATTTTTAACCATGGCTCCCAGAAGAGAAACTGTTGCCGGTGGTGAACCAAGTGCAAAAAAGTCAAGGAAAGTAATGTCTTCGGACAAAGAAAGTGGAGGTTTTGGATGAGTTTGGTCAAGATAAAAGTGCATTATTTATTTGTTGATGCTTGGAGCTGAAGAACGATTTGTATAAGAAACATTGCCAGATTACCAAGGGAAACGATTGAAGAGATTACAGTAATAGAGAAAGAATTGTGGGGGGCTTTGGGGCTGGCAGGATGGTCTAAACTCGAGAGGTACGCACACTCGCCTTAAAGCCATCTAGCCTGGGTTTGAATCCTAACCCAGCTATAAACTGTCATCCCAGTGTTTCATCAACACGGTGATTCATCAATGTGTGTGTTTGTTCCTAGGATGGACGTTAAACTGGGCGTCCCATCTTCTGGCATTAGTTGGTGGACGTTTAAGATCCCACGGTGTCCTTTGTGAAAAATATGCGAGCTATCGCTGGCACCATGAACAAATTCCAAACTCCTGCCTGAACGACTGCTGGGTGGGCAACAGCAAACCAGCGAGTTTAACTCTTGCTCAGGAAGCTGCGTCGGCAGCACTGACGCTTTGTGAAGACGATGGTACATCAGAGAGAGATAGAGGTGGGGGCTTCAGACAAATTACAGGAGGGAAGGGCAGTGTTCAATCTGCTCTTGAATGTTTAATCTGCTTCAATACAGCAGAAGGTTCATCGCAAGTCAACTTATATTCATTTTACATGTTTATTACCCCCGCCACCGAAGGTGAAGGAGGTTATGTTTCACCCCTCACTGTCTTGTTGTTCGTTACTTGCAAAATCGAAGACTTTTCAAGTATATTGGTCAGTCGATTTTGTTATTCCGTTTGTTAATTGCCGGAATCCTTCGGATTTCGGCAATTATGTTGGTCGGCTGTGTGTGTCATTCTGTGTGTGTGTCTGTTTGTTTGTTTGTTTGTGTTTTTGTTTGTTTACCCTGTAGCAGCCACACCGTTTCAGCGATCATGACCAAACTGGGTACAGACGTCGGCCATGGTCCAACTTAGACACTTGTCGTTTTTGGGGAATCTTGGTCAAAGGTCAAGGTCACCGAAAAACTGAAATTCTTATTTTCGCAATAACGACCGCTAAAATGGTCGTATCGACTTCACACCAAATCCAAAATGTGCATCTTCCAATACTGCATCCAACCATATGTCTCATTGGGGTGTCACACCAACACCCTTCTTAGCGGTCGGGGGTCGAATGTCAGGGGGATTGGGTCAAAACTTTCAAATTGCAATAAAAACGCCATTTCAAGTCCGATTGACTTCCAAGTTATGATCATGACCAAATTAAGTGCTATAACTCATTAAACAGTAGCAATATCGACTTACAAGAACTAAAATTGATTTCCAGGTTTTTGTTTTTTCAGAGATCATGGAGATATAAATATAAAAAATGACTGTTTTTACAGCCATTTTTCCCTGCTGTGCAGGGGTTGGCTTTTTCTTGAGGCAATCTTTTATGGCCGGGTGCCCTTCCTGACGCCAACCCTGGTCGCCTCTTACGACACACAGGGATATGGTACACCTATTCTAACCGGGGCATATATTGGGACCAGTACACTGGTACTCATTTTGCCGACCTCGGAAGGATGACAGGCTGAGTCAACCCCCTGGTGTTAATTCAGCAGTCAACGGGACTTGAACTCAGGACGCTAGGATCCCAAGCCGCCACCCGAACCGCTAAGCCAACACCAGGCTATTATGGAGATATGACAAAGTTATTCCGGCAATTCCTTGCTCAACGAGCAATTTCATTTGTTTGTTTGCCTGTCTGTCAATCGCCGAGAAGTCACAATTATAAACCGATCATCACGAAACTTTACCAAGTTGTAGAGGTAGTCTCAACTGAGAAGCCCATTGATTTTGAGGTCAAAGGTCATCTTGAGGTTAAGTTTCTGAAATCGACATTTTTCATCCGATTGACTTGAAATTTGGACAAGATTTGCATATTGCATCACTGGATTGGGACATCACCAACTATTTTTGAGGTCAAACGGTCAAAGGTCAAACTTCAAGAATCATCAATTTCAATCTGAAAAATAATCAATTTTCATCCAATTGACCTGAGCTTTGATTCAGATTGTCAATTTTAATCTTAATGAAATGGAAATTTCATGTATCCATGATAACCTTTGGAGAGGGGGTGGATTTTGCAAGTATCATGCTCTGCACAATGTCTTTTTCTTGTTAATTTCCAGAATCCTTCGGATTTCGGCAATTATGTTGGTCGGTTGTGTGTGTCATTCTGTGTGTCTGTCTGTCTGTCTGTTTGTTTGTGTGTTTGTTTACCCTGTAGCAGCCACACCGTTTCAGCGATCATGACCAAACTGGGTACAGATGTCGGCCATGGTCCAACTTACACTTGTCTTTTTTGATGAATCTCGGTCAAAGGTCAAGGTCAAGGTCACCGAAAAACCGAAATTCTTCTTTTCGCAATAACGTCCGCGAAAATGGTCGGATCGACTTCAAACCAAATCCAAAATGTGCATCTTCTAATTCTGCATCCAACCATATGTCTCATTGTGGTGTCACACCAACACCCTTCTTAGTGGTCGGGGGTCGAATGTCAGGGGGGTTGGGTCACAAATTTCAAATTGCGATAAAAACACCATTTCAAGTCCGATTGACTTCCAAGTTATGATCATGACCAAACTAAGTGCTATAACTCATAAAACAGTAGCACCATCAACTTATAAGAACCAAATTGATTTCCAGGTTTTTGTTTTTTCAGAGATCATGGAGATACGACAACGTTATTCCGGCAATTCCTTGCTCAACGAGCAAGTTCATTTGTTACTTACGAAATCTTTAGATTTCCTAAGTATATTGATGACTTCCGTCATCTGTTTGTGTGTTTGTTTGTTTGTAGGCACGATAACTCGAGAACGGAAGAAGCGAAACGTCAAATTAAACCACGTGATTCAGGAGGGTGATGGCTAGCGCTGATGAGATTT
This sequence comes from Eptatretus burgeri, assembly GCF_056783735.1. Classification (NCBI taxonomy): domain Eukaryota; kingdom Metazoa; phylum Chordata; class Myxini; order Myxiniformes; family Myxinidae; genus Eptatretus; species Eptatretus burgeri. Next base: position 27,704,654 of record NC_140972.1, on the reverse strand, counting down.
TGGTCAAAATCGGTCAAAGGTCAAGGTCACAGTGACGTCAAACATTCGATTTTTGATGGTTTAGTAGAGAATCATCATAGAAACTTCTGATTTGCGTCACTACCTTCTCGAGAGACAGCTTTTATTTTGACTTTAGACAAGGTCAGACGTCAAGTTGACGATTTCATAAGTACCAGTCTATGACTGCTTGTTACTTTCAAAATCTAAAGATTTCGTAAGTATATTGATCAGTTCCGGTCTGTGTGTGTGTGTGTGTGTGTGTGTGTGTGTGTGTGTGTGTGTGTGTGTGTGTGTGTGTGTGTGTGTGTGTGTGTGTGTGTGTGTGTGTGTGTGTGTGTGTGTGTGTGTGTGTGTGTGTGTGTGTGTGTGTGTGTGTGTATAGGCACGATAACTCGAGAACAGAGGAAGCTAACAATGTCAAATTACACCACTTGATTCAGGAGGATGATTGCTAGCGCTGATTAGATTTTGGTCAAAATCGGTCAAAGGTCAAGGTCACAGTGAGGTCAAACATTCGATTTTTGATGGTTTGGTACAGAATCATCGTAGAAACTTCTGGTTTGCGTTGCTACCTTCTCTCGAGACAGCTTTTATTAGACAAGGTCAGAGGTCAAGTTGACGATTTCGTAAGTACCAGTCTAAGACTGCTTGTTACTTACGAAATCTAAAGATTTCATAAGTATACTGATGACTTCCGTCCTCTGTTTGTGTGTTTATTTGTTTGTGTGTTTGTTTGTCGGCACGATAATTCGAGAACAGAAGAAGCTACCAATGTCAAATTACACCCCGTGATTCAGGAGGGTGATGGCTCGCGCTGATTAGATTTTGGTCAAAATCGGTCAAAGGTCAAGGTCACAGTGATTTCAAACATAATTCCGTAAATTAATGTGGAGAAATGGAGTATTTTTGCTTCGGTCGATGTTACGAGTTCGTTTTAACTTCGATTTTAATTTTGTTGTCGGTTTTTTGTAAAACGCGGTTGTCGAAATTCTGGTAAATATCGGATGTTTTGGAGACGTTTTAAGATTGTATAAAAAATATTTCACTCGCCGCGTCACGGCTCGTCACGTGGTGCAGCGCACTCGAGCATAGGCATCGTTGAGTCATGTAAAGGTATTCCGTGTGCGCGCTGACGGTGTTTTCGATAAAGATGGTGTTTAAAAGTCATTTTTTATCCCAATAAAGGTTATTGTCGCATGCCTGACTCGCTAAGCCGTCGGATTATGTAAAGATTGTTGGTGGATGGCCGAATATTACGGTTTTGTGACTTTGATAAAAATAATTGCGTGGAGAAATGGAGATTTTTGCTTCGATCGACGTTACGATTTTTGATGGTTTGGTACAGAATCATCGTAGAAACTTCTGGTTTACGTCGCTACCTTCTCCAGAGACAGCTTTTATTAGACAAGGTCAGAGGTCAAGTTGACGATTTCGTAAGTACCAGTCTATGACTGCTTGTTTGTTTGTTTGTCTGTTTGTTTGCAGGATATCTCAAAAAGTTGTGGACGGGTTCGGATAAAATTTGGTGGGCAGGTTGGATGTGTGACAAGGACGAACTGATTAGATTTGGGTGAAGGTCCGGATAGGCTACTAGAATTTTGAAGTGTTTCTTCACCATTGAGAGATAGGGCCAAAACGATATCTGGCATGATATAACAAAAAATGTATTGGGCCCGATATGTTCTTGTGGAACAGGCATGGCATGGAGGAGGTATGTGCTCTGCTGAGTACCCTTCTAGTTTCAATTGTGATGCATTTACTCTAGGCTGCCCCTGACCTTCCACTATATTTTCTCGAAGACCAACAACTGAATCCCCTTATTACTCGTCACCCCCGGCCATAAAATCCCATAGGAAACTGTTTTTAACAATCACGGTTTTGCACATCACGGCATTTTCCAGGAACATAACCCACACGATATTTAAGTGTTCACTATGCAGTATTTCTGATTAAAAAAAAATTGCCTTTAAATTTTTTTTTAAAGCACCACAAGACAAGTGCAGCTTTGAAAGAATATTTCACAGCAATTCCTGTGGAGGCAAGCATGTTTTACTTTTGCTGGACTGCCATGGCTATGAAAAGCATCTGATAATTTAGTGTCAACTATGGACTCAACAGCAATGCCAACAAATGGTGACCTCCACAGAAATCACTGCAAAATGCCCAAAGATGCATATATGGTCGGTCGAATGGTTTGTTTTTACCTGCGATTTGTCACAGGTTTACAAGAGCTCCGCGTGGTTGTTGTTGCTGTTGTCGTTGGGGTGTAAGTGCAACCATCACAGAGCGTTACGGGAGGGTTGTAGGAAGGGGTTTCCAGTGGCGTTACGTAACGCTATTAACCAGTAACCTTTTTGTTTACCTATATAATAGGGTCACAGTTTTTGTATTCACATCTTGCATAATAAAAACAACGTAAAATAAATTGCGGAAAATTGTACCATGTAGTTCATTATACACCGTTTGAAATGCAATTCTTCAATGTTACATTTTCAGAAAGAGTAGAGGAAAGCGATTTTACTCCTACATTTTGAACAGTACTGTACTGTTTATCAATTGTTCGCATTTGGAAGTCAATTTAAGAGTGGTAAGGAAAAAAAAATACAGTGGACCTCACATGGAGAAATCGCAGGGCTGAAAGTGAAGTTTTCAATAATTTAGAAGAGTCGTCAATCATTAATACGAGTTAAAACGGATGTGTTCAGCATTGTTTTTATCCCAAAAATATTTTTTGAGGATGTTTACACATATTTTGGGCTAATTTTAGACACTATAAGCACCTGCTCACCCCATAATAAGAGCATAATAAACCCAAAGTAAAGAAAGTAAATCCCGGGATACCCACGGGGAGTAGAAGGAGGTGGTCAGGGGGAAATTATTGCATTAAAGGTCGTGACCACAGTGCAGTCATTCTTCTTGTTCATACAAGGATGCAAAGTGAAAATGAAATGAATATGTCGTTGCTAATTCATGCAAAGAACTAACAGTCTGCGTGGCCATCCAAGACAATAAAAAGAAGAACCAAAAAAAACCAGCTGATTTTACAGCCATTTTTCCGTGCTGAGCAGGGATTAGCTTTTCTTGATGCAATGTTTTATGGCCGGATGACCTTCCTGATGCCAACCCTGGTCGCCTCTTACGACACACAGGGAGATGGTACACCTATTCTAACCGGGGCATACACCGGGACCAGTACACTGGTACTCATTTCGCTGACCTCGGAAGGATGACAGGCTGAGTCAACCCCCTGGTGTTAATTCAGCAGCCAACAGGGCTTGAACTCAGGACCTTAGGATCCCAAGCCAGCCACCCTAACCAATAGGCCAACACCAGGCTACAATAAAAAGAAGAAATTGGTTGATTTATCTGCAGTGAAAGATGAAAAGGTTATGACGTTTCAGGCTTTACACCTTGTCAAAGCAAAAGAGGACCTTGCAGCAATTTTGCCTCGATGTTGGGTAAAGCCTGAAATGGCGTTGCCTTTTCATCTTTCATTGTGGATATAGCAACCATTTTCTTCTTCTTTTTATTACCTCCACCACCGAATGTGGACAAAGGTCGTGTTTTCACCCCTGCTTGTCTGTGTATTTGTCTGTGAGCAGGACATATCAAAAGTTATGTACGGATTCGACCAAAATTTGGTGGACAAGTTAGGTGTGTGACAAAGACGAATTGATTAGATTTTGGTGAACCCAGATCTGATAATTAAAAAAATTTTTTTAAGTGATTCTTCAGCATTGAGAGATGAAGCCAAAAACTTTGACATGCATGACATTGCAAAGTATTGTGGATGGATACAGACAAAACTTGGTGAATGAGTTAGGTAGTTGACCAAAAGAAGCTGATTAGATTTTGATTCAGGTCCGGATGCAGATCGGGCCTATCAGTGGGATACAAAATATAAACTGTTCAGCCTGGTGGAGGTATGCGCTCTACTGAGTGCTATTCTCGTTGAAAAAGAAATCATTAGATGGTTATTTAAAGTTTTTGGTTTGACTTTAGTTTCCCATTCAGAGTGAACAAGCAGCATTCAAAGTTTAATTTTTTTTGTAGACACAGCCATGCTGACAAATCGTCAGTTTCTTGGGGCATTTCAAAAATGTTAGTCACGCCAGAAAAAATGTCTGGGCACAAAAATTATGGGATATTTGTGGTCAAGTAATGAGGGATTCCAAAGACATAAACAAAGCAAATGCCAAAACACAGACGTGAAAATAAATGCACACGCGTTGCGCCTTGCAACCTGACCCAACAGCATTGTAGTGGCAGCTTAACACGAACCCCCCCCCCCCTAACAAAAAAATACGAAATGGTAGTAATCATACCTGCCATCTGACCAGCGAACCATCCTGGCATTGCTTTCTTTCACTTCATTTCCATCCTCATCTCGCTGCACTCGCCAGCGAATTGTGTTCTCCACCTGTCACCACCAGTTAAACATTGAACACCTTTTATCAAATATTGAATGCTGAGGGCAAATGAGACACTGCAAACATCCTGAAATTATGTTAATTTGAAAAATAAATAGTATTCAACAATTATTTTGCGTTAAAAGGGTCTAAAGCTCATACAAGAGCTGCACAAAAACGTGCAGACAAATACAAAGGAAACCACCAGAGTTGATTTCTAAAAAACACAGCCACCAAGCTTGGGGGAAGTTGCATGCAGGACAAAACATTGGTTCAAAACAATGGTCCACTTCAACATTAATTGCAAGGACATTGGTAGATAATGGACGAGCATATGGGATTTGAACCTTAATTCCCCACTTCATGAGCTGGGAGTTCTGATCGGAATGCGAAGAGCTCGGTTTGTCTTTCATCTTACATACTGTATGTCATCATATGGCCAATTATATATTGTATTGTTGGGTTCGTACATACAAGGTGTTTGAGTGCAAAGCAAGCGGATGAAAGGCGGTGGGGTTGTAGATGACTGAACATGAGAGCGGAAAAAGGAGAAAACAAAAACAAAAGAAGAGGAAAGCAAATTACTTGCTGCCCAAGCTGCCACTGAGCAACACTTTCCATACACTGTACTTCAAACATGAAGCTATCCAACAGGTAAAATAGAGGACATCTTGCCTTCAGCTTCAAACGTGTACGACCTTCCTCATCCATCATTTCATCATCTTCAAACTCGTCCTCATAGTACTGTGCGTCAAAGGGCCTGGTCTCTACACTCAAGAAGTTGGGTAGTTTCACAAAATAGAGTTCGTTGCCAAGGTCTGTGTTCACCTTGGGGATCTCAACCTCAATGCGGGTCTCAGGAACGGACTGATCAACAACGTTCCCACCTTCCTCTGCATCCTGCACCAGCACAGCATAAGCACATGCATGGACTTAAATAATAATTGTAGTTACAAGATATTGTATACATATATATATATATATATATATATATATATATATATATATATATATATAGGTATATATACATACACACACAAACATAAGCTCTTGAGACAATAGGAATCATTTGAATTTTGTATACTCAGGACTCGGCCGAGTTAGCAACCTACCTAGAGGCTGAGCAAGTCAAGTCGGCTCTGGTCTGTTAGTCTGTGGGGGATGCAATAAGTATAGAATACCGCAATAACGTCGGATTTCCTCCCTTTCAGTTTCGTGATAAAAAACACTTTAAAAAGGTAATCATACATTTTTGTGGTTTATATATTTGTTTTTACTTCTGGTCGGGGTGCCCCACGAAACAGCATGATAAGCTATTTATGCACATTAACACAGCATTTGTACAAGAAGGAAAACCCCTTGTGTAGGGGGGATATTATTAGTATTCATATTGTTTTGTAATAGCATAACTAACTAGAAGGTCATTCGGTAGAGAGCATACCTCCGCCAAGCTAATTGGTTTAAGTTTTGTATCTCACCGAGAGGCCGGATCTGGATTCGGACCTGAACTAAAATTTAATCGGCTTGATCTCGTCACCTAACCAACTCATCCACCAAGTTTCATCTGAATTCGTCCATAAGTTTTTACATCCTGTTGTATGTCGTTTCAACCTGATCACTCAATGGTGGAGAAGCACATAAAAAACTAGAAGGGCACTCGGTAGAGCGCATACCTTCGCCACATAATGTCTGATCTACGAGAACATATTGGGCCCAATACATTTTTGAAATATCTTGCTGCACAGTACTGTATCGTTTTTGGCCCAATCTCTCAATGGTGAAGAATCACTTCGACAATTAAATAATTCTTGTATCCAGATCGGGATTCGGATCTTCACCAAAATTGAATCAATTCATCTTTGACACACACCCAACCTGTCCAACAAGTTTCGTCCGAATCTGTCCACAACTTTTTGAGATATCATGTTATATATTAGTTTAGCCCCATCTCTCAATGGTGAAGAATCACTTTAAAAAACTTCTAGTAATCGGATCTGCATCCGGATCTTCACCAAAATCTATTCAGTTCGTTCGTCCTTGTCACACACTCAACCTGCCCACCAAATTTCATCCGGATCTGTCCACAACTTTTTGCGATATCCTGAACACAAACAAACAGACAGAAAGGGGTGAAAACAACCTCCTTCACCTTCGGTGGCGGAGGTAATTGTATTATCCGGATTCGGATCTTCAGCAAAATTGATTCAATTCTTCCTCGGCACACACTCAACGTGTCCACTACGTTTTGTCCGAACCAGTCCACAACTTTTTGAGATATCGTGCTTTATATCGTTTTTGGCCCTATCTCTCAATGGCGAAGAATCACTTTAAAAATTCTAGGACTCGGATCCGGATCCCGATCAACACCAAAACCCAACCTGTCTACAAAATTTCATCCAAATCCATCCCCTTTTGAGATGTGCTGTTCACAGAGACAGACAGACATGGGAGAAAACATAACCTCCATCCACCTTCAGTGGCGGATGTATGAAATAATGAGGGAAGAAGGGAATAAGAGGGAAAACACACACCCACAACATCTTGATCACTTATCACGTAACCTCACATCTTTCGTGTGACAGATATTCAGGCAGGCAGGGGTCACAAGACACAAAATAAACCTTGTCCCACACAATATTTGTGTGGGATTGCTGTTGTAATATGAGGGGGGAGAGCTATGGCAGCAGAGCTTGGGCGGGAAGGGATTGTGTGGTGGACTGCATCCCACTTCGTGGTGTTCCAGGGCTGCGTGTATTCAGCACTGCTAAACCTCATCTCGCTCTCCTCGTGCTGAGCTGCTTGTTCCAACTTCATCAACGTTTTCCACTCAACTCTCCGAGCTGCCACGCTCCAACCAACCCTCGGACTCACTCAATGTGCCGAGCTCCTCTCTTCTAACCCCCAAACTCAACCGAACTGCTCTGAGTTGTCCTAACCCATCGGCTATTCTTAGTTCTTCTGGTTTTGGCGGTTTTACCTTCGGTCACGATCGCGAGTAGTATCTTTGCCATCCTCAAGGGGGTAGGGAGGTGAGGGGGGGGGGATTCACGAGGCTTGCAGAGATGGTTGTTGGCAGTTCACTTTACAAGGAAAAAAAAACAAACAGATTCGGAAGGGAGAGATTTAAAGACAATAAGGGAGGATGGTGGGAAAACTTGGAGACATGTATAGAACATGTAGAGAAATACACACCGACACATTTACACAAAAACAGTCTGATGGAGGGGGGGGAATGCATCCCTGTCATGCATGTGGATATACAGTATGTACAGACTCCTTCATGAGCCTTCAAAGATCATAAAAAAATAATTAATCTTAGTTGAAGTGGGAAAATCTAGTTGCAAAGTCTCCTGAAGTGAAACACGTGACAAAGTGGTGCCTTCATTACCAATACGGAGAGAAACAGATTTGGATGAAAACTTTTCTGATGATTAAAATGTAATTGGACAAATGTGTTCAACTTGGATAAGTAATACTGCACAATGCTTAAAGAGTGCCATTTCTCTATATTATTACAGATAATGACCCCAAAAGGTCACTTTCCAGAAGCAAAATCTTTAAAGGATAATGTTTTATAATTGGGTTCCAATGTATATTATGATGCACCGAAGCAAGTTTAAAAGCATTATATTTGCACAACAAACAGCATATTAAAGACCTAAAATGAGGACAGGGTACAACGAATAATAATAAAAATAAACAAATAAAGGAAATAATAATAATAAAAAACAAAACAAAACAAATAACTCCACCAGTGGCTGCCCAGGGGTTGCTGGCTTGGCTTCCCCTTCACTCTCTGATGAGATATCCGCAGCATCTCCAAAAAGAGCATCGACCGTTGGCATTTCTAAATGAGAATAAGGGAGAAACCTAATAAAGCATCTTTTTTCGTAAAAAAAAAAAACCCAAAAAACTCCATGGTCAAGGCTCGTGGAAGATCAAGGACACAGAACAGAGCAGGACACAACATACCAAACAGCAGGAGAAAGGGGAAACACCAACAGCAGGGTGGAGGGAGAAAGTCGACGGAGACAGAAAAACAAGCGATGCAGGTAACGATGAGGTATGACGTTCCACACAAAATATATGTTTTCGATAAATATAACCTTTCCAGAGAGCATTACACTTTATTTTCACAACAGTATGCTTATGCACAATAAAATGGTGTGGCAATTAACGACTGTTGGGATGACAAATTAGTGCAAATGATTGACAGGTGACCGGATGCTGGTGCAGTTAATTTTCATTGGAAAAAAAGAAAAAGGGAAACATTTCCATAGCATTTGCCTGTAATACACTTCCGCTATTACTCTCGAATAAATGTAGAACTTCAGTGGTTTGAGGCCAATGGAACAGCACACACTGTTGATGCATCATATACAGGATAGACATTAGGAGAAAGTAATGTACGTTTACAAAATCACTCGGATATCAAAACCACAATGGATAAACCAACACAGTATATGGGATCTCAACCTGGGATTCAGACAAGACCAAAGATTGGCCCACTAGTTGGAGTAAATACTGAGATCTCTTTTTGCAGAATATTATCTGCTAAAACCATCAACATCCATGTCAGAGACAGAGTCACCGACCTCCATGTGAAGCGGACAGACGGACACACACTCTCTCTCTATCTTTCTGACTACATCCCAAATGTCAGAGAGAATCAGCAGGACAAGAGAGAGGTCAAAGTTGACAGAAGTTTAGCGTCAAATGTGATGCACGAGTTGACTTTCCCCCATTATTTTTGAAGCTATATCAAACAAAATATCAAATCACAAAAACAGAAGAAAAAAAACCCTCTGATCGATACATATGCGTGTTCGGGTAATGTACAGGAAAAAGAAAAAACAAATGCCTTTTGCAATACGTTATATAATGGAATAGGTGGCTCGTGACAATGCACAGATCAAGCATTTGCTCAATTTTGTGGCGTTATCAAAAAGTCACGAAAATTTCCCAGAACACATGCTTAGTTTCATTCTTATTTATTGTTGCTTTTACAGATGAAAAATGTTAGGCAATGGGGTGTATTGTTTGTTTATATAGTTTCATCCATATAAACGTAGTACCCTTACCTAAAGCAAAAACCTTAACCTGTAAGCAATTTATTGGTTTCCCAACCGCATGTATCATCAGCTGGGCACCGTTCTTCGGTTTCGATCCTTACAGCCCAGAACCTCTCCAGAGGATCCACAAACTCGATCACGGATCTACATCAGTAGATGACCTACATCAGTTGATCCACAACCTCAGTTACATCCAGACAGTCAGTCAAACCATCAATGTAACATCACTAATCTGACTCCACTCGGTGGAGGATTTAATGTATTATAACAAAGTTATAACTCCCATCATACATTCCATTTTATGATATAACATTAAATCATGCACAATTAACCTGAAATATAACACATCCACCCCACTCACCTCTGGATCAAACTGTTATTCAAATATTCAAACGGTTATTCATAAACATTTTTTGTTTTTTTACATGCTTCCCTGTCTCCGAACAACCACTGAAAGTGGGTTTCAAATATATGTGTATATATATATATATATATATATATATATATATATATATATATATATATATATATATATATATATATATATATATATATATATATATATATATATTGGCTGCTCTTAGAGCACCCTTATTCTGGACATTTCCATCTGTCTGTCGGCGAAACTTTAGTCAAGCCGAGGGGCTAAACCACTCAACCAATTCCAATGAAATTTGGTAGGTAGGACCAATATTTCTGGGAATCATGTGCTTTTGAATATGGGACCCCGGGCCCCAGCAATGGCACAGCAACGGCCCTTTAAAGTGGTCAAAAAATCGAAAAAAATCTAAAAACAATAAATCGAAAAATCGAAGCTTCGAGTTCTGTGCGCAATCTATCTCGCTCCCTTCATGCCAATTTGCAGCCTGAACAAAAAATATTTGTAGGAGGAGATAGGTTTTGGGCGAGTACATGTCGAACATTTCAGAAACGGTTAATTGCGAATATCTCTAAGAGAAAGAGTCTGATTTTGATGAAACTTGAGTGAAATGTGTACAATGTGGCGAGCATGTACACAAAAATGAATTGTTGCTATGCACACCTCCGTTGCTTAGCAACAGCTAAAATACTTTATCGTACATCATACACTTATTGTTGACTGCAAGAAAAAAAACCAACACCTCCGAAACGGGATCTCCGAGGGACCTGTTTTTTTTGTGCCCAAGGAGAATGTCTTACAGCATCATATAAAAATATAAAATCTTTAGCGAATAGATAAATGGAATTACCAGGGCTGCCATTTGTTAGAGTCTCTTTGGAAACATGCCTGAAATTTCACAAGGCGGGTTTTGGGAGCAAACTAAGAGGGCTGTGATAATCATATTTATTGTGCTAAATTAATTGATAGCATGTACATGAATATCGGCTAGTCGCGTCGGCCAGCTTTCCATCTGGAGCGAGCAGCCATGTCGCCTACCAGCGTGTGTGTGTGTGTGTGTGTGTGTGTGTGTGTGTGTGTGTGTGTGTGTGTATGTATATATATATATATATATATATATATACTAGCATATACCCGTGCTCCGCACGGAGTTGAATGGGTGGCAAAAGGTGGATGAGGCATAATAGTTGATGTTATGGGAAGCTGGGGAGGGTGTCATTAGGGATGTGATGCACTATGGTTACCTGTCCTTAGTTTTCTAAAGGACCTCCCTGTAGATGACATTTTGGGTGAGTGTCTTGTTGCTGAATAGTCCTTGTGAGGAATTATTGTCCAGTTTGATAGGTATATAGGAGTACCCTCTTGCACGTGAAAATGCAACATATAGTTGGCCATGGGAGAACACAGGGGCTGGGAGGTATATTCCGAGTTTGTCAAATGTTTGGCCCTGGGATTTGTTTATGGTCATCGAGTATGCGAGTCTGACTGGAAATTGCATCCTCTGCAGTGTGACTGGAAGGTTGGCATCTGATGGGGCAAGTTTAACATGATATAGGCTTAGCCCTAGACTGAACAGGAGCAGTGGAGGGTGACCGAGAATCAGAATGCAAATTTCAATGAATGGCACTTTTTGGCGCACATCCGACGATCGAACACTGCTTGGACGCTTTAATTTGAAGATCACACACGCAAGACACAACACAGGTAACGATGGCGGTTGATATTGACAATTGTCAATATTAATTGCAATTAATGTAATGAACGGCAGTTGTTTGGGTGCATCCGACAATCAAACACCTCATTAATTTCAACAGTTAACACGCACACATTCAAGGTAGAGAATCTATTGTCGGAAACCGCGCTTTTGAAGAACAAAGAAAAGAAGAGAATCCAGGCAATGAAGAGATGACCTCATACCCTTTCCCTGGTTCCCCCTACCTTCAGATTATAGCCTTTGATATTATTTGGACGTAGGCATGTTGCAACTTATTTTCAGGTGTTTTTAATATGTACGTTGGATTTCAGACACAAATTGACAGTCGAAGAGAGCGTGTTCAGTCCTGGAAGTATGTTGGATTTCAGACACAAATTGACAGTCTAAAAGGGCGTGTTCAGTCCGGGAAGTAGGTTGGATTTCAGACACAAATTGACAGTTGAAGAGGGCGTGTTCAGTCCGGGAAGTATGTTGGATTTCAGACACAAATTGACAGTCTAAGAGGGCGTGTTCAGTCCAGGAAGTACGTTGGATTTCAGACACAAATTGACAGTCTAAGAGGGTGTTGTTCAGTCCGGGAAGTACGTTGGATTTCAGACACAAATTGACAGTCTAAAAGGGCGTGTTCAGTTCAGGAAGTACGTTGGATTTCAGACACAAATTGACAGTCTAAGAGGGTGTTGTTCAGTCCGGGAAGTACGTTGGATTTCAGACACAAATTGACAGTCTAAAAGGGCGTGTTCAGTCCGGGAAGTACGTTGGATTTCAGACACAAATTGACAGTCTAAAAGGGCGTGTTCAGTCCGGGAAGTACGTTGGATTTCAGACACAAATTGACAGTCAAAGGGTTCATCCCTCAGTTCACCCAAGGGTTGTAACCCGACCCCCTCAGATTTGGCTAATTATTTTGCATGCATGTTACATATCATAGTCTATGTTCACATACAAAATTTTAGCTAAATCGGACAAGGGGTTGACGAGATATGACCTTGAGAACTTTTGACCTTCTCGACTAATATCGCGTTTTCACCAAAATTCAAATCCTCATATCTCAGCAACCCCTTGCCCTATCTCGATTATTTTGGTGTTGTTGGAAAGGTAATTGTCCATAGAATGCAAATCCAGCACCGGTTCGTCGATCGAGTTAACTTAGGGGTGGATGATCTTTTGACCTGACCTTTGATCTTGACCTTGAAGACCTCGTGACCTTGACCTGACCTTGCATGAAAATGAAAGTTCATACTGTCTACTATAACATATCAAAAAACTGGAATGGTAGTATTTTTTGTTAGAGATATTTTCGGCCAAAGTTCAAAGGTCGGAAAAATGCAACCAAATCATGACGTACATCGACATGCCCAGACTTGTCAGTTTACAGCCAATATTGTGCCCAGACTCATCCCAATCATAGTTGATGACACATGTTGGTTCCACTACAAGTTGTAACATGCTCCTTTGGTGACTTGCAACTTAGACAGGGGGGCATCTCTCAGAAAAATTTCTGATATCCACTCCTATGCTAGTCGCACTAAATAATACATTTTTGAAATTTTTCTGATATCAACTCTCCAATCGTAGGTGTCGCCAAAACTACCATTAGGAGTTGATATCAGAAAATTTTCTCAGAGATGCCCCCTGAGCTAAATACATTCAAACAAGAATGGACTGGACTACTTGTCTTTTCAGGCCTGTTTCACCGTGCTCCTGTCCGGACCTGCATCGCTGAATCTGCCTGGACTTGAGAGAATCTTGGCTATTTGAGCACTCGAGTTTCATGGCTCGCATCATATCATTCATCGATAACTTCAAAAAATGAATAACTGTAGCTTTTCGTCACTTGATGAATGTCACCAAGGCTGTTCTGCCAAAACCGCTAACTTGCGGAGTACCAAGGTCAAGGAAGATGAGGAGACCATTGAAATCCTTCAGCTCCGAACGAAAGTTGACAAACGTTGAATAAAAGCAATTTGTTCATATCACGAAGGGAAACTGCTCACCAAATTTCTGGTTTCGAAGAAGTGTTGTGATCCAATACAAATCCATCCCGACAAAGCCAGGACGAAGTCTTTAAAGACACTAAGCTTGTACCATTATAAAGGTGCTGTCACACCTTGACGATTTAGCCAGCAATGGCAACGTATAAAAATGTATGTAAAACGCTGGCGTACGCTGAAATTTTGATGTTTTTTTAAAAAAGTTTTTGGTGTATTCATAACGCGTTGGTCATATGCATAACGTATTAGTAACGTACACAGAACGTTTCGTTGTCTGATAGATAACTTATACCAACGAATGATTAGCGTGTTGTCGGCGTTCACAACCTATGCCCAACGATAGTCTAACTTAGGCATAGCGCGCTGCACATATCGCCGACGATCACGTGGCGTAGCCTATTAAAAAGCTGCCGCTCGCCGATTCAAATCATAACCGCCTGAGAATTGGAAGTGTCAACATCGCAGTCACACCTTGACGATTTAGCCAGCGTATGCCAACCTCTGCAAAATGTGTCTAAAATGCTGGCACAAGTCGAATACATTATGTGTAAGTTTGGTTTACGTGAAGAGCACGCTGAAAAACGATGAAGTACGCCGTCATATGTCGTAGTACGTCGTGAAATTTCAAGCATGCTGAAAATTTTACGACGTACTCGCCGTATGGCTCACACGTTTCGCTACGCTGGGAATAAGTTGTAGGCACGATATGCGATCGTTGACACACGTCGACACAAGTTCCTTGTAAGTTACTCATAAGTCGAAACACGTCGAGGTAATGTTTAGCATACCCGAAACTTATTTTCTCCGTCAAGGCACATTTTCTTTTTTTCTCCTTGGCTCCGTGAAGGCACGTGACGAAATATCTGAAGTAGTTGTTGTCGTTTTTTTTAGTCTATTACGAATTTTAAAATATATTCGGACATTTGCTTTTAAGTTTCGACGTGACAATATCCTCAAACAGAAAATATTCACAGAGGAGGAACTAAGAATAAGACATGAGCAAACTGAAGAGGCAATCGGACGTGACGTAACGGCACGTGACGAAATATCGGAAGTTATTGTTGTTTTTTTTTTAACGCTGCCAAAATGCCGTTACACGGTAGCTGTAAATTAGAAACACGTTCAGTAAGTTCTGTGGTCGTCCAGAAGACGTCAATCAAATACGTCTACATACGTCAATATGCGTTGGAGTTACGTTACACATAGGTTCAAAGCACGTTACTCATAGGTTAGAAACAAGTTTTGGGTACGCTAAGCATTAGCTCGACGTGTTTCGACTTATGAGTAACGTACAAGTAACGTGTGTCGACGTGTGTCAACGATCGTGTAACGTGCCTACACCACGTTACTCATAGGTTATAAATAAGTTTTGGGTACACAAAGCATTACCTCGACATGTTTTGACTTATGAGTAACTTACAAGTAACGTGTGTCGACGTGTGTCAACGATCGCGTAACGTGCCTGCAACTTATGGCCAGCGTTGCGGAACGTGCGAGTCATACACTGGCATACGTCATAAAATTTCAAGCATGCTAAAATTTGAGGACAACCGCAAAGTACAACGATGAAAGCCAGCGTACTACGACGTATGGCAGTGTTTTTCAGCATGCTCTTAATGTTATCAAAACTTACCCATAACGTATTTGACGTGTGCCAGCATTTTAGACAAATTTTTCATCAGTCGGCATACGCTGGCTAAATCGTCAAGGTGTGACAGGGCCTTAAGCAGTTAATCAAGCCTCCAGAGACTGTAGTACCCGGAGAGAAATTTTGCCCCAAGTGCTTTATTAGATTGAAGCAAAAAGTAGAAACCAGCGAAGAAGAAGAATCTGATAGCGACTCAACAAACGATGAATCTGAATCTGAAACTTTTGAAGAACAGCCTGAAAGTTCGTTAACTTCACCCGAGAAAGCTACTACTCTAATCGAAGTTAATTCTGCTCTGGCTAGCTTGGACGAGACGCCGGTTAAAGTACATCAACTGCCATTGCATTCTAAATGATCAACAGGCAAGAAAAAATTAGCGTAAGGATCACTGAAGAAGAAACTTGAGTTAACATACGATGTCTCGTTAACAAGTTCCGATTCAGAAGAAAGCAGTTCCAAGGATTTGCATTTATTTCAGAAAATGATGGGGGAGTTGAAAATGAAATATGAGCAGTCCAAATCTCATCAAGAACGCATTCAGATTTTAACCATTTCACCGTTTAGTATACAGAGGACGATGGAAGAATTTGGCGCCACCAATTATATGGTTAAAAAAGCCGACAAGTGAAGAAAGATAAAGGCGTTTTAGGACTATGTGATCAAAATAAGGGAAAGCCATTAGCTGATGACATTAAGCGCGATGTGACCGAATTTTACGAAAATGATGATTATAGTCGCATCATGCTGGGAAAGAAAGATTTTGTGAGTGTAAAAACTCAGGATGGTGATAGAGAAAAACACCAAAAGCGCTTTATTTTTCCTAATCTCCGAGAGTTACATAATGCTTGGAAAGAAACCTCCCCTGACAAAAAAATAAAAAAAAATAAAAAAAATAAAATCGGATTTTCTACTTTCGCGTCTCTTTGACCGAAATGGTGTTTAAGCGGGGGCACCTGGAACGCATTTAGTCTTCGTTTGCAAATACCACCAAAATCCCAAGCTTATGGCAGCTGCATGTTTGAAATCTTCTCTTAATGAACTTATGGCAAAAACCGTCTGCTCCACTGAGGTGGAAAAATGTATGATGGGCCAGCGTAAGGACTGTCCCAGGAAAAGTGGACTTGTAAATTATTTGAATGAATGTGATGATTTGAAGGAAGTGGATGAAATTAAGTATCAACAGTGGATTAGCACTGACCGCACATCTCTTGTAACTATCACTGAATCAAAAGAGGATTTTATCGAGAATTTTTCCACCCATATCTTGAAATTGACACTTCATAGTTTTACCGCGAAGTCACAAAGTGCTTACATGAATGAACTGAAATCTACCATGAAATCTGTCGAGGATATTATTCTGCAAGGTCACTTCGCACAAAACTTCTCTTACGTGGTACAGGATGAAATTCAAAGTTTTCATTGGGAGAATAAGCAAGCAACCATCCACCCTCCTTTTGTAGCGTATCGTCGGCAGGAGGATGGAACATTAGAACACAAAAACATTTGCGTCGTCAGTGATTGTAGAGAACATTCTGCTACTTCCGTTCACACGTTTCTGCAGTCTGTTATTCCATACTTAAAAACTGTTTTTCCAGAGATGAAGAAAATCCACTACTTCACTGATGGATGCGTGGGACAATATAAAAATAAGTATAATTTTTTTAACCTGTGCTTTCATTCGGAGGACTTTGGAATCAATGCTGAGTGGAACTTTTTTCCACTTCACATGGCAAAAGTGCATGTGACGGGTTAGGCGGAACTGTAAAGAGGTTATTAACAAAAGCCAGCCTCCAACGCCCGTACGCAGATGTGATCCTAACTTCCGATGCTATCATGAAATTTTGCACAGAAAATATTCCAGGAATTTACTTCATCAATGTACAGCCTGGTATTGTTGAGGATTACGAACTGAAATTGAAAGAAAGACTGGAAAATGCGAAGACAATCGCCGGTAGTTGAGGATTACGAACTGAAATTGAAAGAAAGACTGGAAAATGCGAAGACAATCGCCAGTACTCAAAAATTTCATCGATTTGTTCCATTATCAAAATCGAGTATAAAAGCATTCAAACTGAGCAAACAAGAAGAAGAACCCAAAACTGTACGTGGGGCGAGAGTCGATGGCGAAACTGATGAGGTAGATGATGAATCAGGAGTAGAGTTTGAAATCAGTAAGCAAAACTATGTTTGTGCTATCTATGATGAAAATCCATGGATTGGACTTGTAGAGGATATTTCTGATGAGTATGGTGACTATTACATCAATATCATGCATCTCCACGGTCCTACTAAATATCTCAATTGGTCATTGGATGTGGACAGATGTTGGATTGAAGATTCAGACATTCTGTGTGTGACCGATCCACCATTAGTTGTCGGTTCTGGAATAGGAATTCGTTATAAAATTAGTGACCAAGATAGTGCTAAAATAACCAGTTTATGTAGAAAATGGCAAACCTGTTAAGATTTATCTATGATATCTTGTGACTTGAACATGGTTTCCTTCCCCTAGAGAAAACGATTATTTAGCAAACGTTTTAGCAAAACAAAAATTAATAATTGAGACTAAACTTATCTATCTTGGATAAAATTGTATTCATGAATTTTTTGTATGATTCTGTGTAATATTCATATTTTAATTTGCTTGTTGTAGATAGTGAGAATATTTTGTCTTGACAAAATGAACTACTGAATCAAAAAATGTATGATTTTTTCATTTATTTCAGTAGCAATTAGTCTTGAGGTTATGGTGTCATGTTTTGGTTGCGATTTCTGTATTTGGTTGCGATGCCTTGAACTTTGGCAAGGCAGATTCATCGATGCAGGTCCGGACTTTTTTGTTGTTTTCTCGGTATTTCAAAAAAGTTGGATTTTACGTACGAATTAGTCTTTTTTGCAGACGAATTCCTACGTTTTAAGGTTTTTTGTTCTCTGGAACAAAAAATCCCTGATGGAATTTATTGAACTTGTGTTTAAAATCTTCTGAACGATGTATTCCAGTATGACAAAAAAACTCGATGCAGTTTTGCCTTGTTTTCCGTCGGCAGCACTGCGAAACAGGCCTGGACAAGTCCATTCATGTTTGAACGTAATCTAGCTAATATTGACTGTAAACTGACAAGCCTGGGCATGTCTATGATGTCATGATTTGGTGGCATTTTTACGACCTTTGAACATTGGCCGAAAATATCTCAAGAACAAAAAAATACTACCCCTCCAGTTTTTTGATATGTTATAGTAGACAGTATGAACTTTCATTTTCATGCAAGGCCAGGTCAAGGTCACGAGGTCTTCAAGGTCAAGTGTCAGGTCAAAAGATCATCCACCCCTAAGTTAACTAGATCGACGAACCGATGCTGGATTTGCATTCTATGAACAATTACCTTTCCAACGACACCAAAATAATTGAGATAGGGCAAGGGGTTGCTGATATATGAGGATTTGAATTTTGGTAGAAATGCGATATTAGTTAAAAAGGTCAAAAGTTCTCAAGGTCATATCTCGTCAACCCCTAGTCCGATTTAGCTAAAATTTTGTATGTGAACATAGACTATCATATGTAATATACATGCAAAAAATTAGTCAAATCTGAGGGGGTCGGGTTACAAATGATTTTTTTCTGGGTGATTTGAGGTGGAATGACCCTAAGAGGGCGTGTTCAGTCCGGGAAGTACGTTGGATTTCAGACACAAATTGACAGTCTAAAACGGCGTGTTCAGTCCGGGAAGTACGTTGGATTTCAGACACAAATTGACAGTCTAAAAGGGCGTGTTCAGTCTGGGAAGTACGTTGGATTTCAGACACAAATTGATATTCGAGAGGGCGTGTTCAGTCCAGGAAGTATGTTGGATTTCAGACACAAATTGACAGTCTAAGAGAGCGTGTTCAGTCCGGGAAGTACGTTGGATTTCAGACACAAATTGACAGTCTCAGAGGGCGTGTTCAGTATGGGAAGGCGCCAATCGGGGTACATCATGTTGGCAGAGCTCTGGCGCTCATCGTTCCCCTCCTTCCACGCTGATTTTTAAAACATGACAACTATTGCTGATGTTCTGAGCCATACTATTTATTATCAGTTGTGTTTATGTTCAGTGTTTGATGCAATGAGTACTCCCTTACTAGAGTTCATATTTTTTGGATAGATGGCAGCACTAACCGGACAGCAGTTCAGCGATGGCGACCGAACGGGAATAAATGCGGCCGTCGATGGGTTGAAAATCTTGTTGAAGCCACGTGGTCATCCAATGCCAGCTTAGAAATTTAGTGCATCGTCTTCGTCACATTAAGAAACCCCAGTATATGGGAAATGAGCACATTCCTGCCAGCGGTTTCGGAGGAGAAACGTTAAATTACGCACAGACGTTAACAGAAATAATATTTTTTTTAAATAAATCTTTACTTTAAATACAATGTTTCTTGTTACATATTTTGTGTCAAATTCACCTTCTGAGGTAGTCAGCATGTGCAGAAGAGGGTTTTACATTGCAGACGCTGTTTTCGAGGAGTGGCATTACGCCTCTCGGAGGTGACAGTCTGTCGACGACAGACGTAATGACGTCAGCGAATGACCGATGATGTCATGACGGAATTATGCCTCTCAGCGGTGAAGTCACACATCGCCATGCAAACGAATGTAAATATTCGAAAATCGCCCAAAATTCCCTAACGTGTCAGTCTGGCACGATCTCACATAGCCCATGCTGTTCATTAGACCACAGAGCACCCGCATGCCGAAAATGGTGACAATCCGTCCGGCAGTTTTGGAGGAGAAACGTCAAATTAAGCGCAGACGTTCACAGAAATATATATATATTTTTTTTAAATAATGTTTATATAAATATCTTGTTAAAATTGTCACTATTCATATTATATTTCACCAATTCTATTTGGTGTTATTTTATGATCTTAAAGAAAACTTGTTTTAATCTGATAACTGTAGCTCCCTGTGTGAGCATTTGTCTGACTACTTGTTACCTCAGTCACCAAAGGTGGAGGAGGTTATGTTTTCACCCCTTTCTGTCTGTTTGTCTGTGTACAGGATATCTCAAAAAGTTGTGGACATGTTCGGTGTGTAACAAGGACGAACTGATTCGATTTTGGTGAAGATCCGGATCCGGATCCGACTACTAGAATTTTTTGAGTGATTCTTCACCATTGAGAGACGGGGCTAAACTCATGTATGTATGTATGTATGTATGTATGTATATATATATATATATATATATATATATATATATATATATATATATGTATGTATGTATGTATGTATGTATGTATGTATGTATGTATGTATGTATGTATATATATATATATATATATATATATATATATATATATATATATATATATATATATATATATATATATATCACGATATCTCAAAAAAGTTGTGGACGGATTCGGATGAAACTTGGACAGGTTGGGTGTGTGACCACGACAAATTGATTTGATTTTGGTGAAGATCCGGATCTGGATTTGAGAATTATTTCATTATTAAAGTGATTCTTCACCTTTGAGAGATTGACCCAAAAATGATGTTTAACATGTTATTTCAAAAATGTATTGGGCCCAATATGTTCTCGTGGATCAGGCATTACGTGGTGGAGGCATGCACTCTACCAAGTGCCCTTCGAGTTATTAATGTTGTGGATACTGTCGATTACACGTTTGGAATTATTGATGATCGAACATTTTTTTAATACTATAATAAAACCTCGGCTTTCAATGGTGGTTTTTAAGCATTTATAAATGAGTTTCCTTGCCGTTGTAATACTTACTATCTGACAATGATTTCAAAATGCATTCTCTACTTGCGATGATGAACCTCATCTTTTTTTGTGTGCATTTTGTGCAAGGGTTTTTGTGCATTTTGGGATCCAGTAAATGAATGGTAATTTATGGTATTTATCTGAAACTAACAGTCTTCTCCATTTTGAGTGAGTTATATGACGTTTTATCAAGTCTATTTTGTTGATATTTAAAAGTCCAGTCTGTACTCAAAATTCTTCCAGAAGTGTTTGAATGTCGAATGTTTTTCATGCAAATGCAATTATTATTATTTGTTTTGTCAGTTGGAACAATAACATATTGTGTTTGAAGCCGTTTTAAATAATGACGTGTCTCTGGATTGTTTAAAATTAGCTTCAGATTATCGATTTGAACTTTTCATTTCAAATCAACAATTCTCCTTTTTACATGTTTCTTTACCTCCTCCAACCATAAAGCCATTTGTGTGTTTGCTACTTTGTGTTTATCAATTTGTTCTCTCATCCATTCCGTTAGTCCTGTTATTGTAAGTTCTGTTGCTTTTATTCCAGTTAATCCTTTTATTTTCTCTATAATTTGGTCCTTTTGTAAGTAATGAATGTAATTTTCTATATTTTACTATTCTGAGATCACCTGTGATAATGTGTTTATGATGTGGATCTTTAAGTACAGAATGTTCACAATTACAATGATGTGTTATTTAACCATTCCTCCACATCTATAGATTGCACAGTTTCCTTATCGTTGAAGATTTTTTTCCCCTAATTGCATTTCGTAAAGTGTACACAACCCTTGGTGGCTTTCTCTGTTGTATTGTTTCTGGAAGTTTACCCCACACTTCCTTCTGTTTTAGTATTTTCTCCATTTTGATCATTTCCACCCCTTTGTTATCAAACATAATTTTGATGATGTCATTGTCTTTTCTATGATGAACTTCTTTCGGTTTCTCTTTATACATTCTATGGTCAATCATATCCAGAATTTCATTAATGTGTTAGATTGGGCACAAATGTTCTGTAGCACAAACAGTGGGTGTGGCGAACGCAGCTTGGTTCGCCTTGGGGAATGAAATAAATTGATTTGAAAGCGAGGAATATAATCTTACCTTTTCCTCTGAGGTATATCCAGCAATGCCAGCAAGCTCTCATTGGTGTTCCGCAGAATCCACCTGATCTGAAGGGTGGTTGCAGATACCAAATCGACACAAGGGGGAGCTCTAGCTGCCAAGCATCATGAGAAGGAAAGTTTTTCTTCTTCTTTTTTTCTTTCAAATCGGCGCAATCATCGGCCGATGCCGATATCCTCAAAATGCCAGATATTATATTTATCGGTTGACCACTAGTTATAACGCATCACATTGCCACCTCTGGTACTTCCAGGGTCATGAATATTTATGAGCTGTTTTGTGCATATTATTTGAACTACTTCGTGGGATGACCGGATAAATGAGGAAAGTAGAGTTTATCAACATGTTGGTTATCATATAGAGTACAGCATTTAAAACTAGCTGCATTTCTCGCTGACACCGAATTTGCTGTGCGCAACAATATTCCCGCCATTGTTCTCAGCCATCTTAACAACCCTCAACTTGAAAGTTGCCATGCACGACTTGCGTCACTTTACAGGAGGAATTTTGAGAGGATGTAGTAAAATGGCTACATATAATTTGGATTGAAAGGGATGGATCAAACATAATTGGTGAGTATGTGGTCGTTATTGATTGAATAATTTTGCATTCGTCAATGAGTATTTTAATGTTTAATTGCTCATCAAAACCATCATCACACTTGAACCCATTGAGATCCCATTTTCATTTATGCTGAGGTGTTGGAGTATATGAAGGGGTATTCTCACACGAAAAAAAATCGGGATCATCGGTTTGGCTGGGGCCGAAGGTCAAAAGGCGCCCCAAACTATAACTTTTTGAATTACTGTTTCGGAGCGATTTTACTTTACGCGATTCGAAAGATCTCGCTTTTACGAGCATTTTGAAACCAAGATCATCCAAATCGGACCACTACAACCTGTGATATGGCCACTGGAAGATTGTGGGTCAACCAGGGGCGCCCAAATTGGGGGGGGGGGGCTAAAATGGGCCCCGATGGGCCCCCAGGTCTGAAAATTGACACATAATGTTTTACCGTGGATACAAACACTTGCACATAAAAAAAGAGTGAAATCTGAGACGATGTGTCAAAATTTCACTGAAAAATGTGTACACTTGACATGGAACGCCCCCTATGACAGATTTCCATCTCCCAGAAATAAAACTCCCACTCATGCAGTTATAACTAACAGGTGTCATGGTCCACAGAATTTCAGTTTTACCCTTTGTGAAATTGTTGTTTAATGGCACATATCCCCAAACTGTGAAAATGCACATTGGCTATGATTACAGCACATGTGATTGAGAAATGACAATCTTAATGAAAGAAAAGACTTTTGGGATGAAAGAATGATTTAAAAGATGGACTGAAAGAAATCAAATGTTTCTTAAATTACATATGCAAGATCCAAAACATTGAACTACATGCTAACGTTTTCCAAAATGTTTCACTACCTTTTAGAAAAAAATGAAACTGCATGAGGAAGTGCAATTCACATTTAAGGGATCACGTTCCATCTGCAGCACGGCTCGAAGGAACACTTTTGTTTTTGGCAGATGTTCTGCTTCAACTAACACTCCTCTCAAAACAATCGATGCGACAGTTAAATGTTTTCATCAATCAAAACCACCTTTAGTTACAGCAATTATTCCAAAAAAGTATAAAAACAGACAATTTTATGTCCACACTATCTTTCCCACTTGTCGGTTATATCTCATTCTTAGTTATTAAGGACTCGCAAAAATACCCGTCCCCAATGATGGGAAAGGGTGAAGTTAACCTATCAATTTAAATTATTTCATGGACTTTAAAAAGGTTAAATATGTTGCACTCAAAAAAAAAAAATCCAGCCTTTTAAATTTGAGAACAATTGGCCATCCTCTGCCAAAACTTGGTCACTTTGGCCTCAATCCAGCCTATAAGTCTAAGGCCACTACCACATAGCCCATGTTACTTCCCGCACAAAGTTGTATCAGTAACCCAAATATGGAGTTTGTAGCTTTAAAGATGTGGCCGTGCATAAGGAACACACACACACACACACACACACACACACACACACACACACACACACACACACACACACACACACACACACACACACACACTGCAGATAAGACCTTAAAACCAGAATATTCTATAAATGAGGTGCCTCCGAGCTCGTGTCAAATGAACCTTTCATGCTGGCAACAGTCAGAATAATCATGAAATTAAAGACTTTCCAGAAATTGGCAAGTTTAAACAAGATGTGCTTTATTCCAGTAGTAAAAGCTAGTAATTTCTGCAATCAAAGGTAATATTCTACAAACATGTTCTCTCGTACAATCAGTATCCTAAAAACAAATTTTTTCTGACTTCTTTTAAAAATGTGCTGACCTGTTTCAGAATTGCTGTCTGAATTGGTGATTGCAGACTTCCTTGGTTTTCTCCCAATCTCATCGTCACTGTCACTTGCCGACAAACCATCTTTATTTTTTAAAAATACAAAAAACAAATTAAAAATGTGATTTTAAATTAACAAAACAAAAACAATCAGGACACTGGTTAATAAAGCATCCAATGAGAAATCAGCAACGGTATTGGTTCACATCTCTCGATGAAAATTAAAGTAAATAATGCCTCCGGCACCCTTGCAGAGGCATAAAAAAAAGACAAATTTCCAAAACTAGGAATTAATAAAACTCCATGATAACTGCAATTTCACTTCATATCATTGAAATAAAAGGGAACATGAATAAGCCATAAATACAACTTGGAGTTAATATGGTGATTCAAATCTGACCTGGACTCTTCAATCAGTTCAAATGAGATGCTTCACTCGCTTGATGTTGATCAAGGTGCTCAGTGGATGTCCTTGATCGTTAAAAATCACCAAACTCTCAAATTTGAAAAATCACTCACATTTCACGATCAGCAATTTTGACCTTTCCTAAGAGTGGCTATTATTTGCCTGTACTCTGGCTATAACTCCTGCCCCGATCTATGAGGGTTCAGTGATCTAACCACATTGCCAGAAACGATGCACATTTTTTTATCGACACAAATGGCCAATTTAATATTGTTGCAGCCGTGGCCGGTTTGGTTAATCCACATGACCCAATTGTTGTGGATGGGCGGTTAACACTGACCAGGCTGGAACACCGAGCGGTTTTGTTTGGAGGCGATCACGTGATCCTCACAGATTATGGCACGCGCGGGAGGGGAAGGGCGGCACGGACGGAGCAGATGGATGCACACACAGCACAAGGGGGTTTATACTCAAACCCATGACAGAAACACCAGCAACCTAAAATAAACACGGGGATTTAATGAAAATAGAACAAATATTTACAAGGGCAGTCATGGAAAATTTAATAATAAAATGTAAGGTAAATTAAGGTCTAAAGTCGAGGAGCTTCCACACATGGACTTTAATACAGACAAGGGGAAAACAAAAGAAAATCAAATCCTCCCTTTATTCTGGCACTTAACTTTGTCCAGAGATGGTCTCTATTGAACTTTGCAATCGAGCCGCTTCGTCCTGCGTGGGGAGATGTTCCCAAAATGGCGCCAAGCTGCTCTCTGGGCGGGAAACGTACATGAAGTAATCCGTGAGGTAGTATTCAACACCAGGGCTCACCAAGCACCGTGCGGCTTCCTCGTCGATCGTGCTTGCCGACGCTGCTGCTCTCTGCAGAATGGCACCGCTCCCTTCAGTGAGATACACGAGGCTTCGAGGTCGGTCTCTCATGACCCAGCCAAGAGTCAATGGCCAGCGTCTTGATCCACCATGCAAGCCAAATCACCTCAGCACGAATACGAGAATCATGCAGTCTTCTTCATGCGTTGAAGGAAAGCCAGCTCTAATGCCCTGATCTTACAAGCCATCTCCTAGCTCCATTGTCTCTCGACCACGTGCCTCACACCAAACTCAACCTTCCTCGCTTCTGACATCCTGCCCCTCAATCATCCACCTCTGGGTGTGGCTTGTTGGCAGGAAGCCAGTTTGGCTCACTTGTTATGGTTGTTGTTATAAAAACGCAATTCCTGTTATTGCTGGCAAGTAAATACAAAAACATAGGAAAAGGTCACAGGGGGCAATTACATACTGGGGAAATTGGCCTTAACCCCTATCTAATTAACACAGCACCAACCCCATGTGGTTACAAGTAACACTTAAGCTCACAGTTTCCGTACTTAATTTACAGAGATGTCTCCTTACACGTCCACGGACCAAACAACTCTATACAATCCTAACTTGCTATGAAATTCCTAAATCTACCCCCACAACCATAACAATGACTAGTAGGCCTGTTGGTCTGATGGACCAAATTTTCATAGCCTTGTTGCATACCTGCCTGCTGTACTGACTGCTACTGCTTGAGCATTAGCTTGCCTTTGACTAAGCCCAGATGCGCTTGGTGCCAGTGTGGGGATTATATATTCGTTATTATTATTACCATATGATACTTCTATTCTTATTATTGTTGTAAATATTGTTAGCATTAATTAATATATGCTTTGTTACAACGTCATCATTATTTTTGTTTTTTATTTTGTAATTAGAATGCCATGCGGTGGTAGAACGTATTAAGCTGCTTAATATACCTTAACATGGCATATGTATAAAACATGGGAATGCTAATGGATTTTTTGTAGTTAATTCGCCTGATGAACTCAGGAGGTCATGACGATCATTTTGGTGCATTACAATCCACATCAGAATGCTTCAGTAGAACTCCACAAAAAACATCACGCACACGCACACGCACACGCACGCACACGCACACGCACACGCACACACCTCATCTATTTATAGCAGAAGCAATGCACACCCATGAATAAAATTTTGCTTTGACCCCAAAACTCTTTTTCCTAAAAGATGACAGTGGAACTAAAAAAAGACAATATCCCCCTTCCGCCACACGGCGGGGGATAAAAAAACAAATGAAAAAGACAGTCATAGCCCCCATTTTTTAGTAATTTTGCTGTATGGAGTTAAAGGGCTAGCCCATATTTATGTACAACAAAAAATGGCTGCCAGTCTACCATCTTTGATCAGATCACAAAATAAAGTAAGAGGGGCACGTGTACGCCATCAGGTGCTGTGCTTGTGCAAAGTTTGAACAAAACTGGACCATGCATGGTGGAGAAATAGTTGGGGACACATTCAAGTAACAAAATGGCTGCCAGTCAGCCATCCTGGATCTGATCTCGAACAAAAAATGGCGTGCGTATGCAAGCCCTCATTTATTATCTGGGTGTAAAGTTTGAAGAACATCGGTAAACGCTTGTACGACAAATAGTTGGACGTGTTCAGCATCATGTTTTTGTTTTTTTTACAACTAAAATAGCCGCCAGTCAGCCATCTGGGATCTGATGTCAAAAAAATAATGACATGCATACGTCAGCCATCATTCGTTATCAGTATGCCAAGTTTGAACATCAGTAAATGCATGTCAGATATGGTTGCGGACACGCATGCACATTTGCCTGGACCCTAACCCAAACAACATCGGTAAATGCATGTCTGAGATATGGTTGCGAACACGCATGCACATGAAAAAAAAAACCGATGTTTTTTAAAAACAACATTTAAAAAAAAAATGTTGTTTTTATTTTTAAAAACAACAAAAAAACGAAATCCATAAGCCCCGGTTTCGGACTAAGTCCAACAGGGGCTAAAAATGTTTATTTTAATGTACAACTAAAGTGTGGAACCGCTGGAGTTTTTTTTTTTTTAAGTCTCACAATATGCATACAACAAAATAAGAAAATACAATCGTGCCTTTAATAAGGTTTTCCACAAATTATGACGTTGTTAAACGAGTCAATGAAAGCAGGTGTTGATACCACTCCACCATTTAAGGTAATCACATGGTTCCTTAAAAGGTGACATTCATCAATTCGATTCAGCTAATCTACATATTTCCTTAACAGCCACAACAGTGGTCTCCTTGGAAGTGAGTCATTAGCAGAGTTATATCAGCTTCCTAGACAAGGATGATCCTCCTCTTTGTGATTTCCATTGTACATCATGATTTTGGACGTCATACGAGCCAACCTTGTACCAGACCTGGGCTCATTTACAATGACAAATTACTTGTGCAGCAACAGTTCAAGCAGAATTGTTATTCAAATTCAAGTACAATGGTAACTTACCCAAAGCTTTTGTGCATTGACTTTCTAATGTGATACTGGCTAAATGGATCGGGCAGACCTGAAACGCCCAAAGTTGGCTACCAATAGGAAAGCAAGTTCTTCCAACATTCTGATGCACCATACTCTATGTGCCAGTGTTGGTTCTGCCGAAGCAGTTTCTTGGACAGAGGTCATACTGGGTGGTTTGCATTCCTCTCCCAGCAGTAGTTGGGGTAGGAGTTTTGAAATGGTTCAAGGTGCCGATGATAGCTCACTTACTTCTTCACGAAAGACAGAATGGGATTTTTCACGTGCACCAATTCATGCCGGTAGATGACATGTTCATTTTAACGTCCATCCGAGGGACGGCACATACATTGATGAACCACCCTGCCTTTGAAACACGGGGATGACAGTTTATAGCTAGGTCAGGATTTGAACCCAGGCGAGACAGCTGAGAGCGGATGTGCAAACCTCCAGGCAATCCGACGAGCCCACATTTGATAAATGAAAATTAGTAAAACTTTAAAATATCCAATTTTAAATCTAACAGTTCAAAAATATATATATACATTTTTTTTTTAAGGGATCACTTTGTTCGAACTATTTTGAAATATGTCGAAAATTTGGGTACCTTATCCCAAGACCAAATTAACTTTTTCAAAATTATTTGAACTCAACAACAAAAATTCTCACCAAAAATGGTTAATATCAACCTTTAAAACACAAAAACAAACTTGCAACAGTGAAGTTACAACAATACTTGTTTTAAAAAGAAAAAGGTCATTGCATTCATTCCTTTACTCAAAACCAACATAACGGCTTCATGAAAATGAATTCCATCACCATATGAGAGATGCTGCTTTTCTTTCTCTTCTCCTTCTTCTTCTCCTTCAAACTCATCATCCCATGGTTGGTTCTCACCATCCACTGCCCCACCACCACCACCATCATCATCATCATCATCAGCCTTTTCAGAACCATCTCCAGTTTGCTGACTTGTGGCTTCCCACATTTCATCTTCTGAAAGCTGTCTTGAACCTTGCCTGTTCTCGCTATCTGACTGCTGCCCACCATCAGAACCACTTTCCTGCTGTCCGATATCCTCGTGGCGATTTGCTATATTTGATAGTTCGGTATCAGGGCCACTATCGAGTTCTTCACCATCAGAACCATGTCCGTCAAAACCATTAATGTTTTTCTCTGTGTCAGATGGATATTCCTTATCATCGTCATCCAGTTCCACTTCAGGGTCATCATCTTCACTGTGGGAAGCAGCAGAATGCACTGATGGGCTGCGTTGTGAATTTCTCTCATCGTCGCTATCTTCACCAAACAGCTCTCGGTTGCTGGGCTGAGCATCACGATTATCGTTTTGCTCATCTTCACTTTGGCTACTTGAAACGTCACTGCCAAAGACTCCTGGATGCTGCTGCTGCTGCTCATCAACATTCTCATCATCATCCAACTCGGAAACTGAATCTGCAGACAAAAAATAAAAAATAAAAAAAAACTCAATAAGTCATTTCAAATAATAGATTGCACTTAGGGGGACAATTCTACTTCATATTGCGATCAAACATGCACAGTAATTTATTGTTGAACTTTATGAAGGTAAAATAATATCAACAAGAGAGAGTTCATACAACACATTACCCCATGCAGTGTTGAAATATATTTCAATATACTTCAATTTAAATAAAATAATAATTTTAAAGTTTGTTAAAAAAAAATTCTGGAAGTTTAGCACTACTGAAGCAGTTTTATACACCACCCTATTTAACATGTCCACGGGCTGCAAAACTGGAGGCTCTTGGAAGCAACAAAAAGGCAAATTGTGTTCTACAGTGTTGAAGTAGATAATTCAATTTAAACTAGAAGGGCACTCGGTAGAGTGCATACATCCACCCCATAATACCTGATCCACAAGAACATATCAGGCCCAATACATTTTTGAAATATCGTGCAATATATCATTTTTGGCCACACACATCTCTCAATGGTGAAAGATCACTTCAAAAATTCTAGGAGTCGGATCCGGATCCAGATCTTCACCAAAATATAATCAGTTCGTCCTCGTCACACACCCAACCTGTCCACAAAATTTCATCCGAATCTGACAACTTTTTGAGATGTCCTGCACACAGACAGACAAAGAAACAGAGAAACAAACAAAGACAGACAGATAGACAGACAGAAAGGGGTGAAAACATAACCTCCTTCACCTTCGGTGGCGGAGGTAAATATCATGCTATATATCGTTTTTGGCCCTTTCTCTCAATAGTGATCAGTTTAAAAATTAAATCATTCTCGTATCCAGATTCGGATTGGGATAGTCACCAAAATCGAATCAATTTGTCATGGTTACATACCTCACCTGTCCACCAAGTTTCATCCGAATCCGTCCACAACTTTTTGAGACAATGCTATGTGTCATTTTTGGCCCCATCTCTCAGTGGTGAAGAATCACTTTAAAAATATTAGTAGCCGGATCTGGATCCAGATATTCACCAAAATCCAATCAGTTCGTCCTTGTCGCACACCCAACCTGCCTACCAAATTTCATCCGGATCCATCCACAAGCTGCGATATCCTGCACACAGACACAGACAGACAAACAGACAAACAGGGGTGAAAACAAAACCTCCTTCACCTTCGGTGGCAGAGGTAATAAAATAAAGATTTTAAAGGTTGAATAAAAAAAAAAATTCAATTCCATAAGCTTACCGCCATTGGCGCAGGGGCTATGACACCACTTTATTTGACACATTAAATTGGTTAGTTGTGCCTATTGTACGTGTCCTTTATCATGTCCTTAAAAATCATCTCACTCCTGTCTGCACATGTGCGATCAAGACAAATTCAGAAACAAATCACTGTAAAATGGTCGGTTTGTTTTCCAATTCATGTTCAACATATAACGTTCAATTGAAATCAAGTTGTTCCTCCATCATAAACTGACGTTTGTGGACAGACGGACGGACATGAAGCTCTCACTTAACCTTGCCTTTTGTTTCGCATGTAAATAGGAATCCAAATTCCCTCCCACATAACAAAACAAAATACTGTTTGTTGGTGTTGATGTTATTGATGGACAAAATAAAAAAGGGTATCAACTATCAATTCATCTGCAACTATGTGAGTTTTCATGCTTTCAACGTTTTCTCCACCTCCTCTCCTTTCCTATTTGCTCATTCCCTCGCTGCTTTTGCCCAACCGTTGCCCCGATACCCCACTGTGAGTTCAACCTCGCTCTTCCAGAAAAAAAAAGTTCAAGGTCAATACAATTTTTTATTTCGTCATGTTGTCAACACAACCTGGAAGCTGTTTTTCAGAGGGGGGAAAGAATCCGTCTCTATCGTGTGAGGAAGGGGAGGAGGAAGAGGAAGGGGAGGAGGAGGAGGAAGGGGAGGAGGAGGAGGAAGGGGAGGAGGAAGGGGAAGGGGAGGAGGAGGAGAAAGGGGAGGGGGAGGACGAAGGCGAGGGGGAAGAGGCACGGGAGGAGGAGGAGGAAGAGGAAGGGGAGGAGGAAGGGGAAGGCGAAGATGAAGAGGAAAAGGAGGAAGAGGAGGAGGAAGGGGAGGAGGAAGGTGAGGAAGAAGAGGAGGAGGAAGGGGAGGAGGAGGAGGAAGGGGAGGAGGAGGAGGAGGAAGGGGAGGAGGAGGAGGAGGAAGGGGAGGGGGGAGGAGGAAGGGGAGGAGGAGGAAGGGGAGGAGGAGGAGGAAGGGGAGGAGGAGGAGGAAGGGGAGGAGGAAGAGGGAGGGGAGGAGGAGGAGGAAGGGGAGGAGGAGGAGGAAGGGGAGGAGGAGGAGGAAGGGGAGGAGGAAGAGGAAGGGGAGGATGAGGAAGGGGAGGAGGAGGAGGAAGGGGAGGAGGAGGAGGAAGGGGAGGAGGAGGAGAAGGAAGGGGAGGAGGAAGGGGAAGGGGAGGAGGAGGAGGAAGGGGAGGAGGAAGGGGAAGGGGAGGAGGAGGAGGAAGGGGAGGAGGAGGAGGAAGGGGAGGAGGAGGAGGAGGAAGGGGAGGAGGAGGAGGAAGGGGAGGAGGAGGAGGAAGGGGAGGAGGAGGAGGAAGGGGAGGAGGAAGGGCAAGGGGAGGAAGAGGAAGAAGGGGATTAAGAGGAGGAGGAGGAGGAGGAAGAGGAGGAGGAGGAGGAAGAGGAGGAGGAAGAGGAGGAGGAAGAGGAGGAGGAAGAGGAGGAGGAAGAGGAGGAGGAAGAGGAGGAGGAAGAGGAGGAGGAAGAGGAGGAGGAAGATTCTTTCACATCTTTCATGAGGATGTTTTTGGTGTGGTGCCATGAGAACGTGGACCCTGGTTCTTGACCAAATTAAAATGTGGATACGAAGACGAAGTGTTGATAAAATAAATTAAATGTCGACGTTTAATGAATTGTGATAAAATGTGTGAAAATGAAAAGACTGAGGAATCGGATAAATTAATTAAAATTCCACACGGATTATGACGACACGCCACAAGCCTGAAGACATTCCAACATGAGATGCATGAATAACAACAAATAAAAAACTGTACATTTCGTAATACACTCGTACATGTCACTTTAAGTTTAACCTTCGTGCGCAGTTCTTCATTTCAAGGCCACATCGGACAAAAGTAAACATTTGGCATTTGCGTGAAACGACATCGTTTGTTTTTATCGAAGTCGTTTATTCACGTCGAAGGCCAAAGAAAAGCTCCGATACTAACCGCGTGTAACGATCAATCACAACGCACACTTCAACCTATATATATATACGTATATACCTGCGTGCTCTGCCTCGCTATCGTCACTACCGAAGAGCGCGCGGGACTCCGCCATGACGCAACCCGGAACCGGAAACCGGAAACCGGAAACAGAACCACAGCGCGACGTTTTACAATCGCATGTTCTGATGATAATTATATTAAACACTTAACCCACGCGAGAATCTCTAACTCTAACGTAAAACAATTCCACATATTCACATCAGATTGATCAAAATGACAACATTCTTATAAAATCGCCCTTTCGTCGTCAGGGGTGGGTGCCGAAACCAATCAGCTTGTCGAGCGCTCGCCAAGCGGCTTAAGCTACCAAGCAAGCACTGCAGCGAAACGGTTGTTAAGGAACGGCTGGCTTGGCAAGCGATAACAAGCTGATTGGTGGTGGAACACACGTGACGTGTTGGATCCTCACGAGATGTTCACCGTACACGTACAGCAGGGAATTCTGGGATTTTAGGCAGAGGTGGGGATTGGATTATCAATGTGACAAAGAGTAACATTTCCACTTTGTTATTAATTTGATACATTCTGTGCTGGAATTACACGGCTAAACGCGTTCATCATGGGTTAAAACAAGCTCAAATTGAGCTAAGATCCTCATCCTCTTAATGATGACGTCATAAAAACGAATATGACGTCATTGTGATGTATCAGGTTTGCGATAAATTAATTATCTGTGCTAATGCCCGGCTTGATTCCCGCAAACAGAATTCAAACAGCTTGCCTAGTTTCGGAGATAATGGTATCGGCGATTTCCATTAGCGGAGATATTATGACGTCAACTTTTTTTCTAGGAAGAATTTCCAAAATCGGAGATAGTTAATGCCTGCGCGTGGGCTTTCTGCATATACATGGCAAGTTTCACGAAGATCCGATGAAAACTCTGGGTTGTGAATCAAAAAATGTCAAAAAATAGGAATGACGTCATAAATATTGATATGATGTCATATTGATGTATCATATGTGCGGTAATTAATCTCTGCTAATGCCCTGTTCGATTCCCACAAACAGAATTCAAAAAGCTTGCCAAGTTTGAGATAATTGTTTCCGCGATTTCCATTAGCGGAGATATTTTGACGTCATAACTTTTTTTCTCGGAGGAATTTTCAAAATCGGAGATGGTTACTGTCTGCGCAGTGTATTTTTACATATATATACCAAGTTTCAGGAAGTTTCGATGAAAACTGTAGGTTGTGAAACAAAAAAGTCCACAAGAAGAAGATGAAGAACAACAACGTGAGTAAGACTTAGAGATCCTCCACGAGGATCTAAAAATTTGTGTACATAGTCGAGGCTCGTGGAAGAGCGAGTACACTGAACAGATCAGGACATAACAGACAAAAGACAGCACGAAAACACGTGCTCCAAGCATGGAGATTCCAAGGAGGAAAACCTGGAAAATTGGAAGGAGGAGGGATTTGGGTGGGGTTAATGAGGGTATAAAAGATCATGGTCTTGGATTGAGGGTGATCTGAGATGGTGTTGACAGCCGTCTTGAAGACCTGGAGGGAAGAATGAGATTGAACTGTTGAAGAGGATGCGGAAGTTGATTCCACAGGTGCAAAAAAAGAGGAACAAATGAGTGGAGGTGAGCAGTGATCCTGGATTTGGGTAGTTTCACCAGAAAGGGGTTTATGGTGGACAGTGTGTGCCCTGCAGAAACCTGGGGGGAGGTAAAGCACAGAAAGAGCAGAGGGTGCAAGACCAGACAGGAGGTGGTCTAAGACTGAGAGACCGTTGACCTGTTTGCGATGGCGAAGTGATAGGCCCGTAGACTCGGCTTCATCGCGGGAGATTCCAATGATCTTGAAGGCCTTGGTGGTTCCCATGGCATTGATCAAAATTGTGAGGCAGGGAGCCAGCTCAAAGGGGAGAGCAGTACTGTATTCCATCAAGCTGCGGATGAAGACCTTGCAGGTGGATAGGAGTTCAGGTGTGCCAAGGAAGGATTTTGTACGACGGAGGATGCCCATGTGGTGGATGCCCATGTGGTGGATGGATTTGGAAGCCAACATTGAAATCTGGTTTGTCCAAGAAAGATCATGGCTGATAGTAAGACCCAGGAGTTTGAATGATTGAACTTCCTCAAGACGATTGTTGAGGAAGTAGATGGAAGGAGGGGGAAGTGAGTTGCGAGATGGTCATTCGGAGAGAGATCATGAGAGTTTGAGATTTGTAAGGATTAAAAGACATAAGAAGGCATCGTGCGCCTCTCAAGGTCCATATTCAATACTCAGGTTTTACGTTATGGGAATCTTTTCTGCAACACCAGGAATGTCTACTACGCTTGCATGTTGGTGTGATAAATGTGTGGTGGGCATAACGTCCTTCCTAATTGTTGAGCAGGTAGCTCCCATGTCAACCAGAAATGAAACATTTTTCCGATTTACGGTCAGCTCATCTGAAGGGGTCACTGTTAACAGTGGTAGCGCGGAGGACAACCCTTTCTCGCATTGTCAATACTGCTTCTCTTGCTGTCTCGCCTGTCGGTTTTCTCTTGAGGGCCCTTTGTACCTCACTTGGGAATCCCTGCTCGACCGCCGGTCACACGGACAATTTCTCCTCCAATGTCCTATCTTCCCACAGATATAACAAGCATTCAGGCTTGGAGATGGTCCACGACGGGGAGCTCTCACTATTTTTCGCACCTCTCCATTTTGGCTTTGTTTTCCAAGTTGACTCATTTGGGGAAGGGGATCTCTCGTCATATTCTTCTGCCAGACTCACGTATGGGGCTGTTGGTATCTCCCCTCTCCTTTGATACGGCGGACAATCATCTAGATCCCATCAATCTTCCTCTTCCTGCCTTTCTTTGCACAATTTTCTTTTATTATCTTCCATCATCAACATTTGCAAATTATCCGCTTTAATGGTTTCTTTTTTGACCGCAGCTTTGAAGCAATGCTTTTCTGCTGCTGGCATCTGAGCTGGTGGCTCCCCCTTCCGTCCGATTTTGACAAGCTTTATCTGTTCTAACACCGATGGCAGCAATCCCTCGACAAACAAGTTAGTCAGCAAGTCATCCAGTATTTCAGCTACGCCAAACCCCCAATGTTAAACAATAATTTGTCAAAATCTATGCATAAATTATTCTGGTTCTTCATCCTTTTTTTGTTTGCATCCTTGTATTTGTCCCTAATTTATTTCAGGCGAGCTTACAGCTGTTATTGAATGGACAAGTAATTGCTACACCTCAGTGTTATAAGCTCTTTCGGTTTCTCCTGCAGGTGCGACATCCGGCCACCCGGCTAATTATTTTGTTTTGTGCCATATCTTGACTGACAATACTGTTGTCATTAACCCCATTGCATCGTCATGGGTCGGTTTGTTTGAATTTATGTAATATAACATCTGTTCCACGAACCCTTCTGGGTTGTCGTCATAATCTTTCATTTGCATTTGCCTGGCTTGTAAATCACTCTGGTTCCACGCGCGATGAATAAAATAATTTTGATGTTGATTTGTTGCTGGATTAAACATCCTTTGTTCAATCATTGGGCATGTTTTCTCAAGTTACATCTTGGCTGGTTTAATGTCCTCAATTATTTTTTGCATCTCCATTGCCACTCCCTTTTATGGATTCCCGGCGGCTTTAAAAGTCGCACCTTCCCTCACATCCTCCTCCGTTACTCGCGCTGTCATCTGAATGTTTCCACCCTATGCTCCCTGCGGAGAGACGGGAGCTGTTACCAATAGCATTTTCTGTGCCTCTTTAAGTATTGCTTGCGCATCTTTTAAACTCCCCTTTATGCTGCTCACGAACTTCGACTGCTCTTCTCTCTAAAGACTCTCCTCGGCCCATCTGCCAAAAATGTTCCATTTGACTCGTTTTCGAGTCGTTTTGTCTTTCTCTCTTCCATTAATTCTCCTCTCAAGTTTTCGATTCTATCCCGGTGGAACGTACCTCCTTCAGGAAAAAATCAATCTCTGTTTTTCAGTCCACTCTGCCCATAACTTTAAATCCTTCGAAGCACTCGACCCGTATGTCTTATTCATATACTCGGCGTTTGATGCTGGAAGCAGGCGCATCGTCATCCCCTGCTTTTCAATGCTGGTTCCCCATAACCGTCCTTCTAAACGCTGCCGAGCACTCGTCAGTATTCTTCTTATTTACAGTAACCTCTTCAAACGCCTTTGCCCCCAGCTCTCACAACCTTGGGAGAAAATACCTTTGTTACTCACCGTTGTGGCAATACCTCTCCACCATCCTCGTGACTTGGCAACTTAATCCCCTACGCAGTGCCCCTTTAACGCCATTTACCGACTAGGCAGTTCAACAACTCTCTGCGCAATGCCTCTGCTCCCCACCTTGTGACGAGGCACTTTTATCAGAACACAAGATTTTACCCGACTAAAAGAATAATAAATCCCTTTATCCCTTACGAGGTGATGCCAGACCTTTACCCGACGAAACCCCCAAAAGTCTTTTACTTCACTCAATAAACAGATATATATATATATATATATATATATATATATATATATATATATATATATATATATATATATATATATACATACACACACAAATACATATATACAGAGATATATATCTTCTTACGTTTTAAATTTTGGTTCGGGACTGTGCAGCGCCCATAGAGAGAAGTGAGAAGTAGGGCAGTCTGCTCGGCGGGAACAGATCACCCTCCAGCAGAGGTCTCTCACCTTCGGCTCTGGCAGTGTTCGTGGTCGCCGGGCAGAGGCCCTCTCCCCTCCCCAGACGGAGCATGTCGATCCCATCCTCGTCACCAATTATATCGGTGCTTTTGTGGCCACCTTGAGACAGAAAGAACTTTTACTTCAGTTTAAGGTTTTATCCCGTAGCAAATACAAGACACTTGTGCACAAGGAAGTTTTTAGCCTGGAGCGATGTCACAAGCAGAAAAACTTAACTATGCACTGAGTATAACGAGTATATGTGTGATCCCTCCAGGGCATGATTAATACAGCAAATGAAATTAACTGAACAAAGAGAGGCCTCTTGGAGAAATAACAGATGGAACTTTGTAAGGTTAAAATCACAAACACATGATGCAAAATGGTCTGTTATCGGAGCTTGCTTCAGATTGCCCTAGTGAGGGGAGGAAAGAGTATGTGATTTCTTGTGCTGGCCATCTGGGCCAGAAACGGATAAGATTTTGGACAAGGTCTTTTACGACCACTGAGGAATGTGTACCTTGCCTCCCTACTAGCTTTCTCAGCATATATTTAGTAAATTCTTTCTCAAAGCACTAACTAAAGTTAATTGGCATTCCACCTCAATTCCAAATTTAATTAACAATTCAGTTTCCCACAACACCCAATATCTCTTCTACAGCTTTCCTGATCTCAGTGGAAGAATTCTCCACTTTCCTTATGCATCAGAGTAAAAAATACAAAATGTCGAAGACTTTGATACAGCAATATGCATACATACATATATATATATATATATATATATATATATATATATATATATATATATATATATATATATATATATATATATATATTGGAACTTCCCGGACTTGGCACCTCGAGGGACCGGCCCAAAAGTGCCAACTTCGAGAAGTTGCCAAGTCCGAGAAGTTGGGAGTTCCCCGCAAGAGTGCCAACCAAAAAACAATGGAACAGTGAACTGATTTCTACAATTTATGCACATTTATTAACACACAAGATATATGTCCAATAACTTCTATTTAAAAACCTTACCAAAATATACAATACTGTTTGTTTAAAATTAGCAAATTACGTACATGTATCTTCATTATTACATGTAACAATTGTATTAGCTATCCTGGCGAATGAAAAAAGACATCAACTCCATCTGGCGAGTTTCAAACTTGTCCAACCAGCCCGTCGAGGCCTTGAAGTCGCGTATTCCTTGCGATTCGGCGTAGGCGACTGCTTTCTCCCTGGTCATCGGTCCCGAGATCGGCACATTCGAAGCTCGCATCCTGCAGAACCACTCCTAGATAAAGTCGTTTACAGGCTCGAAACGACAGATGTTGGCCCGTTTCTTCTTGCTCGGCTCATTCTCTTCGTAGGCTTGCATGAACTCCGCTTTTCGCTTTAGAATGCTCCGTAGCGTACCTCGGGCGATGCCGTACTGTTCCGCCAGACTTCCTTGTGATCGACCATTGCTGTTCTTGGTTAGTTCCACCTTTTCTGCCAGGGTCATTTGCTTGAACTGTTTGCAAGGCATGTTGCCAGCTGACTGGTTCGTCAAACCCATCGCACCTTTTTTATATTGTTCTTTGAGTCCAAACATCAAACTTGAGTCGAACTGTCATTAAACCGCTTACATTGTGGATTGGGCCAATCACCGTGAAAGTTTTCTTCACTGCCAAGTCCGAGAAGTTGATTGGTTAATTGGGACCGGCTTTTGGGTGCCAAGTGCTAGAAACGAGAAGTGTTAAGTCCGGGAAGTTCTGTCAATAAGAATTTGCATTAGCTTCGGTTGGGACCGGCCGAAACCCGCCAAGTAGGAGAAATTACCAACTCCGAGAAGTGCCAACTATAGGAATTTCCACTGTATATTTACTATATATATATATATATATATATATATATATATATATATATATATATATATATATATATATATATATATGCCCACCTGGAGGAAGAGGAAGTGTGAAAATCATGTCTGGAACCTGCTACTGAACAACAATTAAATTTTATAGAATCCAGGTTTCATGCGTATAGTGTTTAATTCCTGTCAACTGCAGCTCCTGGTTTGCATCTTCTCTTTTCATTATTGCTTCCCTTTTCAAATTGCTTGGTAATGGGTAGGGGAGGGGGAATTTTAATGCAATGAGGAGACGGACAAGGTCAACAAGATCAGTAATGATTGCATGGGGGTGTACAAGGGACATGATGAGGTGATGGTGAGCTGCCAGCATGAGGACTGCAGAGAAGAGATATTGTGCCCAAACATGGGGAGACAATTTAATCAGTAGTACAATGTTTAATCAGTCATCGTTCTCAGTGCTTTAATCTTCATGATTTTTGTCTTCCAATATTCATCTAAATCTTTCTTTTTTTTTTAAACACCATGTTGTGGCTCATGTAAGATAACACACAGATCATACAAGAAGTCAGGAGACAAGATGTGTGGGGGAGGGAAGCATAAAACAGTGGGGGAACAGACACAAAAGGAGATCTGTGGAAGAGAGAGGGATGGGGCAGAGTACACGGGGTAAATAAGATGGTATTACAGGGACTTTCAGGAAGGAAAACAGGGAATTTGAAGGTGGATTTGGGGTGGATTAATGGGGGTTCATTGTGTAATCCCCATGATTCCGCAAAACTAATTGTATACACTACATCATGTTTATAATAATGTTTGTGAAAACCACTTTCAAAACAGAATATTATACTGAGATGTTCAACTACAAATGCACATTTTGTGAACTTGTTCATTGGAATTATCAGTGAAATTATATATATATATATATATATATATATATATATATATATATATATATATATATATATATATATATATATATATATATATATTTCAGATGGATATGTTTATTGTCATTGATTTGATTGAGGTGAGAGCACATGTTCCAGATGTTGGCCTCTTTGCTGCAGGCACACTTGTATTCGATGGGAAACCGCAGTGATAACCAGGACTGTTTTATTACATCCATGTCTCGTTATATCTTGCTATATCCAACTGCAGCACGAGTTTGAAACTCCTTCTTTAACCCAGTTTGAGTCTTCTTGAAGGATTTTGTTTTTGGGTAGATTTCGACTGAAAGCAATTTTTCTTTCGTTGTTCATAGCATTTTGAAGAAAAAAAAAATAATGGGGCTATCTTCACTAAATCTAAATATCCTGCCTCTACAGGAACTCCACTTTCAACACCTGCAAAAAGTAAGAGGATATAATGAATATGGAGGAAGTTATTAGCGGTAAGGTGGGTACCATTTTTTTATTTGTGGTCACCCTGTACTCTGATCTGCTGGATGGAATGAGTTAAAAACTGATGGTTGTACTCGATGTGTACACGATAATGTTTAAGAAATTTCCTACTATCAAAAGTGGCCCTTTTTGGGTGACCGTCCATGGGAATGCTCTGTCGACGTCTCTCACTCCAATTCCTTCTCACAGATCAGTTACCCCAACCTCCCCTCTCCCCCACATTCCGTTGTCTTGACTCCATCAAATTCAAACTACAAAAGATGATGTGGTGGAAATGGCTGCCCATGTTTGGTCAATTGCAGGACTGTGGTGTCACTGCCTCCTGGAAAGGAATTTAACATTTGAGCACACCTGGCCTTTGTTTGTCTCATAATAAAGTTCACTCTGTGGTTGAAACATCAGACTTTCTGAGGTCTATTCAATTTTTTTGTTGTTTGACAAAACTTCGAATTGGTTGTGCTCTTAGATTTTCAACTGTGGTTTTTTCTGGTGAATACACATTCTCTCGCCTACAAATGGTTGTTTTATTATCACATATGATTATGATGGATTCTTTGGTTTATAATACAGGAACAATTTCATTACTCAAGCGTTGGAGGAAGAGAAACTATTTCTGAGAATGGGAACTCAGGGAAAATGTCACTGTGTTGAAGGGGAAAAATGTAGGATGATGAGGGCTGGTACTCTCAATACGACGAGTTGTGAATGTTTCCATCGTTAAGAGTCAGTCCTGAAAAGGTGGCTAATCCGTCACAAGATGCAGAAATTCCATCTCTGAGCAGCCATTGAAATAGAACTTATATCATTGAGGGCAATGGGCCGAATGCTTTGAACCACTTAACCACCAAGCCAATGGGAATAAAATGAGAACCAAAAGTGGAAAATATGACTTTTATAAAAGGGGAAGGAAGTGATACACAGATAATAATATAGATAATAAAAAGGATATATAAAGAAAGGACAAGGTAGATACCGTCGTCAGTTTCATAATGGATCACTTTGGTGTTATGTCCTCCTGTATTCCATGTAATAAAGGTAAGACATGTTATCAAACATTTGACTCACAATTTTGAAATTTGGCAGGGTTAGTCAATGCCGTATCTTCTTTCTTTCTTATTCGAGTTTATGTTCCTCATTCTTTAATTGTACTCTTTGACAACCTAAGTGGATGTGCAGGTGTGAAGTCAGCCAGGCTATTGCAAATGCAACCCATACATTCAAAGTTCAAACTCAAGCTTCATTAGATGTGAAGTTTATTTTAAATATGTGAGCAATAATTAAGTAAATTAGTTTCTAATAGTAAAAATACTTCTTTCTTTTTATATACTGTTGTGTCTTTTCCCGGTGTATGCCCCGGTTAGAATAGGTGTACCATATCCCCGTGTGTCGTAAGAGGCGACCAGTGTTGGCGTCAGGAAGGGCATCCGGCCATAAAACATTGCCTCAAGAAAAAGCCAAACCCCTGCACCGCAGGGAAAAATGGCTGTAAAAACGGTCATTTTTTTATATACTGTTGTGTCTTTGATAAATGCTTGAACTTATGTAAGTGATAACTAGGATATATTTATATAAAAAAAAGTTGTTTGTATTTGTAAAAACATGTAAGTGATACCCAGAAAAGTAGATTATGAGTCACGATTACAAGCGTTCATCACTTGGCAATATTCATGTATTG
Organism: Eptatretus burgeri; assembly: GCF_056783735.1. Classification (NCBI taxonomy): domain Eukaryota; kingdom Metazoa; phylum Chordata; class Myxini; order Myxiniformes; family Myxinidae; genus Eptatretus; species Eptatretus burgeri. The sequence goes on along the minus strand of NC_140972.1, from coordinate 27,662,099 downwards.
AATCATAGCGAGAGAGTAATTTGTACCATCAGGACTGCACCACATAATTTGCATTGGGGATAGTGAATTTATCATCTGGGACCATGCCAAGGCTCAGTTTGTGATAACTATTCAACCAATAGCCATTGGACAGCTTTTTCCAGTTTTGTGAAATGCCAACACATTAATATATACAGACAGTATAATTCGTACAACAGTATTCTCATTGCTCGGTTTAAGAATATCATATTTCAAAAGTTCAAGGAGCTCCATCAAGTAATAATTGCCTATCAGAGTGGGCAATTGGACAACCGTCTCTTGGCAACCATCTCATAGACAAACTACCCTTAAGGAATGCCATCATGCAGTATAAGACAACATGATGGCATTCCCCAAGGGTAGTTTGATGGTGATGCCATGGAAAAAGAAAGGGCCTTCAAATAATTGGGATTCCCCAGGATGAAGCAAGTGTCGAGGCCTGTTACTGTCACATCATAGACAGGTTGGTGGCTTCTGTAGTCTCCTGCCTCCTTTTTGGTCTTGCACACTCTGCTCTCTCTTCTTGGCTCTGTCCCTCCCAGCTTTCTACAGGGTGCACATGGTCTACCAGTAACCCTCTTCTTGTTAAACTCCCAAATCCCAGGGTCACTGCTCACGTACACTCGTTTGTTCCACTTTCCTCTCACCTGTGGAACCAACTTCCCCAGTCTATTCAGTCTCATTGTTCCTCTATAACTCCAAAACAATGAACTCCAAGGGAGTGATAAATGAAAAATGGGTGTTTGGGTTAATTAAAACACCCCTTGTGAAGATAATTAATGTCATTATTTAATTTTCCTTTATCAAGGCTTCATCCTTGATCAGCCCATTCTCCCTCGCTGGGGTCTTAATTCGCCATTTGTTTTTTTTTCGCCATTTCTTTTCTTAATTTTCGCCATTTCTTAATTCAACAATGCCTTGATTTGGAACAGGCCATAATGGTTTCTTAACGATAAAGCGCTCAAAAAAAATTTTCACTTTCTTTTCTCAAATCATCGAAAATGCCTGATCTTCATCTATCTATAATTCCAGCATTTTTTTTTTTTTTTTACAATTCCAATAATTCCAGCAAGCAAAATTATTTTTTGTGTGTTTGCACGTACGGCCACGCACGTACGGGCCCGCACTAGTCTATCTATAATTCCAGCAATCTCTGTGTGTCTGTCTGTCTGTGACCGCTGTTTCTCGACAACCACTGGTCCGATCTAATTGAAACTTGCCAGGTATATTGCTGGGGACCTGAGGATGTGCCTTTTCAAGGTTTGATATTAATTGGACAAGTGCTTCCCAAGTTATGGCCATTTATTTACCAAACCAATGACAGGACACGGTGCTATGACATCACAATTGACGTCACAATTTCTGGCACACAGTTCGAAATGTTTTTGGTTTTTTTACGACGTACGGCCATGCACGTACGGGCACACAGGTACGGGCACGCACTAGCACGTACAAATTGCATTATACATCACTTCTGTAAGTGGTGCAGTTTTCGAATTAGGAGCTTGGAGCGATTTTATGCATCATATGATGTGGTTTTCCACGATGATCTCTCATGGGCAAATTAAAGTGTATAATTGAAATATGATTTTGGTTTTGAGGCTCGGATCATGTGGATTAAAGAAGTGTCGACATCACGAGTAAAACCTGAAAATGTTAATAAATCAACGATGGTTTTGTTTTTGCGGGTTTGTCCCATAACCAATCGGCTGACTGTAGTTTACCAAGCGAGCTGTTCCTTATCAGCTGTTTTGTTGGAGTGCTTGCTTGAGTGCTTAAGCAACTTGACGAATGCTCTACAAGCTGCTTGCATGTTCGTTTGAAAGCCATGGCGATACATTTCAAAAGTACATGCACTGTCACTCTGTCCAAAATTTCAGCCCCCACCTATCTGCTTTGGACCCTGCAGCATCATGCCGTACCAAGCCTGCAGTTCCTTATCAACTGATGTTTGTAAGCTATGGCTAGATAGTAGACAGCAGTGTAATTTGCCTTTTTAAAAATTCGAACAGCTGTTGTCGTTTTTGAAAACGAAATTACAGATTGACATTCAAGACAGTGTTAGATGATAAAATAAATGAAGTCGATATATACATTAAACGTGTGTTCCGTTGTTTTAGTTAAATTTGACAAAAGTTTAAAATGTAACCTTCACCTCGGAGCAGTCATGCTGAACACCACTCACAGATGCCCAGAGACGCACACCCTGGTGGAGTACTTTAGAGGTTATTAGGGGAGAGTTGTTTCCAAAACTCAAGCTCATTGCAGATGCTGCAGGGAATGCAATGGCAGATGAAGGAACAGCAGGTGGAAGCTCATTCATTCATCGTTCAAATTCCTTCCAGCTCATGTTCACTCTGTGAAATTGGAGTATCGTGTGTTCATGAACAACTGTGGAACTTACTGTAAATCCACTTTCTATCCATCCATCCCTTCTCTCCCATTCATCCCTTCTCTCCCATCCATCCCTTCTCTCCCATACATCCCTTCCCTCTAACCCATCCATCCATCTCTTCACTTTATTCCTTCCCTCCATACATGCCTTCCATACATCTATCTATCTCTCCTCTCCCCCAATTATTTGTTTGTCTTTGCTCCCCCACCACTTCTTCCTCTCTCACCCCTCTTCCCACTTTCATCAATCAAGTGATAAACAATGGGCGGTTGTAATAAGTTCCCACAGATGGTTGTGTTGTGGTTTGAATGTGGTTATGTTGTGCTGTGTTGGGTTTTGAGCACAGAGTGTTGGGGGAGTGTGTGGGTTGGGTGGATGGGCACTTATTTGGTTGTCAGGGCTGTTATTGGGATCGATTCCACAGTTTGAATTTTGGGATTCGGCTCAGGTTGAGGGATTCTGGGGCTTATCGCATTTTAGTTGGAAAATGTGTGCTGAAATTAAATAAAGGCACAAAACACTGGCAACACTGGCTGGGTGTTTATAAGCATTACAGATTAAATGTGATAGGCTCCAGAGTCTCTTGGCCTGAGCCGGGTTTCGGGTTTTGGACTGCGGAGTTGGGCTTGGCAGCAGGTCCAGCTGCTGGAGGGCTGTTCATTTGTCCAGTTTGCGTATTCTTTGGCACTCTCAGTGTCACCGGGTGATGTTTGGTGTGACACCCTCAGAGAGTTACAGTTCCAGAAGGAAAACAGGGTGGCAGATGCAGTTGGAGTCACATACTTCAAGCAAAACCCATGTTATAATCTCTTAAAAAATGATAGGTGTTTTTTGAAAGTGATTGGTTTTATTGCAATCTTGTTTTAATGTGCTGTTTTAATGTACCCCATTTCATTAAATCCTGTACTAATGCCAACAGATGGGACCACCCCCCTCCACCCACCCCTGCTTTCCCTTAAGTTCCCCCACCAAATGCAAGTTGAACCCCTCACCTTCCCCCTCAAGTGTCACGACCAAACGCAAGTCCAAAACACCCCTCCCCCTCCCCACTTCCCCCTTTCCTCCTCCTCGCTCCCACCCCCTCCTTGCACCGTCTACCGCCTGGAGTGTATAGCGACGTATGGTGACACATTGCTTCCACCCCCCTCCTTCATTGCTTGTCCTCCCTTCCTCACTCCCCCTTAGCTTCCCTCCTCCTCATCCCCCTCCTCACTCTCCCCTCCCATCTCACCCCCCACCTCTCTCTCTCTCTCTCTCTCTCTCTCTCTCTCTCTCTCTCTCTCTCTCTCTCTCTCTCTCTCTCTCTCTCTCTCTCTCTCTCTCTCTCCTCTCTCTCCCTCTACCCCCTCTTTCTCACTTCCCCCACTCTCTTAGTATTCCCGTCAGCGAAGCGACGGGTGGTATTTGCCAGCACAACATAAAAGACCTCACAGACCATCAACTGTCATCTCAAGATGGAAGACAACCTCGCAGATGGATTTAGACAAGAGACATGATTATTTGGGCACATCAAGCAGATCTGTGTTGTAATGAAAGACCAGGCAGTCATTAGGATGTCAGGCAAGCAGAAGTACAGTTTCATCAGGCCCTGCATTCCTTGGAATATCACAAGAGCAGCTGTACACAAGCCCTTAATCACTGTGATCAATGCATGGTGATGCATGTTCTGAGATAACCAAGGTTGAATGTAAAATGTATATTCATACACCGCCCATGTTTTGCCTCATGCATATTCATGTTTTGCCTTATGCATATTTGTGTTCCGCCCATGTCTTACCTCAATGCATATTCATGTTTTGTCTCATGCATATTTATGCTCCACCCATGTGTCGTGTCATCTCTGCTGCGAGCGGGCAGACCGGCGCTGCCCCGTCTGGCGGGAAGTGTGCATGTATCTGGAAAAGGCATAGTTTTTACCGACGCACTTGAAGTGTTTAAAATAAAGGAAAAGTTATTTAAACCTCTGCAAGTGTTGGTTAAACTACTTGGAGCATTCTTATTCAAGAAGTGGGACACGTAAGCCATTCCTGGGTACATGGGACCCCATGTTTTTGTGCGTGCTCGCTGACCATCACCTGAGAAATTATGTATCGCCCGCCAGGAGTTTGACTATATGGTTACAACGTGGGACCGGACCATCAGACCATCCTCCAGCAGTTGGGCTTCGCCGCTACATGTGGTGTCCAAAAAGACACCTGGAGATTGGCGTAATTGCAGGGATTATCTTCACCAATAGAACTGTTCCAGACTGTTACCCCACTCCACACATTCACAATTTTACCGTTTTTTCATTTTATTTTATTTTATTTGTGTACCAAGTTGAGGCTTGTGTCAGAGCTAATACACAGAAACATATAACAATGCAGGAGACAAGGGACAGGAGAGGGAAGCACAAAATAGTGTGAATATCGATATTTATGAAAGGGAGAGGGATGGGGGCAGGGTACATGAGGGTATACAAGAAGGTACTACAGGGACTTTCAGGAAGGAAAGCAGGGAATTTGAAGGAGGTGAGTTGGGGTGGAGTAATGGGGGTAGAAAAGATCAGGATTTTGGATGGGGGAAGATCTGAGATGGTGATGAACAGCTGTTTTAAAGACCTGGGGAGAGGAGTGGGATTGAAGAGAGTGTGGGAGTTTGTTCCAGAGGGGAAAAAAGAGGAATGAAGGAGTGAAGGTGAGCAGTGATTCTTGATTTTGGAAGTTTCATCAGAAGGGGTTTTTTGGCTGACCTTGAGTGCCTTGAGGAAATATAGGGGGGACAGATCACAGACGGAGCAGGAGGGGGGCAAAGCCGGAGAGGAGATGGTAGAAGACAGAAAGACCACCAACCTGTCTCCGGTTTGAGAGTGAGAGACCCAATGACTCAGCTTCATCACGGGTGATACCAATGATCCTAAGAGCCTTGATTTCCACAGTGTGAAGTCGATCTAGGTGTGAGGCAGGAGCACCACCCCAGAGGGGCGAGCCATACTCCACCAGACTGTGGAAGAAAGCTTTGTACGTGCTTAGGAGCTCAGGTGTGCCAAGGAAGGACATTGCACGATGGAGGATGCCCAGTCGACAACTGGCTTTGGAGGCCAGCTTGGAGATGTGGCTTTCCCAGGAAAGATCATGGCAGATAGTGAGACCTAGAAGCTTAAATGAAAGAACTTCTTCAAGAGGATTGTTGAGAAAGTATATTGGGGGGTTTTCCAGATGGTCCTTTCAGAGAGATATTGTGAGAGTGTGAGATTTGTCAGGATTGAAAGACATGTTCCACGTGTTGGACCAGCTTGTGATTTTATCCAGATCTGCAGAAAGTGAAGAGGCTGATACCTGCCAATCAGAGGGATGAGAGATGGTACAGCAGAAGGTGGAGTCATCAGCAAAGAGACACATAAGCCATTCCAGGATACTCACTGTGACACTCCATAGCGCTACAATCTTCTCCAAAGTTGATGTTATTCGTGTATAACATCAGATTCCCATGGATGCAGATGACATCCTGAAGACAATAGTCACCACAACTTTCAGCCTGTTTGAATTTCTTGAGATTCTGTTCGGCCTACGCAATGCCACACAAATCTTTCAATGTTACATTGATCAGGTGCTCTGGGAATTACACTTCTGCTATGTGTATATAGATGATATTCTAATCCCCAGTGCAACCACTGAAAATTATTAGGAACACCTACATCTTCTCGTCACCCGTTTGCAGGACTTCTGCATTGCCATCAATCCCACAAAGTGCATATTCGGCATTCTGGAGTTGAATTTCTTTGGCCACTGTTAACTGCTCAGGCATCCATCAGGTTGAGGAGAGGGTGCAGATTATTCAGGATTTCCTGTTAATATAATCTCAATGCAAACTGCAAAAGTTTTTGGGCCTCATCAACTTTTTGTCATCGATTTATTCCAAACGCAGGTGCAGCCGCAGAATGAGTTACTTCCAACTGGTAAGTACCCTAAAATGTTCTGATGGTGGGAGCCAACCTTGTCAGCCTTCCACACCATCAGAAATGTACTGGACAATGCCTCACTCCTGATTCATCAAAGCCAGAGGTGCCAAGATGCCCGATTGTAGTTGCGTGTGCTGCCCTTCACTAGTTCATCAATGCCGACTGGTATTCACAGACCTTCTCCAAAACGTTGAAACCAACAGAGCGCATATACAGCACCTTTGATTGAGAATTGCTTGCTGGAGACCTCACTATCAAGCACTTCTGCCCCTTCTTAGAGACCAGACAATTCTCTGTCCTGAGTGACCAAAAACTTTTAACTTTCGTTCTGTCCACTGATTTGGACTCTCCCTTTCCTCACACCGTTCGCCAACTCAGTTATATCTCACAATTCACCGCTGACATCCGGCACACCAAAGGTGGCCAACGCTCTCTCATGCATTGAGGTAATGGTGTTGCCTTTTACCAACACACTGGCCAGGAATTCTTATGAATTTGTAGCAGCACAATGGGAGGACACATTTCTCCACCATCTACAGTCTGCAACTGGTTCGCTTATATTTCTCAAGGTACCGCTCCCAAGGACGAACACTACCCTCATGTGTGATACATCGACGGGACAGTCACGCCCTTTCATTCTTGTGGCATTCCATCATACAGTCTTCGACATTTTTCACTCACTCGTGTACTCAGGTATTCGAGCAACCCAGTGGCACATCACCACGTGCTATGCATCAACTGGCTATGCATCAACGCTGAGGTATGCCGTTGGGCAAAGCAATGTCTTCATTGTCAATGCTCTAAGATCCAACAACATACTGTCACACTACTTCATAACTTTTCAACACCAGATAAGCGTTTTGACAGCGTCATTGTGGATCTTGTCAGTCCCCTACTACCTTCAAATGGGCACCGCTATTTACTGACTTGTGTTGACCGCTTCACCCGTTGGCCAGAGGCGACATCAATAGCTGACATCACCGCACCTACCATTGCCAGGGCCTTTGTCCACACCTGCATCGCATGTTTTGGTGTTCCATCAACCATCACTACAGATTGTGGTGTAGCCATTTCAAATTGGCTCTATGTCGTGAGCTGACTCAACTCCTGGTTACCGACCATGTACGAACAACCACTTACCATTCAGCAGCGAATGGTATGGTTGAGCGTTTCCACCGCCAACTCAAATCTTCCCTGAAAACACATGACGTCGCCATGCACTGGATGGTCGTCATACCCATGGTCCTGCTTGGTACATGAGCTGTTCTCAAAGACAACCTTGGATGCTCAACCGCAGAGCTAGCGAATGGTGCACCGCTTTGTCTCCCACGAGAATTATTTTCAGCGTCCGATGACACCTCACCCGATACCACCAACTATGCCAACCAACTTCGCTCAGCGCCAAGCAGGGCCTCCAAGTGACACCCACACGTATGCCTTCGTCATGCCCGGTTTTATTCCCCAGGGATTTTCTACGTGCACCCACATATTCTTTCGGCATGTGGTTGTCCAGAAACACTTGCAGCAACCTTATGACGGACCTTCCAAAGTTCTACAACACTCCGAGAAGACCTTCATATTCAATATTAATGGTGGTCATGATACAGTCTCCATAGATCTCTTGAAGTCAGCTTTTCTTGACGCAGCCCCGGAGCCGACCCTGCCACTGACCACCGACAACAACATTACCCTTACTGTATTTTATTTCTACCTTCGGTTGGATTAATGCACTATGAGGTGGAATCGTGTGGCGGTATCATTTTGCCTTTGGTTTCTTATTACTCTTTAGCTTTGGTTTAACGGGGTTTCCCGGCAGGGGTTTTGAGAGATTTTTTCTCATTGCGGTTTAATGAAGAATTGACTCGGAATTCGAACGTCTCGGACGTCTTCTCTTCCACGCGTAAAGCCTATATTTTACTCCTCACAACGTGTGTTGTACAATGTAAAGTCCAAAACATATTCAGGAGTTACGTGTAAGAAAAACGACTTTAAATCATCAGCAAAACATGATTATCCTGCTTTAATTTTGCATAGAAGAGTTTGTTATAAAGAGTGTGTTAGAATGTACAAATTTAAGGTTAAAATTACAAAATTTCCCTGCCATGGGAGGGGGGGGGAGGAAGACCCTCACACACCTTCCTCCTCTCTACCCAAGGTCGCTTTGCTCCCTCACACCACAGATTCTTTCCACCCGACCTGCCTTTTATTCTCTCAATGTTGGCAACAATGTAGATGGCCCAAGAGTTAAGACAATTTCTGATTGGATAGCAATACCATAACAACCATTACTTCTGAAAGTGATTCATCATTCGACTAACAACTAGGCCCTCAGTTACTGTTAGGTACAAACAGCACCATTTTGGAGGAAGGAAACTTGCTCAAGGTTTCACCACACCTGGTCATTGAACCCGGGTGCTCTGGGTTGCGTGGAGAGCGTGCCAACCCGTGAGGCTTCATCTAATCGTATTGTGTTGTTGTTTGTGCAGGTTTCACGGGATTGATCATTTTCCTACTGCTTTGCATCTACGTGGTGTCTGGTGAGTCCTGCTCTCCTGATTAAAAAAACAAAAAAATTTTAAAACAAAAGGGATTTTAAAGGGCATTAAATTGTGCCAAGAATAATGAAGTCAATTGTTTTTTTTTATTACAAGGGAAAAATAAGCTGCGAAGAGGATGGCCAACTTTATTCTGTAATTGCATAATTTTGAACCATAGGTATTGCAATAGTCTCAGTGGAAAATCCAGGGGGGTTTCCTGGTTGCCCGGAACCCCCCCCCCTAACAAAAATATTTACCATTACAGTGCCAAACTCAGGGGTTCCCTGGTCACCCAGAACTCCTTCTCCCAAGAAAGTGTGCCACAAAAAAGGCCAGAAGCCTCAGAAAAAAACTGTATCAATACAGTACCTAATAAACAATAAACCACTAACAGGTCACAGTAATTTATTTCGAAATTATTTGGAAAATTTATAATTTTCTGTTATTTGGAAACCCCCCCTCCCCAATTCCTGGATTTGCCCCTGAGTCTAGCTATCTTGTGCAGCCTGTGGCTGCTGGTTGCATCATTTTTCTGGGGGGTACAGCTGTGCCGCTGATGCAGTACACTCTATTACCAGTACATTGGTACTCATTTCATCAACCTCAGATGGATGAGAGGCTGAGTCAACCCACCTGGTGTTATTTCAATGGTGCAAACAGGGGCTCAAACTCAAGACCCTAAGATCTTAAGCCAGTCACCTTAACCGTTAAGGCATCAGGTTTTCATAATAGTCAATGGAGATTAAAAAAATGGCATCATGATCGTGATTCACTTCATTTTGTATAAAAATTGTGGCTGGTGGGTGCATCATTGCTAGGAGCATTGCTTGTGCCAGGGATGCAGTGCCCCTGCAGGTTAGAGTAGGAATTTGTAATTGGCTCAGGGTGCCAGCAAATGCTTGTCCACTCTTCACAAAGGACACCGTGGGATCTTTAGCATCCACCAAGTAATTCCAGAGACAGGACACTCAGCTTAATGTCCATTTGAGAGACGGCACACACATTGATGAATCATCCTGCCTGTGAAACACCAGGATGTCAGTTTATAGCTTAGTGGGAATTCAAACCCAAGCTCGACAGATAAGAAACAAGTGTGCATACCTCTTGGCCATCCTGCCAACTCAGCTGATTGTGCTGCAACTACGTGTCCTTTCCTGCGTCTTTAGAAGACCCAATTATATACTAATTGTATAACACGTGTTAGTTGAGACTTCCTTACGTTGAATAATTTATCACTTCCCTTGCTATTTCAGTCGATTAGTTTGAGCATAGATTGATACTAGTTTATTTTTATTCATTTTAGCAAAATGTGTATAATGTTTGCTGAAAGATATTGCAGGTATTTGCTCTCTAATAACCGCACACCCCACCAGTTGGTCCAAACTTTTGCAACTTTGTCCCTGCAGGTACAATCTCTGGATACCTACATTTCAGCAGTCGTGTGCATGTTATTGGTTCTAATGTCACGGTGACATGCTCCGTGAAATCTAGGGATAAATATTGTTCAGCAAAGCTGATCCTTCCTGGTAACCGTGTGATACTGGGTGTGAAGAACCAAGGGAATGCTGAAGTCAAGGTGCAGCTAAGAGTGGGATCTGGAGTGAACCTTGTAGATTGCCAAGCCATGTGCGATCACTGCCAAAATCCCATTCAGTTGGACCGCGGAGAACTGTATGGTGGAGGTAAGGATAGGCAGGTATTAATGCAGCTTGACATCTTTCACATATCAACATGAACTTGTCTGTCCAGTATAAGATATACACCGACCACATTTTCTTTCTTTTTTGTTGTATTCATTACCAACACTGCACATACTTTCAAACGATACTTAATATTATGAATACCTTTCTATTGTGAGCAACATTTTCATGTAAGCAGACTCAGTGATGTAGTGGGTAAGACCGTTAGAGTGTCTGCTCCAAATCTGGGAGATCGACGGTTCGAACCTGGTTGGCCGGTCATACCAAAGCCTTGAAAAAATGGTACATGCCATGCTTCCTTGCTTGACGTGCTCAGCATTTAAAAATATTATAAATTACAAACAGCCATAGGTTGGTAACCACTGCACTGGCTTGATGGGCCTCCTCCAGTGTTGGAAGCTCCTTTTAAGGGAATTTATTAATTCATTCTGACAATTTTCTTCGCAATCTATTACTTTTCAATAGGCCTGGGATTGGCTTAACGGTTAAAGTGCTTGATTTAAGATCCTCGTAGTGTAGTAGATAGTAGAAAATCGTGCGAATTATGATACAAGCATCAAATTTGGCATTTCTGTTCTGCAGGGCTTTCTGATCAAATCTGCCCGATTGGCCATTTGAAAATCCAAATTTTGAAAAATTTGACAAAAAAAAAAATACTTAAAAAAAAATTGAAGTCACAGCTGGCTAAAATTCTTGAAGCACAAGTGAACATCCCAGACAGAGAAGATGCAGTCATCATTGATGGCTCAGCACTTATCAATGCCCTACCTCCATGCACTTCAAAGATATTTGATGACTATGCTAAAGAAGACATCATCCCAAAGGTGGAATCCTATGGTGTCAGGTACGAGAGGGTCAACGTAGTGTTTGATGTGTACAAGAAGTCAAGTCTGAAGTCCGAGGCAAGGTCGAAAAGGGGGCAAGGAATCAGAAGAAGAGTGACAGGAACCAGTAAGACCCCAAGTAACTGGAGAAGCTTTCTTCGAGATGACAGCAACAAGACTGAGCCGTTTCACTTCCTTGCAGAAAAGATGTGTGAAGCACAGACGACAAGCACAGTCATTGTCACAAAAGGAGAAGATGCCATTAGCAACACGAGGAAGTCACTGGATGCTGTGTCTCCATGTTGTCTCGAAGAAGCTGATACTCCAATATTTGTACACGCCAGGGATGCAACGATGGATGGAAGCAAGACCGTTATCATTAAGGCTAATGACACAGACATACTAGTCATAGCAATATCTGTACTGCAATCCTTACAGGAACTAGGTCTTGAGAACATGTGGATTGCCTTTGGCCAAGGAGCCCAAGGCGTGATGGATTCCAGTCCATGAGGTAGTTTCTGCAATAGGGCCTGAGAAAGCTCGAGGGATCCCATACTTCCATGCGTTCACTGGATGTGACGTCGTGTCTGCCTTCCGCGGTGAAGGGAAGAAAACTGCATGGCAGACTTGGAACGTCTTTGATGATGTTTCTGAAACATTCACCAATCTCAGCCAGCATCCACCATTGATTCGTGATCTTGACTTTTTTGAAGTTTTTTTTTTCTTCTTCAAATTTTTCAAAATCTGGATTTTCAAATGGCCAATCAGGCAGATTTGATTAGAATCCCCTGGAGACAAATGTGCCAAATTTGATGCTTGTATCATCATTTGCACGATTCCTCTCAAAAATTGCTGTTATCTGCCCCACTATTAGTCACATCTCGGCTGTCAGAATGAGTTGCGTCTTGGCTGCCAACATTAGTCCCATCTGCCAGCATTAGTCCCGGCTGCCAGCATTAGTCCCATCTGCCAGCATTAGTCCCATCTGCCAGGATTAATCCCGTCTGCCAGCATTAGTCCCATTTGCCAGCATTAAGGCCCTGTTACACCTTGACGTTTTAGCCAGCGTATGGCAAGGTATCAAAATGTATGCAAAACGCTGGCGTACGCCGAACTATTGATGTTTTTTTTTTCCAGTTTTGGATGTATTCATAACGAGTTGGACGTATTAGTAACGTACACAGAACGTTTCAACAATATATAGATAACTTATACCAACGAATGCTGAGCGTGTTGTTGGCGTTCACAACCTATGCTCAACAATATGCATAGCGCGGCAGCGTATGCATAGCGTGCGGCAGCGTATGCATAGCGTGGCAGCGTATGCATAGCGCGGCAGCGTATGCATAGCGCGCGGCAGCGTATGCATAGCGCGGCAACGTATGCATAGCGCGGCAGCGTATGCATAGCGCGCGGCAGCGTATGCATAGCGCGCAGCAGCGTATGCATAGCGCGGCAACGTATGCATAGCGCGGCAGCGTATGCATAGCGCGCGGCAGCGTATGCATAGCGCGCGGCAGCGTATGCATAGCGCGCAGCAGCGTATCGCCGACGATCACGTGGCGAAGCCTATTAAAAGGCTGCGGCTCGACGATTCAAATCATAACCGCACTAGACATCGAAGTGTCAAGCCGCTGTCACACCTTGACGTTTTAGCCAGCGTATGCCGACGTATGAAAAATTTGCCGAATACGCTGGCACACGTCAAATACGTTATGGGTAAGTTTTGTATACGTTAAGAGCACGCTGGCATACGTCGTAGTACGCCGAGTACGTCGACAAATTTTCAGCATGTTGAAAATTTTTCGACGTATGCATCGTATGACGCACACGTTCCGCATACACTGGCCATAAGTTGTAGGCACGTTACGCGATCTTTGACACACGTCGACACACGTTACTTGTAAGTTACTCATAAGTTGAAACACGTCGAGGTAATGTTTAGCGTACCCGAAACTTATTTCTAACCTATGAGTAACGTGCTTTGAACCTATGTGTAACGTATCTCAAACGCATATTGACGTATGTTGACTATTTGATTGACATATTCCGGATGACCACAGAACTTACTGAAAGTGTTACTAACTTACAGCTACTGTATAATGGCGTATTTGCAGTGATTAGGGGAATTGGTATATAAAAATGGGCTTCACAGGAGGAACCTGTCACTGTTCCAGACTCCATGTTTTTTTTTTTTGTTTGTTTGTTTTTCTTCAGCATGATGGTGATGTTGACACTTCGATTTCTAGTGCGGTTATGATTTAAATCGTTGAGCGGCAGCCTATTAATTATATTATATTATAACAGCACTAGAAATCAAAGTGTCAGCATCACCGTCATGCCGAAGAAAAAAAAAACAAAAAAAAACATGGAGTCTGGAACACTGATGCTAAACATTACCTCGACGTGTTTCGACTTATGAGTAACTTACAAATAACGTGTGTCGATGTGTGTCAACGATCGCGCAACGTGCCTACAACTTATGGCCTGTGTATGCGGAACGTGTGAGTCATACACTGGCATACGTCGAAAAATTTCAAGCATGGAAAATTTGTCGACGAGCTCGGCGTACTACGACGTATGCCAGTGCACTACGACGTATGCCAGTGCACTACGACGTATGCCAGCATGCTCTTAACGTATACAAAACTTACCCATACGTATTCGACGTATGCCAGTGTACTACGACTTATGCCAGCGTGCTGTTAACGTATACAAAACTTACCCATACGTATTTGATGTGTGCCAGCGTACTACGACGTATGCCAATGTACTCTTAACGTATACAAAACTTACCCATACGTATTCGATGTATGCCAGCGTGCTCTTAACGTATACAAAACTTACCCATACGTATTCGACGTGTGCCAGCGTTTTAGACAAATTTTTCATACGTCGGCATACGCTGGCTAAATCGTCAAGGTGTGACATGGCCTTTACACTGCATACGAATGAAGAAGACTTCCCAGTTACCAGTGTGTATGTTGTCATACTCTGCTGGTTATTAATTGAAACTAATCCTTGCAAATTCTCTTGTTCTTGTTGTCCACCTTGAAACAAGTAATCTCTTCCAGGGCTCATATGCACCACCCTTCAATAAAAACGAAGAATGCAAGTTCCCTTACGAGGAACTTTGATGCAGGAGGTGGTCCATTGGGCCCATCAAAGCCTGCATTATTATTACCAAGCTCTGGTTGTTTGTCTATGCTCTCTCCTTTTAAATTCTGAGCATCAAATAAGGAAGCAGCACATACCATCTTTAAAATGTTTTGTTTGACACGGCCGAGTTTGAACCACCAACCTCCCAGACACAGAGTAGATGCTCTAACTATTACACCACGATGGTTGGTCAAATACACACCATTACCACTTAACCCTAACCAACCACAACTTCTATATGCATTCTTTAAAACATGTTAATTCATCACGGCTTACATATGACTGGCAAAGTATCATTAATAGTGGGGCAACTTAGCTAAATATAGCATAAGAATTGTGCATTTTGTGAGGAAAGCACCAAATTTGGCGCACTAGCAGCCCAACATATTAGGAACAGATTTGGATATTGGGCCATCTCAAATTCAGCCGCTGATGGCAGTGGCAGCCATTTTCCACTGCCATCAAAAATTTTGAGATGGCCCAATATCCAAATCTGTTCATAATATGATCGGCTACTCGTGTGCCAAATTTGGTGCTTTCCTCACAAAATGCACAATTCTTATGCTAAGTTGCCCCACCATAATTCGAATAATGAAAAGCAAGTATCTAGGACTTGAATAAACATACATCTGCCTCCACTCCTCTTCTTCCCACCTCCCCTTACCCAGTCCTTACCTTACTGCCCACTGCATTATTTTTTTTCTCTCTCCTGCCTTTGCCTTCCGATTTCCTTACCAAACACCCACAGGACATACAAGCCACGAGCACAATTTGTAATGACACCGATGTGTTTTTATTATGAATTCGGAAGTTGGACCTCATTGCTATATATCATGGTCTACTTTTGAGGAATAAGCAACTTAATTTTGCTTGTATGAAAAGCAAAACGCTTTTGCTGTGACAAAGGGCGAATGCTCAGTGTTAGCGGCAACTAGCTTCCCATGTTGGTTAACATACGAGTACTGTCATCAGCTTTCACTTGATAAAATCCATTGTTTAACTTGTCCATGATGCAAAGATAAAGACTCTTATTCCATCATGATACAGTCAAATACAAAAGGGAATTAATGAACCAATCAATTCAAATAATTAACCTCCAGTGGTTTGAGAAAGCCAACAAATGTCGCATTCACTCATGTGGGTGACTTTTTGCAATGAGTTCTGCTTTTGAAATAACATTTTTGTATCTTGTCTTTTACCATTCAGAGCTACCAGAACCTCCTCAAGATTTTAAATGTTTATGGGTAAAAAATGAGAAGGTACTGGTTTGTTCCTGGCTTCCTGACATGTCCCCTTCTGCCCTTATATTCAAGTCTGCACTCCATGCTCACCGGTATGTCCAACTTTGATTAATCACAAAGCAACAATCACCTGACACATCAGTTGTTCCTCCACATTCAGATGTCACGCACTTGAAGATGTCTTCAGATCTTTAACTTCTCCTATTTTATTTATCCATATCCTCTACTTTCCAGTTGTTACATATTCGGTTTACCAATCTTCCATATCCTTATATTGTCCTCTATCATGATGCTCCTGTTGTCAAATGCATGACTAAATCATGTTCCCAGGTCAGATTATGCAGAAAAACAAGAATGTGGAACCTCAGGGAAATCGCATCGCAAGGTCGAGTGCTCTTTGTTGAAAAACAGAGATCCAAAGAAGACATTTGATGTTTGGTTGGAGACAACAAACGTATTGGGCTCCACCAACTCGAGCATCCTTTCCATCATTCCTCAATACCAGTGTAGGTTTTGCCTTGGGAAATAAAACATGTTTAAGCACCATTGTTGAAGCTCAATGAAAAGTTTAATAAAGTGCAAAAACAAAGTCCACAAGGTGCGATTGTAGTAACACAACTATGAGTACCATTATTTTATGACTACAAAGAATAAACTGCACGTCACTGTTAAATTATATTGCAAAAAATTTTTTTTTTTGAAACAAAGCATATCGATGTATCAATACCAGAAGAGAGATGTTTGTCTGTCTCTGTCTGTCGCCATTTTTCACAGAGATGGCCAAACGGATCTTAGTCAAACTTTCAGAGATTCGTCATTGAGTGCCAGGAAGTGTTTTAGGCAAAAACAACAAAAAAAGTTGGTTTATTTGGATTTTTTTTTCTTAATCACTGTGCAGTGCCTAAGCCTGTAGCTATGTGAAAGGTAATATTAAATGATCCCCAATCACATTTCTTAGTAGGTGTAGGGAGGTGTTTTAGGCCCCCCACAAGAAAATTCAGGTCAGGTCAGGTCAGATCTGTGACCTGCTACATGTATCATGTAAACCTGTACTAACCTGTTCCATGGTCGGGTTGTCGGCGACGAAACCGTCTCCCCCACCAGGTTTTCTGGTGAGGAGGGTGTTTGGATATGGACACCCAGCAGGATTAAAAACAAAACCTGTCAAAGGGCAGAGGAGTTCCTTGTGAGCCAAGGGCCATCCATATCTAGTGCCCAACTGTGTCTGCGGAAGTCCTCCTGCAGTTGGGTCACTTCTTATTAGGAGGTTGGTGGCAGGATTTGCACTCCGGCCACCGTAAAACCCTTCATTCCGCAAAACACACAAACGCAAAAAAAATCTGAAAACCCACTCCGTGGGAGTACCTCCTGTGCAGCTTCCCTTCGCAGGGCAGCTCACCGGATGGCGGGATTGGGGCAAAGCCTTCGGGACCCCCAATCTTTGATGAAAGGAGGGAAACCACGGGGTAACCTCCCTGGCTCAGATTGCGGGAGAGTGTCGGAGTGGTGCTGAGGTGTCGTCCACCAGACGGCGGTCTCCTTGGGTTAACCTGAGGCGGTCCCTTCGGATGGGTGCCTGGAATGTCCTATCCCTAAGAGAGGATGATCGCCTGTCTCTGTTATCATCTGAGCTCAAGCGTTTGGACATCGGTATTGCAGCATCCTCTGAGGTTTGGAGACCGGATTGCGGCGAGATAATGGTGGGTGGTTACACCTACTATTGGTCTGGTCGCTCTGATGGTTACCATACTCAAGGAGTGGCTGTAGCTGTGTCCAATAAGCTGACCCCAATGATAATTGAGGTAACACCGGTCAACGAGCATATTATGAGACTAAGGATTCGTCACTCCTTAGGTGTCATTTCCCTGGTCTCTGTCTATGCTCCGACTGAGGCGAGTGACCTCACCGTGAAGGACACATTCTACGCCACGCTCAAGTCTGTGGTTGATCAGTGCCCCAGACGAGATACACTTCTACTCTTGGGGGATTTCAATGCATCGACTGGAACTGATAGGGATGGTTATGAGACGTGTGTTGGTCCCCATGGGTCAGGAACTATGAATCAGAATTGTATTAAGTTCCTTGACTTTGCAAGAAGTCATGGACTTAGGGTGGCCGGTTCATGGTTTCAGCGCCCACAAGCTCATCGCTGGACTTGGTATTCCAACGCTGGCGGTGTGGCAAAGGAGATGGATCATGTCCTCGTTGACGGTCGCTGGTGGATGATCCAGAACTGCAGGGTCTACCAGAGTGCTCAGTTCCTCAATACTGACCACCGGCTTGTTGTAGCAACTCTAAAGCTGCACCTTAAATCCTGGAGAATGGTGCCATCCCAGCCGAGGCTGGATGTTGGCAAGCTCAAGGATGAGAGAGTAGCTGAGGAGTTTGCGAACAGGCTGAGTGGACATTTGGGGTGTCTGGGTGCTTTGGGGGGGTCCTGAAGAGTTATGGATTACCTTCAAGACCACCATCCTTGATGTTGCTGGTGGATGTCTTGGAACTCACCGCAGGGCAAAGAAGAATTTTGTCTCTCAAGGGGCACTGGATACTATTAACCAGTCGCAGGGCCAGGCTGATCCACCAGCTGTCAAGTTGGACGTCAATGGTGTTACAATCCCTGTTGCTGACCCTGCAATCAATTGTGGTCCACCTTCACTTGTGGAAACACGAGCTGCGGTGAACTGGTTGAAACAGGGTAAAGCTCCAGGGATCTGTGGATCCATGCTGAACTTCTCAAGGCTGGTGGAAATGCTGCACTCGTGTCGTTGCATGCAGTTTTGTGCTCTGCCTGGAACACAGGCATCATCTCAACTGAATGGAAGAGGGGCCTTATTGTCCCACTCTGGAAAGGGAAGGGTGATCGCCAAGACTGAAACAACTACCGAGGGGTGATGCTGCTCTCAGTGCCGGGCAAGGTCTTTGCTCGGATAATTCTTGATGGGGTTCGCCACCATCTGCTTGAGCACCACCGTCCAGAGCAGTCAGGCTTCACACCAAAGAGGTCAACGATTGACCGTATCCTTACTCTTCGTGTCCTCACCGAACACAGATGAGAGTTTCAGCAGGGGCTGCTTGCAGCCAATGTTGATCTCTGTAAAGCGTTCGATTCAGTGAATCGGGATGCCCTCTGGAGGATTCTTGGTCTTCGTGTGGTGCCACCAAAACTGATTGATCTGATGTCTGAACTCTACTCTGGTACTGAGAGTGCTGTGAAGTGTGGTGGTACCATCTCTGACTTATTTCCAGTTGTTACTGGAGTTTGTCAGGGGTGTGTACTGGCCCCCACACTTTTCAGCACCTGTATGGACTGGATTCTAGGGAGGATCTCGGAAAGATCAAGCTGCGGTGCATCGTTTGGGAATGTCAAGATCTCGGACCTTGATTTCGCAGATGATGCAGTCATCTTTGCAGACTTTAGATATCCTTTTGGGGGCCCTCGAGGTGCTGAATGAGGAGTTGGAGCTGCTGGGATTACAGGTTTCTTGGGTCAAAACTAAGATCCAGGCTTTCAATGACATCTTGGATGCTGCTGTCCTGTCTGTGTCTGTTTATGGTGAGGATGTTGAGGTCGTGGAGAGATTCACTTACCTTGGCAGTGATATTCATGTCTCTGCTGGCTGTGAGTCAGAGGTCAATAGACGTCTGGGTCGGGCCTGGGGAGTCATGGATTCACTGAATCATGAGGTGTGGCGCTGCCAGTACCTGTGCGGGAGGACAAAAGTCCGAGTCTTCAGGTCCTTGGTGCTTCCAGTCTTGCTCTATGGATGCGAGACTTGGACTCTGACCAAGGATCTGAGACGGAGACTTAATTCCTTTGGTACCAGGTCTCTTCAGAGAATCCTTGGCTATCGCTCGTCAGACTTTGTGTCCAACGAGCGGTTGCTGAGAGAGACTTGGATGAGATTTGTTACCTGCATGGTCCGTGAGCGTCAATTGCGGCTGTATGGACATGTGGCTCGTTTTCCTGACGCTGATCCTGCTCACCAGATTCTCTCAGCGAGGGAGTCTCGTGAGTGGAGGAGGCCAATGGGCCGACCATGTGCCTCATGGTTGCAGCAGGTTGACCATCATCTCAAGGAGATGGGGATGGGCCTGGCATCTGCCTGGGGGAAGGCCAGAAGGAGGCCCCTGGAGTACCAGCGGAAAGTGGACGCAGCGACGCGCTGTTCTAGCACATGCTCCCATACCTGACCTGACAAGAAAATAGAAAAAAAAACTAAATTTTATTTCTTCAAATGCCAACATGATTTTCTTCTTCAAAAGCACTCAGCAACGCCGGGTAGCCCTGCTATTTAATGATACAATTCAAAAGATAATAAATCCAAAATAAACGATGTTGTACTATTGTTTCTACTTCTTAACTTGGAATCATGAACCAATTAAGAATGCCGATAGTAGTTAATATGATCTTCGATTTAAAGGTTTCTTTTCATGAAGCACTAAAATGAATCGTCTGTCTATTACACATGCAAAGGAGGAGGGGTGGGGGTAAAGAAAATTAAGTGAACAAACATAGAGGAGGGAGGATTTTATGAAAAAGGAGGGAAGGAGACTGTGAAATGAGTGAGGAGAGAAAGATACTAAGTTTCAGAGGAGATTGGTAAGGAGAGGGTTCACATGGGGAGCTTGCACTATGGATCCATCTCTGACGGTTTATTCCTCGAGCTGTATGTAAGCTGAGAGTCAGATGTATCAGTTTGTTTGCAGAGATGCTTGCAAACGGTTTCAATTGTTTTTAAATGAAAGTTATTTATTGAATTGACTTGATTGTTTTGGCATGATGTCACTTATAGTGTGGGTCACACTGCCACTTTATAACTGCTGGCATTGATGACCGGGTTCCAAGACGTCCCGCTTTGATGCAACTCCACTTTGATCGTACACCTGACCCTGATGCATGATGAGTCCCAGGCAGAGCATAGAACTGCATGCAACGACACGAGTACAGCATTACCACCAGCCTTGAGAAGTTCAGCATGGATGCCATAGATCTCAGGGGCTTTACCCCATCTCAACCGGTTCACCACAGCCTGTGTTTCCACAAACGAAGGTGGACCACAGTTGATTGGAGGGACAGTAACACCCCTGACATCCAACTCGACAACTGGTGGATCAGCCTGATACAGCAGTAACCGGCCCAGCAGGCCTTCACTTCGGACTCCTCTGCCAAAAGCCTCCCACTCTCTACTCTAACTGTAGTACACCGATGGACAAGCTTGGATGAACACAATGTGCAAATTCCCCTGTAAGCAGGATAAGAATCACTTGACCACAGGTGATGCTCTACTCCCTCACACATTCCCCGCAAATCGGCCTCCTTGTCCACCCTTAGCGCATTTTCAATTTTACGCCTCAGCTCCCTCAACAGCTCAACTTTGCCATTCAGCCTGGCCCTGCGACTCTGGTCAATGGTATCCAGTGTCCCTTGAGAGACAAAATTCTTCTTTGCCCTGTGGTGAGTTCAAGACATCCACTAGCAACATCAAGGACGGTGGTCTTGAAGGCACTCCACAACTCTTCAGGATTCTCCAAAGCACTTAGACCCCCCCAAATCTCCACTTAGCCTTTTCGCAAACTCCTCAGCTACCCTCTCATCCTTAAGCTTGCTAACATCCAGCTGAGGCTGGGATGATACAATTCTCCCAAATTTAAGCTGCAACTTCAGAGTTGCTGCAACAAGCCTGTGGTCGGTATTGAGGAACTGAGCACTCCGGTCGACCCTACAGTTCTGGATCATCCTCCAGTGCCCATCATCGAGCACATGGTCAATCTCCTTTGTCACACCGCCAGCATTGGAAAACCAAGTCCAGCGATGAGATTGTGGGCACTGAAACCATGAACCAGCCACCCTAAGTCCATGACTTATTGCGAAGTCAAGGAACTTAGTGCTATTCTGATTCATAGTTCCTGACCCATGGGGACCAACACACGTCTCATAACCATCCCTATCAGTTCCAGTAGAGGCATTGAAATCCCCCAAGAGTAGAAGAGTATCTCGCCTGGGGCAATGATCAACCACAGACTCGAGCGTGGCGGAGAATGTATCCTTCACGGCGTAGAATGTATCCTTCACGTGGCATAGAATGTATCCTTCACCTTCACTCGCCTCACTCGGAGCATGAACAGAGACCAGGGAAATGACACCCAAGGAGTGATGATTCCCGAGTGTCATAATACGCTCGTTGACCGGCGTTACTTCAATTATCATTGGAGGCAGCTTATTGGACACAGCAACAGCAACTCCTTGGGCATGGTAACCACCAGCGCCACCAGACCAACAGTTGGTGTAACCACCCGCCATGATCTCACCACTCTCCGGTCTCTGAACCTCAGAGAGGGCTGCAATACCGATGTCCAAACGCTTGAGCTCAGATGATAGCAGAGACAGGTGATCATCCTCTGTTAGGGACAGGACATTCCAGGCACCCACACAAAGAGACTGCCTCAGGTTAACCTAAAGAGACCGCCGTCTGGTGGACGACACCTCAGCACCACCCCAACGCACACAACCACGATTTGACCCGGGAATGTTACCCAGTGGTTTCCCTCCTTTCATCAAAGACTGGGGGTCCTGAAGGCTTTGCCCCAATCCCATTATCTGGTGAGCTACCCTGCCAAGGGAAGCAGCACAGGAGGTTCTCCCATAGAGCGGGTTTTCAGATTTCTTTACATTGGTGGGTTTTGCAGAATGAAGGGTTTTATGGTGGCCGGAGTACAAATCCTGCCACCAACCTCCGAAAAAGAAAAAAAAAAGTTACCCAACTGCAGGAGGATGTCCACAGACACAGTTGGACACAAGATATGGATGGCTGTTGGTTCATAAGGAGCTCCTCCGCCCTTTGACAGGTTTTGTTTTGTTTTTAATCCTGCTGGGTATCCACATCATGCACCCTCCTCACCAGAAATCCTAGTGGGGGAGATGGTTTAGTCACCGCCAACCCGACCATGGCACAGATTAGTGCAGGTTCACATGGTACCTGTAGCAAGTCACATCTAATCTGGCCTGACCTGACAATAATCTTCACAAAGGAAGGAGTCAAAAATAAGATTTGCTTCTATTAAAGACCTTTAAAATGCCCGTTACCATGGACTACATATTGTGTGGAATGTTGAGTTGCATGGTCTTTTCCGGTATTAAAGTTGTCTTCTATTTTCCTGAATTACCAAGAGACTGTAGTGTATTTGGCAGTGCCAAACAGTGGAAAGTAAAGAATTTTTTTTCCAAGGTGTAGGCAGCATTGATGATGCAGCCAGATTTGGCAGTAGGAAGCAAAATGATAATCACGTGGTAAGATTGTGGTTATCGTGTTTGCAATGAATGGACCAAAAATGGGTAAATGCAAAATGTTTGTCTTGCAGGGCGTCCCAAGTTGGCTGTAAAGGCTTCGAAACGCAACAGTATAAAACTGACCAAGAAGATGCCAAAGAGCTTAAAGTCATGTGAGCTTATGGTTTGTGGAAGTTTTGGCAATAAGGTATGCTCAAAATGATTACACATCACATGAAATAAAAGTCAGATTCCAAAAATCACCTTGCGTCCCTATATTTTAAAAACTAACGCAACCTTTTACTCTCACAGTATATAAATGCCTTCCTCTGACCAACATGGTGCATATTTTATTCAATTGAATATTCTGACCAAGAATATTTTATTGGTAACTCTGACATCATAGGTCACATAGTATGGCAGCCATATTGGATTAAATGAAAAAGTAGCATCTTCTTCTCCGAAACCGCTCAATGAAAAAAATTGAAACTTGGCATATGGAAACTCCCCATTGAGTAGATAGCATGATGACAATGATGTCATCATTGAAGTTGTATTCCAGCCATAATTAGTTGAATTGAAATCCTTATCTGAAAAAATCTGATGTACAACCCAATGTGAGTGACGAATTAAATTTATCACATCATCAGTCGCGTGGTCTGGCGGCCATATTGGATTGAAAAAATATTTTTAAAATCTTATTCTCCAGTACTGCTTAACAGATTGATGCGAAACTTCATAACAGCTGGGGGGACGTCACCTCCGCGGTGGTCAACGCATTTAAAATTAGACGAGGTTTGCTTCCTCCAAAGGGTATTTCGACGCTCGTGTGCTGCTTGAGGACATTATGACCCAGAATTACGTCTGCGCACAAATCACGAAGCACCAGTACCCTTACATCCCGATGCGTGTACCCTTTTATGTCCAATTCAACATTGCAGTACCCTCGTACGCGGGATTGTAGTGAGGTGGCGGCCATGCATACCGTATTGTCAGTCGGGTGGATTACCCATTTCCTGCCCTTCACTAGCGAGCTGTTGACGAAACTTTCAGAGCTACCGGTATCAATCAGTGCCTCAGCCATATGCCCGTTAATTCGTACGTTGATGATAGCCTTGGATAGATTCCCCAGGGAGGCTGCAGTTAATTTATTCTGCGAGTAGAGAGCCGCAGAAGTGGGTTTATTTCTCCTTAGAGTAGATTTACATACCCTGGCATAATGCCCTTTCTTGTCGCAATTCATGCATGTGGCATCTCTGGCGGGACATTTTTGACGAGGATGCCTTTTGTACCCACAAAAGAAGCATTTACCAACCGGAGCAGTTGCTGAGGAGTTTGACGTGGCCTGGGTATCCGGCTCCTCGGGTGTTTCTCCATCCCCTATGTCTGGCTGTGTCTGTGCCAGTGGGGTTCCTTGGGTTCCCATCGTAGCAGCGTTCATTAGCAGCATCGGTGTCCCAAATGACTCAGATTGCTGCTGAGCCGTATCCATCGCTCGTGCCTGATCGACTACCTTGTCAAGAGTGGGTTGCGCTTTCTCTAGTAAGCGTTGCCGTATGTGGGCTGATCTGAGTCCTTGGATGAATGCCTCCCGTGTGGCTTCCTTTCGGTGTTCCTCGGCGCTTACGGCCCGGAAGCTGCCGTCTTTTCCCAGCTGATTCAGAGCTTGCAGGAACTGATCGATTGTCTCCCCGGCTGCTTGCTTGCGTGTGTTGAGAAGATGTCGTATGTATACCTCGTTCTTGGGCTTCACGTAGAGCGCCTGCAGCACGTCAATCGCTGCTTCGTAAGTGTCGCACTCCGAGAAGAGCCTGTACACGCTGGGCGAGACATGATTCACGAGAGCGGCAAATTTGTCGGCTCCTTCCTCGATGATGGTCAGATAGTGTGAGAAGGAACAGAACCAATGCGACCATTTCATTTCTGCGTCAGTCGCGTTTGGGTCTGCGTCGAACCTCTCTGGTTTGTAGATCTTGTCCATCGTTGGTTGAGAGAGCCGAGAAAACCAAATGGAATAAATTGAAATGAGAGCGAGAGATGAACCTTCAGAGTTTAGGCTTTATTCCATTTGATTGGAGCCGCTTCTGTGGGCACACCGGGGAATACAGGTTCAGCTAGGAGTACATAAGCAGTAACGTATACATGTGCAATTAATCACCGCAGAATAAATCCGCGTAAGCACGGAGTTCGATATAATCTCCATTCTCACCAGTCAATGAGCACCTTCAGTTAACGAGCATCAAGTGAACAGCCGATGTAAATGGCAATGCCCCGGGGACAACCACTCGTGCCGTAGAGACCTCCCCTTATACGCGAGACGCACAACATGTGATCCCGCGTCATGTCCCTCAATTCACCTCAATTCACCACACATATGATGGACGAGCGATGGGGAATATAGTTTGAAATTTTTTATCATATTAATCTTCAATGATGCAACTTCGCCTTAATGTGCACAAAAGTGGTCATTAAATATTCTAATAATCAATCAATAATCAATAAAGCTATGGATAATGTCAATGTATGTGACATAATTTGGTGAATGGATAAAGCAGGTATATGGGCCATAATAATAGTGTGTTCAGTTAATGATGGTATTTTTGTTCAGAATGAGTGTACGAGGTGAGACGATGTGCTCCACTGACTGCCGTTCTCGTTTTAAAGGTGTTGCACACTTGAAATATTATCGTTTATTAGTCTGAAAAATATGTGGTTCTGAAAAACAAATGCATTTAGTACAGCGCCATTTTGTTATTATTGTGCTTTCTATAGCGGCGTAGGGCAGTATGCCACGGCAGTTGCTACACGGCTGCTATGCCATCCTGCACCTCTGTTACTGAAGCTCTTGCACTCTTTATCAAACTACAATATATATAATTTGAGAAGTGTCTATTTGTTTGTGTGTTTGTTTTTGTTTTTGTGCATCTGACTTCGAATGCACTCCTAAACTGCTGGGCAGAACGAGTTGAAAACTGGTGGTAATGAGCATTCAAATCCCCCATCCCATGATCTTTATCTCTATCTGTCAAAATTGGGAGTATGGAATCAGGAAAAGCAACCACCTCCACCCCACTTCCTCAAAGTTTCATGTCTCCCCCCCGCCATTCTGCCTCCCTCCTCACCCCGCCCTCTTAATGCTTCCACCTCACCCCACCCCCTAAATCCTTCCCTCCAAAACCTTCCCCCACACTACACGCAGTCAAACCTTCACCCACACTCTGCACACTCAAACCTCTCCATGCACTCCACACACTACAACCTTCCCCCATACCCTACACACTCGAGCCTTCACCTGCGCCCCACACATGCAAACTATCCGCGCACCTCAAACACACACACACAAACCTTCACCTTTAATGCACCATACACACTCAAACATTCCCCCACATCCCACAAACTCTAACCTTCCCCCACACTCCACACACTCGACCACTCTCATTACCCATCCTTCCCTGTCATACTCAACTGCTCCTGGACCCTATGTCTTTCACACCCAAGAAGGTGGAGAAGGTTCTTTCAGCTCTTGACTCTGACTCTGCTGCTGGACCGGACAATATCAGCTTATGTGTCCTAAAAACCTGCTCTGCTGCTCTTGCACATCCTCTCTCTGCCCTTTTCACCCTGTCATTTGTGCAAAGTCATCTTCCATCTGCTTGGAAATCCACCAACATCACTGCACTACCTCAAAGGGTGCAAAAACTGATCCCTCAACTACAGACCTATTAGCTTACTTCCAATAATCAGCAAGGTCATGAAGTCCATAATTGCAGTTGATGTGAAAACCTTCCTTTTTTCCAACAACCTCATCTCAGATCAACTTGGTTTCAGACTGGGTCACTCCACCTTGGACTTGCTGCTTTGACTCACCCAACAATGGACGAGGCCCTCAATGTCAGACATGAGTTCATCCTGATGCAGTCTGGCATCCTACTTTGCTCTGCAAAATGTCTGCCCATGGAATTCAAGGCCAACTCCACTCCACATCATCATCATTGTCATAATAATCATCATCATCTCTCTGACTATTCTCAGATCAATCATCATCTCTCTCTGGCTATTCTCAATTCAATCATCATCTCTCTCTGGCTATTTTCAGGTCAATCATCATGTCAAACAATTTGAGTCAAATAACAGAGAAAATAAAAAGTGGGACAGAAACAAACAAATACACATGTCCAGATAGTTACAAGGAATATTTGCCCTAGTTGGACTTAATCCGAAACGGGGGCTTATGGATTTGGTCTCGATTTTTGTGTTCGTGTGTGCATGTGTGCGTGTGTCCGCAACTATATCTCAGAAATGTATGGACCAATTTTATTCATGCATTGCACAAAGACAACACATGATGGTATACATATGCAAGTCATTTTTGTTTCGACAACAGATCCAATATGGCCGACTGGTAGCCATTTTAGTTGTAAAAAAAACCCAGTGTCGAACACGTCCTCAATCATTTCTCGGACTTGCATGTACCAAACTTGTTCAAACTGGGCACACAGATAACGAATGATGGCTTACATGTGCTTGTCATTTTTTTCGTGATCAGATTCAAGATGTCCGACTCGTGATCATTTTGTTACTTAAATGCGTCCCCAATCATTTCTCAGACATGCATGGTCCGATTTGGTTCAAACTTGGCACAAGCACAGTATATGATGGCATACACTTACCCCTCACTTTATTTTGTGATCTGATCAAAGATGGCCTCCGGGTAGACTTGCGGCCATTTTGGTTTTAAGTAAATATGGGCTAACCCTTTAACTCCACAAAGAAAAATTACGAAAACAACGGGGGCTATGACATTTTATGTCTTTTGTTTTTACTTCTTTTGTACTTTATTATCAAATCGAGTTGAAATATAATGCATGGTTTACCTGAATTGCAAAAACATTGATATTAGGTAAAACAAATAGATCTTCATTGTATTCGACATCTGAATCTGGGTTCCCCATATATCCATGTAAATATGGTTGTGGAAGAGTCGATGAATAAGCTAAGCTTGCTTAAGCCGCTGTCACACCTTGACGATTTAGCCAGCGTATGCCGATTTATGAAAAATTTGTCTAAAACGCTGGCACACGTCGAATACGTTAGAGATACGTTTTGTATACATTAAGAGCACGCTGAAAAACACTGCCATACGTCATAGTACGCTGGCTTCAAACGTTGGACTTTTGGGTTGTCCTCAAATGTTTGCATGCTTGAAATTTTACGACGTATGCCGGCGTATGACTCACACGTTCCGCTACGCTGGCCATAAGTTGTAGGCACGTTATGCGATCGTTAACACACGTCGACACACATTACTTGTAAGTTACTCATAGGTCGAAACATGTCGAGGTAATGTGTAGCGTACCCGAAACTTATTTCTAACCTATGAGTAACGTTTTGTAAGCACGCTACACGAACGTTGTTCACACTTCGCAACACATTACTTGAAAGTTCCTCAGACGTCGAAACACGTCAAAGTAATGTTTAGGGTACCCGTGACTTATTTATAACCTATGAGTAACGTGCTTGGGAATTATTTGTAAAGCATGTCCTACACACAAATACGTACGTAGACGTATTTGACGTCTTCAGGACGACCACAGAACTTACTGAACGCGTTTCTAACTTACAGATACCGTATAATGGCCTATTAGCA
>NC_140972.1:27295871-27625871 GCF_056783735.1 Eptatretus burgeri | reverse complement strand
CTATTTTCATGTTCACGGAGAAGCGCCACAAATCCTTTGTTTTTCCCCACCATACACGGAGCACCACCAGTACACACTGAGATAAGTTTATCCAGAGGTAGATTTTCTTCTTGAGCGAACTCCATGAAAGACTTGAATAAATACTCACCTCTTGTGGACCCTTTTATTGGCAGAACAGCAAGAATGTCTTCACGCAGTGTATCACCAGCAGCATATCTTGCAATCACACTGAACTGCGACAAATGGCTTACGTCTGTTGACTCATCCAAAGCCAGGGAAAAGAACGGCGCTGTATTTATGTCCTTCACTTGCGTTTCCTCCACTTGTTTGCCATCATGATGGTACGATCATGAACAGTTCTTGCCGACAGAGGCATGTCTTGTATCCGTATGATTATCTTGTCTTTGTCGGAAGATCATCAAAAAGTTCATTGGCGACATCCAGCATGAACGTTTTAGCATCCTCGCCATCTGTGAATGGTTTTCCGTTCCTCACTATTGCTAAAGATCCAGCAAAGCTGGCGGAATTATAGTCACCTTGCCGGGTCCATACGTGGAGTTGCTGCTGGCTGGCTTGCACCCTGCTCAGAAGCTCTTGGCACACTTTCTTTCTGCTGTCTCCCGTAGGGTATTTTTATGCAAAGGTAGCATGGCACGTGTCGAAGAGCCGCTTTATATTCGACCGTTTCATCGATGCAATTTTGTCATTGCAAATTAGACACAACACAGAACCTGCTCTCTCCACAAAGGCGAATTCTTCGGCCCATTCGTCCTGAAATGTACGATACTCCTCATCTTTTTTTCTTTTCGCCATCTTCTTCGTCGAAGGGTTAGCTTTGAGCAAATGAGAGAGAGGGAGATGTTGACCCAACTGAGGCTTGGCAAATAGTGAATCTGGCTGGCCTGAGCACGGGCTTATATACTCGAGAGGTGCGGCGCGGCCGGCCGACTCTGGGATGCTGTCACCTCAGCGGTGGCGCGTGATTGGTGGAGATGAATTCCTTTACGCGTCTCGGCGGCAGCACGTCATTGGAGGAACCTAAATCACTAGTCGCCTCGGCCGCATGACTGGACGAAACAAAAACCGCTTCAGCCAATTCGGAGGCGTTTTTTCTTCTCTCCTTCTGCCAAGTTCAGCCCTGCACGTGAATGAAGCATGACACCATTCAAACTATAGGTAATGCTTCCGCGAGAAATATTGGGCTTTCAAAGTTTCAAACTCCAATTTTATCTGCGAGCCAGATGCAATCATCAAAAGAGCCACACCTGGCTCGCGAGCCACACTTTCCCGACCCCTGATCTATTGTATCAAAGGCCTTGGAGAAGTCCAGAAAGATGCCAATTGTGTAAATTATTGTCGATAGCATTTGCAATCTTTTCAATAATTTTCTTTATGAAGCACGATTTATGTTATGCTTCTCCTGGAAACCAAATTGTATTTTACATAAAATTTCAGATTCATTGAGTTTAGTCTTGTGCACGTAATTTTTTTCCAAGTATCTTAGAAAATGTGGTCAGAAGGGATATTGGGTGGTAATTGGAACGCTCATAAGGATCACCCTTTTTGAAAATGGGGATGACTTCAGAAATTTTCATCTTATCTGGTATGACTCCAGAAATAAGTAGTAGATTGAAGATATGTCATGGAGAATGTTTTTAACAAGGAAATTGTTCAAACCATCGTAGCCTGCAATTTTGTGATTTTTAAAGTCTTTTACAATGTCAAAAATTTCATTTGGGTATAGGGAATATAAATATTGAGTTCAGATATTGAAATTCTTGTTTCCAGTGGGAATATTTCCAACTCGGTCACCACCTGTAGCTACAAAGTAGTCGTTGAAGTTTTCTGTGGTAACATTTTTATCATCAATTAGAAGTGCACTCATCTTAATAAGAGTTACCTTGTTTTTCTTCACAGTTTTATTTGGGACACTATAACTTTCCAGCAACCATTGATATATCTTTTTGATTATCATTAATTTGTTTTGCAAAATAATCCTTCTTGGCATTTCTTAAGAGTGTAGTTAGTGTGTTTTCATCAGTTGCATATCTTAACCGAGTATTAGGGGATGGGTCGTTTTTAGCTCGCCTATTCGAAGAACAGAGAGCTATAGCGATACCCCCGGCGTGAGCGTGAGCGTGAAAATGTTAAATTTTTTGTATTACGGAAAAACTCCTCGACGGATATCGACGAAACTTGGTGGGGGGGTTAGGTATGGTCCAAGGATCATGCCATTAGATTTTGGACTTGGTCCCCCCCCCCAAAAAAAAATTGTTCGAGAATTTTTTTTTTGCATTTCTACATGTTTTAAGTGATTTCCAACCCCCCCCAAAAGAAATTGTTAGAGAAATTTTTTTTTTTGCATTTCCACATGTTTTAAGTGATTTCCAACCCCCACCCCCCAAAAAAAAAGTTAGAGAAATTTTTTTTTTTTTTGCATTTCCACATGTTTTAAGTGATTTCCAACCCCCACCCCCCAAAAAAAAAGTTAGAGAAATTTTTTTTTTTTTTGCATTTCTACATGTTTTAAGTGATTTCCAACCCCCCCCAAAAAAATTGTTCGAGAAATTTTGTTTTTTTGCATTTCTGCATGTTTTAAGTGATTTCCAACCCCCACTCCCCAAAAAAAATTGTTGGAGAAAAAAAAATTTTTGCAACTTTTTTTTCAACAAAATTTCGATTTCTTTTTTTTTGCATTTCTACATGTTTTAAGTGATTTCCAACACCCCCCCCCCCAAAAAAAAAATGTTGGAGAAAAGAACTATAACTATGTCAGCACTGTTGACATATTTTATGAATAAGATATAAGGTTCACTTGAGTGACCCAGCAGTATTGGCGGCGGAGGTTTTGCACTCTCCTGAGTGCTCCCCCTCTAGTTTCGTTTCTAATGTTTTTTATCTACCACACTATTTTTATATGCCCGATATATATATATATATATATATATATATATATATATATATATATATATATATATATATATATATATATATATATATATATATATATATAGGCATGTTATGTGATACCGGTCGTCCATCCGTCTGTCTGTCTGTCTGTCCGTACTCTAACGCCCAAAGTTTTCAACTTTCACGTTTCATATTTGGTACATAGGTACAGACTGTGGAGACGGTGTGTAGCAACATATGTTCGTCATCTAAAGTGGTTGCCATGGCAATATAAAAAACAAAACTTTGGATGGTTAGTAAAAATCATTCATGTAAATTATAAATAGTAGCGGTCTTAAAATTGAACCCTGTGGTACTCCACATGTCACGACTTCTCAACTAGATTGGCAGTCAACGAGAGCAACAAATTGTTTTCTATTTGTTAAGTAATTTCTGAGCCATGGCAAGACATTTCCTCTAATTCAATTGTATAAGAATTTATGCAAAATAATTTCATGATCTATTGTATCAAAGGCCTTGGAGAAGTCCAGAAAGATGCCAATTGTGTGAATTATTGTCGATAGCATTTGCAATCTTTTCAATAATTTTCTTAATGAAGCACGATTTATGTTATGCTTCTCCTGGAAACCAAAATTGTATTTTACATAAAATTTCAGATTCATTGAGTTTAGTCTTGTGTACGTAATTTTTTTTCAAGTATCTTAGAAAACGTGGTCAGAAGGGATATTGGGCGGTAATTGGAAAGCTCAGAAGGATCACCCTTTTTGAAAATGGGGATGACTTCAGAAATTTTCATCTTATCTGGTATGACTCCAGATACCATACCAGATGTTGTAGCACAATTCATGTTGTAGCACAATTCTGTATATACCTTCTTGTTAGGGCATATGTTGTGCTCACTTGCGCTCTTGTTACTGATTACAATATACAAATACATATATTGCTATATAATTATACTTCACTGCAATGCTTTATAAAAAATATTAATTATTAGACTCGTCTTTTAAAAACGATAAATGTATAAACAGGCGAGCATTGGGTGGCTTTGACACCAACTCTGGTCTTTTTACATGTGAGACAATAACTCATTTATTTATGAGAAAAATTCCTACAGAATGCAAAAACCTTTGTAGTTTCCAACATGCACATTTGAATCTTAATTTTTAAAACATAAAGGATCCTCAGAAATGTCTTCATTCTCTCCTCCATTTATTGAAGGAAAAAAATGAAAAACTTTAATTAAAGTCAATATTTTTCCCTTGAAAACGATGCTCAGAGTCTTGTCGAAAATATTTCTAATCGATGTTAATTCTTTGTTTTCCTCCTCGGTGCGTTGAGATTCATTTTTATTTTGTGTAATACCACCAATCTTTTTTAATCTCACTGGTTTCCATATTTTTATATTTATTTATTCTCTCTCTTTCCTCCCTCTCCTCCTTCTCTCTCTTTTCCCTCTCCTCCTTCTCTCTCTTCTCTCTCTTCTCCCTCTCCTCCTACTCTCTCTTCTATCTTTCCTCCTTCTCTCTCTTCTCCCTCTTCTATCTTTCCTCCTTCTCTCTCTTCTCCCTCTCCTCCTTATCTCTCTCTCTCTTCAACTCCTTCCTCGTCCCTTACTATCCTTGAATCGCTTACACCCCATAAAATATCATACATATATTCATCGGGATTTCTTGTTATTCCTGAATCCAAAATATTTTTTTTTACAACAGGAAACCAATAAAATTTCTTTTGAATTTCTAAAAGAGCCTTACGTTTTCTTAACTTTATAATTTTTTCATTATTTAACATTTTAATTAAATATAAAGTTGTCGGTTTATCAACATCAGTATAAAGCCAATCTTTTATTGAAAATACCTCATTCTTATGTTGTAGAACATATTTATTAAAATACCGAATACCCTTTTCTTGAAGGTATGCTTGGACACAGAAATGATAATTTTCTTGAAGCCTTCTTGCCATCATTTATGTATTAGAAATATATGTGAGAATAATATTATGACACGAAACACCTCCCCATCTTCCCATCGTTAAATCATTTTGTATTTCCCTACTTATTATATATAATCCTGTTTTTTCTGTTTTCATGATATAAACTTGGGCAAAACCATTATTATATTTACCTTTATTAAATTATTTTATTTGTTGTTTACTAATTGTGCTTCCACAAAACTCATTCTCTATACCAAGTAGATAATATTCTTCCTTACGAGACTGATTTAATTGTTGCAGGTCTTTTAGGTCAATTTTTAATTACCAATTATACCCTAAATCATTCATATCATACCCCCATTGTTCTATTCTCATACAAACGCGACTTAGCCCAAATATTCAAAAGAATTGTGCATTTTGTGATACAAGCACCAACTTTGGCAGAAATGTACATTAATATGTTGTGAACATTTTCAGATATTGGGCCACTTGAAATTCTCTCTTTATGTCCGCCATATTGGATTTCAAAATGGCTGCCACTTGAAATCTACATTTGCTATTATCTCTGGACGTAATGCAGCTATTGACTTGATTCTTGTATCTAAATGTATGTTTTTGGGGGCAAGGAATCCAATGGTACCATTTTCACATTAATATTATCTATCACAGTCTGTTATATAATTTTATTTGGAAATTATCGAGGCAAATATTGGATTCAACACAATACTTTGAAAAGAATGTCTTAGTTCTGTAAATATAAATTAAAAAAAAACTATACTAAATCACTAGTAACAACTCAGACAAGCTCATATATACTGGCAGTCTAAAATATAAATTCATATCCCATTAGGAAACAAAGTGACCCATTCATTTTTTTTTTCATATGCATATTTTATGTAACATTACATTCATATTGTCAATAAATACCAAACATGCATAATCCCCTTTTCCTAGACCCTTTAAGCCATATTTTGTGTTTCTAGAGTACAGAAATTTCTTGTATAGGCTTCCATCTGTCTTGTTTCCTTAACAATGCACTGTAGCATGTCTTTAGCAATGTTTACAAACATGACTCCACTACATGTCTTTAATCACAGCCCTGACCCAAATAAAAGAGTAGAGAGGCTGCATGTGTGTTGACCCACATCAACTGTGTTCTTTGTGCGTGGCTGTGTTTAAATCACCTTGTGACTCCACATAAATGAGTTAATTACATACAATCTGGGCTCAGCTCGACAACATTGTGTGGTCAGCAATGAAGACAAGAGTCTGAATTACATGTATGCAAAAGACCTTGTGAACCAGTGAAGCAAATACACGGGTAAGCATGAATTAAATCTCGCGCATGATATAATTTCCATGATGTTTACCTCTACACTCAATGGTGGAAGGAGGTAATGTTTTGATCCCAGCTTGTCTGTATGTCTGTTTGTCTGTTAGTCCACAAAATTGCAGACAAAGCTTGTAGTAGTGGTAGTTGTAGTGGTAGTGGTAGTGGTGATAACAAATTATTATATAGAACTGAACTTATATTATTATTATATGCAGAAAATAACTTCATTTCTATATGCCCTGCAGTGGACAGGTTAATTGGTTTATGCACCAGGTCACCCTGGTGTACACTGCTGTGTTCTGCCTCACTGAGTTGTTCAGGTATGATGTACTCAGCACAAGCTTACCTGATACACATGTGTGCTGGCTAAAACGACTTGTCTGGTGGGCACGACAGAGGCAGGTTGTCTAATAGCCAACCTGGTCTTACTTTTTTGGGGTTTATCTGAAATTCTTACGAAAAGGCTTTAAATTAGAAATGTTTTATAAAAAGAAGTATTTTGAGTGAAGTGTGTGTTCCACACTGACAGTTTTGACATGTTCTGAATTTAACACGAAGGCTGTAATTAAAAGAACGGGGTATGTCTGGAAAATGTACTGTCCAACCTAATAAGAGTTTAGACTGATTTATATTTAAATCTTGGCTGTGTAAATATTGTAAGAATTTAGGAATTCAAATGTTTTGTAAATATTCAATAAATTTGGGAATATTTTTTAACGAAAGAATCTCGTGATTTTATTTCTCTTCTTGCCTCCGGTATGGGTGAAAATTTAATTCCGGCATAATCTCACAAAACTAATTCCCTAAGTGTGCCAAGCTAAATGCTCTACGATATAGAGGAATTATCCTCCTCTCCATTGGTATGGCAGAGGAAACCCCTCGATTATATATATATATATATATATATATATATATATATATATATATATATATATATATATATATATATATATATATATATATATATATATATATATATATATATATATATATAACAGAGACTCCTGTCACGACCTGTATTGTGCTTGATGGAGCAGCCATCGTCCAGATGCTGAAGCCGGCTGCATCAAAGACCTTTGAAGAGTATGCACAACAGATCTTCATCCCATATATGTCCACGAAGCTGCAAACAGTGTCATGCCTGGATCTGGTCTGGGATACTTACCTTGCTGATTCACTGAAAGGTAGTACACGTGCAAAGCGGGGACAAGGTGTGCGGAGACGTGTGGTGGCTGCCGCAGCCATACCAGGAAACTGGCAGAACTTCCAACGAGTGGACAGCAACAAGACCGAGCTGTTCAGGTTCCTCTCAGCTGCTCTCATGGAATGGTTTGACCAGGAGGACAAGCAACTCGTCATTACTGATGGAGAGGCAGTGCTCAGCAAGCCACTACTGCCAGATCTGACCTCACTCGCCCCATGTAACCATGAAGAAGCTGACAGTCGGATGTTGCTGCATGCATCTCACGCAGTCCAGCATGGACACCATGCAATAATCATCCGGACTGTAGACACTGATGTTGTGGTGCTGGCAGTGTCCCTGGCACAGGAGTTGCAACCAGAAGACAAACTGTGGCTGGCATTCGGAACAGGCCAGAGTTTCCAATACCTAGCAGCACACGAAATAGCAGCTGGATTTGGACGAGAGAAGGCTCGTGCACTGCCAATGTTCCACGCTCTAATTGGATGGGACACTGTGTCTAGTTTTCATAGACATGGCAAGAAGACTGCGTGGGCAGTCTGGACGGTACTGCCAGAACTCACTGAGGCGCTGCTGCTGCTGTCCTCTGCACCTCGTGACATACCAGACGATGTAATGCACATCATCGAGAGGTTCGTGATCCTGTTGTATGATCGAACCAGAAAATACACAGACATTGACAAGGCCAGGAGGAAACTCTTCGCAAGGAAGAACAATGTGCAGCTCATCCCTCCAACGAAGGCAGCTCTGGAGGAACATGTCAAGAGGGCAGTGTATCAAGGTGGACATGTGTGGAGTCAGATACTACTGCCAGCACCAGAGCTCCTTCCACCAACCAACTGGGGTTGGTCAAGGACTGGAGAAGGACAGTACACACCTTACTGGACCAGGCTAACTGAGGCAGCTCACAGCTGCATTGAGCTGGTTTCTTGCAAGTGCAAGAAATGGTGTGTGAGGCGCTGCAAGTGCAAAAAGGCTGCCCTTCAGTGCACAGCCCTCTGTGTGTGTGAAGGGGACTGCACATGACGATGAGTCAACAATATACATGTACTTGTGGCAATGCTGAACTTGTTAACATGACACTGTTTATGTACACGTATCTTCAGTACCGGTATATACCTAGCCTCAGATAGCAGTACACCTAGCCTCAAATACTAGACCATGTAGCATGTCAGTATTATACCTAAGACATTTACAGAACTAAGACATTCTTTTCAAAGTATTGTGTTGAATCCAATATTTGCCGAGATAATTTCCAAATAAAATTATATAACAGACTGTGATAGATAATATTAAGTTGAAAATGGTACCATTGGATTCCTTGCCCCCAAAAACATACATTTAGATACCAGAATCAAGTCAATAGCTGCATTACGTCCAGAGATGATAGCAAATGTAGATTTCAAGTGGCGGCCATTTTGAAATCCAATATGGCGGACATAAAGAGAGAATTTCAAGTGGCCCAATATCTGAAAATGTTCGCAACATATTAATGCACATTTGTGCCAAATTTAGTGCTTGTATCACAAAATGCACAACAGGTTTGCTCTGCTGCTATACCATAAGCCCTTCTTTATAAAAATGTATTTTAATTGGAACTGTGAATTCTGTATGACCTGGAGATAAAATCAACACTTCTGTATCTTTGGAATACACGGCCGTTTTATTTAAGGATATATATTGTGATAAATCACTTAATCTCACCAAGTCATTCGCGTCAGTCGGGCTTGGATAGTTTCTTAATTTATAACCATTTTTCATGTTAATATTTTTGGTTATATTATATTTATGTCATTCAGCCTGTGCCTTTGTGTAATAATTTGATAAATCAATATCCAGTTCTTGGGATACACCAAAGATTGAACCATCTTTACCAACATAAGTCATTTGTATTAGATGAAAAATAATGTCATTAAAAATTTTATTTTTGTTGAGTTGAAATAACACATATAGACATAATAGACCACAACACTTGGAATTAAATTATTGGACTTGAAATGTTTGATAAACACCATTCTGTAAGAATTTTATGACTTCAACAAGTGGTGGAAGACCAAAACTATCAAAATAATATTTGTCTTGACTATTAAAAATCCAAACCCAATGAGAACCTTTCCCATTATTATCTTCTAAGTTCATAATAATATTCTTTGTATGTTTAGGCACGTTTGTTAATGCATCTCTCATACAAATAACCACATTATGAATTTTTAATTTCTTACAATATTTGACAAGTTGTAAATTTGATGTTGTATTCTTTCCAAATTCTTCAAACCACTCATCAATGCTCATTTATTTATGAGAAAGATATAATCCATTACCCCTTTTAGTTAATTTTACACCTGCTTGTGCGATAGAAGAAAGCATATCTCCAACTAACAATCTCGCTTTATGAGGCAGACTTTCAAGTTTTTCAGCAAAATCTACAATTACACCACTTCCACTAATTTGTTTCTCCAACTCTTTGTTATGTCTTTCCAATTCTTTTTGAGCCCGGAGTTGAGCCTTCCTTTCGTTGGCAGTTTTCACCGCTGTTGAAATACCACCCGTCAATGCTCCAACCGCACTTAAACCAGCAAATAAAGGAATTAGAAATGGGAGAAATCCCCCACTCGTCTCTCTCATTGAATATATTTTCAACATTGGTTTTGTCATTTTAATTTTAAGTGAGCCAGTATCGTTCAAGATTTTAACCTGTTCTCTTGTGAGGAAAACATCAATTCTTACTGCTCCTTTTCTCTGAATTGAATTAACGTTAATCCTACAAGGCTTTTGATTTTGAACACAAGATGATAGTTTATGAAGATTGATTTGATTAACATATACCCCAGTTGGTACTTTGCCACTCATTTATTTAACAAAACATTATGTGAGACGAATCATAACACCATTATCTGTCTTAATCTGTAATTGTTTCTCCCAAAAGCAAACAATATGTATCAACTTCTTCACTCTCTCCTCTTTCAATGAATAGGGAAGTATCCACTCGATTTGACTTTATAGTTTCCTTTTCAGTACTCAGGTCAAACGCATAGATTGTATACAAACTTTTAAAAGCTGTCATATCCAAAATAGGTTCTGTATTTCCATTACTTTCACACACTTTTTGGTAAGACTTGTATGCTTCAGCAAAATATTTTTTTTCCCAATTAATTTCCAATCTATCTCGTGGATAAAATGTTCCTTCTAGAGAAATACGAAGTTGTTTCACCTTAGCATTATCACTCAATGCATTATTCTTATCAGTAGCAGTATCACCATCTGGTTTTTAAAAAATGATCCACAGATGTCGTGGCTTTCCTTCCAGAACACCCAAATTCCACGTGTAAGTGGTTCAGTTTAGTTTATCGTGTTGACATCTTCTTTTAAAGTATGATACATTGAGTAGTTTCTTTGAGTTAAGTCTTCTATTAAGCATCTCTTCTGTTTTAAGATTAGGAGTATATTTACTAATATACCAACTCATTTCATCAATTACAAATTTATTCTGGGCACCAAAAGCACTAGCAACACCAAAAGTAATCTATTTTCATTATCATTCCTTTGTAGTTGAAATCTAATTTTAAGACCAGACAGAACTTTATCATTATCACAAAATCCCAATATACCTTTAAGAGGAACTGCCACAGTAAAACTATTAACTGCTTTTGTATCATCATTATACATTCCTTTCCTTTGACTATATCCAGGGTCAGTGTTTGTTCCCGTTGACACATCAGGAATAAAACCTTCGACAGCCCCCTTTCCCATTCTATCACTGACTGAATATAGTGTAAATTTCATCATTTCAGATACAGCAGAGACATAATCAACAGCTTCAACTTCTTGTGTTCCAATGTACAAACGAACACTATCAAACATTTTCCAGAAGAAATTATTGACAAGTGTAGCGTTTGTGTTATTCCCAGCCATAGTGAATGTAAATTTACACAACAAGAAACTTTCGGATTGATTCAAATAAGTTTGTTGATTATTTAT
Source organism: Eptatretus burgeri (assembly GCF_056783735.1). NCBI lineage: Eukaryota > Metazoa > Chordata > Myxini > Myxiniformes > Myxinidae > Eptatretus > Eptatretus burgeri. The sequence goes on along the minus strand of NC_140972.1, from coordinate 27,614,520 downwards.
TTCAAAACTTTTTGTACCATTTTCATTCCAGTCTGTTCCAGTTATTGCATTTACCTTGAAGTAATCTTCTTTTTCAGTGGAGTTTGAGATGACAATGGTATCATCCAAATCATATATACTATCAATTGCTTCCATACTTGTATTTCTTTAGGAAAAAAAGATGTTAAAACTTTTGAAACCTTGGATATATATTGTTTTGATATGACCTGTTTTGTTTGGGTTTGGGAGATGGAACCCAAGTATTTGAATTATTTTCTGTCGTTCTTGGGGTATAGACAACTGAGTTTTGCCTTTCTTAATTTCTTTTATTGCTTGTAATTGATAAGATTCCTTTTTGGCATCTTTTATACTCTTTATAGCACCCGATACATTTCCCACAGCAGAAGCAGTTGAACCAATTTGGTCTTTCTGTTTAAGAATAGTTGAACTGATACCCATTAGAGTATCAATTAGCCCATCTCCTCTAAATAGATGTCTGACACCCCTTTGTCTCTTAGGTTTTTGTATCCTCTACCAAGATACATACCTTCACCCTTGTAGTATGGGGAAAGGAACATCCCATCCCCTGTAATTATTTTATATTTTCCCAACTCGTGTTTCCTCACAATAACCATTGTATTTATTTTTTGAAAAACTTCACGTAGGTGAATTCTGATGGATATAACTTCTCCATTAAAATAAATCATACGATTATCTGGGTCGGTTATCCTAAAATTTACTCTATTTATGGTTTTTCCTGACACAGGGAGATAAACCAGATTTTTGGGTTCCATATTGAATTTATAACCAATTGGGGTTGAGTATGCGCTGAATGAAAATATTGTATTTGTTTTTATTCCATCATTATAAGCACCATCAATCAAATCACAGTGAATTAATACCGAATTTATCCCTGAGGATATTTGAATGACATTATCACTGTAAAATGTCCCATTAGTTTCAGTCTTTTTTGAGGAGAAACCCAATAACTCTCAAAATGAATTATCAATTGTGAAATCAACCTTGTAGTAATTTTTAAGTTTAATCGTAGATTTTGAAGTATGTTTTTGAATATCTATGACAATATTTTTTGGTTCATCACCCTGTTCTTTCATAAGATGAACAATTTCGGAAGATATTTGAGAAATCTCATATGCTCCGGGTGAGACTGTTATCGTTTTGTATTCACTTCCTGGATTATAACTAAACTTGTCATTTTTCTCAGTTATATTAAATAAGGTATTATATGTTTCCATGGACAATAAGGATGCCTCATATTCTTTTGTTGGGTCAAGTTGTAGTGGGTATGGGAATGAAGATGTGTGGTCGCTTGTTGTGAAATTAAAACTAAGGATTGTGCTTCTCATCTTATTTAATGAGATAAAATGTCTTTATATTGATATTTATTAATTATTTTCATGTTTATCAACTGGTCTAAAATGGCTGATGCTTCATGAAAACAAATGTTATTTCCAGCCTTCTTTCTACCAAACAACAATAACAGTCTATTAACTAATTGTGATGGGTCATTTGGAAGAAAACTAACACCTGAACCAAGGATACTTAAAGCCTGAATAATGTGTTTCTCCTTCTCATTCTTCCTACTTTTACCAGAATGACTAACCCTATAATTAAGAGTGTCCAGCAGATCAATATATACTCTATCATCATTATTTTTCATCTCCAATGGTTTATCAAAATACTTTGATTCATCCCTCACAGTTGAAGCTTGTCTTCCATCTTTTGTGAGAAGAAACATTAATCTCGGAGTTCGTTTAACAGGGGGTTGAGCAGACCTCAAAAACTTTAATTCATCATTAAATATTAATACCTTTTCTTGAACAAGATGAAATATTGCTGGTTGTTCTGTTGGGATGAGTCCTGCTTTGGTTTTTGATTCCGCTGAATATTCATTGTTTTGAAGAGCATTCACAATATAATCAGGGGGTTGATTAATCTCTTCCAGTTGTTGAAATAATCCTTCTTCATCATATTCTAATTCTCCTATATGCTCTAATTCTTCCTCCGTCATTTGGCTTAAATCTTTTAACATTTGAAGTTTTTTAGGAGTATATTCTATTGTGGGAACTGTGGAAACATCTATAATTTTTTCTTGGGAAGTTTTTAAAAGTGGTTTAAAAATTTTCTCTTGTTTTCTTTCAAATGCTTCTTCACCCGTTAATTTCTGTCAGCGTTTCTTCTTTATGTGTTCCTGTTGTTTTACAACTTTTGAAACCAACTCTTGATAAACCTTAAATCTTTTTGCTCTTTCTTTCGCATCCATTTATTTATTGGAAAATATCATTTAATGAATTGTAAAGATCAACAGGGAAATTTTCTTTTTCTTCATCATCCAAGTAGATGTGTTCAAATAAATCCTTTTCTTTAAATATTTCATCAAATTCTTTATTAACATTAATACAAGTTGTTATTCTTTTTTGTTTTCCAGGATGCTGTTTTCCATGTAGTAGCACAATTCTGTATATACCTTCTTGTTAGGGCGTATATTGTGCTCACTTGCGCTCTTGTTACTGATTACAATATACAAATACATATATTGCTTTATAATTATACTTCACTGCAATGCTTTATAAAAAATATTAATTATTAGACTCGTCTTTTAAAAACGATAAATGTATAAACAGGCGAGCATTGGGTGGCTTTGACACCAACTCTGGTTATATCTGTAGTACAAATAATTTTTCCTGTTTTTAGATCTGAGTAATGATTTAGAGATCCATGGGGATCTTGGGATTTTCTTATAATTTCAGTATTTTAGTGTTTGTGTGGAAGTAAATTCATCATAAGCATACATCCAAGATTTGCATAAATTTATAGAAAGATTTATTACAATCTTTTCACACTCGGACCTGTCAATAAAACTAAATTTTTCTCTTCGTCTGACGATATTTTCTCTCGTTAATATATGCAAGGATTTTTTTGTTTTGAGTTTTGGCACTGAATAAAACCAGGTATGTACAAAAAGACAGGAAATGATCTGTGATGTCAGATAACACTATCCTGGCTTCAGGATATGGATAAATGTCCGTTAATATATTATCTATGAGTGTTTCCAATTGCTCAGTGATCCTTGTTTGTTTTACCATAAGGGGTATAAATGAATTTGAAAAATGCACAGTCCAAGTAATCCTGGGAGAAATCATTTTTATTAATATTTAGGAGATATATGTTGAAGTCACCAATTAAAAAACAACAACAAATTTTGCTGAAAAAAATTGGACTTGATAAGAGTGTTTGAAATTCATACAATAAATCATTGTTGTTGGAGCCTGGTGGTTTGTAGATAATTCCATTTTTACCTGGATGAATAATGTCAATAAAAATTGAATCAAGAACTGAAGTCATAGTACTTAGTTCAGCAAGTATCTTAAAGTTGTGTCTTGAGGAAATATAACCAGCATCTCCCCCACCTCTGGTTTTCCAATTATTTGTGACTAATTTTAAATGAGAAAGTGAAAAAAAGAGGGCAAAGATTGTCTGATAACCATGTTTCAGAGAGACCGGTAATAGACGTATTGAAGTTCATTTTTTCTGAAAGCATTCGTAAACTTTCAAAATTTTTGTTTATGCTTCTTATGTCGAAGTGTGTCATGTAAAATACATTTTTATCATGAGTTTTATATTTGTCAACAAATTGATTTTCAGTATAATATTGAATGGCTGTATTAGGAGCGGTGTCATTTCGATCAAAATTGTATCTACTAATTCAGCTTGATTTTCATGAAGCGATTGAGCTATTTGGTTATCAAGAACATAATTTTCTGTGGGTGGCTTAGTATCCACACATTTGCCTTGCATCAAAATTTGAAACTCATCAGCTTCCAAGGAATTAAAAGGAAAATTGTCTGACCTTGACCTGTTTATCAAAGGGCAGCAATTGTAAAAGATAGGGTGAGTAAACAAGAAGAATTTGAGTATAGTTTTTTAGAGCCAAAAGGTTACATTCTTTCAGTATCTGGAGCCACCAGGGATGAGAATAGGAAAAGAAAAGAGGAATAAGAGGTGAAAAAAACATAGGAAAAGCAATAATTAAAAATGATATAAAAGGAAAAACATATTGCATCAATCTATAATTCCAGCAATGTGTGTGTGTGTGTGTGTGTGTCTGTCTGTTTGTCTGCGACTGCCAGTCCGATCTGATTGAAACTTGCCAGGAATATTGCCGGGCCCCACAGATGTGCCTTTTCGAGGTTTGATGTCAATCGGACGAGCGGTTCCCAAGTTACAGCCATTTATCTGTCAACCAATGACAAGACACGGTCCTATGACATCAGGAATGACATCACAATTAATGTTTATTTATTTATTTATTTATTTTTGTACGATTGACAGTCCGATCTGATTGAAACTTGCCAGGAATATTGCTGGGAACCCACGGATGTGCCTTTTCAAGGTTTGATATTAATCGGATAAGTGGTTCCAAAGTTACGGCCATTTATCTGTTGACCAATGACAAGACATGGTGCTATGACATCACGAATGATGTCACAATTAATGTTTGTTTATTTATTTTTATTTATTTATTTTTTTGCACAATTGACGGTCCAATCTGATTGAAACTTGCCAGGAATATTGCTGGGGACCCGCGGATGTGCCTTTTCGAGGTTTGATATTAATCGGACGAGCGGTTCCCAAGTTACGGCCATTTGTCTGTCGACCAATATCTGCGAGAGAGGGGGACGGGAGAGGGGGGATGAGAGTGGGGGCGAGAGAGAGGGGCGAGAGAGGAGGGGGAGAGAGGAAGGGCGAGACTAGGAAGGAGAGAGGGGGGCAAGAGAGGGGGGCAAGAGAGGGGGCAAGAGAGGGGGGCAAGAGAGGGGGGAGAGAGGGGGAGAGAGGGGCGAGAGAGGGGGAGAGAGGGGGAGAGAGAGGGGGCGAGAGAGAGAGGGGCGAGGGAGGGGGGATGAGAGTGGGGGGCGAGAGAGGGGGGGCGAGAGAGAGAGAGTGGGCGAGAGAGGGCTGCACATACTGGCACTCACCTACGGGCACGCACCTACGGGCCCGCACTAGTAATACAAAATATAAGATGACATTGTGGCATGGATATTTCTGACATGTTGGCAAAATCAGCAAACTCAAAGAGGGTGGGGTTGCTATTTGTAATAATAAAGGACAAACTGAGCCTTCGAAATCAAATAAGACCTGAAAAAGTAAACATTTCCTGATGGATACAATATTATGAAAGATAAAAAACCAAAACATTATGATAAACAGAATCATAATCAAATCATTGTTTTGGTGAATTTACTAATGATACAACTTTCAGTCAAGATGATGTTTATTATTGTGATATATTTGGATTGTTTAAAAGAAGGAAAGAAAAACTTTACATAACTGTATTTGATTACTTTCACCATTGATCATAATCTACGCTTACTGACTTCCTCTACTCTCATGGCTTACTGACTTCCTCGACTCTCGTGGCTAAAATGTGGAACTCAACGGAATCCTTTCATCTCCTCTCCCTGCCAAGGCTGGAGTGCCCCAAGGCAGTGTTCTCGGCCCAGTCCTATTGCTGATCTTCATCAATGATTCCTGATCTCTGGAAAATCCTCTTTATCCATTTGCTGATGACTCAACCCTGTGCCGTGACATCCCTCATCCTTCAGACAGGCAGGCTGCAACCTTTTCCCTCTTTTCAGACCTTGACAACATCACAAGCTGATCAAACATTTGGAATACGTCTTTCAATTGTGACAAATGAAAGGACCGTCTGGAAACCCCCCCCCCCACCGCCCCCATCTCCCACATATAGTACCTTGTTTGCAATCCTCTTGACGAGGTTCAGTCATTCAAACTCCTGGGTCTCACTATTAGCCATTGTCTTTCTCGTGAAAACCACATTTGAAACTTGGCCTCCAAAGCCAGCCACAAACTGCACATCCTACGTCATACAAAGTCCTTCCTTAACACTCCTGAACTCCTATCCACCTACAAGGCCTTCATCTGCAGCTTGTTGGAGTACTACTCTCCTCTCTGGGCTGGCGCTCCTGCCTCACATCTTGCTCAGCTTAACACTGTGGAAACCAAGGATTTCAAGATCATTGGAATCTCCCACGCTGAAGCTGAGTCAATGGGTCTATCATTTTGCCATAGCAGATAGTTCGGTGGTCTCTCTGACTTCTACCACCTCCTGTCTGATCTTGCAGCCTCTACTCTTTCTGTGGTCCCCCCCCCCCGCAAAGTTCCCCACTTCCCCTCCAGGTTTCGTCAGGGCTCACACGCTCCACCATCAACTCCCTTCTGGTGAAACCAACTAAATCCAGGATCACTGCTCACCTCCACTCATTTGTTCCTCATTTTGCCATCTGTAGAATCAACTTCCACAACCTCTTCAACCTCATTCTTCCCTCCAGGTCTTCAAGACAGCTGTTCACCACCATCTCAGATCGTTCCTAATTCAATTCTATGATTTTCTACCCTCGTTAACCCCACCCAAATCCCTCATAATTTTCCTGTTTTTTCCTTCTTGGAGTTTCCTTCTTCATGCATGTGTGTTTTGCATCCTATTTTTGTCTGTTCTGTGTGGATATGTTCAGTATGCTAGCTCTTCCATGAGCCTCGACTTTGTGTGAAAAACAAACAAACCTACTGTGCCGAATTAATGCTTTTTGAACAGAGCCTGCAAAAATTTACTTCCCACGGATGTTGTCCTTGTAGACCATTACTGTGTCTGGAAAAAAACCTGATGTTGTCCTTGGGCTTGACGCTGATCAAGATTATCAACTACGTCTGATGTGTTGTGGAAACACGATTAACGAGCAGAAATATTTGTGCGAGAGTGAATGGGTTACTGGGAGGACACAGGAAGATGGTGAGATATGTTCTACGACCTTGATTTTACATTCCTTTTATTTTTCTTGTTCCTGTGTTTTTCTCCCTTTCCTGTGCACCAAAAAGTGTGCCCTCCCTCAGATGGACCTTAAGTAAGGTGTCCCATCTGACAGCATTAGTTGATTGACGTTATAGATCCTTTGCAAAAATTGCCTGGTGTTGGCTTTACAGTGTAGTTAAAGTGGTTGGCCTAACATCTTAGGGTCGTCAGTTTGAGCCCCTTTCATGCTGTTCAAATAACACTCAGTGGGTGGACTCAGCCTGTCATCCTTCTGAGGTTGGCAAAATAAAAACTAGCTTAATGGGAAGAATGATCCATTTGAGTATCCTGTGTTGGAGTGGTGACCTGTCCAGGGTTGTGCCCCCTAGCCAAGGAAAACCTTCCTTGGCAATGCTATGAATTTGAAATGGTGCTTCTTCTTATTCATCCCCTACCAGTTTCACCAGAGGGGACTATAAGTTTGCTCTCCATCTGTCTGTCTGTCTATCTGTCCGTTCGTCCGTCCGTCCATCCCACTTGCGGTTTTTCAGACTCCCCCCCCCCACACCCTTTAACATATTCAACTGAAACTTGGTGCATGGCTTTACGATGATAAGTTACAGAACATGTTGGACTTTCAGAGTATTTCGTTCATTTTTCACAGAGTTTTACCCTTTTTGGACATAGAAAATATCACATCGATTAGGGACACGTATTTTAAAGCACCTCTCGCTCTTGTTAGTCCCCTACGGGTTTCACCGGAGGGGACTATAGGCTTGCTCTCCATCTGTCCGTCCGTCCGTCTGTCCCACCTGTGGTTTTTCAGACTTTTCCACTCCCCCCTCCCCCATATCCTTTTACATATTCAATTGAAACTTGGTACATGGCTTTACTATGATAAGTTACAGAAGAAATTCAAGTTTCAGGACGTTTCTTCACTTTTCCACAGAGTTATGTCCTTTTATCACGTACTAGACATGGGTCAGTTTTCAGCTGGCCTGACTTCACCCCACTACTTTACACTCATTGGCTGGACAGCTGGCTTGACTTCACCCCACTACTTTACACTCATTGGCTGGACAGCTGGCCTGACTTCACCCTACTACTTTACACTCATTGGCTGGACAGCTGGCCTGACTTCACCCCACTACTTTACACTCATTGGCTGGACAGCTGGCCTGACTTCACCCCACTACTTTACACTCATTGGCTGGACAGCTGGCCTGACTTCACCCCACTACTTTACACCCATTGGCTGGACAGCTGGCCTGACTTCACCCCACTACTTTACACTCATTGGCTGGACAGCTGGCCTGAGTTCACCCCACTACTTTACACCCATTGGCTGGACAGCTGGCCTGACTCTACTCCACTACTTTACACCCATTGGCTGGACAGCTGGCCTGACTCTACTCCACTACTTTACACCCATTGGCTGGACAGCTGGCCTGACTTCACCCCACTACTTTACACTCATTGGCTGGACAGCTGGACTGACTTCACCTCACTACTTTACACTCATTGCCTGGACAGCTGGACTGACTTCACCTCAATACTTTACATCCATTGGCTGGACAGCTGGACTGACTTCACCCTACTACTTTACACTCATTGGCTGGACAGCTGGACTGACTTCACCTCACTACTTTACACTCATTGCCTGGACAGCTGGACTGACTTCACCTCAATACTTTACACTCATTGGCTGGACAGCTGGACTGACTTCACCCTACTACTTTACACTCATTGGCTGGACAGCTGGACTGACTTCACCTCACTACTTTACACTCATTGCCTGGACAGCTGGACTGACTTCACCTCACTACTTTACACTCATTGGCTGGACAGCTGGACTGACTTCACCTCAATACTTTACACTCATTGCCTGGACAGCTGGACTGACTTCACCTCAATACTTTACACTCATTGGCTGGACAGCTGGACTGACTTCACCCTACTACTTTACACTCATTGGCTGGACAGCTGGACTGACTTCACCTCACTACTTTACACTCATTGCCTGGACAGCTGGACTGACTTCACCTCACTACTTTACACTCATTGGCTGGACAGCTGGACTGACTTCACCTCAATACTTTACACCCATTGGCTGGACAGCTGGACTGACTTAACCCGACTACTTTACACTCATTGGCTGGACAGCTGGCCTGACTTAACCTGACTACTTTACACTCATTGGCTGGACAGCTGGCCTGACTTCACCCCACTACTTTACAATCATTGGCTGGACAGCTGGCCTGACTTCACCCCACTACTTCAAACTCATTGGCTGGACAGCTGGCCTGACTTCACCCCACTACTTCACACTCATTGGCTGGACAGCTGGCCTGACTTCACCCCACTACTTTAAACTCATTGGCTGGACAGCTGGCCTGACTTCACCCCACTACTTCACACTCATTGGCTGAGGGCACGGCTGTGCGTTGATGGAGTCCCCTCTGCTGGTTCAAGGGCAGGAATTTGGAATTTGTTCATGATGCCGGTGAAGGCTCGCCGACTCTTCGTGAAGGACAACGTGGGATGTTTAACATCCACCAACGAATGCTGACGGATGGGAGGCCCGTTTAACATCCATCGGAGGGATGGCACACCCATTAATGAATTGCCCTGCCTGTGCAGCACCAGGACGATAGTTTATAGCTGGGTCGGGATTCGAACCCAGGCAAGACAGCTTCGAGGCGAATGTGGAAGAAACGGCGAAGCGTAAATGAATGTCAGTTACAGTCAAACATCGTGCCTGGCCAGCCAAAACGATCCGTGTCCGACCCCACAAGAAGGTGGCAATAATTGAGCCTATTAAGGAAGCAGTCCGTCCATCGGGACCATACCCTGGACAGAGCATTGGTGCAGCCTGAGCGGTCTCCTTGGCTATTGGACACAATCCTGGATGGGTCGCCACTCCGACATTGGTTACCAGCAAGCTGACACTCATTTTGCCGACTTCGGAAGGATGACAGGCAGAGTCAACCCCACCCGGTATTAATTCAAGGGTGGTGTGGGATTTGAACTCAGGATCCGAGGATCCCAAGCCCACCACCCCAACCATTAAGCCAACACCAAGCATAAGGAAGCAGTGATGGAGTTGTAATCTGCAGACAACAGCTTGCGAGTGGGTGAAAAACCAAACAAAAAGGGAAACTGATTTGCACCTGTATTTATTCAACCTGTTTGCACGTGACGAGATCCTTAAGTCACTTTCTTAAATTTGAGACCTCTGTGGAATTCCAGAATTTGTTTTGCATGCAGGATATAGTCTATCCGTTTCAACAATGCATATTTGTCTGGAATTTTTTTTTTTTTTGTATACCTTGTCGAGGCTCGTAAGAGAGCAAACACACAACGCACAGCAAGGGGGCATGAGACAACAGGGGAGGGAATGGGAAGGACAAAACAGTGGGGAACAGACATATTAGGTGATCTGTGGAAGGGAGAGGGATGGGGATGGGACGGGGAACATGGGGAAGAGAAGATGGACATTACAGGGACTTTCAGGAAGGAAAGCAGGGGAATTGAAGGAAGTGGGCTTGGGTGGATTATCGGGGTAGAAAAGATCGAGGATTTGGATGGGGGATGATAAGAGGTGGTGGTGAACAGCTGTTTTGAAAGCCTGGAAGGAATAATGTGAAAGAATAGAGTGAGGGAGTTTATTCCAAAGGTGGGAAAAAAGAGGAATGAAAGAGTGAAGGTGAGCAGTGATTCGTGATTTTGGTAGTTTTACCAGAAGGGGGTTGTTGGCGGACCTTGAGCGCCCTGTGGAAATGTGGTGGGGACAAATCGTAGAGAGAGCAGGGGGGCAAGGCTGGAGAGGAGTCGGTAGAAGACAGAAAGACCACCGACCAACCTGCGGTGATTGAGTGAGAGGCCCAAAGACTCAGCTTCATTGCGGGAGATGCCGATGATTCTAAATGCCCTGGTTTTGACAGCGTAAAGCCAAGAAAGGTGGGAGGCAGGAGCACCAGCCCAGAGGGGAGAGCAGTACTCTATCAGGCTACGGACAAAAGCTTTGTCAGTGGTCAGGAGCTCAAGAGGGCCGAGGAAGGACTTTGCACGACGGAGGATTCCCAGTCAGCGACAGGCTTTTGAGGTGAGCTTGGAAATGTGACTTTCCCAGGAAAGGTCATGGCAGATAGTGAGACCCAGAAGCTTGAAAGAAAAGACTTCTTCCAGAGGATTGTTGAGAAAGTGAATGGGGGGGTTTTCTTAACGGTCCTTTCGAAGAGACATAGTGAGTGTGTGAGATTTGTCGGGATTGAAAGACATGTTCCACGTGTTGGACCAGTTTGTGATTTTATCCAGATCTGCAGTGAGCGAAGAAGCTGCTGCTTGCCGGTCTGAGGGATGACAGATGGTAGAGCAGAAGGTGGAGTCATCGGCAAAGAGGTATAGAGGATTTTCCAGAGAGTCGGAGAGATCATTGATGAAAACCAGAAAAAGAACAGGGCCAGAACGCTACCTTGAGGAACTCCAGCCTGCACAGGAAGAGGGGATGAAAGAACTCCATTTAGGGCCACACGGTGACTGCGACAGGAGAGGAAGTCTGCGAGCCATGAGTGGAGATGGCCTTGGATACCATGGGAAGAGAGTTTGGTGAGTAGGGCAGGGTGCCAGACTGTGTCAAAAGCACGTGATATGTCCAGGGATATGGCTCGGATTTCCTGTCTGGCATTGAGGACCTCCATCCATTGATGGGAGAGCAGAGGCAGCATATCCAGAGTCGAGTGACCTGATCTGAAACCAAATTGATGATCGGAAATCAAGCCATTGGAGAAGCGGAAGGATTTCATGTCTGAAGCGATGATGGATTCCATAACCTTGCTGATGATTGGTCGAAGGCTGATTGGTCTGTAGTTACAGGGATCTGTTTTTGCACCTTTTTTATGCAGGGCAGTGATGTTGGCAGATTTCCAAGCAGATGGCAGATGACCTTGAGCAAATGAGAGGGTGAATATAACAGAGAGAGCGTGAGCAAGAGCAGAAGAGCAGGCTTTGAGGGCACGTGGGCTGATGCCGTCTGGACCGGTTGCAGAATCTGAGTCGAGGTTTGAAAGCAAGCTCTCCACCTTGTCAGGAGAAAAGGACACAGAGTCCAGGGACAGTTGGGTGCGACTGGGTAAGGTGGGTAGAGAAAGTGATGGGTTTTGGACACAAGATTTAGCTGCAAACACCGAGTTCAGACATTCAGCTTTATCACGTGCGGTATCAGCAGTGCGGCCATTTGAGGTAAGGGGGGATGGAGGGGGAACATACACCAGAAACAGATTTGATTAGACAACACCAGGATTTTGAGGAGGGAGAGAGTTTTGAGAGTTCAGACTTGAGATGAGAAAGATGTTGTTTTATGGCTCTCCTGAGGGTAGATACACACTTGTTCCGAGCTTTGTGGAAGGAACTGAGATTGCCCTCAGTTTGGTTTGCTTTCCATGAGGCAAAGGCAAATTGTTTCAGGACAACAACCTCACCACAAGCTTCAGTAAACCAAGGGCGGGAGGAAGGGTAGGACAACTGAACATGAGAGGGGATAAATTTGTGCATGAGGGAGAGCAAGTTTCTTTGAAAGAATTCCCAGGATGAGTTGATGTTTGAGAAAGCAGTGATAGGAGACCAGTCTGTAAGTTTGATGGCTGCTAGGAGACCCTGCCAGTCAGCTTGAGTGAAATGCCAGACTCGACGGCGGTGAGGTGGTTCTCTGATAACAGCCAGAGAGATGTCCACTTTGACAAGGACGTGGTCAGAAGAACCGAATGGAGCGGAAGAAGAGCAGCAGATATTGTCAGGGAAATTTGTCAAAATCAGATCCAGAAGAGATGGAGTACCATTGGTTGAGATCCGGGTCGGGAAGTTGACCGATTGAGTCAGTCCCAATGAGTCGCAGAAAGCTTTTGCTGAGGTGCCATGACAGGTGAGAGAGGTACCCACACCTTGCCAACTGGCGTGATGACAATTGAAGTCACCGCATAAGAGGAAGAGAGAGTTTGGATGAGAAGATAGAAGATGGTCCATGTTTTCGGATAGTGAGGTGTAGATGGAGTCATCACTGTTCGGTGGACGGTACAGTACACATATAAACATGAGGTGGGAGTGGAGGGGAAGCCGTAGCCAGAGGTATCCCTGGGGGTGTGGCGGAGTGAGCGCAGTGCATGGAGAGTGAGGAATGGAGTCTTTGATGAAGAGAGCAACTCCTCCACCAGGACGAGGCTCAGGTCTGTCATACCAGAGGAGGAAGTAACCAGGGAGAGATACTTGGGGGTCAGACATGTCTTGGGAGAGGAAAGTTTCTGTTAGGCAGATTATGTCTGGTTTGTCAGTGGCAACCTGTATGGAAAGATCTGAAAGGTTTGAGCGAAGGCCCCGGATATTTGAGGTCCACACTTTTAATGAAGAGGTGGGGGAGGAGGCTTTGGGTGCAGGGGGTGGGGAAGGGGGAGGGTTGGACAAGGGACGAGGGGGGAGGTAAGAGGGTTGTTGAAAGAGTGTGGGGAATTGCAGAATAGTTAGGGAGGGGGCCGAATGAGGAGGAGAAAGGGCTCTGTGGTGCTGGGGGAGAGGGGGGACAAGAGACAAGGAAGAAGGCAGTTGAGGATTTGAGAAGGTGGAGTGAAGAGATGGAGGTGAGAGGGCAGTGGAGGGAGGCAGCTTGGTGGATGAGAGGGGGGGAACTTTGAGAAGGATGAGTGAGGGGGATGAAAGGTGGGACAAAGGTGAGGGGGGAATTTTTGAGAGAGGTGAGAGGGAGGCTTGGAGGGAGAAGAGTGGGATGGTTGCTTTGAGAGTGAGAGTGACGGGTGAGGGGGATGAGTCGGCACTGAAGTTGGAAAAAAAGAATGGTTGATGGAAAGCGAACATCCATCGCAAACTGTGGTTTTTAAAAGTTTTAGGTCAGAGATGCGATTTAACACAATTCTTGATGGATGCAATTAAGGCGAATTCAGAGAATGGAGAGAAGAAGCGCTGTAATAGTTGGATTTTTTAGGCAAGGAATGAAGGAGAGGTCGAAATGAGAGCAGTCTGTTAAAATAGCAGAAGAGTCGTGCATTGTGAAACAGTAAAGAGTACCACACGTGTGAAAGAAGAAGATGAAGCATTATAAGATCGTTTTTGTTGTTTTTATTAATGTTTGAGAGAGTTTTCAACAGATTAGGTCATGGAAGTGTTGTTGAAAAAAATCGAGGAAGAAGATGAGGAGGAAGATAAGAGGAAGAAGAATAAGCAGAATCGGGAGAAGGTTGGCGTGTTGTTGTTGTTGGGTATTTTTTTATATTTTTTTGAGATAAGAAATAGAGATTAGTTGGGAGAATGGGGGACGTTAGGAAAGTGTGGAGGATGAAAATTGAAGGTAATGGGGAGGATAGAAATTGAAGGTAATGGGGAGGAAAAAACAAAACAACGACAAAAAAAACTGATCGAACACCGAAGGGAACCGGTAGGCCTCAAGCCTAGGCCAAGGCCTAGGCCTCAAACACCCGGTAAGAACGTCGACAAAAAACTCACAAAATAGCACGATTTTTGAAACAAAACCGAACTTGGAACACACAGTAACATGTAGGTGAGAAAAATTAAACAGTTAAAACAGGACAAATAACGACCGGAAACTTAACTTTGAGAATGTCAGCAGGGAGCCCCAAAGGAGACCTCTCATCGCTCCAAACCCAGAACCGTGATCGATGAGGTACGGAACCATGAGGTTGAATTAAATTACAAATTCGGTCTTCTGGTTGCATCGTTGCTGAGTTTGTCAATGGTATGAATTTACAGTTTGGCCAGGGTACCCGCAATGCATACACCTATTCATTTTGAATATAATAAGTCTACACATGCTGGTTCCCAGGTCAAATTCTAAGACGTCGAAGATGTCCACAAGTGAACAGTAACAGCTGGAATAGCTCGCCTAACATCCTCTATGAAGAAGGTGGTGTACCATTTGATGCACCACCCTGCCTTCAAACCACCAGGATGACCAGTTTATAGTCAGACCAGGAATAAAACCCAGACAAGATAGCTCAGAGACATTTACGCTCTCTTCGAGCTATCCCATGATCATTTCAATGTATCTTTTCTCAGGAAAGGTAAAACATTAATTTCTGTGCAATATCATATCTCTGGACATATGTTGTTCACAAAATATCCCCAAATGCAGACTTCAGTAACAAATATTAAGGTTCAGAGAGGACCTTAATTGAGTATGAAGTGATGACATAGTGCAATTGGTTAACAAGAGATGAACAAACATACAAACCAACTCGGTTAAAGGGAATAAAAAGAGTACAAATCGTTGTGGGGTTTAACGTGAAATGCTACCTTGAAGGACGAGACGACATTGGATTGACAAGGATATGGTTCCAGGGAAGGATAATTTGAAACGAGGAGCTCATACTCTAGGTCCCTTGCTTTTTGGGTGGTATGAGGAAGAAATCTGTGTAATATTAAAGTTAAATCTTGAACGGTTTTTTGAAATATCGCCGACACAAGCCACGCTACCGAGATGGTTTCCATGGCAACAGAATTCAGCCAATTATCTAATTAGGTTGATCTAATGTCATGAGGAATCGATATCAGCAATATGAAAGCTAAATGTTCATCGGTTTTTGAAATATCGTGTGCATTAGCCAAGGTACCGAGATGGTTGCCAAGGTAGCGAGATGGTTGCTGAGGCAACATAGTTATTGTCTCATGAGGTCGAAAGAATTGCCATTGTCTCATGAGATTGAAAAATGTCATGAGAAGATATCTGCAATATAAAAGCTAAATGGCGAACGGTTTTTGAAATATCGCGTACACAAAAGTACATGGACAGACAATCGGTCGGTCGGACACGGTCGGATAATTGAAACGTGAAGCTCATTTTAATGTCTACCGTCTCCGACCTTGTCGGATGGGTGGGGGAGATTCGAAAACAAGTTTAAGGCAGTAAGAAAATTTCAAATTATTAAAAATTCATCATCCTTCCTTTGCAAAGAGAAGGCGAGCTACCGCCTGCACCGTGGCCAATTTCCAAATTCCTTCCCTAACTCTAGTCGAGCGTCAGGCCTGTAGTGTCCATCTTGTTTACCCCATGTTCCCTGCCCCATCCCTCTCCCTTCCACAAATCTCCTAATGTCTCTGTTCCCCACTGTTTTGTCCTTCCCACTCCCGCCCCTCTTGTCTCATGCCCCCTTGCTGTGAGTTGTGTGTTCGCTCTCATACGAGCCTCGACAAGGAATACAAAAACAAAACAAGGCCTCGCCATCCGGTTTGTGAAAGATTTGGGTCATGTTTCCCCCAGCCAACCGCAGAAGAACGTGGGAATAATTGTGGTCATTAAAGAATAAGAAAAAGAGAAATAAATGATCCTGAAAATGTTTGTGTCACCACCCTTTCACTTTCTTACTCTGACATTCTTTTGTTCTTGGCTGTTTCTGCAGTTCCCCGCCACCCATTGTCCATTTGGCGTAAATTTCTGTCTTCCAGACAAGATGAACAAACCGAAGTAAAAGTCTTGTGGAAGGTAAATTTTATTTCTCTTTGCATTTGCTTGATTAACTGGATAGGTGTGCAGTTAAGGGGATCAGTTTTTCCACCATTTTATATGACGCAGTGATGTTGGCTGATTTTCAAGCAGATGGAAGATAATATGGAGCAAATTATAGGGGGAAAAGGACAGAGAGAGAGGATGTCCGAGAGCAGCCGAGCAAGTTTTTTATGAAAAGTGAGCTGATGCTGTCTGGTCCAGTTGCAGATTCAGAGTTGAGGGTTTCCAGAAAGTTTTTCACTTTCTCAGGTGTAAAAGACAGGATCGAGGAGCAGTTGGGTGCGACTGGGTCGGATGGGTACAGAGAGTGAGGGATTGGGGACGCAAGATTTGGAAGCAAACACAGAATTGAGGCATTCGGCCTTCTCACGAGCGGAGTCAGCTGTGATGCCATTTAACATGAGGGAAGGGATGGAGGGCGAGCATACACCAGAAACAGACATAACAGGGAGCCATCAGGTTTTAGACGAGGGAGACTAGTTTGAAAGTTCAGTCTTGAGATTGGATAGATGTTGTTTTCTGGCTCTTCTGAGAGTGAACACTTCGTGCTGGGAGGGGGGAGCTGAGATTGTGCAGGGTGGAGCAGGGTGGGGGGGGGAGCTGAAAGTGGGTGGGACAAGGGGGGAGCAGATGGGGTGCAGGGTACTGACATGGAGGGGTTTGACACCATGAATGGACGTGAAGTGGAATTGATTGTCATGTGCACACAACCGATTCACAATGAACTTCGCAGGATTCACAAACATAAAGATATACAGCGACAGACTTAAGACTTAACAGACTTAACGACCTTTTGAAAAAAGAAGGGGAGGAGATTTTTGTTGATGAAGAAGAAGAAGAAAAGTTGTTTAGAACTTTTAAAGGAAGAAACGTTTTATTCAGTGCGTATTCTGTTTGGGGATATTGAAAAGGAGAGAGAGAGGATAGACAATGAAGGCAGAACTGTGCACGGCAGATTGAGTTGTGTCTTCTTTCATGTTGTTATTGTTTTCTTTTTTTTTCTTTTTTTTTTTGGGGGGGGGGGTAAGGAGTGAAGAAGAGTTTTTTTGTTGTTTATATATTTTTCGAGTGAGGAGGGGAAAAGGATTAAGATGAGGGATCAGAAATAATAATCCCTGGGAGAAAAGGAGCGAAAAACGAAGCATGTGGTCAAAAAGCATGTGGTAGCAGCACGACGAGTAGGCCAGACTTTTTCGAGGGACACAGATATGACAATTCAACACAATTACATCTAGTTTGTCACAGAAAATTTGACGCAAACATGAGCAGCAACACGGGAATGACAATAAAACGGTAAAGCACAACGTATCTGGTCCGGGAAACTTAACTTTGTTGAGCTGTGGGGAGGAATTCACGAACGAGCAACACACATGCAACAACCAGAAAGAAGTCTGACAGATTTGACATGTTCTCATATTGGAAAGCCCTGACTCTTCTTATATGTAAGTTTACGTTGGTGTTTTCCCATTGCAGAAACAATTCCCCATTTGTGATTAGGACAACTATACCATATGGAATTGCTCATTTGTCCAATGTGTCAGCACTTTTTGCTGTTGTATTCTTCCACATCTTAATATCTCCCTCCATAACTTTGTTCTATCTCTTTTAAAACCATTTCCCTAGTCCCTATCCCGTGCAGACGCTCGTGGAATAGTTGTCAACTACACAATCTCAATAAGTCACTGCCATGTGAGCGGTGGAAACCTCTGTGAAGACTCGTCTAACAATCTGGACAAGAAAATGTACTCCATCCCAGGAAACTACACTGAGCTGTCTGTATCTGTACCTGCAAACAACTTAACATCTATCTGTGTGTTTGCCTGGACATCTGCTGGCTTCTCACCCAGAAGCTGTTTGCTTATCCGTCCATTGCATATGTCAGGTATGGAACAAATATAGCGGTTTTATAAACACAGGCAGATATCATGCAGGTAGAAATGTCTTCTTGGTAAGGATACTGCACTTCCCTGGCTTGCACTCCCTCCTACTGACCCTCTAACCCCCCCCCCCCAGTTATTCTGGGTTGGGCTTGACTAGTAGTATATTTCAAAGAAGAGGACACTACATGCTTTACACCAGACTTGGTGACATAATGGTTTGAGCGTACGCTCTGAGTCTTGGGGGTCGGTGGTTTAAACCCAGCCAAGTCATACCAAAGGCCTTAAAAAATGTATGCCTCCTTGCAAGGTACGTGCTGCCTCCTTGCTTGACACTCAGCATTTAAAAAGATAGAGCATGGACACACAAGGCTGGAAAGGCAATGGCAAACCACCCAGTGTAACTGTTGCCAAGAAACTGCTTGAGCAGCACCAACACTGTAAAGAGTACGGTACATCAAATTAAATCAAAATAAGCTCTACTAATGTTGCCTTTGTAATAATATAAGACTGTAGTCTATTTCACCTGTATTAGATCAGTTTTGATGTATGGTAATGGGACATGGGGAATGAGGGTGGAAGATGAAAGAAGAACGGAGAGGACAGAGCTAAGGATGATGAGATGGACGTGTGTGGTAACTGAAGAATAAGCAGAGTCGTGTGGACATAATGAGAGGCTCAAAGCCAATAGTCGTGAGAAAGAGAAGACTAAGGTGGTTTGAGTATGTTGCAAGAAAAAGAGAAGATGAGTCTGCCAAGAAAGTCACTAGTTTAGTTGTTGAGGGGAAAAAGACCTGGAAGGATGCGATCAGTAGTGAATTGCAGTTGTTGGGTTTAATGGAGGAGGATGCTTTTGTCAGGACTATGTGGAGAGGGACCATCAGCTGAGCAACCCCATTAAATGGTCATTAAAGTAGTAGTAGTAGTAGTGGTAGTAGTAGTAGTAGTAGTAGTAGTGGTAGTATCACTCCCATATTTTATTTCATGTGTTTTTTTTAGATCCTCGTAGAGGATCTCTCAGTCTAACTCACGTTGTTGTTCTTGTGGACTTTTTTGTTTCACAACCCAGAGTTTTCATCGAATCTTCGTGAAACTTGCCATGTATATGCAGAAAGCCCACGCGCAGGCAGTAACCATCTCCGATTTTGGAAATTCTTCCAAGAAAAAAAGTTGACGTCATAATATCGCCGCTAATGGAAATCGCCTAAACCATTATCTCCGAAACTTGGCAAGCTGTTTGAATTTTGTTTGTGGGAATCAAGTCGAGCATGAGCACAGATAATTTATCGCAAACCAAATACATCACAATGACGTCATATTCGTTTTTATGACGTCATCATTAAGAGGACGAGGGTCTTAGCTCATTCGAGCTTGTTAATTCCAGCTTGGCAATATTATTTACATTTTATTCATATTGAATGGAAATATTTCTCAATGCAGTTTTGTTTCAGGTTTTGTCCCACATTCTTAGAAATTCGGAAACAACTGTTCTAAATTTTTGCTTTGAAATCAAAAATAATTTTTATCCCTATATGTGTGCTTTTGTTATTGTAATAAACAGCTATAAAATGTATTTTTGACAAATATGCATTTTATCAGCCCTGCCAAAGCCCAGGTCACTGTCAGCTCAACTTGAAAACAATTCCCTGATTGTGAAGTGGCAAAGCCCATCGGATGGCGAACCTGCTCTTGGCTACACGCTTGACTGGCCAGGAGGGTGGCAACGATATCCACCTTATGGTCGTCATCGTGCTTTGATTTCAGGTAAGACAGTATTTGGCTGTTTTATTAACTATATATATATATATATATATATATATATATAAGACAGAGATGGCTGTCCGTTCATCTGTTCGCACTTTACGCTGATTGGCTGTGTGAGGCGAGGTGCAATGTGATTGGCTTCCGGCAAGATTGAATAATGTATCGTATCTAGGCTTATTCAATACCGGGCGTAGTGACGTGCGCCTGTAATCCGGCTACTCGGAGGCTTGGGTTGGAGGATCGCTTGAGGACGGGAGCTCTGCTCTGCGCAGTGTCGTGCTATGAGAGGGTGTAGGGCAGCCTGGAATCATGGCGAAACCCAATCCTTATCCCTGTATCGTAAGAGGCGACCAGCGTTGCGTCAGGAAGGGCATCTGGCGTAAAACTAATGCCAAATCAGTCTGCAGATCATAACGGATGATCCGCTGTGGCAACCCCTAACGGGAGCAGCCGAAAGAAGAACAAGAAGAGATTCTAGTCTTATTCAAAAGCTGATTTTCGAAATCTGATTCCATATTTGACGTTTGGAACTCATGGCCTAAATAATTGTGTCAAAATCTGGAGTTGAATCGGAATTTTTTTTGAGAAAAAGTCTTTTTTTTTTTTCGAACTCGATATACGAAGTCCGTCTAAAAAGTAACTGGACTGACTTCACAGAAATTTTATTCCAAAAAATATATTGAAACCACAGCTTGTCCACTTCAAAATAGTTTCACTCCAGTCTCACAGACTTGTCCATCCTCTTCTTCCATGCTTCGATGCACCCCCGGAAGGCTTCTTCTGGAATCCTCCAGAGCTCCGTCATCACGGCCCTTTTGATGGCCTCCACATCAGGAAATCAGGTCCCCTTGATCACCCCCCTGAGCTTGGGTAATAGGAAAAAAATCACAAGGGGCCAAGTCTGGTAAATACTGGGGTTGCTCCAGAGTTGGTACGTTCCTCTCCGCCAAAAACTGTCGGATGCTCAGGGCACTGTGAGCAGGGGCATTGTCATGGTGGAAGACCCAGGCATTGTACTCCCACAGATCCATCTAATCCTCTTGTCCCGGACTGATCTCATGAGGCACCGCAGGATCACCTTGTACACGTTTTGATTCACTGTTTGACACTGTGGTAGAAACTCGAAGTGGACAATGCCCTTGATGTCAAAAACAACATGATGAGCATCACCTTGACCTTCGACTTCGACATCCTCGCTTTCTTTGGTCTTGGTGATGCCGGACTTTTCCACTGACGACTTTGCCATTTGGTCTCGGGATCGTATTCGAATATCCATGATTCATCGCCAGTAATGACTCTCCCGAGCATGTCTGGATCGTCCTCGAGGCGCTCGATAATGTCTTGACAGACAGTGACTCTTTGCTGTTTCTGGTCCTTGGACAACAGCTTGGGGACCATCTTTGCGCACATCTTACGCATTTAGAGATTTTTGGTGATGATGCTCCAGACAGTGTCCTTGTTGATGGAAAGTTCCTCAGCAATCATCCGCACCATGAGTCGATGATCTGCACGCACCATCTGCTTCACACGCTCGATGTTGTCCGCTGTTCTGCTTGATGAAGGTCTTCCAGAGCGTGGATCGTCTTCAACCTCCTCCCGTCCCTCTTTGAACCTCTTGTGCCATTCAAATGCACGTGTACGTGAAATCGTTTCTTTCCCGTAGACTTGCTGCAGCATTGCGAAGGATTCCGAAGGTGTTTTGCCAAGCTTGGCAGGAAACTTCAGATTGGCTCTCTGCTCACGACTCATAGTGTGACGACTTAGACTAGACAACGTGTAAAGCACGACCTGTAAAAAAAATCACACAATGAGCGCAGTCAACCATCACCAATCATATATTTTGCTGGAATGTTGCGAAAGACTGTGATGCAACCCGATCATTCAAGTTGTGTAAGTGGAGCACACAGCAGGCTCAGTCCCATTACTTTTTAGATGGAACTCATAATTAAATAATAGGCTCTGTGGTTACATGGTCCAAGGATTAGTTTTCTACTTTGTGTGTCTCCTTTTGTTGCTCCCGTGAATGTCATTGTCTGTTCTGTGTTCTTGCTCTTTCACGAGCCTTGAAAAACCCCAAAAGTCCAGTATTGTTTTATTACGTATATTTCTCATGTTTACGTCTCTCGAGTAGGAACTTCAAAGCTTTGACTCTTTTGGCTCCAAATGGGAGAACACAAGATGTTGTTTATCCAGAAATCTTGCATTAATACTTTCAAAAGCTGCATATTGACTCACTAACATAGGACTGTCCAACATTGCAGCCAAGAGAAGTGAGCAGAAAATCCAGAATCCCGAGAACTTGAACAAGCATGAGCAACAGCATGGAGGCAAAAGAGGCGTTCAGCACACAAGCCTTACAATCACATGAGCAGGTCCAGAACAAGCTGTGAAAGTCAGTGGGAAGGATCAGTCAGTCAGGTGCATCCCTTCATGGCAGTAGTGTATCCATCTGCAAATGGATTTCTTCAACAGGACATTGCCCCATGACACAAGGCAAGGATTGTCCAGGAAAGGTTCCACAAACATGACAGTGAATTCAACTTACTGTAGTGGCCTGCCCAGTCACCAGATCTCAATCCAAATGAGCATCTTTGGGATGAGATGGAACGAGCTGTTCGGAGTAGAGATCCACTACCAGCCAACGTGACACAACTGTGGGAAGCATTGGAGTCAACATGGGTCAACATCCCTGTGGAACACTTTTGACACCTTGTAGAGTCCATGTCCTGACGAATTGAGGGTGTTCTGAGAGCAAAGGAGGTGCAACTCAATATTAGGAAGGTGTTTCTAATAGTGGGGCAACTTAACATAACAATTGTGCATTTTGTGAGGAAAGCACCAAATTTGGCACACTAGTAGCCTACTATATTATGAACAGATTTGGATATTGGGCCATCTCAAATTCAGCCGCTGATGGCTGTGGCAGCCATTTTCCACTGCCATCAAAAATTTTGAGATGGCCCAATATCCAAATCTGTTCATAATATGATAGGCTACTAGTGTGCCAAATTTGGTGCTTTCCTCACAAAATGCACAATTGTTATGCTATATTTAGCTAAGTTGCCCCACTATAATGTTTTGTACACTGGGTGTATAAGATAGATGTTCCTTTTTTATGAAGACAATCCATAATGTGCAGCACAACTTTCTGCTCGACCTCAGATACGTTGCTTCTGCTGTACTTGCATGTGCATTCCTCAACTTGTACAAACGAGCACTTTGCTCCCGGAATTTGTGAGGAAGTGTTCTCCTCATTGCTTATCACATGCATTCAGTGCCATCAGTAACTGGTTTGGCATGACATTATTTGTGAAGCGATATGTCAGGGTTTACAACAGAACATGTAGAGAGACAACTGAGCATAAAGTAAGGGATTGCCAATATTTTTGTTAACCAATGCTGATTACATTTTTCAATTATGCGGACTTACTGCACTATAATTGTGATAACTTTTATCTGAAAACATTTTAAAGTGTAGGTATTTATTTTATTTTATGACAATCTATCTTGGGAATGACTTGGGCTACATTAAAGTTGGTCCAAGTTAATCTCCATGTCTAACAAAGTGTGTGTTTCTGTCTGCCAGACATCCTTCTAATCTATCCTATAAATGTATCGGTTTGCGCTATGCACGGGAATGGACAAAGTGCTGCTGTGTCGACAGTCATCAGAAACACAGAAGGTATGGAGTGACTGTGACACCAACATTAAAATGCAACTCGTGACATCAAATTGCCAATTGGGTACAGTATTGTGGTGTCTCTAAGTGGGGAAGTCACTGTTATAGTCGCGTTGAAGTTGTGGGTCCAAGTCCTGCTAAAGGCATGAGTATCAAGTTTCAGAAAAGCATAAAAACCGAACTAGTCTTATGATGATTATCATTGTGCTCTCAGATTGTTGGTAAAAACCCAGCCACATGCTATGATCGGTTCTTCGTACTCTCAGGGAAACTTGGGATGGGCACAAAATGCTGCTCAAAATCCTCTTAGCAAGAAAAAAACACATACTGCTGTTGTAGAAACATGTCATGATATTGTAATACAAGAGATAACATTTTACCACTGATTAACCTCGTGCTACCTTATAGACTAGAGAGTTCATAGAACACGATACCCTGCGCAGTGTTTTGGTATATACTTCAATTTTAATGAAACAATGATTTTGAAGATCGTTATAAAATCCGGAAGTTTCGCACTGTTGAGGCAGTCTTATTAAGTTCTTAAGTTCATATTTTTATTATAAATTTATTATTATTATCATTATAATTATTCTTATTAAGTTCTTATTAAGTTATTAAGCAGTTTTTGTACACCACCATATTTAACATGTCCGTTGTCCAAGTAGTGCAAAAATGGAGGTTCTTTGAAGTATTACGAAGGTGCTTTGTAGTCAACATTGTTCAAGTATATCATCCAATTTAAATAAAATAAAGATTTTAAAAGTCGTATAAATAAATAAATTCCAGAATTCACTGCCACTTTTGCAGTGTCTATTACACCACCCTGTTTAACACATTACATGAGTTCTTAATGCCTGTTGTTTGTGTCCTTTATGACGTCCTTGAAAACAGTAATACAAGGAAAACAGACACAGGTGGAGGCCATTCAGCCCATCCTGCCTGCGCAAGCACCATACTAATTTATCAACACAAGATCCAAAGAAGAAAATGCAAATTTTTTAAAAACAAGCTCAAATGAGCGAAGATCCTCGTCCTCTTAATGATGACGTCATAAAAACGAATATGACGTCATTGTGATGTATTAGGTTTGCGATAAATTATCTGTGCTAATGCTCGGCTTGATTCCCACAAACAAAATTCAAACAGCTTGCCGAGTTTCGGAGATAATGGTATAGGCGATTTCCATTAGCGGAGATATTATGACGTCAACTTTTTTTCTCGGAAGAATTTCCAAAATCGGGGATGGCCACTGCCTGCGCGCGGGCTTTCTGCATATACATGGCAAGTTTCACGACGATTCGATGAAAACTCTGGGTTGTGAAACAAAAAATGTCAAAAAATAGGAATGATGTCATAAAAATTGATATGACGTCATAGTAATGTATCATATGTGTGGTAATTCATCTCTGCTAATGCCCTGTTCGATTCCCGCAAACAGAATTCAAAAAGGTTGCCTAGTTTCGGAGATAATTTTTTAGGCAATTTCCATTAGCGGAGATATTTTGACGTCATAACTTTTTTTCTCGGAGGAATTTTCCAAATCGGAGATGGTTACTCTCTGCGCAGGGTATTTTTACTTTAAGGGCTGTCACACCTTGACGTTTTAGCCAGCGTATGGCAACGTATCAAAATGTATGTAAAACGCTGGCGTACGCTGAACTATTGATGTTTTTTTTTAAAAAGTTTTTGGCGTATTCATCACGAGTTGGACGTATGCATAACGTATTAGTAACGTACACAGAAAGTTTCGTTGTCTTATAGAAAACTCATACCAACGAATGCTTAGTATGTTGTCGGCGTTCACAACGTATGCCCAACGATAGTCTAACGTATGCATAGCGCGGCAGCGTATCGCCGACGATCACGTGGCGTAGCCTATTAAAAGGATGCCGCTCGACGATTCAAATCATAACCGCACTGGCCATCGAAGTGTCAAGGCCCTGTCACACTTTGACGTTTTAGCCAGCGTATGCTAACGTATGAAAAATTTGCCGAATACGCTGGCACACGTCGAATACGTTATGGGTAAGTTTTGTATACGTTAAGAGCACGCTGAAGCACACTGGCATACTTCGAATATGTTATGGGTAAATTTTGTGTATGTTAAGAGCATGCTGAAGCACGCTGACATACGTCGTAGTATGCCGAGCTCGTCGACAAATTTTAACTTGCTCAAAATTTTTCGACGTATGCCAGCGTATGACTCACACATTCCGCATACGCTGGCCATAAGTTGTAGGCACGTTATGCGATCGTTGACACACGTCGACACACGTTACTTGTAAGTTACTCATAAGTCGAAACATGTCGAGGTAATGTTTAGCGTACCCGAAACTTATTTCTAACCTACGAGTAACGTGCTTTGAACCTATGTGTAACATATCTCCAACGCACATTGATGTATGTAGACGTATTTGACGTCTTTGACCATGAACATGTTTCTAACTTATAGCTACCGTATAATGGCATATTGGCAGTGTTTCGGGGAATTGGTATATAAAAATGGGCTTCACAGGAGGAACCCGTCAGTGTTCCAGACTCCATGTTTTTTTTTCTTTTTTTTTTTCTTCGGCATGACGGTGATGTTGATACTTCGATTTCTAGTGTGGTTATGATTTAAATCGTTGAGCGGCAGCGATTTAAATCGTTGAGCGGCAGCCTATGAATAGCCTACGCCACGTGATCGTCGACGATACGCTGCCGCGCTATGCATACGTTAGACTATCGTTGGGCATACGTTGTGAACGCCGACAACACGCTAAGCATTCATTGGTATAAGTTATCTATAAGTTATCGAAACGTTCTGTGTGCATTACTAATACGTTATGCATTTGGCCAACTCGTTATGAATACGCCAAAAACTTAACAAAAAAAAAACATCAATAGTTCAGCATAGAAAAACATAAAAAAAAAGCCGAAGAAAACTTCGAAGAATGCTGCAAAGAAGTCTCCTGGCTGTGGACGTGGACGCGGACGCAAGGAGGATCCATCATCACCCACATCCTCCCCATCACACTCACCTACTACTACTGACATGGACCTACTACTACTACTACTACTACTACTAATGACATGCTCACCTACTACTACTACTACTGTTACTACTGACATGGACATGTACTCACCATAGAGTCTGAAACACTGACGGGTTCCTCCTGTGAAGCCCATTTTTATATAACAATCCCCCGAAACGCTGCCAATGCACCATTATACGGTAGCTGTAAGTTAGAAACACGTTCAGTCAGTTCTGTGGTTGTCCGGAAGATGTCAATCAAATACGTCTACTGTACATTCATCAATGTGCGTTGGAGATACGTTACACATAGGTTCAAAGCACGTTATTCATAGGTTAGAAATAAGTTTCGGGTACGCTAAAGATTACCTCGACGTGTTTTGACTTATGAGTAACTTACAAGTAACGTGTGTCGACGTGTGTCAACGATCGCATAACGTGCCTACAACTTATGGCCAGCGTATGCGGAACGTGTGCGTCATACGCTGGCATACGTTGAAAAATTTTGAGCATGTTAAAATTTGTCGACGAGCTCGGCGTACTACGACATATGCCAGCATACTACGACATATGCCAGCGTACTACGACGTATGCCAGCGTGCTTCAGCGTGCTCTTAACGTATACAAAACTTACCCATAACATATTCGACGTGTGCCAGCGTTTTAGACAATTTTTTCATCCGTCGGCATACGCTGGCTAAATCGTCATGGTGTGAGAGCCCCTTCATATACGCCAAGTTTCAGGAAGTTTCGATGAAAACTGTAGGCTGTGAAACAAAAAAGTCAACAAGAAGAAGATGAAGAACAACAACGTGAGTAAGACTTCGAGATCCTCCAGAGGGATCTAAAAATCTATTTGTTTTAAGCTTTTGTAGTTTTTTTTCTTTTGTGCAGTCAGAACGAATTCAGAGACAAAGTACTGTTAAACGGCAAACTTGTCTTCATATCCATGGTTCGATTCATGTTCAAAATATAACATTCAATTTAAATAAGTTGTTCCTCGATGATAAACTGATGTTTGTAGACAGACAGAAAGAGACGGACAGAAGTGAGTCAATTGCTTAACCCCAGCATTTTGCTTCGCGTGCACAGGGTAATCGCTGATGGAAGAAAATTCTCCCATCCAGGGCAAACCACTGTTAAGTTATGTCTTAGCTGCTTTTGATATAATGTGGTTTTGAGTCAACAAGTGTTTGATCTAAGTGTTTGACCGAGTCTGCACTCCCATTCCACACCCCTTTGCGAAATTCAGTCGGCAAAATGATCGATTGAAGTAAACGAGAGCACAGACATGCTTGTAACTTTAGTTGCAATCTATGATGTTACAAAGCTGGTCCTTCACATTTTCCAGATGAATCTGCAATTTAATATCCCCATGCATGAGCTTCATTTTCCTGCCTCCCCAAGCAATACATTCACAACATGGAGATGGTGGCACATGGGGGCATTCTTGGCACTCCTTAAGGTCAAGAAAATGTGCTGAAAGGGTCTTTGTTCGCAAGCTTTATCATTAAATAGAAGCACTCGAGTGATGCGATTATGCTTTTTCGAACGTGTAATTCAAAATACCTCTCGATGCCAAATTCAAAACACCTCACTGCACTGGAAAATGTGGGACATGAATACTTTACAGTGCTGTAGAGGGTGGGGACTTGAAATATCCTCTCCAACCTGGGGCTGCGCTATACAATACACATTTACATAGAGGATTTGGATCCCCCCTACCCCCCCCCTCAAGACCATCAGCAAAAATAAAAACACCCCTACACATTCATTGTGGTCATGCTGATCCTATGTCCTAAGTGGAGAGTCTGGATGTAATTGGCCCAGAACTGTAAGAGGGGTAGTGTGACACACGCACACACACACACACACACACACACACACACACACACACACACACACACACACACACACACACACACACACACACACACCGGTCCGTGAATTATAGTAAGGATTATATCCAAAAATGCAAGCTGTGTTCATTTTGGAGATTGCTTCCTTTCTTTTCACATCTCTGTACTTGTGTTTCTCTTTGTACTGCATTTACAGAGCATGATTTATGATATACAGAAGCTCTAGAATGACCGAGGCATTTGGGATTGATGGAACAATTACCTTTTTTTTCTTAATCCGATTTTCCTTGCATTTCATTTAGTTGTGCTGTCATTTGAAACATGCAGCGAAATGACATTGTTTGTATATCAAGTTGACTTTCAAGATATGTTTGAATTTTACAAGTTTATGTTC
The DNA here is from genome assembly GCF_056783735.1 of Eptatretus burgeri. Taxonomy (NCBI): domain Eukaryota; kingdom Metazoa; phylum Chordata; class Myxini; order Myxiniformes; family Myxinidae; genus Eptatretus; species Eptatretus burgeri. Next base: position 27,585,594 of record NC_140972.1, on the reverse strand, counting down.
TCACAAAAACACTTTCAGTATCAGTTATATTTTCATAGGTTTAGCATGAAACCAATCTTAAGTCCTTGCTTTCAGTTGCACTGTCTGTGCGTGTTGTTTCAGTTGTGATTCGAAAACTTCATCAACAAGCACCTGGTAACCTGGATCAACAAACTGCTGAACATCTCATAATGTGACATTAGCAATCATGTCGAACCTGACTTGAGATAATGATATCTGCCTTGAGTAGAAGGTTATCTGCCAAGGATTATCTGAACTCGAAAAGATTGTTTGTTTGTGAGCTTGCATTCACTTATATTAAAGTTTCAGTTCACATTCAAGGAAGGAAACCTTTCAGCAAAGTTAATGTTCACAAGAGTTTGTAAAAAAAATTTCAGCAAGATTCACGAGTTGGCAGCTCTCAAGTGAAAACACTCTTTTGTGGAGTCTTTTGATAAAGTATGACACTTCACTGCCTCCAAATGAGAAAAAGTCCACCGCAAAACTGGCCGGCACCAAAAAGTCCACAGCAAAACTGGCCCACACCAAAAAGTCCACCGCAAAACTGGCCCGCATCAAAAAGTCCACAGCAAAACTGGCCCGCAGCAAAACTGGACAACACCAAAAATTCCACCGCAAAACTGGCTCGCACCAAAAAGTCCAACGCAAAACTGGCCCACACCAAAAAGTCCACCGCGAAACTGGCCCACACCAAAAAGTCCACCGCGAAACTGGGCCACACCAAAAAGTCCATCGCAAAACTGGCTCGCACCAAAAAGTCCACCGCAAAACTGGCCCACACCAAAAAGTCCACCGCAAAACTGGCCCGCAGCAAAACTGGCCCACACCAAAAATTCCACCGCAAAACTGGCTCGCACCAAAAAGTCCACCGCGAAACTGGGCCGCACCAAAAAGTCCACCGCAAAACTCGCCCGCATCAAAAAGTCCACAGCAAAACTGGCCCGCAGCAAAACTGGCCCACACCAAAAATTCCACCGCAAAACTGGCTCGCACCAAAAAGTCCACCGCAAAACTGGCCCACACCAAAAAGTCCACCACGAAACTGGGCCGCACCAAAAAGTCCATCGCAAAACTGACTCGCACCAAAAAGTCCACCGCAAAACTGGCCCACACCAAAAAGTCCACCGCCAAACTGGCCAGCACCAAAAAGTCGACAGCAAAACTGGCTCGCACCAAAAAGTCCATTGCAAAACTGGCCCGCACCAAAAAGTTCACCGCAAAACTGGCCAGCACCAAAAACTCCACAGCAAAACTGGCTCGCACCAAAAAGTCCACCGCAAAACTGGCCCACACCAAAAAGTCCACCGCAAAACTGGCCCGCACCAAAAAGTCCATCGCAAAACTGGCCCGCACCAAAAAGTCCACAGCGAAACTGGCCCGCACCAAAAAGTCCACCGCAAAACTGGCCCGCACCAAAAAGTCCACCGCAAAACTGGCCCGCACCAAAAAGTCCATCGCAAAACTGGCCCACCCCAAAAAGTCCACCGCAAAACTGGCCCGCACCAAAAAGTCCACCGCAAAACTGGCCGGCACCAAAAAGTCCACCGCAAAACTGGCCGACACCAAAAAGTCCACCGCAAAACTGGCCCACACCAAAAAGTCCACCGCAAAACTGGCCCACACCAAAAAGTCCACTGCAAAACTGGCCCGCATCAAAAAGTCCACAGCAAAACTGGCCCGCAGCAAAACTGGCCCACACCAAAAATTCCACCGCAAAACTGGCCGGCACCAAAAAGTCCATCGCAAAACTGGCTCGCACCAAAAAGTCCACCGCAAAACTGGCCCACACCAAAAAGTCCACCGCAAAACTGGCCCACACCAAAAAGTCCACCGCAAAACTGGCCCACACCAAAAAGTCCACCGCAAAACTGGCCCACACCAAAAAGTCCACCGCAAAACTGGCCCACACCAAAAAGTCCACCGCAAAACTGGCCCACACCAAAAATTCCACCGCAAAACTGGCCGGCACCAAAAAGTCCATCGCAAAACTGGCTCGCACCAAAAAGTCCACCGCAAAACTGGCCCACACCAAAAAGTCCACCGCAAAACTGGCCCGCATCAAAAAGTCCACAGCAAAACTGGCCCGCAGCAAAACTGGCCCACACCAAAAATTCCACCGCAAAACTGGCTCGCACCAAAAAGTCCACCGCAAAACTGACCCACACCAAAAAGTCCACCGCGAAACTGGGCCGCACCAAAAAGTCCATCGCAAAACTGGCTCGCACCAAAAAGTCCACCGCAAAACTGGCCCACACCAAAAAGTCCACCGCCAAACAGGCCAGCACCAAAAAGTCCACAGCAAAACTGGCTCGCACCAAAAAGTCCATTGCAAAACTGGCCCGCACCAAAAAGTTCACCGCAAAACTGGCCAGCACCAAAAAGTCCACAGCAAAACTGGCTCGCACCAAAAAGTCCACCGCAAAACTGGCCCACACCAAAAAGTCCACCGCAAAACTGGCCCGCACCAAAAAGTCCATCGCAAAACTGGCCCGCACCAAAAAGTCCACAGCAAAACTGGCCCGCACCAAAAAGTCCACCGCAAAACTGGCCGACACCAAAAAGTCCACCGGAAAACTGGCCCGCACTAAAAAGTCCATCGCAAAACTGGCCCACACCAAAAAGTCCACCGCAAAACTGGCCCGCACCAAAAAGTCCACCGCAAAACTGGCCGGCACCAAAAAGTCCACCGCAAAACTGGCCGGCACCAAAACGTCCACCGCAAAACTGGCCCACACCAAAAAGTCCACCGCATAACTGGCCCACACCAAAAAGTCCACCGCAAAACTGGCCCGCATCAAAAAGTCCACAGCAAAACTGGCCCGCAGCAAAACTGGCCCACACCAAAAATTCCACCGCAAAACTGGCCGGCACCAAGAAGTCCACCGCAAAACTGGCCCACACCAAAAAGTCCACCGCAAAACTGGCCCACACCAAAAAGTCCACCGCAAAACTGGCCCGCAGCAAAACTGGCCCACACCAAAAATTCCACCGCAAAACTGGCCGGCACCAAGAAGTCCACCGCAAAACTGGCCCACACCAAAAAGTCCACTGCAAAACTGGCCCGCATCAAAAAGTCCACAGCAAAACTGGCCCGCAGTAAAACTGGCCCACACCAAAAATTCCACCGCAAAACTGGCTCGCACCAAAAAGTCCAACGCAAAACTGGCCCACACCACAAAGTCCACCACAAAACTGGCCCGCACCAAAAAGTCCACTGCGAAACTGGGCCGCACTAAAAAGTCCATCGCAAAACTGGCCCGCACCAAAAATTCCACAGCAAAACTGGCCCGCACCAAAAAGTCCACAGCAAAACTGGCTCGCACCAAAAACTCCATGGCAAAACTGGCCCGCACCAAAAAGTCCACCGCAAAACTGGCCGGCACCAAAAAGTCTACAGCAAAACTGGCTCGCACCAAAAAGTCCACCGCAAAACTGGCCCACACCAAAACATCCACCGCAAAACTGGCCCGCACCAAAAAGTCCACCGTAAAACTGGCTCGCACAAAAAAGTCCACAGCAAAACTGGCTTGCACCAAAAAGTCCACCGCAAAACTGGCCCGCACCAAAAAGTCCACCGCAAAACTGGCCCGCACCAAAAAGTCCACCGCAAAACTGGCCCGCACCAAAAAGTCCACCGCAAAACTGGCCCGCACTAAAAAGTACACCGCAAAACTGGGCCGCACCAAAAAGTACACCGCAAAACTGGGCCGCACCAAAAAGTCCACCACAAAACTGGGCCGCACCAAAAAGTCCACCGCAAAACTGGCCCGCACCAAAAAGTCCACCGCAAAACTGGCCCGCACCAAAAAGTCCACCGCAAGACTGGCCGGCACCAAAAAGTCCACCGCAAAACTGGCCCACACCAAAAAGTCCACCGCAAAACTGGCTCACACCAAAAAGTCTACCGCAAAACTGGCCCGCACCAAAAAGTCCACCGCAAAACTGGCCCGCACCAAAAAGTCCACAGCAAAACTGGCCCGCACCAAAAAGTCCACCGCAAAACTGGCCCGCACCAAAAAGTCCACCGCAAAACTGGCCCGCACCAAAAAGTCCACCGCAAAACTGGCCCGCACCAAAAAGTCCACCGCAAAACTGGCCCACACCAAAAAGTCCACCGCAAAACTGGCCCGCACCAAAAAGTCCACCGCAAAACTGGCCCGCACCAAAAAGTCCACCGCAAAACTGGCCCACACCAAAAAGTCCACCGCAAAACTGGCTCACACCAAAAAGTCCACCGCAAAACTGGCCCACACCAAAATGTCCACCGCAAAACTGGCTCACACCAAAAAGTCCACCGCAAAACTGGCCCGCACCAAAAAGTCCACCGCAAAACTGGCCCGCACCAAAAAGTCCACCGCAAAACTGGCCCGCACCAAAAAGTCCACAGCAAAACTGGCTTCACACCAAAAAGTCCACCCCAAAACTGGCCAACACCAAAATGTCCACCACAAAACTGGCTCACACCAGCACAATCAAAACAAGAGTCAAGTCAGCATGATTGTTGCAGGAGGCTGGTGATGTCTGTATTGTGCAAAATTTGATGACAGGACATTGTTCAAACTATATCTGCAAAAAAGAAAACGTCACCATCATGCCAAAATAACTGAATTTGAGCAAAGACAACACGGTTCAAGTTCACAAAAATTTGAGTTTTTGTGGAGAACAAAGGTCGTTTCAAATACGATCTTTAACAAGTTCACACAAACTTAGTTTGCACCTTTTTGTAATATTATAATGCATATTATAATATATCATATTAATATACTTGTAAGTTTGCACCCCCCCTTTTTTTTTTTCTCTCATCTCTCTCTCTCCATCTCTCTCTCTCTCCATCTCTCTCTCTCTCCATCTCTCTCTCTCTCCATCTCTCTCTCTCTCCATCTCTCTCTCTCTCTCCATCTCTCTCTCTCTCCATCTCTCTCTCTCTCCATCTCTCTCTCTCTCCATCTCTCTCTCTCTCTCCATCTCTCTCTCTCCATCTCTCTCTCTCTCCATCTCTCTCTCTCTCCATCTCTCTCTCTCTCTCTCTCTCTCTCTCTCTCTCTCTCTCTCTCTCTCTCTCTCTCTCTCTCTCTCTCTCTCTCTCTCTCTCTCTCTCTCTCTCTCTCTCTCTCTCTCTCTCTCTCTCCCTCTCTCCCCTCTCTCCCCCTCTCTCCCCCTCTCTCCCCCTCTCTCCCCCTCTCTCCCCCTCTCTTTCTCTCGCCCCCACCCTCCTCCTTGTACCCCTCTTTCCTAGAGTGTACAGCGACATGTGGTTGGGCACCACTCTCCACCCCTTCCTCGCTATCCCCCCTTCCTCTCCTCCTTCCTCGCTTCCTCGCTCCCCCCTTCTTCACTCTGCCCTGTTCATAACTCCCCCTTTCCTCACTCCCCCCACCCTCCTCACTGCCCACCTCCCCTCTCTCTCCCCGCTCTCTCTCTCTCCCCTATCCTCTCCTTCTTTCTAATGCCCCACCCCCTACCTTGCAGCCTTCCTACTCAGGAGTGTATACGTGTGGTGAGGCGTCGTTCTCCATCCCTTCCTCGCTCTTCCCCCTTCCTCGCTCTCCTTCCTTTCCTCGCACTCCCCCTTCTTTGCCCTCCTCTTCTCAGCTCCCCTCCTTGTTCCCTCTCCCTTCTCACCCCACCCCACCCACTCTCCTTGCTCCTCCACCTGTCCTCGCTCCTATCTCTATATCTCTATATCTCTATATCTCTATATCTCTATATCTCTATATCTCTATATCTCTATATCTCTATATCTCTATATCTCTATATCTCTATATCTCTATATCTCTATATCTCTATATCTCTCTATCTCTGTATCTCTGTATCTCTATATCTCTATATCTCTATATCTCTATATCTCTATATCTCTATATCTCTATATCTCTATATCTCTATATCTCTATATCTCTATATCTCTATATCTCTATATCTCTATATCTCTATATCTCTATATCTCTATATCTCTCTATATCTCTCTATATCTCTCTATATCTCTCTATATCTCTCTCTATCTCTCTCTATCTCTCTCTTTCTCTCTATATCTCTCTATATCTCTCTATATCTCTCTCTCTCTCTCTCTCTCTCTCTCTCTCTCTCTCTCCCTCTCTCCCCCCCCCCTCCCCCTGCTTGAGTATTCCTGTCAGCGAATCAACAGGTGGTATTTGCTAGTACATCATTTGCTTGATCTGGTGAGAAGCTAAACTTGTATTACCGAATCTTAATGAAAGTTCCAGACATAATGCACCTTCATAACAATTATTAATATTACAGCCTTAACTAAGGAATGACTGACCGGGGAGATCCTGATTAATTCCTGAAATGCTCATTGATATGAATTGTTTTTGCAAGATTTCCTCAAAATCTCTGTTTTTTTATTCAAGTGCAGTCACATAGACGATAGCTCCTGGTTTCTTAGCATGTGTAAGCAAACATCAGTCTCGTCCATTTTAGCTTGGTTTTACTGGCTCCCAATGGCCTACGCCCTTCGATAAATAATTAAATAATTATACTTAGAAGAGTTTATAAGTATCGACTCCATCAAATTTGAATAACCTCCTTTTCTGGTGTTCACCCTCAAGTTTCCTTTTGAAGCAAGTCTCTATTCTCTCACATCATCACGATCAAGTCTGAAACCAGTTGGGGATTGGGCCTTTCAAAATGTGTCTCACAACTTTGGTTTTCTCTCTTCATTTTGTTGTATACAAGGTCAAGGCTCATGGAAGAGCAAGAACATTGCACGGATCAGGATGCAACAGAACAAAAGAAACAATAGAGAGGGGGAAACACCAACAACATGGTTGAAGGACAAAATATAGAGAGAACCGGCCAAACAACAGGTGCGGGGAGGAATGAGGGACAGGGGAGGAAGGATGGATACAGAAACCAACTTGCAGAAAGGAAATACTGGAAATCAGGAATGACGTGGGCTTGGAGATGGGGGAACAGCTGTCTTGAAGACTTGAAAGGAAGAATGAGATTGAAGAGAGTGTGGAAGTTGGTAACATAGGTGGGAAAATAAGAAGAACAAATGAGTAAAGTTTCGCAGTGATCCTGGATTTAGGTAATTTCAGCAGAAGGTGGTTGATTGTGGACCAGAAACCAGGGTGTGTGGTGGAGGTCCAAGCAGGGAAAGGGCAGAGGGTGCAAGACCAGAATGGAGGTGATAGAAGACAGAGAGACCACCGACCTGTCTGCGATGTGGAAGTGATTAGTACAGGGTGGGTCATTTATATCTGACACATCTGCAATCTTTCAAGCCGGAAGCAGTCTTGGCATAACTAATTATTGTTTTCTTTGTTTTACAGATAATACTCGAACGTTTTTAATGATGGAGCAATTCAAATGCAATGAGCATTTTTTTATTTATTTAAAATGCAATGAGCCAGGCAATTTCACAAACAAGGTCATCATGACAGAGGATGCACACTTTGATTTGGCAGATTTGACTCCACCAGATTTCTTCCTATGGGGATTTCTGAAGGGCAAAGTTTATAAGGAACATCCAACATCGATCGATCAATTGAAGGCAAACATCACTACAACCATCCGCTCTATTGATCAAGACATTGCTTGCGGTAATGAACAATATGATGATCCACTATCGTGAATGCACGAATTCGAAAGGGGCCCATTTGTCTGATGTAATTTTTAAGAAATAAAGAATCAAAATTGATTTTAAAAATTTGAAGTATGTGCCTGTGTTGTGCAGAAATTTTATTTTATTTGGTTTTGAAACAAAAAAGTTATAAGGATAATAAAACCGTCAGATATAATGCCCCATCCTGTATTAGGGGCAGCAGATATAGGAGGCCAGTCCTGGAGTGAGAAGGCTGCTTGCAGTCCCTACCAATCTGCTTGAGTGAACTGTCAGACTCGTCGGCATTAAGGCAGCTCTGTGAGAATAGCCAGAATAGTTGACACTCGCAAGCATATGATCAGATGAACCAATTGGAGCAAAGGAAGAGCAGGAGACATTTGCAGGGAAGTTTGTCATTACCAAGTGCAAAAGGGAGGCTTTGCCATTGGGAAAAATCCGAGTTGGAAAGTTCACAGATCGAATCAGTCCCATTGAGTTACCTTTGCAGAAGTACCATGGCTGGTGAGAGTTACCAACACCCAGCCAATTTGCACGGTGTTAATTGAAATCACCACATATGAGGAAGAGAGAGAGAGTGAGAGAGAGAGAGAGAGAGAGAGAGAGAGAGAGAGAGAGAGAGAGAGAGAGAGAGAGAGAGAGAGAGAGAGAGAGAGAGATAGAGATAGAGATAGAGATAGAGATAGAGATAGAGATAGAGATAGAGATAGAGATAGAGATAGAGATAGAGATAGAGATAGAGATAGAGATAGAGATAGAGATAGAGATAGAGATAGAGATAGAGATAGAGAGATTAATTGTTAGAAGTTGGTCCATATTGTTTGATAAATGTACAGAGTGTATAAGAAGTCAATACTCAATTTTAAATTGTTGTAGCAGCTTTATTTATGAACCGATTTTAATGAAACAAAATGTAATTGATGGAGTGTCTGACAACATGAAGCCAAAAAACCTTGAACTGCAGGAGATAATAACCAATATTCTCACCAACATTCCTGAAAAGGTGTTGCAATCGGTTGTAGCGAATGGACCAGTCAGATTAAGGAAATGTGTTGACGGTGCTGGAGCATATGTGGAGGTTTAAAGAGTTGTGCATAAAATCTCACTGGACACTCTTTCATTTCAGTTTGTTTCATTAAAATCGGTTCATATATGAAACTATTACAACAATTTAAAATTGGGTATTGACTTATCATACACCTAGAAGATGGAGTCGTCACTGTTTGGAGGATGGTACAACATACAGACAAACTAGAATGGGCACTCATAGAGCGCATACCTTCGCCGCCACTACTTTTTTTGTTCTTGGTATGAGTGTGGGGAACTGGTTTCATATGAATGGTCTTATGAAACAAACCACATATCTATAATGTCATGACCCCCCCGACTTTCGGGGGCTACGGACTAAACAACAATCAACTCACGTCGTTTTGGCGAGTCTTCACTCGCAAGCTCGGTGAATACAACGTTTCAACAAGAGAAGGTAATCTTGTTTGATGCTGGTTTCATGCAAATCGAATAAGAATTGACTGAGTTATGCCGAAAACCGCATATTTTTCAAGGGCGTGACCCCCCCCCCCGACATTTTACCCCAACCGGTGACATGTGTTATGACGTCATTGTGTCACAAGATTGGGCATTAAATTCTGAACATTTTGGTGCTGGGTTCATGTAAAGCGGACAAGAATTGACCGCGTTATGACAAAAAACGCATATTTTTCAAGGTCGTGACCCCCCTGACCTTTGACCCCTAACCGGTAACAAGAGTATGGGCGTCATTGTGTCATATTGCATATCACAAGATGAGGCGTTGAATTCTGAACATTTTGGCGTTAGTTGCATGCAAATTGAATAAAAATTGACCGTGTTATCGTAAAAAGACGATTTTGACCTTTTCGTGACCTTGACCTTGACCTTTGACCAGAACGATCCCAAAATGTAATCGAATGCTTCCTGGCTAATAACCAATCATCCCACCAAATTTCATGCAATTCGGTTTAATACTCTTTGAGTTATACGAATCACAAGATTACAAATAAATAAATAAATAAATACACGCCGACCAAAACATAACCTTTCGCAGAATGCGAAGGTAACAAGAGGTGGGAACAGAGGGGAAATCACAGCCAAAGGTTCTCCTGGGGGTTGGGAGATGTAATATCAGTACAAGGGCAGTGAGGAATTGAGTAATTGATGTAAAGTACAATTCCGCTGTCAGGGTGGGGTTCATGTCTATGAAATCATGGAGACAATAGATGGGGAGAGATACTGAGTCCAGGATGCCCTGTGGGAAGAAGGATTCTGTTAAACAGTTGATGTCTCATTTATCGGTAGTGGCCTGGATTGAGAGATGTGTCACGTTGGATTCGGGACCTTGGATGTTTGAGGTTCACTCAGTTAGGGACAGGGAGGAGGCTTTGGGAGAGTAGAGGATGGGGAGGGGGAGGCTTGGCAGGGGCATGGTGATGGTGATGGTGAGGTTTTGAGCAGGTGAGGTGAGGGAAAAAGGTTTTTATGGGTGGGGTGTGGAGGAAGGTTTAAGGAATGCAAGTGAGTCCGAATTTTTGATTTTAAAAGGTTGATAATGAGGATGAACATGTTTATCCAGAAGAGCTTGGGATTGGCAGATGGCTGAAATGGCAGGGTAGCAAAAAAAAACAAAAAACAGAGATTGTGGAATGTCACAAGCAACCTATCAGTAGATGGTGAGAAAACATACACAAAGCATTTGAAACAATGAAACATTTGGACAGTACACCCCAAGTTGACAGTGTTTTGATGAGGCCATGCCAGCAATTTTCAGTGCTGTGATCTACATGGTATCCAGGAGTGTGAGGTGGGATGCAGGTATGTCAGCTACAAAAGAGAAGAGAACTCAGACATTATATAGAACTTTCTCGAGGTTAATCACAAAAGGAGATAGGTGAGTACCTGATGATCCTTGTAAAGAGAAAATGTGAGGATGTGGGCCTTGGCTATTAGAGGTATTGCACCAGGTTTTGGTCTTTTTGAGCTCTGCTGTTGGGGGTGCAGAACTGCTGAAACCCTACTACTGGAATTGGGAACTTTCTGACACAATAATGGGTCATATGCAAAATGGTAAGGAGAATTTTCCTTACCATTTTGTGGTTAATTAAAACCATGAATATATAATTGGGCCCAAGACACTGCCTTGAGGCATGACAGCCTCCGCAGTGTTAAGAAGCCATGAAAACCGACAAACTGGTCACGTCCCTGGAGGAGGTTAGCCAGCCAGGCATGAAGACAGTTTTGAATACCTCGTAGACATGTAAAGAGACATGACAGAAGTAAATAGACACCTTAAATTTCTTCATTTCATCTGTGTAAAGCAAGTTTTACTCAGTGATTTGAACTAATATTCGACTATTTCTTTGCAGAAATTAGTTCGTGAGTCTTGCATGCCAATTAACTATGCCTCAAACCCAGGGATCACACAAACTTTCCGATTTTCAAAGAGGACGAATTGTTGGCCATTTGGAAGGTGGAGTCAGCCAGCATCAGATAGCTCAGAACCTTAGCATTCCACTTTCTACGGTCAATCGGGTGATTGTGCAATTCACCAGCGAAGGCAAGGAATCCACAGCTTCCCGTTCTGGTCAACCTGGACCCTCAGAAAGGTGTCTTCGAGCTCTCAAGCGGTCCATTGATAAAACTCACCGTTGCAAGGCAGCAGATGTTGCAGAGGAGGTTCAAGTTAGCTCAAGAACTGCCGTGCGGTACCTTCATCAACTGGGCTACTGTGGGAGAGCATCTTGGAGAAAACCTCTTCTTAGACCAGCCAACATTCAAAGGAGAAAGAAGTGGGCTGACGATCAAGCGACTTCCATGGTCACGTCAGTCTCTTGAGATGAATCCCATTGAACACCTCTGGGCCATATTGGATTGAGCTGTGTGGAAAAAGTCCAGGAAACCAACATCATGGTCAGAATCTACTAACCCATTTGTGTGAAGTCACAGACCAGACCAAAGACCCTTGGAGTTTAGCACACTGTAATTTTTTCAGATGAGTCCCAAGTTGCTCAATTTTCTGACAGTGGACGCGTATGGGTCTGGAGACTTCCCAGTCAAGAGTTATCTTTGAACCAATTGCAGCCAACTGTCAAACACTGTGGTTTTTCAGTGATGGTGTGGGGAGCAATCGGGAGCGCTGGTTGGTCAGAGCTTGTGGAATGTGTTGGCAACATCAACACTACAACAGACATTTCTATCCTTAAGGATGGATGTCTCCCTGTCTTCTCCACTAGTCAGATGGTCAAAAACACTCTGTTCATGGACGATGGAGCTCCATGCCACACTCCAAGAAAGACCAAAGAATGGCAGGATGGAAATGGGATCAAGCGACTTCCATGGCCAAGTCAGTCTCTTGAGATGAACCCCATTGAACACCTCTTGGCCATATTGGATTGAGCTGTGCGGAAAAAGTCCAGGAAACCAACATCACGGGCAGAATTACGAACCCGTTTGTGTGAAGCCTGGGCAGAAATCCCACAAGAGAAAATTTCAGAACTCGTTAGTTCTATGCCTGAAAGAGTAAAAGCGTTAAAATCTGCAAATGGCAAGTCTACAAAACACTAGTATATGTATTAAAATGGATCAAACGTTCTTCCAATGTTCAATAAATAAATTCTTTTAAAATCATGGTTTCTATTTACTTCTGTCATGTCTCTGTATCTGCCAGGTTGTACTGTCATTTAAGGCAGAAATATTGGCAAGCAGGAATGAATACAAACCTTTGTTGAAGACACAGGATATCCTGAGAGACACTACCATGATCCATTTCTAATTCAGTCTCCATCCATGGTGGTGAGAGGTGAAGCAGCCTCTCCAGAGTTAAGTCGACAGGAATGGAAACTAAGCTGGTGATTCATACACAGACCATGTGAAAGGCAATTAGGAGCATGTAAGCACTCATCATACAGTATATGTGCAAGCTCCTCCATCGGTCTTAGAGACTGGATAAAATGATTAAAATAAAAAGATGATTTTTCCCAATGACTTATTTCTACCTTTTATGAGCATCAATTCATAACAACAGGTTAGTCTTGGTCCATTTTAAATCGCTTATTTTCATGTTCATCGTCTGAAGATATTTTCAACTTAGATCACCAAATGTTAATTTTTTTATGTCTCCACCAATGAAGTCGCCAGAGACATTATGCTTTCAAGTTGTCTGTCTAGCTGTCCGTCCGCCCTTCCATCCGTCCATGCGTCCGTCATAGGTTTTCGTTACCGCGATAACTTAAGAATGGCTGAACGGATCCAAGTCAAACTTGGTCTCAGTATTATAATGATGTAAAGATGAACTGATTAGATTTTGAGGTCAAAAGGTCAGAGGTATGTTTGGCAAAAATTCTGTTACTGCGCAAACTTGTAAACCAGTGATAGGATTTTGAGCAAACTTGGTATAAGTACATGGTGTGATGAAAAAGATGAACTGATTAGATAGCAGCATGATAGTCTTTCGTTACTGCGATAATAAAGAACGGCTGAAGGGATCTAAGTCAAGCTTGGTACAAGTATGTATAATGATGTAAAAATGAACCGAATAGATTTTGGGGTCAAAAGGTGAAAGGTCATGCCAGGTAAAAATGTGATATTTGAGAACAGCTGAACGGATTTAAATTAAACTTGGTACAAGTATGTATAATGATGTAATAATTTGGGCAGAGGCATGTCGGGTGACGTCGAAGAGTGCCGTTCTAGTTTTGTTATTATCGTCTCATCTTTTGGTCCGAAGTTTCATAAAATATTTTGTATTTATATTTTACAAAGGTCAAAGACATTAACCCAAAATATAACCAGAGTGGTGTCAAAGCCACCCAATGCTCGCCTGTTTATACATTTATCGATTTTAAAAGACGAGTCTAATAATATTTTTTATAAAGCATTGTAGTGAAGTCTGATCCAAATAATTTTAAAGCAATATATGTATTTGTATATTGTAATCAGTAAAAAATAGTGTGGTAGATAAAAAAACATGAGAAAGGAAATAACTTGCACCAAAAACTTTAACATTTTCACGCTCATGCCGGGGGTATCGCTATAGCTCTCTGTTCTTTGAACAGACGAGCTAAAAATGAATGCGGTTCATGCACATTGAACCAAAGGTTATAATATTCTAAAGTGCTCAGATCATGGCACAAAGCAGGACACCTGAATGTGAATGCTAATGTTTTATTTATGTCTGTTTACTTTACAGCTATGCAGGTCGTCGTTCCTTTCTTGCTCGCTGTCCTCTTTTTGGTTGTCGTGCTGGCCACCATCATGATCCAAAGAAAAAGGTGAAATGAAATGAAAGTAGAAATGCAAGCAAACATGTCCTTGTATTACCATAGTAAAGTTTTTTTGTTACAAAAAAACTGCAGATTACCATATTTTTAAGTTAGTGTGAGGATCTGTATGAGGATCAGTACAGACTTTAAGTACATTATAGTATTTTTGCATGGAATCCGTACAGGGCTTCATGTCACCGGGCCATCAAATAAAACCACAATGTGTGATAACTAACCACAGTGCACTCTTAAACATCGATGAAGATTACGTGTCTGAAAGTCCCATTACACGAACCTTTGTTTTTGTTTTTGATTTGTGCTTTAATCACAGAATTGCGAAAATTGGGAGCAGAAAATGCAAGTGCACAACCAATGTGAAAAATGGGAGGATTCAGAAAATTTGACGTTTCAAACAGAGTGGCCTTCATTGGGGGATGTGTCCTCCTTTGAGGGGCAAAGTGGCATCGGCTTGGAAAAGACAATGAGGATCAGACAACCAAACAGAAAACACAAAATGTGTGCTTTATTAAGATGAGCAGGGCATTGTAGCCAACCTTCTTGTATCTTACAAACTACATACAATATTATTTGATGATTTCTGCTTTAACTATTGACTGCGATCCATACAATTAATGCTGTACAGTAGGGTGCATCAAACGACCCTTTTTTTGCGAAAGTTAGAAAAACATAACGGCGATAGGACAGATGTGTTCGAATACATGAAAAAACATTTCTCTTTTTTTTTTTTCAGAATTTTCGGTCATCATCTTGGCGGTCCACGTCGAGGTCAAAGTTCAGGCACGCAGCTCCTGCGCATTTTTCAGAATAAGTGTCATCTTTCACTGTATAGTGATCAAAACTTGTACCTGGTGGTGAAATAATTCTGACATATCAATGTACTGCTCCTTTGGTGATGTTCCAGTGATATAGTGCCAATCAAATTTTCCGGGAAATTTGCCGGAGAAGTGGGAAGCAGGTGATTTTCCCAGAAAAAAACAACAAAATAGTAACAAATGCCTCGGTTCTGTCAAATTCATGGCTTTATTACACAGAATTATGTGTATTCATATCAAGGTACTCATATAATATCATTAATGATGAAGTTTCAAGCGTTTCCGGAGATTCGGATTCTCTTTCCTGTCGTTCTCAGTGACATGTTGCACATTCTGAAAGTGTTCTTCAGACCTAGATGCACCGAGACAGTCTGTTCCGAGTTTTATTGGACGTTCAGCCACATCATTAGTTACATTGAGTGCTTTGGTTTTAGATTTTGAATCCACATAGGCTGGAAGTGTTGCCCACTCACTCACTTCATACGTTAAGAATGAATCGTCCAGTTCAAGTTCTCGGAACACAAACCAAGAATCAACCGAGACAAAGTCAGATAGACTAGATGTCAAGTGAATGTCCTTGGGGAAGTGAGGCTTTCCGAAGTCTGCACCAAAGCACCTAATAGGCAACAGTCCAAGTTCCTCTCTATCAGGCTTGACAGAGATGATACAGTCAGCCAGTCGACGCTTCTCTGCACTTGGAACTTCCTCACTGAATAAGGCTAATGGCACAAACTCAGCTGTTAAGTACCAAAGATGGCGCTGTAGAGCTTGATAGCGGATGCAGAAACCTCGGGGTCCACAGATCCATAGCGTATGAGATCTTTATACAGACACAAATCGTTGTATGGCGCATGTACACAATCCTCCGGGAAAACACAATTTCCGGGAAAAAATACCATTTTCCGGGAAACTGTGCAAACAAATTACAAGCCAACTGTGTTACAAACATCACCAAAGGAGCAGTACATTGATCTGTCAGAATTATTTCACCACCAGACACAAGTTTTGATCACTATACAGTGAAAAATAACACATATTCTGAAAAATGCGCAGGAGCTGCGTGCCTCAACTTTGACCCCGATGTGGACCCCCAAGAAGATGAACGAAAATTCAGAAAAAAAAAAGAGAATGTTTTTTCATGTATTCGAACACATCTGTCCTACCGCCATTATGTTTTTCAAACTTTCGCAAAAAAGGGGGTGTTTGATGCACCCTACTATACAGTAGTAGAGTATTGTCACGTCAGAGGCATCCATTAACACAGACCTCTCTGAGCCGGGGGTACAAGACTCGCACGGATTCCAAAACGGCATTTTAGTCAAAGGCTGGAAACCATCTCTTATCTATCTATAATTCCAGCAGTGTGTGTGTGTGTGTGTGTGTGTGTGTGTGTGTGTGTGTGTGTGTGTGTGTGTGTGTGTGCGCGCGCGCGCGTGTGCGTGTGCGTGTGCGTGTGTGTCTGACCGCTGTTTCTCGACAACCACTGGTCCGATCTAATTGAAACTTGCCAGGTATATTACTGGGGACCTGAGTATGTGCCTTTTCAAGGTTTGATGTTAATCGGACAAGTGCGTCCCAAGTTATGGCCATTTATTTACCAAACCAATGTTAAGACACGTTGCTGCGGCCATTTATTTACCAAACCAATGACAAGATACGTTTCTGCGTAGGCGTGGCTGCATAGGCCGGTGCGCGGCCGGCCGACGATGACGTCACGGGCCGTGCTGGTTACAATAGGGAAAGGGAGCCTTAGTCACCATGGCATAGGAGTGGCAATGGTCAATGGCAGCGAATGTCATGGCAAGCAAAGACAGGGAGGTAAACTTGATTTTAATTTGGATTTTAATTAACTCTGTGTGTGGAAGTATCACAGCAGTTGTTACTTCAATGCAGGCGAAAATTCGTGGAATGCATGTGAACATTCTGTATGGGCACGCACCACTTCCGGATAGTGATGTCTTACTGTATTCTAATAATTTCTCGATTTCTTATGCGCATTTATGGATAAACACAATGCCCCAATCCAGTCGTCGTTTACGAGAGTGAAGGAACGGCCTGTGTGGTTGTTGTTTCTGGCACGCAGTTTGAAAGCTTTTTTTTGAGCGAAGGAACGGCCTATGTGTTTGTTTGAAAGTTTTTTTTTTGTTTTTGTTTTTTGTTTGCACGTACGGCCACGCGAGAGCGAAGGAACGGCCTGTGTGTTTGTTGTTTCTGGATTGCGGTTTGAGTTTTTTTTTTGCATGTATGGCCACGCACGTACGGGCACGTACTAGTAATTAAAATGGGTTGATTGCAATAGTAAATACGGGGAGAAGGGGAGACAAGATGCTATCAATAAAATGGATGAACCAAGCGGCCGAGGATCGACAGAGACGAGTAGGGTTGAGGGGGTACGCAACCTTGTGTACAAGGAGAGAAATAACCCACTATGACGATAATAATAAAGACTGGGACTGCACAACAATGGGTAACTAGTGAGGGCTTCAGCAAGGCATGAGCTGGTTTGGGATCTGGTATGGCCCATACAGGAATGTGTTGCACTGGGCCTGTGCAGCACAGGGCTGATGCGGCATTGGGCTTGTGTGGCACTGGGCTGATGTGGTACTGGGCCTGTATGGCACAGGGCTGATGTGGTACTGGGCCTGTATGGCACAGGGCTGATGCAGCACAGGGGTGTCATTATGATAGAGCTGTTAAACAGCACAAATGCATCCAAGACAGCAGGGAGCCAGTGCGCCACAGGACCGGTGCAACACAGGACCGATGCAGCACAGGGCTGGTGTGGCACAGGGCTGGAGGATGGCAGTGAGGAGAGGGATGCAGCTTCTCTAAAGGTTCGACTCCAACTGACGCACTCCGCATCGTTACAGCCTTTGTCAACTCTGGGACCGCCTTCATGCATGGCGGGTCCCTTTCTTTGACTACACGCTGCTTGTGGGCAGGGCTATATTCAGGGCTGTCCCACCCCACGGAGTGGGACGGCCCCAATAAAAAGGCTTCCTTCGCTCTCCATGGCTCTGCAGCTCACCTTGCCATCATGGCTTGCAGCACACTGGCCAAGCAGTCTGCAATGTTGCCGTGAAAAGCCATTTTTGACAGCCAGAAGAAACCTGCATTGTTTTTGGTGCCTTCCCAGTCCAAGTCCTCACCCGGCCTCACTTGAAAACAGGAGGTTTTACACAACAAACTTACTCAGTACTGTTTTACAGTAAACACTCACTGCCTCCTCAGTACATAATTTACAATATGACTGATCTCAAGCCAAATAGCTATTACAAGAGGAATCTACACTACGTGATCACATGGTCCATACTCTTCTGAATATGATCCAAGTATGGACCCTCTCACCCCCCTCTGTGTAACAGTACATTGTATTACCCCAAATAAAACATGATAAACCATGTTGTTTTTGCAAAAACACTGGTAAACTGAAAATATGTTCTCGATTGAAATCTTAAGGAACAGAGATTCATGTAACTAACAGAAACAAATGCTGGTGCTTGAGGTGGCATAATGGTTAGGGCGTCTGATCTGAGTCTTGAGAGGTTGGTGGTTCAAACCCATCGTGAGTCATGCCAAAGACTTTAAAATGGTACATGCTGCTTCCTTGCTTGACACTCCGCATTTAAAAAGGATGGAGCACAGAAAAACCACCATAAGTTGCCAACCATTGAACAAACTTGATGGGCCTAATGGCCTCCTCTGGCATTGAAGTTCCTTGTAAGGGAACTCAAATAAAATTACACACATTAAACCTGAAATACACATGAATGTAAATGTACCAGTTTAGGCAGTTAAACATCTCCGCCAAAGGACAACTTACTCCATTATGTAACGTACTGAATGTGAAGCAACAAGATGACCGTTTGTAGACTGAGTCCACTTTCTCCAGAAGTTACCTCATAGATATTTATCCGTCAGGCTGTACTATCATGGAAAATCTTTTTTTGTTCTGCTTGGCCGAAAGCAATTATCTTCGTAAATGGCTATCTAATGCCCATAATGTGTCTTGATTTAAAAACTGTCTTGTCAGATAAGCTGTGACCCCAATGTCTCTTGTACAGCGTTGATATATAGAAAGATATATATATATATATATATATATATATATATATATATATATATATATATATATATATATATATATATATGTAGTATGCCTTGTATTAAGAAGTCAGGGAGATAGAAAAGAGAGATCAAAGCAACGCAACTGCTTCATATTGTAACTGATTCAATCCTCCTTGCAGTTGGTACGATGAATTCCCAAGACACCGAGCAGAAGGCGTACTGCACATGCGTGGCTAATCCGCAGTGATGCGGTTATGCTCTATTACTTCATCCGAATCGCACCTTCAGTATGCGCAAATGGTTTTATGGGGAGAACTTGATTAGCCAGGGAATAGATCACATCTCAAAATACACACCAAATGATTTTTTAAAGCAGCACAGGTTGAACGAATAATGGGGTTGGGGACGTGGGAAGTGAAAATGGCAATTCTAAAATACAGTACAGATATAAACCGAACGGCACACTGAATTGGTTGGTAACAATTTCCTGGCTATCCTTAACAGTTAACACAAAACTTATCATGGGTAGACTTAGTCGGGAACTCAGGATGAAAAAGAATGACAGTGTGTGTAGATATTGTTTGTGTCTTTCCTGAAGCACCGAGACGTGTGGCTTCAGACCCCCTTTTTTGGTCTAGCATTGCCCTTGGGTCTCCGCAGTTGGCTGTTTGGCTCACTTTCTGGGGTTGTCTAAGGCTGTGTGTGGTCGCTGCCTCGATGGTTGGGCACTCTGGGTTGTGTGCTCAATGGCTGGGTGTCCACTCTGTGGGGGTCCCGACTGTGTGTCTGCTCTTTGGTGGTCCTGACTGTGAGTATCGATGGTCGTGGCTGAGTGGCCCACTCTGGGGTTTCTGGGCTTCCTCACTTTGCTGTGTGCAGTGCTGCTTTTTATAGCCAGTCCTCTGGCCCCTCCCCACATGGGTCTTGCGCATGCGCTCTCGCAGTGCGAGGTGACACACGTGGCTATGCCACGTTTGTAAAACCTGTGTTCAAGGCTTGACATAGCCCACGTGTGCCCGCCCTCCATGATGAGGTGTGATGAAAAGACAATGGGGTTGATTGAATAAACACACAGATTGGAGATAGAAAAAGGACATAGACGTGAGGCCAACGGTGATGAGGAATCCAACCAGACATCCGATTCTGTTCATTGCTAATTGGGGTTCGCAAACACTTATGCTGACACTCATTAATATATAACTGATGAATAATTAAATAATATATAACTGATAATAATTAAACCCTTCATTAATCAGACCCAAGTTGTTGTCATAACAATCTTTTCTGAAATAATCAAATCTATGAGGATGGTAAAGGTTTACCTGCACTTTTTGCTCTAGAATGACAGATTGCCGAAAGTTTTTGGAACGGTCGTGGCAACTTCTTTGTGAAGTTATGTTCTAGATGCTGCACAAATTATTATTGATATTCCAAGAAAACAACCAATAATGTCACGTCGCTGTGTAGTACCATTTCTGGTGAACAAAAATGTCAACCGGCTAAATGTACAAGAGAGTAGTGATAAAACCAGAGAGTTGTTGTCAAAGCCACCCAATGCTCGCCTGTTTATACATTTATCGTTTTTAAAAGACCAGTCTAATAATATTTTTTTATAAAGCATTGCAGTGAAGTTTGATCCAAATAATTTTAAAGCAATATATGTATTTGTATATTGTAATCAGTAAAAAATAGTGTGGTAGATAAAAACATTAGAAATTAAATAACTTGCACCAAAAACTTTAACATTTTCACGCTCACGCTCACGCCGGGGGTGTCGCTATAGCTATCTGTTCTTCGAACAGGCGAGCTAAAAAAATCTCACACAGAATTACATTTTACAGCTGTGAAAGGCTGTCACGTCGAGGAAAGTGGTCAAATACACAAAAAAACTGGCTTTATCAGATCTTGGAGGCAATTTTTTTGGTTGTGATTGAATCAACAAATTCTGACCAAGTTGTGCTTCCCTATATATTGTGTTTGTCTAGATTCCTTCCACTTTTTTGTGGTAGGAGGCTTGTCAGTGGCAAATCCAGGGGGGTTTCCTGGTTGCCCGGAACCCCCCCCCTCCCAACAAAAAATATTTACCATTACAGTGGCAAACCCAGTGGTTCCCTGGTCACCCAGAACTCCTAGTATGTCATATAGGCACTACCATCACTCAGGTAGGTCTCACTAGTCATGATATTTAAGATTGAAACTTGAAGTTTATTGAATTCAAGCTATTTTATTTTTAGTTATGCATTTAAATATTAAATTAATTAGCTTTTATATCTTTTTGCACAATACATGCATATCAAAGAATATGTGAATGTGCATTTATTTGAAAGTTGCAATAAAGTTTTCATAACTTCATATGACTTAGATTTTCTGTTATTTGGACCCCCCCCTACCCAATTCCTGGATTTGCCCCTGCTTGTATAACCAAGTAGATCTTACACATTAACTTAATTGTGGGTTTTGAAGAAATCTATAACAATCAACCTTTATGTTCTTCATTTACATTGTTCATTCTTTGTCAAGGTATTACAGTATCTTTCATGTTGTACATGTACTGGCTTTGACATGAGCCTTATCCAGTGTACTGTAAGTTTAAATAGTTTTTATTGCACAAGGAATAACTTGTTTTTCAGGCTTAGAGCCGTTATATGGCCACAGATATCCGATCCTGTTCATTGTACTTGGCTACAAGATATGCTGGTGAGTGGCAAGAAACATCCTGCAATGCATATCCAACAGATTTATCTTACAATGCCATGGATAAAGTATTACAGAGTATACAGTGCCTTCAGAAAGTAAAGTATTCATACCCCTCAACTTTTGTCACATTTTCTTGTGTTACAGCCTGAATTTAAAATGGATTAAACTTACATTTTTTTGGCACTGATCCACACAAAATACCCCATAAGGAAAAAGTGAAAACGTCTTTTTAGAATTTTTTTACAAATTAATGAAAAAATAGCAGAGTACCTGTCTTATGGGTGATCTTATTCCAAGCATGCATCAAGTTCTTCTGACGCATACCTTTATTTGGGTGGTTTTTCGGCACTGACAGTTCTGTATATGCAAAAAACAATAACCTGGGTTACGTGCATGAAGCAAAAACATACCGACTGCTTATCTAATATATAATTACATTAAGCTCTTTCTAACCACTCATTGACTCATTTACTGATATTAAAGATTAGTAACCTTCTGGGTGACGTAGAGAGCTGAAATTTTGTGTGCCGATGGACATCATAGCTGGTACACCAAAAAAATTCACAGAATCGTCGAACAACATCCATATATGAAAATATAAATAAATGAGAAAAAAACAATGAAAAAAATTTTTTTTTAATGCAGGTGAGTGACCCAAGAAAATGGGGCAGCATGGTAATTTTTATAATGACAGACATCGAAGCTGATGCACCAGGAAAAAAAAAAAAGCACAGACATGTCGGAAAGCATCCGCAAATGACAAAAAAATAAAAAATGAAAATACATACATAAAAAAATCAAATGCAGGTGAGTGACCCGAGACAATGGGGAAGCACACCCAGTCAGTAATTTAAAACATCTTACTGCACTGGAAAACGTGGGGTCAGGAATACTGTACTGTAAATGGTGGAGACTTGTAATACCCTCCCCGACCTGGAGGCGGCGCAACAAGATACACATTTACATGGAGAATTTGCGTCCCTCCCTCACCCCCACCCAAGATCACCGGCAAAGATAAAAAAAAAATACCCCCATACATTAATTGGGGTCATGCTGATCCTCTGTAGCAAGTCTGGATGTAATTAGCCCTGAACTGTAGGAGGAGAAGTGCGACAAACCAACACACAAACACCGGTCCGTGAATTATAGTAAGAATGAAAAGCCGAAATGTCTTGCGTCAATAAGTGTTCAACCCCTTTGCTACGACACTCCAAATTTAGCTCAGGTGCATCCACTTTCCTTTGATCATCTGTGAGATGTCTCTACAACTTGACTGGAGTCCACCTGTGGCCAATTCAATTGATTGAACATGATTTAGAAAGAAACACACCTTCCTATATAAGGTCCCACAGTTGACAGTGCATGTCAGAGCAGAAACTCTACCATGAAGTCCAAGGATCTGTCCGTAGAACTCCGATATGGAATTGTGAGGAAGCATAGATCTGGTGAATGGTATAAAACCATTTCTCGAGTGTTGAACGTTCCCAAGAGCACAGTGAGCTCCTTCATTAGGAAATGTAAAGAATATGAAACAACCCAGACTCTTCCTCGAGCTGGCCATCTGACCAAACTGAGCAACCGGGCAACAAGGTAAAGAACGAATGCAGGCACGTCAACATTCCATTACAACGCAAGAACAGGCCCAAAACACTGTACGTAGACAAACGATTCGCTCAGATGCGTCCATTTGAGCTCACAAACAAGCTCGAGATAACACTCGAAGACAATCCCATCAGGACAATCGGAAAGAGACGGTCAGAACAAGCCTTGAAAGTCAATGGGAAGTCAGAAGGAAGGATGTTGGTAGTGATGGGACTTGAAATGCCCATTAACATTTCCGGTCACTGAGGACGGGCACTTTTGCTTGTTAAAGGTATTAGATATCTGTTAACATCGTGCTTTCCTGTTAACAAGAGATATTAGATGTCTGTTAATGAGACAGAAAGAGAGAAAGAGAGAAAGAGAGAAAGAGAGAAAGAGAGAAAGAGAGAAAGAGAGAAAGAGAGAAAGAGAGAAAGAGAGAAAGAGAGAAAGAGAGAAAGAGAGAAAGAGAGAAAGAGAGAAAGAGAGAAAGAGAGAAAGAGAGAAAGAGAGAAAGAGAGAAAGAGAGAAAGAGAGAAAGAGAGAAAGAGAGAAAGAGAGAAAGAGAGAAAGAGAGAAAGAGAGAAAGAGAGAAAGAGAGAAAGAGAGAAAGAGAGAAAGAGAGAGAGAGAGAGAGAGAGAGAGAGAGAGAGAGAGAGAGAGAGAGAGAGAGAGAGAGAGAGAGAGAGAGAGAGAGAGAAGAGGAGGCGGGGTAAGTGAGGAGGGGTGGGGGAGCTAGGAGGAGGAGAGGAAAAGGGGGGAAGACCGAGGAAAGGGAGTGTGGGGAGAGTGACACCTCACCAAACGTCGCTAGACACATTCTGGAAAGGGGGGGTGGGTTCGAGGAAGATTGGGGGGGGGGGGAGAGGAAAAATATATTGTTTTGTCCCCATCTCTTTAAGGTGAAGAATCACTTTCAAAATTCAAGTAGCCGGATCTGGATCTTCACCAAAATTTAATCAGTTCATCCTTGTCAAACACCAAATCTGTCCACCAAATTTTGTCAGAATCTGTCCACAACTTTTTGAGATAACCTGTTCACAGACAAACAGACAGACGGGGGTGAAAACATAACCTCTGTCCACATTCGGTGGCGGAGGTAACAACGACAATGATGACATTATAATAATGTCTGCACACTGCATGAAATATTTAATCATATGATGTATTACATAAAACAATGCGATGAAGGTTTTAAATGATTACAGTGATTGAAAATTTGAAATAGTTTGTCACAAAAACACTCCAAGTAATGCAACGTCATGATGGAATTATGAAGCAAATGACTGCCTTGCAAATAGAATTGCTTGCTACTAGGAAATGAATGTTGCTAATTATACAGTGCACAGTTCTGGATCAGATCATACAGTATGTTTTGTATCCACAGGCTGGAAAACCTTTGCCCTTTGAAAAATCCTGCTTGACTCAAGGAATAGAAGAGGTGCAATTTTGCACACTTTCGGTGGACCCATTGTGCAAACCACAAGCCATTTCACCCATTTGTCACGCCAACAACAAATATTCTAATCTCGATCAATCGGTGATGTCTGGAAATTATGTAGTCACGTTGACATACGATGGGAAATTTTCATCATACTACAATCTTCAGGCCTAAAGATAATTTTGAAAGGTTATAGTTATTTGACATTACTCTGCTAAAAGTCAATCCTCGATAATGCTTGTGTGTCCTTCCTCACCCTTGTAATTCATCCATCCTGTGCCACCGCAAATGTTACCTTTGTCTTTTTGTTTGTTTCTGTTTAATCCTCATGTTATGTGTGAGGGGCATTCAAAAAGGTTCTCCGATTGAGATGCTTACGAATCCAAGCAACATAGATATTGGGTCTATAAGTTATGTCGGTAGATATTGAGTCCAAGAAATGCAAATGTTTTATAAAACCTTGTTTATACAAGTTGTATAATGGAATTACTTGTACAAGTTGTATAATGGAGTATGGAAATACATTTTTTATTACTAATTACCTCCACCACCAAAGGTGGAAGAAGGTTATGTATTCACCATTGTTTGTTGTCTGTAAGCAGGATATCTCAAAAAGTTGCAGAGAGATTTGGAGGAAACTTTGTTGACAGGTTGAGCGTGTGACAAGGTCAAACTGATCAGATTCTGGTGAAGATCTGGACACCAGATACTCGATACTAGATTCTTCACCATTGACAGATGGGGCCAGAAACGACATATAGCACGATATCTGAAAAAGTTATGGACGAGTTATGACAAAACTTGGTGGATGAGTTGGGTAGATGACGAGAACAACCCAATTAGATTTTGGTTCAGGTCTGGATATAGATCTGGATTCTAGAATTTTAAAGGTGATTTTTAACCATTGAGAGATAGGATCAAAGACAATACGTACTGTGTGTAGCAGCATAATGTCAAAATGTTCTGAACAGATTTGGACAAAACTTTGTGAAGTACTGTAGTTGGGTATGTGATAAAGTCCTAACAGGTGATAAAGTTATGGACTGACAAAACAACAGTCAAATGTATTATAATGACCTATCAGTGGGATACAAAACGTAAAATGTTCAGCCTGCAGAGGTATGCACTCCACTGTGTGTCGCTCTCATTACATCCGCTTTGATGTTGAAAAAGAGAAAAACGAAAAAAACTTTGACATTTCTTGGGCTGTTGTTAAGTATCTCGTTCTGAGAATATTTTGAAGGCTCCACTAATGCTCGTGCTCTCACCAAATTCCTGGCTTCTGATCAATGCCCCTCTTTGATGGAATTGCTCACTCATCATCGTTTTGATCAGCATACACCAACACAGTTACTTTTGTGATAATTGGCTATTAAAGTATGTTGTGCAGCATGTCACCTTTTCCTGCCCGTCCTGTGATGATTAAACGGCATTTTAATAGGCAGAAGTTTAACCTCACTAACTATTACACTGGGTTATCGGGCAATGTACACCTCATGCCGGTAGTTGAAGAGACATAAAACCGGCTGCGTTACCTGTAATACTCTTTTGAAGTAGTGCATCTTTATTTCAGACTTGCTTAGCTGTGTTAAACAATTTCTCGTATCACTACTTGGTTTTGTATGGTTCAAAATGGTTGACGGGAATTAATAGGTTTTCTAAGATGATATTTAACATAATAGTCAAACTTGATCTGTGCGCATAGTTTTAACTTTTCTAATTGTTTTGGTAATGAAAATCATTCTCTCTTACATAGTTTTGACCAAATTGTTGAGATTCAGCTGTTATGTTTTTTTAAATATTATTTTACATTACAATAACAACATTTTCAAACTTTTAGATTTTTCTTTCTTTCTTATTATATACAGTAATACAGGAAGTCTCTCTTCAAATACTTTTGGCTATGATAATAAATAATCCACACAATGCCATTTTGTTGCAGATTAGTACATATAATTTCCAATATTGCAAACAAATAAATGTATACGGTGCATGAAACACACAAAAAGGAGCACTTGGCCCAATGCATGCAAAATGCATTTCCATCACAGCATTCTGTTTACACGGCACAAGTCTTTCAGGGAACAAAGAACAATGCAAATACATTTGAAGAAAAGGAAATGTGACTTCTACAAAGGAGCAAGCTCGAGGACTTAAAGGGGCTCGTCACAAATCATCGATGCACCGTACTCTTCAATCTTTACAGAGAATCAGTTCTGCTGCAAAGCAATCTCTCGGTAAGGGTTATACTGGGTGGTTTGGTTAAGCTGACTGGTTTGCCATTGCTGTTCCAGCAGTCAGTCGAGGCAGAAATTTGTTCTTTGTTCAGGATGCCAGTGTTAACTCATATGTTAACTCTTGCCGAAATATACTGTAGGATCTTTACCATTCACCGACTAATGCCAGCAAAGGTGGTATAATGCAAGATACATGTCACAGTATGTACGGGGACGTGGGGGATGAGTCCGGCAGGTTGAGCTGGAGAGATGTACATGGAGTTGTTAGCTCTAGGTGCAAGTCTCATGCCCAAGTTATGAACTGTATGCTGTATACTCGAATAAAACAGTTAAACCTTCACTGTTGTTCAATCCTTTAACATGACCAACACGACATCGTGTCAGAAGTGCTGCAACAGTAGAGTCTTGAAGACAGTTGTCCATCCATCTATCTATCTATCTATCTATCTATCTATCTATCTATCTATCTATCTCTCTCTCTCTCTCTCTCTCTCTCTCTCTCTCTCTCTCTCTCTCTCTCTCTCTCTCTCTCTCTCTCTCTCTCTCTCTCTCTCTCTCTCTCTCTCTCTCTCTCTCTCTCTCTCTCTCTCTCGCAGCCTGTGGCTGCTGGTTGCATCATTGGTTGGGACGCAGTTATGCCGCTGATGCAGTGTCCCCCTTACCAGTACAATGGTACTCATTTTGTCGACCTCGGAAGGATGACAGGCTGAGTCAACCTCCTGGTGTATTTTAATTCAGCGGCCGACGGGGCTTGAACTCAGGACCCTAGGATCCCAAGCCACCACCCTAACTACTAAGCCAACACCAGGCTGAGTTGTCCATCTGAAATCGATCTTCGCCCAACATGGCACTCCAGAAACACTCATTGCAGATATTGGTTTGCCCTTTTTGGGGAGAGAGACTCGGCAGTGGACTATGGATTCAGCCATGTGACCAGCAGTCCCAGGTACCCTCAAGCCTGGTGTTGGCTCAGTGGTTAGGGTGGTGGCTTGGGATCCTCGGGTCGTGAGTTCAAGCCCCGTCGGCTGCTGAATTAATACACCAGGGGGTTGACTCAGCCTGTCATCCTTCCCAGGTCGGCAAAATGAGTACCAGTTCCAGTTTGTGTACTGGTAGAGGGGCACTGCATCAGCGACACAGTCGCACTTCAAGAAATGATAGCTGCTCCGGCAGCTAAACTGCCATATGACCACCAGGCACCCTCAGAGCAACGGGAAGGCTGAGCTCAGCATGTCACCCAACCTGTCCACCAAGTTTCGTCCGAATCCATCCACAACTTTTTGAGATATCGTTTGTGGGACGATCACTCATTGACAAAGAATCACTTGAAAAATTATGGTATCCGGATCCGGACGGATCTTCACAAGGTCGGACGATGGCAAATGGCAAAGTCATTTCATGTGGCATGGATGAGGAGATAGAGGGCAAAGTGAGTTGGAGGAGATTGTGTTATAGTATTTAGCCATTGGTTGGATTGGATCCCACCCAAGTCAAATTCACTTAACTTTCCAAAACACGAAGTGATTTTATGCAGATTGAGACTCGGACTTTTCTTATTGCAGCCATAATTTTTCCACCTTCTTGTGGGTTTGCCGGTGGGTTGTTTTGGCCATTTTTTTTCACGAATCGCCTTTCCAGGTCTGACGCTGGACTAAGTATAGTGTAGTAGATAGTAGAAAAAAACGTGCAAATTATGATACAAGCATCAAATTTGGCATTTCTGTTCTGCAGGGCTTTCTGATCAAATCTGCCTGATTGCCATTTGAAAATCCAAGATGGCGGCCATTTTTCAAGATGGCCGCCAAGTTAGCCTCCCGAAGTTGACTTTTTGCTTAAAGTATTTGTAGTTGTCCGATTTGCATGATCTAAGTGTGGATTCCTATGTTTTCAAGCCTGCTGGAGTGGATATTCCTGTTTTTAAAGCCCCCTGACACACTTTTTCTGATTTTGCACATTTGTTTATGATTTTCATACGTTTGCATGACTTAACATGTATGTAGTAGTAGTAGTAGCTACTTATGCATGGGGTGTAGTGTTAGAGGTAGTACCTTTGTTTCAGCAGTCAGCCACATCCCTTGGATGGAATTCTGGCACTGGTCCTCATCACTGGCCCAACTCTCATCTATGGCTCCAAGAAGATGCCAGTGCACGGCATCGGCCACACCCTGGTAAACCGCGTTGGCTCGCGGGCGAAAATAGATGAGGGTAGCACACAGAAGGTCTCTGCGTGTGATGGAGTACATCTAGCTCCAAATTTTTGAAGAGCACGAAGTTGATGAAACAGATGTGCTGATTGAATCCAGGTTGATTGATTAAGGCCACTTACCAGTCCTTTAATCAACATTTCCAGTTCATCGCCAAGTAAGAATTTCTTGAAGGAGTGATTGTCGGGCACTACCAAGGCACATTGGTGACATCACTGCTGTGAAACTCAGCATGGGGTTCAGTGGCAGCGAAGTAGGAATTTATGTTGGCATCATTGTTGGCATCATACTGCAACAACTTACTAGTGTCCCAAATGTTGCCTAATCAACCCCGGATCAGTTAGGCAGCCGCACCTGAATCGACAGGATGTGCCAGCGCGGGAGAGCCGAGCCAAGGATAACCGGGTTTTAGTTATCTGGATGGTGTACAGATCGCACGGGACTTATGACACTGGATGAACGATCGGACTAAGTGTAGGGCAGATGCATAAACCTAGCTGTCTCCCATACAGGAAAGTGTCCATGATACATTACAGGGTGGTAAAAGGATAAACCCTCGACCCTGAACGTCATACTGGCCATGGACACGAGTTCTACTGGTAAATCATGGAACACTGTCTGGACCAAGAGCTGCCTATGTCAGGAGGTTAAGAAAAAAGATCTAAAGTCCCCCCAGGCCAATCCTGCCAAAAGAGGAGATGATGGGTATATGAACTTGGCAAGGAATATTCCTCTGTTTCACTCACTCAATGCACTACCAATCAAGCTAGACCCTGCAAGACTTGATGAAGGTGGTGGGATAGAGGAAACCTTGAGACAAAACAAGGCACGATATCATGAGAGTTGCAGGCTTCTATTTAACAACACAAAGTTACACAGAGCTGAAAGAGATCAATCCCTGCAGGTGCTAGTGATGAGGGCAGTAGAAGTAAGATCCCACGAAAGGTCCAAGAAGCTAAAACACAAGAATGTTTTCTTTGCGAAACCCAAGGGGGTGAGCTTAGAGAAGCAATGACAATGAAATTGAATAAGAGAATAAACAAATGTGCAAAGACACTCAGTGGTAGAAAACTCCTTGCCAAACTGAGTGTAGGAGATGTCATAGCACAAGAACTGAAATATCACCCTGCCTGCTTGGTGGCACTGTATAACCGAGAACGAGACTACCTGAAGGCGCAGGAGCAAGAGAAAGCACAGGAGCACTGGAAGGAAGCATATCCAATTGCTTTCTCCGAACTGGTCACCTACATTAGTGAGATGAAAACTGCCAGTGATAGTTCAGATCCACCCATTTTCAGGCTTGCTGATATGATCATGCTTTACAAGCAGAGGCTGGATCAGCTTGGTGTTGAATCGCCTGATGTTCATCCTACTCGACTTAAGGACCAGCTGCTTTTTCACATCCCCAAGCTGCAAGCTCATTGCCAAGGACGAGATGTTCTGCTGGCTTTTGAGAATGATGTAGGCTCAATTCCTCACACAAGCATCCAAGTACGGTGAAGCGATCCATCCAGCGAAAGCTGCTGGGATAATAAGACGAGACATGCTTCATCAAAAGTCGCATTTCAGCAGCACGTTTCACGATACAGACCAAGAACAGGTTGTACCACCATCACTTCTGCACTTTGTATGCATGGTCGAACATGGCACAGACATCAAGTCCCAACTCCAGCATGGAGCATCGAAATCTGACCTTTCTATATCACAGCTCCTGCAGTACAACTGCTTTGCCAAGTACAAGGAAGGAACGGATGTCCACAGGCATCCCAAGGCCTTAGCTTCATATGACAATCATTACATGACAATCATCAAAGTGGTGCAAAATCAGAAAAAGTGTGTCAGGGGGCTTTAAAAACAGGAAAATCCACTCCAGCAGGCTTGAAAACATATGGATCCACACTTAGATCATGCAAATCGGACAACTACAAACACTTCTAAGCAAAAAGTCAACTTCGGGAGGCTAACATGGCGGCCATCTTGAAAAATGGCCGCCATCTTGGATTTTCAAATGGCCAATCAGGCAGATTTGATTAGAATCGCCTGGAGAACAAATGTGCCAAATTTGATGCTTGTATCATCATTTGCACGATTCCTCTCAAAAATTGCTGTTATCTGCCCCACTAGTAGTCAGGGCAGGAATTTGGCAATAATGCCGGCGATAGCTCACCCACTCCAATGATTTGTATTACGAGCCGATTACCCGCCCAACGGGAGATCTTGTTTCAAGCATGCATCACGTTCTTCTGACGCATACCTTTATTTGGGCGGTGTATAGGCAACTGACAGTTCTGTTTACGCAAAAAATATAACCCGGGTGTAAAGACTTCAAGCTACCCCCCTTTCAAGTTACCTCCCGGTAATCTGAAATCGATTTCATTCAAGAGGTAACTTGAAAGGGAGGTAGCTTGAAGTCTTTACACCGGGTTTATATGTGCATGAAGTAAAAACGTACCTCCTGCTTATAATTGAAGTAAAAACGTAAAAAAAAAATGAAGTAAAAACGTACCTCCTGCTGGAAAACGTGGGGAACAGGAGTACTGTACTGTACTGTACTGTACTGTACTGTACTGTACTGTACATGGTGGAGACATAATACCCTCCCCCTCCTCCCCACCTGAAGGCGGCTCTACCCGATACACATTTACCTGGAGAATTTACGTTCCCCCCACCCTACCCCATCCCAAGACCCATCCCGACACACGTAACCTGTGTGAGGAACCTGAATATTTATTTACAGGAGTTTTTTTTAAAATTCAATGTCCATTTTATGAGACATCGAAAGTGCGGTTCTTTCACTCGATAAGGCGAGTCGGGATTGGCTGTCAAACTCTCCCGGATATATCTTATTTTATACCTGTTGGAGCACAGGTAACCTCGACTCTGCAAAACCGATTGTGAACGAAACTGAGAGGAAAGTGTAAAGTTTCGGAGGCCTGTTCGCTTCCCACCGACTGACAAATTGTTTTCGAAGCGGAGCGGATATAGAGACTTCTTGGGGCTCTGACGACGCCATTATATACAAAGAAGAAGAAGCTGTCCGCATGAGACAAGAACGGCGGCACGACGTCATCACGACGTCATCACGACGTCATCACGACGTCATCACGACGTCATCACGACGTCATCACGACGTCATCACGACGTCATCACGCACAGGAAGTTGGAATCTGCTTGTAATTGTATAAATGTAAGTGTATGAATAAAACCGCACGATGTGTATTAAAAATTAATATGGCGAATGTTACAAATGTCGGGGCCTTTTAAAAGGCAAAGTATGTTTGCGTTTAATGTACATTACTTGGTGTTTGCTATTTCCTCCTGGATACTTAACCAACCGACGTATGTGTGTGTTCTTACCCCCTGTATATATTTTTCACCCTGTTAAAGTGTATCGGATTGATTTAATAATGTTGTGGGTCGGCAGGATCATCCACAGGTATGCACACTCACCTGGGCTTGAATATTGATCCATTGATAAACTGTCCTCGTGGTGTTTCAGTGGTCGTGTGTGTGTGTGTGTGTGTGTGTGTGTGTGTGTGTGTGTGTGTGTGTGTGTGTGTGTGTGTGTGTGTGTGTGTGTGTGTGTGTGTGTGTGTGTGTGTGTGTATCTTGTGTGTGTGTGTGTGTTTGTCTGTGGTGTGTATCTTTTGTGTGTGCATGTGTTTGTCTTTGGTGTGTATCTTTTGTGTGTGCATGTGTTTTCTGTGTGTGTCTTTGTGTGTGTGTGTCTCTCTGTCTTTGTGTGTGTGTCTGTTGTGTGTCGTGTGTGTCTTTGCGTGTGCGTGTGTCTGTCTTGTGTCTCTCTGTCTTTTTGTGTGTGTGTCTGTCTTTGTGTGTGTGTCTCTTTTGTGTGGCTGTGTGCGTGTGTGTGTCTGTCTGTGTGTATGTGTGTGTGTCTCTTTTGTGTGTCTGTGTCTGTGTGTGTGTGTGTGTCTGTCTCTCTGTCTTTGTGTGTGTGTGTCTCTCTTTTTTTTGTGTGTGTGTGTGTGTGTGTGTGTGTGTGTGTGTGTGTGCATGCCTCAAAATGGTCCAGAAACTAATCACAAATTTTCAGATCAATGAACCCTTTATATCACATTCTGACATAATTCCAAACTCAAGCTTTCCTCTTCAAGAGAGACCACACTACCTACAACATCCAAAGGTTATATTGTTGCAGGGCCGGGATGTTGGCCGACGAGCTCGACCACCAGATGGAGCAGTAGAGTCGGCTCGACCGATCGTCCGGAATTCAGATCGTCGCCCTGGATAAGTCCAGAGTCGACGGGTCCTTTGTTTTGGACCGTGAAGGGTCAATATTTCCACCACGTGGTGCAGGGCTATTTGCCAAATCTTCAAAATACCAAGTGACCACGTGGCGATCTACCGAGTCTTCACACCCTCGACGGAACTCGTACGGAAACGAGCCGCTTAGCGTGCTCGTTCCGTGTGCGATTCCGAGCGGTTTAATCGCCGAGAACCGTCGGTCCCGATTGTCCCGTTACAACGGCCACGGAAGTGGCCTTGCTAATTTTCCCCAGCACGCGACACGCTCAGTCAATGAAAGAAGGGACGTGAACGAACTGAAAACATTTAACAAATGGGGGTTTATTTATACAACAATAATGGGGGGGATTAGGGAAGCACGTAAGAAGCAGAATTAAACCGTATCAAGCAAGGCAATGATGTACAGCGAGAAAGCACTAATACAGTTCACTACTTACGGACGGGCGCCACAAGCACACACACACACACCCAAAGAATTGGACCGAAAGGTCTTTATTTGGACCTCCAGCCCGGATGACAGTCGGCTGAAGATCAGGGTAGCTGGCTACCTGGCCACGAGCGCACGGCTGGGCGTTCACTCCTTCTCGGGGGGGGGGGGGTCCGGTTGCCGAAGGACGGGCCAGCGCAGCCAAACCCGGCTGAGGTGAGACGAGGTCGTGTCCAGCTCGCAACCATGCTGAGGAGGAGGAAGAAGATGACGGCGACAACCAAGCCCAGCCAGGCAGACTCCAGAGACTCCTTCTTGTGAGGATCCTCTGCTCCTTTTATCCTCCTCGGCGCGCTCGCTCAGAGAGACGTTCGTTTCGCCATTTTCTAGGCATGGCAAAACCCCTCCCCCACTTGGCGCTTTTTCCAATCGAAACGGTGGGTGGGGGCTTAACCTTTGCCCTACAAAGCGTGCGGAGGACGCCAGAAGCTGAGGGTCTCTGCTTGGTGTTCGGGGGGTGGGAGTTGACCTCTACCCTACTAAGCGCGCGGGGGACGCCTGGAGCTGAGGGTTTCTGCTTGTTGTTTCATTCCGAGCTGGAGTTGTCCGCCCTGTTGTTGTAGTTGAAACGACAAGAAGTCCTACTACCAAAACAAATCGCAGCGCATTTACATTGATTTACCCATTAGACAAGGGAAAGGAAGCTATCTATAAAACACATACTTACCAAGATATCTGAGCTAAAGGACCTGAGTGTTGAGTGTGCTCATGGCTTCCAGATTCGCAACACTACCCCCTCCCCTTTTAACATACTTGGCCCGAGTCGTCAAATTTTCGTGTGACCAGCATGTGTAAGTTTTCCTCTCATACATTTTACCTGCGGATCCCTGAGTGCGACATTTTTTTTTTCATACATGTCCCAAAAATAAATAACCTAATGCGCTGCGTAACTAACAAACAAATTCGGACAACTTAAATAAATTGCCGGCGCTATGACAGACATGCAGGTGGGGTTCAACGTATTTACAACCTTAACTTATCTATTATTTTACACTAACCATGGCCCAGGACCTGGCATCTGTGGGAAAGAAGGCATGGCCAAGTTGGTCAATAGTTTTGTGAGGGTTAGTGCTCTGCAGCTAAAGGTCAGACGTTTTCAGGGCCTGTTCAAAGGGTCCTCCCCCCCCTCTTTTTTTAAGGTCATCTCAGTAGAGATGACCTAATAAAGCCAGTCTCAAAGACTGTCCACCCTTCCGTACATCCGTGCATCCCTCCACAATCCGAGTGGAGACAAATAACCAATAGTGGAATGGATAGAGGTCGATGAGACATGCACAACGATATAACTTTCAAGGTCGTCCAAGATCGAGGTCAAGGTCACAAGGCTGTCAAAGTTGCGAAAATCGTCGATTTCAAATTGTATCTCCTTCATTTATCAAGAGAGATCAAATGTTATTAGTGATTTAGATACTATGGACTATTATCTAGAACAACACGAGCCATTTTTTTGAAATTTGCTCTCGTTCCGATTTTATAGCCCTTCAAACTTCGCTCTGACGACTTTCTGACGCTATGTTTGGAGAGTCGTATCTCGGCCACAGAGTAGAGTAGCAGCCAGTAAATGGTATCGTTTGAGAGAGAACAACATGGTCTATCATGATCACACAGCAGCACATCCATATTACCTACCACGTGGATACCACGTATCATGCAACTTGGCAAGTACCGCGCCTGGTGTTGTCGGAGTCACTGATTTCAAATCGTATCTCCTCCCTCATAAATAAAAAGAGATCAAATGTTATTAGTGATTCAGATACTATGGACTATTATCACGACCAGATCCACGAGCCATGGAATCGATTAATTATAGATGCCCCTAATTTTTTATTTACTTCTGTCGCCCTCTGGCATAGATGACCGGCACTCCCACTCGGGGGTATTTTTTCCACTGAACCTTCTTCTTTTCTTTTTTTAAAAGTTTCCAGCTGCTGGAGGCAACTCACCCTAACCTGGCATGCCATATGCCATCCCACATGCCATTTGAAGGGGGTAGCCAGGCTGCCCAAATGCAGTCTCTGGCTCCCTTGTACAAGAACAGGAAGGGAGCCGGCTGCCCAATGCAGTCCCTGGCTCCTCCCTGAAGTGAACTGGATGGAAGATGCAAGAACACAAATGGAACTGGATGCAAAACAATGCACAGGCTGCTCAATGCAGTCCCCGTGATGTGGCTGCCTGCAGGGCAGTCTTTGTAAAACACGCTTGGCGATGATCCTGGCACACATGGATGAGTTGGTGACACGGGCAAATGCAAGAAGGGTAGCAGGCATGGGGTTACGGCAAAGGCAGGCAAACAAGGCATTGTAAGGCAAACGCGGAACAGGCCGCTGTAGCACAAACAGGTGGTATGTGAAGCTGGCCAGCCTCTGGTTTGGTTCCATCAGGCTTGGAGGGAGTGCGGTGGTGCCGGCCGCTTCGAAGGCAGGCTCGGACCGAACCTACTGTCTCCCCCCAACCTATCGCCTTTGCCTGTCTGTCCATACCCACTCCCTTAATTTGCAACACAAAACAAATTTAGCCCCTTTTGTTTTTTTATTTTTTTTTTTAATTTTATTTTATAAATCCATCTCCCTAACCCACTTTATTGTCCTTGTCTGGCTAACCTATCATGTCTATCTATTCCCAACCCCTACGTTCCTATTTTTGGAGGGGAATAGGGAAGAGACTAGCGTCCTGTCTTGAGGCCCAACAAAGCCTCAGAATGGCCTCCTCAGATTTCAGCAGTCTTCTCCACAGTGAGTCCAGCGGCCTACTGAGAGCGAAGGGATGGATGGTGCAAAGGGGTACATCTCCTAACTATCCTAGCATTCATTAACCTTAAACTACCCCGGAGCTTTCCAAAAACGCCTGACACTTTAAACTATCGGTTCTAAAAACCATCATTCCCATCGCCTGTGTTGGTGTCCATTATAAATTTGGGCCTAGCCCTCAAGTTTTCCTTCGTGCCCTTGCACAATTTCATGGTTGGGCAGCGTGGCTCCACTGGCAGGAACTTCCCCTCTGCCAAACTTTAACCATGGCACCCCTGGGCCCGCAGGCTGTCTCCGAGCCTACCAGCTTCCTATGAACGCGGGGGATGCCCTCTCTGGCATTGCCCCCCTCCGATGCCCACATGGCATTGCCCCCCTCCGATGCCCACATGGCATTTTGGGGCGACGGGCCCGTTTCCGACGGGTCGCCCGTGCCCACTACACTATCCCGGTCCCTTGGACCCTTGGCCTACTCTGGCTGACTAGTCCGGTGTCCGGGGTGCCCTCTAAACGATACTCACCTTTCAACAGCCACGCTCCCAGCCGGTCCATGAACTCCTGCACCCGTCCAAATGGGTATCGTGCCTTCTCTCGACAGCAACAACAAAACGACCTCCTTTTGGTAAATTTAACTACCCACTAACTAACATTAAACTGACCCTGGGGTCCCTTGGGTGGGTTTCACTCCTCCCCCCACTCAGTCATCGCACCATGCATTCCACATTCGCTCCAAACAGCACTCAGGCCCGCTGGCCCTTACTCATTCATCACACATTTTCCAATTTTTCCTTTAACTCATACCACACTCCACACTGCCATTCCACTAACTAGATTCCCCTAACTAACTCGTGCTCCCTCGTCATCCCTTAAATTAGTGCACGTTCCACTTAACTCTACGTAGCCAAGCTACGTCCCTACGACACATTCCATATCTGTCCACGTTTTCCAAAATCCATTTCTAAATCTATCCTAAATCCTTCTAACTAACCCACTCCACGGGCTCTATGAGGAACAACCCATGTCCCCATGAAGCCGGTCTAACTAAACTAACCCATCCCACAAAATCCCATTAGATTTTGGTCAAAATCGGTCAAAGGTCAAGGTCACAGTGAGGTCAAACATCCAAAAAAAGTTATAACTCGAGAACGGAAGAAGCTACCAATGTCAAATTACACCACGTGATTCAGAAGGGTGATGGCTAGCGCTGATTAGATTTTGGTCAAAATTGGTCAAAGGTCAAAGTGAGGTCGAACATTCGATTTTTTTTTTTATGGTTTGGTACAGATAACTCGAGAACGGAAGAAGCGACCAATGTCAAATTACACCACGTGATTCAGGAGGGTGATGGCTAGCGCTGATTCGATTTTGGTCAAAATCGGTCAAAGGTCAAGGTCACAGTGAGGTCAAACATTCGATTTTTGATGGTTTGGTACAGAATCATCGTAGAAACTTCTGGTTTGCGCCGCTACCTTTTCTCGAGACAGCTTTTATTAGACAATGTCAGAGGTAAAGTTGACGACTTCGTAAGTACCAGTCTATGACTGCTTGTTTGTTTGTTTGTATGCAGGATATCTCAAAAAGTTGTCAATGGATCCGGATGAAACTTGGAGGACACGGGTGTGTGATAAGGAAGAATTGGTTTGATTTTGGTTCAGATCCGCATCCAGATCCGACTACTAGAATTTTTAAAGTGATTCTTCACCATTGAGAGATGGGGCCAAAAATGATATACAGCACAATATCTCAAAAAAGTTGTGGATGGATTCGGATGAAACTTGGTAGACAAGTTGTGTGTGTCACAACGGACAAATTGATTCGATTTTGGTGAAGATCCGAATCCGGATGTGCATCTGAGAGTTGTTTAATTTTTAAAGTGATTCTTCACCATTGAGAGATCAGTCCAAAAACGATTTAGTACTGTATGGCATGATATTTCAAAAATGTATTGGGCCCGATATGTCCGCGTGGATCAGGCATTACGTGGCGGAGGTATGTGCTCCACCGAGTTCCCTTATAGTTTTATTACTGTCTTTGCCGTCTCCTCGTGTGGTCCTCATACATGTGATTTTCTCTACATTCAGATTCTTCAAAGAA
Organism: Eptatretus burgeri; assembly: GCF_056783735.1. Classification (NCBI taxonomy): domain Eukaryota; kingdom Metazoa; phylum Chordata; class Myxini; order Myxiniformes; family Myxinidae; genus Eptatretus; species Eptatretus burgeri. Next base: position 27,547,064 of record NC_140972.1, on the reverse strand, counting down.
CCTTGGAACACCATTGAAAATAAAAAGAAAAATAAACAAATAATTTATGGCAATTTGATTTCATGTTATAGCAGCAAGGACAAGCAGAGTAGTTTAACAGGTCAGGAAAGTTGTTGCTCTACATCAGGGAAAGGGAACATCTATGGGAACTAGGCAGATGGAGATCGGGGTAACAAAAGCCCTGTTGGTCTGGATCTTTAAAGCAAGTGCTGGTATGGCATGGGATCACAGCTCCATGCTAGTTGAGAGGTAATATTTGGATACACGTGGGTGTTTGCCAGCTCAACTTTTGAGGGGAATTCACTTTGTGCTGGTGAAGTGCAGTGGCTCCCAAAGCGAAAATTTTAATGCTATGATCATGCATTCTGGCCCTTTGGGATTGAGTTTTTTTTTGTACGACCATAAGCTTTGGCCTTCGGGTCAATGTGTATATGTATTACTTTGCCAAGCTTTGTGTGACAGTGTACTTTGTTTGGTCTTGGGTCAAAGTACATTGGGTATAATATTTGAATTTTTTTCACCTTTTAAAATATATTTATGATTACCAGGAGGCCATAAATGCATCTCTGGAATGATTCCCTTTCTTGGGTAGAAGGGGTGGAAGGGGTTGATTGGGGGGGAGAGTGCTTTCAGCTGGCATTGTGTTTTACAAGGTTTCCAAAGCCATCTCAGGGTAATTCATCCTGAGGTTAGCAATGTGTCTTTCACATCCTACATCAAGGTCAAAGTTGCACTAACACACATATATATATATATATATATATATATATATATATATATATATATATATATATATATATATATATATATATATATATATATGCCTCAAACCCAAAGACCTCATCGCTTACGTGGCGACAGCCCACTGAGCGATATAAAATAAAAGCAATATCATGGAGAATTGCACTGAAGTATTGGTCTCCATGTGCAATTCTCCATGTGCATGATATATTGGTCATTGTTTCAGAAGGAATGCCTTTCGCAGCAGGATGGAGAGCAATGCAGATTTCCATGAACAGCTGCGTCTCCAGCAACTGGCACAAGAGCCTGAAGAGGAAGATTCTGGTTTAATTTACACAGATCCTAAGGATGGTGGACAGTGGGTTTGGGATACTGTCAAGCAAGCCTGGTTTCCGAGGGTAGGTTTTGCCACATGACGCACAACTCTTTGAATTCACAGTTGAGTGCAATGTTGAACTCCTGTTTCTTTATCTACATTGTTTGTTGGTTTTGTTTATTTATTTTACAGAGATTTAAGGCTCAAGGAAGAGCTCATGTATCATATGTAGGAAAGGGACATAATAAGTAGAGATGGGTATCTTTGTAAATGAATTAAAAGGCATTTGTTGACGGTGGATAAATCGACTGAACATCATGTGTGGGATTTGAATCTTGGATCATAGCACCTTGAGCAATGTGTTCAGAAAGGATCACCAAACAGGTCAATCTTTCATTCGAGCTTTTTCCAGAATTTTACAGAAAGTATAATGAAAGCAATCAACACAACATAAATTTAGCACAATTCTGGTAATTAAAAAAAATAGGAAGTAACTAGAAGGGCACTCGATAGAGTGCATACCTCCACCCCGTAATGCCTGATCCACGAGAACATATCTAGCCCAATACATTTTTGAGATATGCTATATATCATTTTTGGCCCTATCTCTCAATGGTGAAGAATCACTTTTAAAATTCTAGTAGTCAGATCCGGATCCGGACCTTCACCAAAATCTTAATCAGTTCGTCCTTGTCACACACCGAACCTGTCCACAAAATTTCACCTGGATCCATCCACAACTTTCTGAGATATCTGCACACAAAAAAAACAAACAGACAAGCCAGTAGGCAGCATGGGTGGTTGCTATATAATTGCATACTAGTCATACAGTTTTTGACGGATCGGGCTGAAATTTTTTGACAAAGAGGTTGATTATAGTGCGCATAAAACCGCGGAAGCCGATTTTTGATTTTCGAAAATAAATTATTTTTCGGATTTTTTCTAAAATTTCAAAGTCCCGTTGCTGGGCAACGGTGGTGTCCATAGCAACGGTGCTCAAAAGCATACAACTAGATCCTGGTATGAACCTATCAGTCAAGTTTCATCAAAATCGGTTGACTCCTCTGGCCTCCAGAGCTGTCCGTTACATACAAACAAACAGACAGACATACAGACAGACGGAAAACCTGAGAATAACGGTAGTCTCGCGACCACCCAATAGAAAGGGGATGAAAACGTAACCTCCTTCACCTTTGGTGGCGGAGGTAAACTAGAATAGCCACTCGGTCGAGCGCATACTTCTGTCAGGCTGATTAGTTTACGTTTTGTGTCCCAATGATAAGCCGGATCTGGATTCAGACCTGAACTAACATTTAATCGGCTTGTTCTTGTCACCTAACCAACTCATCCACCAAGTTTCATCCGAATCCTTCTATAACTTTTTGAGATATCCTGCTACATGCCGTTTTTGGCCGTATCTTTCAATGGTGAAAAATTGCTTAAAAAAAACTCTCGGATCTGGATCTGGATTCAATCTTCACCAAAATGGAATCAATTCTTCCTTGTTGCATACCCAATCTGCCCACCAAGTTTTGTCTGAATCCATCCACAACCTTTTGAGATATCCTGCTATATGTCGTTTTGGCCACATCTCTCTCAATGGTCAAAAATCACTTTAAAAATTCTCGGATCCGGATCTTCACCAAAATCTAATCATTTTGTCCTTGTCACATACCCAAGCTCTCCACCAAATTTCGTCCAAATCCGTTCACAACTTTTTGAGATATTTTTTCCCACAAACAAGCAGACATACCGACAGTGGTGAAAACATAACCTCCATCCACCTTCGGTGGTGGAGATTAAATATATAAAGCAGACTTGGCCAAAAATCTGTAAGAAAAGAAAAAGAATCTACAGAACATTTTCCAGCAGGAGGGACACTTCTGAGGAGACAAATGTCAGGCTTCTCATAATTTTCTCTGGCAGTTATTAGCCTACGTGCACGAAGCTAAAAGCAGAGTTCGACAATTGGTTCACTGTTTGTCTGTCTTTGTGCCTACAAATGTCATTTTATTATGATCAAGGAACAACTTGATTTCAATTGAATGTTATACGGTATTTTGAACATTAATCGGAACACAAACCTGCAGTTTAGCAGAACTTTGACTGAATTGCCCCGATTGCCTGTCTGCCTGTCTGCCTGTCTGCCAGTCAAACAAAATTGAAAATCATTCCAACCAGGAAACTTATTGTTTTAGTGATGTCATAAAGGACAAACAACAGGCTACCAACAAAGAATGAATGCAACGTGCAAAATAAGATGGTGTAAAAATGCTGCACCAACGGCGGTAAACTTCCGAAAAGTTTTTTTCCGATGACCTTTAAAATCTTTATTTTATTTCAATTGAATTATACACTTGAACACCGAAGAACACAAACCACCTCTTTGGAACTTTCAAAAACCTTTTGTTTCGCAGTACTTTGACAAAATATTATGGCATTTTATATAATCTCGACCAATCAAATATGCTGCTTGCAGACCCACCCATGTTCTTGTTTCTCAAGACTGTGCGGGATAAGGTGTTCCATGAACGCACTGGTGTTCGATTAAAAAAAATGAGGCAAACAGTTGAGATTTACACAAGTCCTTCGGTCACAAATAAAGTTTGGATGAAAAAGTTCACCTGATTGATGCACTTAAGTATTTTTTAAGGTTCTTGTCATCTTGACAAATTTTGCCATTGTTTTTCTTTCTTGTTGGGTTACCAATTTTTTCCCCCGCAGGGTCAAAGGCTCATTACAAGAGATGTCACACAAATCATGCACTCACCAGCAGACAGACGCCAGACGATACAGGACATGACGCAAACACACATCCGTTGACTTTGGAGAACGTGATTTCCCAGAGCACTCTGGATATCTGCAACACCATCTTGTGGCATTGATTTTCTCTCTGCCATCAACTGTTCAATTAAGGAGGAATTTCCTCACACCCTCCCCCTATGGGGTTTACCTGTGTTCTTTTCTCTAAATGCTGAGCACCAAGCAAGAAAGCAGCACATACCATTTTAGTCTTTTGTGACACCTAATACAGACAAATCTGCCAGCAAAAAAGGGTGGATACAAAACACTTCTTATGGATCGAAAATTTAAATCCTAATTATATTGAGAAATTTATGAAACCTCCGACCCACCTTAGAACGGATAAAAGTGGGGTGGAAATTCAAAATCACAATTGTATTGAGATATTATCAAACCAGCCAATGTTTCTGCTGAACTTGTAATTGCGGTTACTTATGGATCAGGGGCAGTTTTGTATGGATCAAAAGTCAAAATCATTGTATTGAGAAACTTATGAAACCTCACACCTGCCTTAGGACATCCGCTGGTACTCCAAAACGTTCCAGAGTTCAAGGTCAGACGAACGGATAGACACTCCTTATACATACATACATACAGACATACAGACATACATACATACATACAGTCGGGCCCAAAAGTTTGCATACACTTGAGCAGAATTTTGTTGACTTCCATTTATACCTCTTTTCTCTACAATAATCATAATTCTTTCCATTCCGAGAACAATTTCAACCATTCACCCTTATTTCTCTCAAAGGTTTCTGCAACTTTTGTACTTTGGATGATTTTATTCACAGTTTAATTCATGATGTGACAAAAATAGCAGGTCAAAAGTTTACATACAGCACACTCCAATATTGTATAATACTTTGTTGCATAGCTTTTAACCTTTAGAACTTCAGTCAGTCTTGCAGGATAACCATCCATCAGCTTTTGACAAGCCTCTGAAGGTATTTTAATCCATTATTCTTGACGGTGTTGGTAGAGTTCAGTAAATTGGTGGGTTTCCTCTTTTGCACTCTCTCTTTCAATTCCGTCCACAAATTCTCTATTAGATTTAAGTCCGGGCTTCGAGCTGGCCATTCCAAAACATCAACCTTGTTCTGCTGAAGCCGTCCAGCAACCAACTTGGAAGTATGCATTGTGTCGTTGTCATGTTGGAAGGTCCAGCGACGTCCGAGGTTCAGCTTTCGAGCGGACTGCTTCAGGTTCCCTTGGAGAATTTCCAAGTAGTCTTCCTTCTTCATGGTGCCATCTATCTTATACAGTGCTCCTGGACCACTAGCAGCAAAACATCCCCATAGCATGATGCTGCCACCACCATGCTTCACCGTGGGTATTGTGTTCTTCGGTTTGAAGGCCTCTCCCTTCTCTCGCCAGATGTGCTGTTGGTCATTGTGGCCGAAAAGTTCCATCTTGGTTTCATCAGACCAAAGGACACTCCGCCAGAAGCCTCTATCTTTGTTCTTGTGCTTTCTTGCATATTTCACCCTGGCTTCGCATTGGCGTTTTTGAAGGAGGGGCTTCCTTCGTGCTCTGCAGCCTCTTAGTCCGTTTCGGTGCAGGAGCCTCTGGACGGTGGACAGTGACACCTTCATCCCTGAAGCCTCCAATTATTGGCACAGGTGTTTCTTGGTGGTCTTGGGGTTGAAGCGCACCTTTCTGACCAATGCCCTCTCATCGGTTGGTGTCAACTTAGACTTCTGGCCTGATCTTGGAAGGATCTTGGTTGTCCCTAGGTCCCTATACTTTTGAACAATGGTCTGGACAGATGACCGTGGCACTTCCAGTTGCATAGGTATGGCCCCTAGAGAAGTCCCTGACTTGTGCAACTGGATAATGCTCTTCCTTAGGTCTTGAGAGTATTCTTTTGCCTTCCCCATGCTGGCTCAAGTGAAAATAGGGCCGGAATAGGAAACCTCGGCCCTTTATACAGCCATGGGAGCACTAGCTGACCTATTGCATAACAATTATAATCAGCAGAGAGTGGGGGACACAATACAAGTGATAGAAGGCCATTTCATAACATTCTCAGCCTTTCGAAAGACAATCATGCAGCAAGTCACCTTGGTGTATGTGAAGTTTTGACCCGCTATCTTTGTCACATCATGAGTTAAACTGTGAATAAAATCATCCAAAGTACAAAAGTTGCAGAAACCCTTGATAGAAATAAGGGAGAATGGTTGAAATTGTTCTAGGAATGGAAAGAATTATGGTTATTGTAGAGAAAAGAGGTATAAATGGAAGTCAACTGTATTCTGCTCAAGTGTATGCAAACTTTTGGGCCCGACTGTATACGAACCATGCTTACCCATTGTCTCGGTCACTCACCTGCATTTTTTTTCATTTATTTATATTTTCATTGATGGATGTTGTCCGCCGATTCTGTGATTTTTCCCGATGTAATGGCTTCGATGTCCATCAACATGCAAAATTTCAGCTTTTTACGTCACCCGGAAGGTACCGATCTTTAATATCAGTCAGTGGTTAGAAAGAGCTTTATATATTAGATATATATCGTGGTCCACTCAGAAGAGGAACTATGATTAGTGATTAAAATTGGCAAATACACTGCCATATCTTGTCAGATCATTTTGTAAATGGTATCATGCACAGCTTCAACATTTTGTCATCAACGTGGCACCGGCAATGTAAGTGTTTATAAAGGTTAAGATGTCCTGATTACGTACACAAAATCGCGTGAGAACGCCCCAACAAGGTATTAAAGCATAAGATAATAAATTTAATACAGATCTTCATGGGGTAACACAATTTATAATAGTTATATTTTGCCCTCTTTTTAGACAAATTCAACCTCCGCCACCCGATGTTGCACCGCCATTTTGCAATGGGCGGTATAAGTAGCTCAGAGCTTTGGCCTCGAGAGTAAAACCAAGAGTGCAACACAATTAGCCCTTTTAAAGTCCATGAAATGATTTAAACTCTTCTTGTCACCGGGGACGGGTAGTCTTCCGAGTAAGAGATAAGTCCCAAACTATAATGAATGTTTTTTTGGACTTTAAGCACAGAAGGCCTAACTTTAAAGTGTTTTTGGCTCTCGAGATGCAGCGATTTGGCAAAAACCGTGAACTACTTTTGTTTGTAATTTAACTGAAAAAAAAAACTTTCTTCCCCCAAACTGCTGGAGTGGTACTTTTATTTATTTATTTATTTTATAATTCCGTTCATAATACAGTCGAATGCAATGATGGTTATTGTGCATTTTTGGGGGGCTTATTTTAATAGTGATTTTAATATATATTTATATTCTTGATTGCAATAAGTGCCGTCACGTCTCTCTTGCACAGGCCATGCCTGGAGAATTATCGCAGTGTTAATTTTTCATTTTTATCCAAATCTCTCATTAGATCACTGAAGATTTTATAGCTGCATATCAGGCCAACTATGGCTTTGTCGAGGAACCTGGGGAGGTGAAGGAAAAGCAGGATCAGAAGAGCAAAGATGACGCTGAGAAAGCAAAGGCTGATGCTACAACCGGTCTGGCCACGAAGGATCCTCAGCTTGCAAAAGGCAAGGCAGAAGAGGAAAAGAAAGGCAAAACAGAAGAGGTGAAAAAAGGCAAAGAAAAAAGGAAAGCTGAAACAGGTTTGTTTTGGTGTGAATTGTGTACAGCTCTTTTTTCCACACACTTTGTGTAATTTGTCAGATGTAAACCCTTTGGCTTGTTTAATATTGTATTCTTTCAGTGTTGGGATGGTCTATTTGGCATTCTCATGGCACTGGTTTAGAATGAGACTCCTTTTTTACCAATGATGTCCACTCCAATAAGATCCTTTTTCCCCCCTCTTCCAGTTTGGTTCGATGTTGAAGATGATAAGAATACAAATGTCTACGTGACTGGTAGGTTACCATTAGTTTCCATTTTCTTGGCCTCAACCATTCCCAAAAGGATGGGATACGAGGTGTGTGTGTGTGTGTTGTATCTAATATATTGTTGTGTTTCTGGAAACCGCATCCCTCCAACACCAATAGCAGCCATCATACAGTGGTCCCCAGTCAGTTATTTCATTTATGTACGTTTCGATAGTCCCTTCCTTCTTGTGTAGTGGATCGAACGGGACAGTGCGTTGTGTAAATCTCATAGTTAGGTCTGATTAAACTTCTAAACTTCATTCCTACTCTGCCTTTTTTTCTCTATTCCTGAGGTAAATCCAAGCAAGGGGTCCTTGTGTGAGCCAGCAAGCGCTACGCTCGGCCACCCATCTGTAAAAACCACAGCCGCGCCCTTCGCGTAAGAATGCATCCTCACAGAAGACCAAGGGCAGCAGTCGAAGCCAACAATAAACGCCAGCACTGCACGGAGCTCGTGCCCCATAGCAACGACCCCCGACACACTGTTCAGGCGATCAGAGGCATAACCAACACACCAAATGCGAACAACATGCAGTATGCACGCAGTACACCGTTCTTCAATCCAAATCTCCATTAATAAATATATCTGCCCCCTTTTCAATCCAAATCTCCATCTAGTGATATCCAATCCTTTTCCTCAATTCCCTGACACAGATCAGGGCTGGCACCGTGCACCCTACCGCCTCTGATGACCGCGAACACGATGCTTGATGACGGGCGGACCCGCGCGCTGACCACGTGTACAATGGCAGACCCGTGTGCACTGTATGAGGAATGCTCGTTGGCGGGCGGACCCGCGTGCTGACTACATGTATAATTGCAGACCCGTGCGCTGACCACATGTATCATGGACCCGCGCGCATTGTATGGGGAATGCTCAATGACGGGCGGACCTGCGTGCTGACCTCGTGTACAATGGCGGACCTGTGTGCACTGTACGGGGCATGCTCGATGGTGGGTGGACCCGTGCACTGACCACTTGTACAACGGCGGACTCGCGTGCAGTCCGCAATACTTTATCATCGTATGGAACGGGGCACGAATAACACGCATCTGTGGTCGGATCTGCGCATGGGGTTACAATAACGTCTTACCGTCGGTCTTCACTCACCACGACGGCCACAAATGTCTTCTGTGGATGGCAGACATCCTCCCACACCTCTGCCTCGATGCAGCTGCTACCAGGCACAGGCATGCTGTGCGGCCGATTCGCTTGGGCCACATTGCGCACCACGGAGCAGGCACGTTGACCAGCGCTAACCGCGTGTCGCCGGGGCACGGGACGGGGTTTGTTGCAAGGCAATTCATATCACGGAGTTCGGTGCCCAACCAGAGTGCCCGATTTGAGTGATGACACCGCATCGGGTCGTCGCCCCCGCCCCACACCACGGGTCTATAAAAGGATGGATCGCGAAGCCGTCCATCCTCTCTCTCTCTGTCTCTGTCTCTGTCTCTGTCTCTGTCTCTGTCTCTGTCTCTCTGTCTCTGTCTCTGTCTCTGTCTCTGTCTCTGTCTCTGTCTCTGTCTCTGTCTCTGTCTCTGTCTCTGTCTCTGTCTCTGTCTCTGTCTCTGTCTCTGTCTCTGTCTCTGTCTCTGTCTCTGTCTCTGTCTCTCTCTCTCTCTCTCTCTCTCTCTCTCTCACGCGCTGAATCTCCAACTGGCCTTCTCCACCCACCCTTCTTCACCCACTCGCCTGCTGGCTCCACCATTCTTTACCAATTCGCCTGCTGACTCGCCTTCTTCACCACCTCTTCACCTCTCTCCACCCACTCGCTTTTGACTCTGCCTTCTCCACCCGCCCTTCTTCGCCCACTTGCTTCGGACTCCGCCTATCTCCACCCACTGGCTTTTGACTCCGACTTTCTCCACCCACTCGCTGCTAGCTCCACCCAAATCCCTCCATTCACACCGGATAATCTCGTCTCATTCTCTGGTCCAACACTAGCTGCACGAAGTGCCACGAAGCAAGAGACGACATGCTAACTGTCAGGGAGGTATCACCCAGCGGAGCATCCCCTCAAAACGTACTGGTGGCGCGATCAGGCAATTGTGCAAGGTATTGAGAGACCATTAGCCTCATCTCCTCTCCTTTTTCTCTTCATTAACTCCTGTGTGTGTGTGTGTGTGTGTGTGTGTGTGTGTGTGTGTGTGTGTGTGTGTGTGTGTGTGTGTGTGTGTGTGTGTGTGTGTGTGTGTGTGTGTGTGTGTGTGTGTGTGTGTGTGTGTGTGTCATGGTGCCTGTCCTTGCTTAAGTTAAGATTATATCGGGATAACTCTGCTCTGTGTCAGCTTTTGTAAGTTGCTTGATTATTGTCGCACCACACTTTTCTTGCTATCGCTTCTCACACACACAACAATAAAATGTATTAACTGTGCCACATATCTCTCCTCACCTGCCTGTAATAAATCCTTTATAGAAATGTTCCCAGCTCGTTTTTGTCTTTTCTTTCATTGATCCAGCATGGTCCATATCCGAACCAAGCTGGGACTTTATTCCCAATGATCCGTTCCTTTTAGCTTGGCAGTGTCGCTCGGCTGCATCTGATCTGGTAAAGTGATCCGGTTCGGACAAGGCGTACCGAGGGTGTTTCCCCCGGTAATTACGTCCCCTGATTATTTAGGTAACCTGGTTAACCCATAGACGGAGGACCCTTGGTCACGTGGTTGAGTTTTTGGCGTTCACGGTTGGTCAGCGACCTGCCGCATCACGGAATTATCCATGTGCGACAGCCTGAAATTCCAGGGAGTCTGATGGAAACCCGAGATAGCTTCCCCCCCTGGTGTTCTTCTCACCTGACCCCCGGCCTACAACAATATATAAAGCTCATTCTAGCCACTGAGTCACAAACTCACTGACTTGTATTAAATATTGGTACCTTCTGCGTGACGTAGAAAGTGGAAATGAAATTTGGTGTGCCGATGGATATCGAAGCCGATACACCGGGAAAAATCACAGAACCATCAGAAGGTATCCAAAAGTGTAAATAAATAAATTCAAAATCAAATGCAGGTGAGCGACCCGAGATTATGGAGAAGCATGGCTCGTTATTGCTTACAACGTGTAAGCATACCCTGATTATATATATATATATATATATATATATATATATATATATATATATATATATATATATATATATATATATATATATATATATATATATATATATATATTAGACCGGCTGAGCAACGGAATTCTTCCACATATACAGTAGGGAAAAGAGATCGGCACCTGTATATATGGAAGAATTGCGTTTCTCAGCCGGTGGGTCACCCAGATAGCTCAGACAGCAGAGCACTGTTACGGTTTGCCAGAGGACCTGGGTTTGATTCCCAGTCTTGGCCTGTAATTTTTACATATATATATATATATATATATATATATATATATATATATATATATATATATATATATACATACATATATACATACATATATATATATATATATATATATATATATATATATATATATATACATACACATACATATATACATATATAAATATATATATATATATATATATATATATATATATATATATATATATATATACACACATACATACATACATACACATCCACTGCTCACTTGTAGTAACGGGAAATAGTATGAAATCGACTCCTTATCCACATATTTCTTGTATCTATATATTACTAAAACTCTCATCTTGTATATATGTATGTATGTTCCTGAAATACAGCCAAAACGGTACACGATAGCGCAAAAATTTTCAGCCCACCTTACTCACCATTCTCCTGCAGTGTGTCGTATCAAATTTCGTTAAAATCGGGCAACGAAAAAATCAATTCCCGATTCAGTCAAGTACTCATCGGGAGAATTTGATCAATGAAAACAACCTCAGCAGTATAGTTCGCAAGAGCTATCTTTTTTTTCTTGAAATGATTGGTTCACGAAAAAATATTTTCACGAAAAAATAAGTGACCACTATATTCGTTATTGGTGTGTGTCTGTCTGTCTGTCTGTTGGGTAGTCGATCGAGTCGAAAAAAATAAAATATTTTGATCTACCCTTATTATCAGTATTTCCGTCAACATGTTTGTTGGGTAGTCGATGTAGTCGAAAAATGTTTTTTTGGAGATTTGTTCTACCCTTATTATCAGTATTTAAAATGGCGATTTAATTTAATACAATGGCGATTTCGATGAAACTTGGTTGGTAGGTTCATACCATGACCTAGTTGTGTGCAAATGGACACCACCGTTGCCCAGCAACGGGACTTTGAAATTTTTGAAAAATCATAAAAAAATATATTTTTTCGAAAATCAAAAATCGGGCGACGAGCGACTGTGGGCAGTACATTCAGCCATATTATCAAAAATTTCCAGCCAGATCCTATGAAAACTGTCGGAGAAGATAGACTTGGAATGAACCCTGGTCGAAAACAATAAAAAAACGAAGTTCGTTATATCTCAGAGACTATGAGTCAGATATACATGAAACTGGTATGGTAGGTTCATGGTATGTCCTAGTTATGTGTGAGAAAGAACCGTTGCTATGGACCCCTCCGTTTCCTAGCAACGGCCAACTATCCATGTCCGCCTACTGGCTTGTCTGTCTTGGATAGTCGATCTCGTCGAAAAAAAAAATTTTGAAATTTGTTCTACCCTTATTATCAGTATTTCCGTCGATATGTTTGTCTGTCTGTCTGTCTGTCTGTCCCTCTGTTCGGTCCAGTGCTCCGTTTATACAATGGCGATTTCGATGAAACTTGGTTGGTAAGTTCATACCATGACAGAGTTGTGTGCAAATGAGAACCGTTGCTATGGACACCACCGTTGCCCAGCAACGGGACTTTGAAATTTTAGAAAAATCATTAAAAAATTGTTTTTTCGAAAATCAAAAATCGGGCCACGAGCAACTGTGGGCAGTACATTCAGCCATATTGTCAAAAATTTCCAGCCGGATCCTATGAAAACTGTCGGAGAAGATAGACTTTGAATGAACCCTGGTCGAAAACAATAAAAAAACGAAGTTCATTATATCTCAGAGACTATGAGTCAGATATACATGAAACCGGTATGGTAGGTTCATGGTATGTCCTAGTTATGTGTGAGACAGAACCGCTGCTATGGACCCCTCCGTTGCCGAGCAACGGCCGAAAAACCTCTAAATGTGGGGGTATTTTAACGAAGAAACAATCTGCAGCATTAACCATAGAAGCGAGAATCATGAATTTTCTTGTGCTTAATCCTCAGGTCATTCCCCATCGAACAGGCCCATCGCGTCAGGTTCTATTGGGTAGTCGACTACCCATGTCCACCTACCGGCTTGTCTGTCTGTCTGTCTGTCCCGAGCATAGCTCCGTGGGTTTTGATCCGATCCTGATAATTTTGGTGGGAGGTTTATATCATGATCTAGTTGTGTTTTCCTGAGAATGGGCGTGGTGCGCCCATTATGGGCGGAGCCACGCCCAAAAAACATGTGTTTTTAGGGGGTAGCCAATTTCAATTTGCATCTTCTTCTAGGGGGTTTGTCGAATCTGACAGGGGTTTTGGTATTTGGTTAGCCCAATGGCACCTGCATAGCCCCACGGAGCTCAATTTTTCATTTTCGTCCCAAGGTCAAGGTCACAAGATCACGAACTTAGAAAATTGTGAATTTTGACGTAAAAATCCATCTTCCCCGAGGGGGTTTGTCGAATCTGGCAAGGGTTTTGGTATTTGGTTAGCCCAATGGCACCTGCACAGCCCCACGGAGCTCTATTTTTCATTTTCGTCCCAAGGTCACGAACTTAGAAAATTGCGAATTTTGACATAAAAATCATACGACTGCCCAAACTTTGAGAGCTGGGATGACAATATTTTTTATGCATAATCTTGAGGTCATTCCCCACCTAAAGTCTTGAAACCATTTTGCTCGATCTCGAACACCTTGCCCGTGGCGCCCCCTTCAAGTTTGTTTTTACGCTGCTTTCATCAAAGTCTGGATAATCCGAGGGGTGCGAAATGCCATATAGCCTATATGACGTTATATTGTTCCTGGAATGTTCCAGAGGAAGTTTTGCACCAAAGGTCATAATCCTTGACCTTTGACCTTTAAAGTTCACAAAGGTCAATTTTTCAAAGTTGTGGGAATCGAACCGGGTTTTCGACCTTCTTCGACGAACTAACTTCAATAAGCCATAGCATGTATCCTGTTTCCTTATTTTAATATCCACAACATTGTTTTGTGACCTTTGAAGGTTATGCAAAGGTCAAATTTTGAAAGTTGTTGAACGAAACCGGGTTTTCGATATTTTGCAGCTCATAACCTGTCACTCGTACCACATCATGTTGATCATTTTTATAACTTGGTCAAACATTATCACATTGTCTCATCCTTGACTTCTGAAACAATCTACATCGTCAAATACCGCTCGTGAACCATCGTCGTCTTCAGACTTGTTTATTTTAAAATCTCAAACATTTAGTATCGACAAAGAATGATTTATTTTTAAGCATAAAGTAAACTGCCATTTTGATCGAATACTTCCTTGTTCATTAATAAATAAAATTGTGTTTAGAAGATTACGCACAATAATTTCTTCAACTTTCTTTTCTCCGGTTTTTTTTCACATTGACGCGCAATATCAAGTTTCGTTCAAATCGGGCAACGAAAAAAAATATTTAAAAAATCAATTCCCGATTCAGTCAAGTACTCTTCGGGAGTATTTGATGAATGCAAACAACCTCAACGGTATAGTTCACTGGAGCTATGTTTTTTTTTTAATGATTTTTTTCATCAACTGCTGTCACAATGGGGACCCAACAGATTCACGGGTCGTCTAGTCTCTTATATTTCCGTGAGTCCGATTTTCATTCAGGAACAGAACGATTATGATTAACCATTTTAAAATTGCCACTCTTTCATTGAAATGTTGAAAATTATATTTAAAAGACTATTTGAGTTCCAGATTTGCACTAGCAGCGGCAGGTCAAACGTGCCCGTCGAGCAGAACCTAGTCATTGAAAATGCACACAGCGCATGCCTCGTTTAGTATCCATACGTCATTTCAAATGTTCAGGATTATTTCCTAGTTGGGGAGGGGACTTTGACAGCTTTCTGGTTTTGAAAAAGTTCTGGGTAATGGAGGTGTGGGTTGTGGAAGTTTGTGCACTCGTAATTGTTGATCAAGGAATATTCATTACATATCCATATATGGTAGAGTGTTGACCCCACCCTCCCCCTATATAAAGTATGAATTGTAATTTGTTCTTCATGATTTCATACCACAACAGATCATCAAGACATTTGTTAAAGCTTAATAACAGCCAAAGTCAGTTGAATTATGAAGCTGGATTTCTCAGACTTCTGCTAACACCTTTCGATCTGTTTTGTGTTGTGTTGAACAAAGTCATAAATTGTTTTGCCTCAATGATGTGGAAAATAAATTTCCAAAATGTTTTTTACTACAAAGTTGATGTTTCATAAATGCCTTTAATTTGCAATAGGACTTCCTGAAGACATCACACAAGAGGGGTTTGCAGAAATGATGTCAAAGTGTGGGATCATACTACGAGACCCAGAAACCAATGGTCCACGTGTCAAAATCTACTGTGGACCCGATGGCAAACCCAAGGGAGATGGACTTTGTTGCTATCTCAAGGTATTTTCCACATGAGTACATGTAATTAAGCCTCCCCCATATGCCGATAGCATAGGGGAAGGTTTATTGCTGTTGTAGGGTTTGTTTGTAGAATTGGTGCACACAATTTTTCATGGTAACCACAGAGTTTCTAAGACCCTTAGGAGTACTAAACCACCACTTAGGGGGGAAAAACCCCCCCACACTCAAAATTTCCAAACTATCAATTTCCGAGCTGTATGTCGGAGCCAGCTGTGACTTTCAGAGTGAAACTTTGCATCAATAATTCGAATCTAAAGACCCGGTCACACCTTGACGTTTTAGTCAACGTATGCCGATTTTTGAATTTTTTTTCTAAAACGCTGGCACACGTTGAATACGTTATGGGTAAGTTTTGATAACATTGAGAGCACGCTGAAAAACACTGCCATACGTCGTTGTACGTTGGCTTTAAACGTTGTACTTTTCGGTTGTCCTCAAATTTTTTCATGCTTGAAATTTCACGACGTATGCCGGCGTATGACTCACACGTTCCGCTACGCTGGCCACAAGTTGTATGCACGGTCTGCGATCGTTGACAGACGTCAACACATGCTACTTGTAAGTTAATCATAAGTTGAGACACGCCGAGGTAATGTTTAGCGTACCCGAAACTTATTTCTAACCTATGATTAACGTGTTGTTGGCACGTTACGCGATCGTTGCCACACATCGACAGACGTTACTTTTAAGTTACTCATAGGCTGAAAGACGTCGGTATAATGGATCGTCCTTGCGTCAGCGTCCACGGCCACGGCCAGGACACTTATTTGCAGCATTCTTCAAACTTTTGTTCGGCATGACGAGGATGTTCACACTTCGATGTCTAGCTTGGCTATGATTCCAATTGTCCATCGGCAGCGTCTATTTAAAATAGTCGAGTTTGAGCGTTTTAACACGTTCAGAAGAAACGCTTCAAATTTCAAAACCCCAGCGTCAAAAAACAAAGGTGAGTGACAGCAATTTAAATCGTTCATTGTAAACAATGAAAATAGCAGAGTGGTACAGTTTAAAAGTCGTTGAGTGTAAAAAAAAATCGAATTGTTGAGCGCAAGCGTCTACTTTCAATAGTCGAGTTTGAGCGATTTAACACGTTCAATAGAAACGATTAAAATTTCCGAGCGCCAGCGTCAAAAAACAAAGGCGAGTGACAGCAATTTAAATCGTTCATTGTAAACAATGAAACTAGCTGAGTGGTACCGCTTAAAAGTCGTTGAGTGTAAAAAAAATCCAATTGTTGAGCGCAAGCGTCTACTTTCAATAGTGGAGATGCAGCCATTTAAATCGTTGAGTGGCAGCCTATGAACCTACCCGTGGACACGCGGACGCAAGGACGATCCATCATGACACACACCCTCCCCCTCACACTCACCTACTACTGCCAACATGAACAAACTACTACTAATACTAATACTAATACTAATACTAATACTAATACTAATACTGATACTGATACTGTTACTGCTGACATGGACATCGACTCAAAAAGGAACTCGAAAACACTGTTGGGTTCCCCTTTTATGAACACCATTTTTATATACCAATTCCCAAAACCGCTGGGAACACGTCTTTATATGGCAGTTGTAAGCTAGAAACGCATTCATTTTTTTTTTTTTGTCGACCGGAAGACGTCATTGGAATACGTCTACATACGTCGATGTGTGTTGGGACTACGTAAAGAATTGGTTCAAAGCACGTCAAACATAAGGTAGAAATAAGTTTCGCGTAAAAAAGACATTACCGCGACGTGTTTCGACTTATGAGTAGCTTATAAGTAGCCTTTGTGGACGTGTGTAAGCGTCCGCATATCGTGTGTAAAACTTATCCCCATCGCATGCGGAACGTGTGTCATACGCCGAGTACGTCGTAAAATTTTGAACATGTTTAAAATTTCTTGACGTACTCTACTTACTAGGACGTATGATAGCATACTTTAGCGTTCTACTCACGTATACCAAACTTACTCATACCGTATTTGACGTGCCCCCAACGTTTTAGACACATTTTTCTTAGGTCGGCATACACTGGCAAGATCGCCAAGGTGTGACCGCGATGTTGTCACTTCCATTTCTACGGCAGTTATGATTCGAATCGTTGTGCATCAGCCTTTTAATAGGCTACGTCACGACATCGTCGGCGATGCGTGCAACGTGCTATGCCGAAGTTAGACTATCGTTGGGCATCGGTTGTGTAGGCCGACAACAGGTTCAGCATTCGTTGGTATAAGTTATCTATAACACAACGAAACGTTCTGTGTCCATTACTAATATGTTATGCATACGACCAACTCGTTATGAATACGTCCGAATCTTAAAAAAAAACATCAAAAGTTCAACGTCAGCCAGCGTTTTACATACGTTTTAATACGTTTTCATCGCTGGCTAAAACGTCAAGGTGTGACCGGGCCTTAAGGTATGCGGGTTGAGCTATTTTTTGGCCTTGACCTAATTTTAAGGTCATGAGCAAAGTATAGACATTTCAACATTTTTCACCATAACTCAACTAAAGTTTATCCGATCAAAACGAAGTTTCTCTCAGATAGCTGAGAGCAAGCTGCGTTTAAGCTTTATTTACATAACACACTGTGTGTTAAACATCAAGTTCTCACACCCCGAGGAGTACTAAACCACCGTTTAGGTTTTTCTCCCTTTTGTTTTTTCCTGCCAACGTCTGAGGACTTTCGGAATGAAATTTAGCATCAATAATGGGAATAAAAATTATGTGGGGTTGATGCAATGTTTTTGACGTTGACGTAAATTTTAAAGTTGCGACCTAATTAAAGACATTTAAAAAAAATTTTCACCATTACTCGACAAAAGTTTGTCTGATCGAAACAAAATTACCCTCACTAGATAGCATAGAGCAAGTCGCAGTTAAGCTTAATTTACATCGTACCCCTCCAGGTTAAAGGTCAAGGTCTTACACCCCTAGTAGTTTTAAACCACCATTTAGGTTTATCTCCTTTTTCTGGCAAAAAATTACGAGCTGTATCTCGAATCCGGATGGGACCTTTGGAATGAAAATTATCATCAATAATGGGAATTAAAAGTTTGTGGGGTTGAGGTAATTTTTTGGCCATGACCTAATTTAAGGTCATGACCCAATTAAAGACATTTTAATATTTTTCACCATTGCTCGACTAAGGTTTGTCCAATCGGAATGAAATTAGCCTTTCTATGTAGCCGAGAGCAAGTTGCATTTACATGTAGTTTGCATCATACCATTCCGAGTTAAAGGTAAAGGGTGAAATGGCGGTCTGAAAAAGAAAAAACGTTTTTTTTTTTTTTTGGTCATCGCTCAATTTTGCCAATACAGAATTTCAAAGATCGCTTGGCCTTCCAAGATGTTCTTTCAATATAATAGCATACCTTCACTGATGTTGTACACCTGATATTAGATTAATGTGCTTTCCCTACTTTTTTCAGATTGTGACCTAATGAACAAAATACACATTTTTGATCATAACTTGAATAATTTTCCTCCAATTTTCATGATGTTGAGTTTTATGGATAGATTGTAGATGGGGACATACTGTATTTCCTTAATTTACACTCTATCCCTAAATGTTGAAGATCAAGGTCATATGGTGGTTTCAAAAAAATATGGCCATCATTGAATCATGGACCAAGGACAAGTCGCGAGCGATCACTCAGGATAAGCCTCCCCGGGGGAGGGGGGAGACTTGTCCTTAGCAATATCTTTGTGATCGCAGATATCTAGTTGTAATCTGTAGTTACACAACAGGGGGAAAGGTCCATGATGATCAAAATCAGGATTCCTAAGACGAGTACTAATAAACAACCTAGCATAAAATTCCAAATAACAAACTACTCTTGTCTCCACCCTCTTTGTTCTCCACTTGTTAATCATTTCAATCTCTTTTCTAATTCCTGGTAGCGTGAGTCTGTAGATCTGGCCATGCAGCTCTTGGATGAGACTCCCATGCAAGGTGGTGGCATCCTGAAGGTAGAGCCAGCCAAGTTCAGTCTCAAGGGGAACTTTGATGCTAAGAAACGAAGGAAACGAACGAAGGAACAAAAGAAGAGATTGCAAAAGCAACAAAGGTATGTCACAGTTTGAGTATGTGGTTAGAATTTACCATGTATATTGTGCAATAAATCAGAAATTCTGAAAAGGCACAACCATCGAGAATTTTGTCACATGGCAAAAGGTCACATTCTCTTGATATTTTACTTGGGACCATGCTTGCCTTGGTAGTGATAGTGGACAAAAGAAAAAAATGGAAACACCAACAGGTTGTCACTTAGTAGGGTGTTGGGTCACTATATGCATCCAGGATGGCATGGCTACGACGTGGCATGGGGTCAACAAGGGTCTGGAACTGTTCTGCAGGAATGTAGCACCATTCTTCTTCAAGGAAGTCCTCCAATTCACGTCAGTTTGATGGATGCAGAAACCACTGCCTTAGGCGCCTCTCCAGACAGTCCCACAAATGCTCTACGGGATTGAGGTCTGGGGATTGGGAAGGCCATGGGAGATGGGTAACTTTGTCCTCGTGCTCCTCAAACCACCTGGTGACAACATGCACCCTGTGGACTGGAGCATTGTCATCCTGAAAAACACCCCTCCTGCGGGGAAGATGATTGCTCAGGGCGGTAATGTCACACTCTGCATCAACCCTGCTTCTAATGGAATGGGAAAATGTGCCCCACACCATTATGGAACTGCCAGAACGTTTTACTGTTGGAATCGCGCACTTGGGGCTGTGGAGCTCCCTGGGTTGTTGTCACCACAGTGCATTCGTCCATTTATCAAGAACATGGTGAAGTACGACTGATCAGACTACATCGCATTCCTCCACTGCTTGGCAGTCCATTGTCCATGCTCCTTGCATCACTTGATCCACAAGCGGGTGTTACCAGATGTTATCACTAAATCATTCATTCATTTTGTATGTATCCTGTGGCTGCTGGTTGCATCATTGCTGGTGGCTCTGCTGTGCCACTGATGCAGTGCCCCCTGTAGGTTAGATCAGAGCTTGGAATTTGACCATGGTGCTGGCGATAGCTCACCTACGCTTTGCGAAGGACACCACGTAATTTTTAACATCCACTAACTAATGCTGGCAGACATGACGCCCAGTCTAACGTCCATCTGAGGGATAGCAAACACATTGATGCCTCCCTTACCCTGTCTGTGAAACACCAGGCTGACAGTTTATAGCTCATTCAAACCAGGGCTGGATAGCTCAGAGGTGAGTGCGCATACCTCCAGGCCATCCTGCCAGCCTAGTAGATGAATTCACACAAGGAAAGAGGTAACTACTCACTGAGTAAGGTGGAAAGGAAATGAAAGTTGGAGATATAAACATACCCATTGCATTAATTACCACTCAAAATGCACTGTGTGCATTAGCCATGAGGATTTGCAAACATTTCATCACTGATGCCTTTGGACATTTGTTTTGGACTTGATTAGCTTTTATCAGCGAGATAACAGGACCATAAAAACGAAAGCTAAAGAAGAGCTGTAAGGCACTTGTACAGTAAGCTAATCAAAACGCCAATGGTTTGGACTTTGCAGATAAGTGTGCCGAAAACAAAAACAAAAATTACCCCCATGTGGGGGTGACGGTCATCTCTATAATACCACAAGTTCTCAATGTTCAGTTATGACCGAAGACTACTGCGCAGTTCTACTGCGCAGCTCGACTGTGCAGTTCTACTGCGCAGCTCGAACTGCGCAATTTGGTTAAAGATGACTCGGCATTTTGGCGCGTGCACACGAAATTATATTTTGAAAATAAATGCCGACGTTTACATTTAGGGTTTTGAAACTTTTGCACCTTCGGCAGAAAATGTATAAATATAAAAGGCTAAAAATGTGTTTTATATTTATATTTCATCTCTCCTTCCTTCCTTCTTTGTGAATCACATCGGCGTTTTTGGCCATCTTCCAGATCACGTGACGATCAAACGGGACGGAAATTCAAAACTCTGTCCTGTTAGATACAAGATAATATTTTTTACTATCATAATCAATAAACAGTTTCCGAATATATTGTAGAATGGCAGACTAGATAGGTTTTGAAAATGGCGATTTTTATAACTTACGTGACCTCGTGACCTTGACCCTGACCTTGAACCCGGACAAAAGTTATATCATTGTGCAACACTCATCGACCTCTACCCACATACTAAGTTTCATCAATATCAGAAAGAAAAATTGTTGACGGACGGACAGACATTTGGTCCGGCTTTATTAGGTCATCTCGGTAGAGATGACCTAAAAACTATAAACCAGCCTTTATGAATGCACTGCAGGATGAAGGACTTCCCTCAACTCATCTTGGGGGGGGTGTGGGAGCAGGGGTGGGGAGGGGGGAGGGGGAGGGTATTTGGCATACTTATTGCATTTCTCAAGTAGCAATTAATGAGAGTGAGCAACCTTGGGAATCCTAGACCCACATCAGCCATTGGAGAAAGAAACACATCTTTCACCATGCAACCACACTGCCATCTCTAAGTACTGTAGTGGCTGAAATGCAGGACATGCAGAGAACCATCTGCTTTATTACCCTGCACACACAAGCAAAAAGTGGGGCTAATCAATTGGTTCATGTCCGTCTGTCAGTCTGTCTGTCTGTCTGATCAGTGTATGATCATCATTTTGTGATCAAAGAACAACGTATTTAAATCGAATGTTATATTTTGAATACGAATCGGAACATGAATAAGAAGACACGTCTGTTGTTTTAACGTACCTTGGCTTAGAATTCATCCTGACTGCACATGCGCAGAGAGGAGTGAAATAATATTTTTTACTCTGTCTGCCTGCCTGACAATCAAACAAAATTGAAAATCATTCCAAACAGGAAACTGTTTTGAAGGACGTCATAATGGACGCGTACAACAGGCATGATTAACTAATGTAACGTGTTAGATAGGGTAATGTTATAGCCACTGGAGAAAATGGCTGCATAGATGTCAGTATTTACATCATTGCAATTTTAATAGTCCATACCTCGGAAACAACTGCTAAATACATTTCTAGTCCTCAAGCACATATCTGTTTAAACTCATCAACAAGTTCGTTTTCCATGTCCAGGTAAAAGGCCCATCTTCTGCTAATTATGTTCTTCGAACCTTTCTCACTCTGAACAATCATTTCCTCATTCTTCACCATTCACATCAAAGTCCTCGTGTTAAGTACAAATTTCTTACACGTCTGATGCTGGTTCTTACAAGAGTTGTAAAATGCAATAATTTCAATCTTCCTTTAACGGGTGTGTGATCGATGCTTCACAGGCGTGATCATTTTGATCGCGATGAAAGATGTTTGACGACCCTTTATCGTAAAGATGGTAACGAGAACGGAAGAAGCGACCAATGTCAAATTACACCACGTGATTCAGGAGGGTGATGGCTAGCGCTGATTCGATTTTGGTCAAAATCGGTCAAAGGTCAAAGTCACAGTGAGGTCAAACATTCGATTTTTGATGGTTTGGTACAGAATCATCGTAGAAACTTCTGGTTTGCGCCGCTATCTTCTCCAGAGACAGCTTTTATTAGACAAGGTCAGAGGTCAAGTTGACGATTTCATAAGTACCAGTCTATGACTGCTTGTTACTTACGAAATCTAAAGACTTTTACTTACGAAATCTTTAGATTTCGTAAGTATATTGATGACTTCCGTCCTCTGTTTGTCTGTTTGTTTGTGTGTTTGTGTATTTGTTTGTAGGCATGATAACTCGAGAACGGAAGAAGCTACCAATATAAAATTACACCACGTGATTCAGGAGGGTGATGGCTAGCGGTGATTAGATTTTGGTCAAAATCGGTCAAAGGTCAAGGTCACAGTGAGGTCAAACATAATTCCATAAATTCATGTGGAGAAATGGAGTATTTTTGCTTCGGTCGACGTTACTAATTCGTTTTACCTTCGATTTTAATTTTGCCTTCGGTTTTTGCGATCGCTTAGGCCTAAGTCACATTTTCTCTACGGCGAGGATATGGCGGCTGTACGCCCTCTGAATTGACAGAAACGTGCGGCAGCCGCAGAGTTTCTGCGGTGGCCTCAGGGTGGCCCTACGCCGTTTGACTATCTTTTACAGGCCGTAAGGTCGCCGTGGAATTAAAACGCGGAGTTATAACTGTTTTCATTTCTACATTCGCCGTAGCAATTCGACAATCCGAAACCAAAAAACTGGTAAAAAATAAATAAATAAATAAATAATTAACCCACTCGTTACCGTCCGTCTGGCCACACATTCGCCCCTGCGGTCCCCTTGCAGGCACCTTGAGGCTACCTTGCATCTGCCTTGAAAATTCTATGGCCGCCGCAGGGCCCCCTTAAGGTCACCGTACGACATCAAATCAAAGACCGTACGGCAACCCCACGTTTTCGGTCTCCACAATTTCTAAGACCTAAGGCCTAAGTCACATTTGCTCTACGGCGAGGATACGGCAGCCGTACGCCCTCTGAATTGACAGAAACGTGCGGTGGCCTCAGGGTGGCCCTACGCCGTTTGGCTATATTTTACAGGTCGTAAGGTCGCCGTGGAATTATAACGCGGAGTTATAACTTTTTTCATTTCTACGTTCGCCGTAGCAGTTCGACAAGCTGAAACAAAAAAATTGGTAAAAAAAAAAGAACCCACTCGTTACCATCCGTCTGGCCGCATGTTCGCCTTAGGGCCCCCCTGCGGTCGCCTTGCGGGCACCTTGCGTCTGCCTTGAAAATTCTATGGCCGCCGCAGGAACGCCCTAAGGTCACCGTGCGACATCAAATCAAAGACCGTACAGCACCCCCACGTTTTCGGTCTCCACAATTTATAAATATGCCGTGCGACTACCCGAAAAATAAAAACATATGTGACTGCTACATTGTGTGACCGTGAAAATACTGTGGCCGCCATATAATTGCGAGTGGCCGTAGATTTTGGAGACCCCACGGCCGCTGTGGCAAATGTGACTTATAGACAGGACTCTGCAAGGCAAAAACTGCCCTTTTTTCCAGTCAAGGTTTTCTCTGCTGATTTATGTACTTTGGAACATACTCTTTCAAATAAGCTTCTGGGCCACCCTGAATTTTGCTGCAAATCCAATATGGCAGCCAAAATCCAATATGGCTGCCCCAGATATTTCAATGCACAGCAAACTTTTTTCTGTTGCATTTTACACCCCATAAATGTATTACCAACAGATAGAAACATGACACTAAACTGCCAGAATAACCCTTTATTTCTATTCTCTGACGTCTCCTTGATGTCGAAATGACGTCATCGCAATGCGATAGCCCCCATAATTTCAAATTTTATCAAACTTTTTATTTTGAATGAATTAAAATCGGATAGAAATGTGGTATTCTAATCACTGGTCCATAAATTTTCAATGACAGCAAAATGACGTCGTATTAGGTACAGCGACCTCTCCTCGCTGTGCCATACTAGATTTCAATGTTGG
The DNA here is from genome assembly GCF_056783735.1 of Eptatretus burgeri. Classification (NCBI taxonomy): domain Eukaryota; kingdom Metazoa; phylum Chordata; class Myxini; order Myxiniformes; family Myxinidae; genus Eptatretus; species Eptatretus burgeri. The sequence goes on along the minus strand of NC_140972.1, from coordinate 27,522,279 downwards.
AGAAGCTATTTGGGATTAGTCCAACAAAATACACGAATTGAAATGTATTTCTATCCCCTCTCAATGATCCCAGATGCTTAGTTATTGTTTTAAAAAGTCACAGTTCTAAAAGCACAGAAGCTTTTCAATTCTCAGTCACTAAGGTCTATATCGCTGTCTTCACTCTCGAAGTCAGAATCAAGTTCGCAGTTATCTGAAGAACATGCTTCAGGGTGCTCCATGACGGAGGGGGTGCTCTCTTCTTTGGGATTTTGAATGTTCCATAGTCTGGCTCCTCTTGGTCAATTAGACTGGACTGTTCCTGTTTGGAGGCAGTACTGGTCGGGGTATCATCTGCTCGGACAGCCTGGAATATTGTACCAGTTGTATGGTGGGTGGTTTGAGCTCCTGTTAGAGTCTGTTGTTTCCCGTCAGAGTTATCAAAAGTTATATGCACACTTTGCCCTGCAGTAAAACCTGGAGGAAACATCCTCTTATGCTCCATCGAGATGAACTTTGCCCAGATGTTATTGATATCACGAACATCCGTGTACGATACTCCAAGATGCCACATCGGTTTAGGAGTTGAGTGGCTTCCTTGCTGCCTGTTATCCTGTGAATGGTTAAACTCATAGCAACTCCTATTGGAGAACGCTCACCATTGACCAGTTTCTCCCAACTTTCAGCTATGGCAGAAATTTTCTCGGCTTCAACCCTAGCCCTAGAGGCAGTGGCATATCCAAATGTGTTTGTTGACCTCCTGGGATTGATTGACCAAGCAATGGCATTGCAAATACAGTGGAGTGGTCTGTGACTATCAAGTAGAGTAAACAGTTCGTCTGGTTCTAACAGCCATTTTACAGCCTCCCTCTGTGAAAGTTTTCGACGAATTAGCCTAGCAAATGCCTTGGTCAGATCAGATTCACGAAGTCCATTTCGTTGTAATGTAGCCGCAGAGTACGAAAGTGGATTGACCGCACTAGAGTGGACGACCAGCCGGTTTCCCAGCAAGTGAAAGTCAATGGCATCTCCAAATCTCTCAGTCAGGCATTTTTTCAAAGTATAGGTTTTTGAAATCGGAGGGTCCCTAACGTCATATTCTTCACTCATCTCCTTTATATCATCAATTAACTGTCAGAAAATAGGCATTCAGATCCTTGATGACCATACGTTGGAACAGTTTGAAAAAGCCATCCATGACCTCTGAAACTAATCCATCCTTCTTTGCTGGAAGCTTCCACTCATAAGTGTAAGTAAACTTATCATAGCAAGTCTTATGATAATACACATCCGCTGCAAAAACGTCATAGGACGCACCACTAAGAATTACATAAATTCTTTTTTGCGGCAGCATGCAACTTGTCAGTTTCATCATTTATTTTCACATCCCTAGCTTGCAGGATTTTTGATACTGCATTTTTCTCAGAACATCAGCCTGGACCACCTATATTGAAGGGTTTGCTGTCATCTGCTGTTTGCACATTGCAGATAACAAAACAGATTTTCTTCGTTGGAACGGATCCTCTACGTATCCTGTACGGGGGATTAGCAACATCTTCATTTGACTCATGCGAACCAGTTGTCCCTGAACTCGACGGCAGTAGTTTTTTGGATTGGGCTTCCTTTTGGGTGATTCTGTTTTGAAATGTGATTCTGCATTTCTCATGAACATAGACATCCTGGCCTGCACTAGAAAGACGCTGTGCAGCAGACAGGAATTCAACATAGGGTACCTGAGTACATAAACTCTGGTCAATTTTTACCCATCTTTCTGCCAGTGCTCGAATAGACTGCAATCCATCCTGAGTTAACTTTGAAGATGGCTCACCTTCATCGATACGTTCATTACACAGACAACACAACTGCAATTCATCACTCTCTAAACACAAAATTGGTGTAGATGCCATTGTGCAACAGTTTACACCTGTTCAAAAGCTGACATTGTCTTTATCTGAAGTCAAATGTGGATTCGCTGCATCTTCTCAGGAATCCTGGAATCTTTACCGCCTGTCCTGATGTTAAAGATTCTAAAATAAAAGGGAAGCTGAGGAAATATGACCATGGTGAGAGGGAAATACATAAATCACTTGAAACCTTTTTATACAGTAGAAAATAGTAAATCCAAAGTGACTTTGACTGGTGATTTGATATTATTGGTTATCGAATAAAAAGTTTGATAAAATTTGAAATTATGGGGGCTATCGCATTGCTATGTTGTCATTTCGACGTCAAGGAGACATCACAGAATAGAAATAAAGGGTTATTCTGGTCGTTTAGTGACATGTTTCTATCTGTTGGTAATACATTTATGGGGTGTAAAATGCACCAGAAAAAAAGTTTGCTGTGCATTGAAATATCTGGGGCAGCCATATTGGATTTTGGCTGCCATATTGGATTTGCGGCAAAATTCAGGGTGGCCCAGAAGCTTATTTGAAAGAGTATTTTCCAAAGTACATAAATCAGCAGAGAAAACCTTGACTGGAAAAAAGGGCAGTTTTTGCCTGGCAGAGACCTGTCTATTAGGCCTAAATACGCCGTGCGGCTTCCCGAAAAATAAAAACATATGTGACTGCAACATTGTGTGACCGTGGAAATACTGCGGCCGTCGTATAATTGCTAGTGGCCATATATTTTGAAGACCCCACGGCCGCCGTGGCAAATGTGACTTAGGCCTGAGGACGCTTAAAACTCGGTTGTCGAAATTCTGGTAAAAATTGGATGTTTTGGAGACGTTTTAAGATTGTATAAAAAATATTTCACTCGCCGCGTCACAGCTCGTCACGTAGTGCAGCGCGCTCGAGCAGAGGCGGCGTTGATCACGTAAAGGTTTTCCTTGTGCGTGCTGACGGTGTTTTCGATAAAGATGGTGTTTAAAAGTCATTTTTTATCCCAATAAAGGTTATCGTCGCATGCCTGACTCGCTAAGCTGTCAGATTATGTAAAGATTGTTGGTGGATGGCCGAATATTACGGTTTTGTGACTTTGATAAAATAATATTAAATAATTGCATGGAGAAATGGAGATTTTTGCTTCGATCGACGTTACGATTTTTGATGGTTTGGTACAGAATCATCGTAGAAACTTCTGGTTTGCGTCGCTACCTTCTCTGGAGACAGCTTTTATTAGACAAGGTCAGAGGTCAAGTTGACAATTTCGTAAGTATCAGTCTATGACTGCTTGTTTATTTATTTATTTTGAGGGTGAAAAACAGGGATGTGGTTAATACACCGGAAAATACGGTACTTTAATTTCAATAAAGGTTCAATGGGGTGGTGTACAAGGGTGCTGTTGCTGTTTCGGACTGCTTCTGGACTACTTCAACAGCACTAAACTTTTGGATCTTTCTTATTTTATTAAATAATCATTAAAATCATTATTTTATTAAATTTTTCTCTGTTTTCTCTGCAACCGCTTATCCGATTGACCCAAAATTTTCACCATAGGTGCGACGACTCATGTATGATGTTTTAATGATAACTATGATGTCATAGGTCACGTAGTGTGGCTGCCTAAGTGTGAAAAAAGGGAAAAGTAAGTGTGATTTTTTGATGACATCATAGGTGGCTTCGTTATGACGTCATAGGCTCCGTCGGTATCGTTTTTTTTTATCTCTCCCGATATCAATATACGATTATATAATGCTATATCAGTGTTAAAAAAACAAACAAAAAAAATTACAACTTTTTTTTAAAACGCAGGTAACAAAAATACGTAATGGTCTATTACGTATTCATATATGATGTACATATCATTGACGCACGGCAATTTTTCAACGTATTACCACATGGAGGTTTTTTTCCCCCATTATGAGAACGGTTATTTTACTTATTACTTCAACTTGTATTAAAAATTATTTTGTTTTAAAGAGAAATCAGTATTGATAATAATCAGCACAGGCCGTTATCCATCGCTAATGCTTTTTTCATAATTGCATACGTTGAATGCTTTTTCCAATCAGCATGAAAATTTTTGAGGGTCATCTCAGGCTAAATTGTTTGAGGAAAAAAAATTGATGCTGTTTTTCGGTCATGTGGTTCGGCAGCTATATATTTTTCACATAAAAACCTTAAAAAATCTTCTCTGAAATGGCTGACAGATCGAGGCGAAACTTTACAGGTATGATCGCCAATCCATGAGAAGCAAAAAGTTCTCCACCTGTGATGTCATAGGTCACATGGTTTGGCAGCTTTGATTTTTTTTGAATAATAAAGCTAATGAAACCTTCTCCAGAACAGCTTGACAGATCGAGAGGAAACTTCACCCACATGTTCCCCAAGCCTTGGGGATATCACGGTGTTCATGACTAATTCATAGGTCACATGGTCTGGTAGCTATATTGGATCGAATTAAAATCTTTAAAAAAATTATTTATCTTTAACCGCTTCATCAATCGACCGTGAAACTTCATAATTATGATTGAGTCGTCATGGGGAATATAATATGTTTTAAACTTCAACCTGATCAGATGCAGGGTTTGGCAGGCAGAATTATTTAATATTTTGAATCTGAGGTCAGGGATTTAAGTGAAAAAAATTTTTTCCCCCAAATGTATATACAGTAGATTAGGCGTAAGTCGGCAGCGTGTAACTCGTCACTCCGCCTAAGTTGGCAGCATCGAAAAAGTCCCGAATTTATCTAATGTTAAATCCCTTTAAATAAAGTCTGTAAGTCGTCAGATGTTGTCCGTTCCCGCATAATGGAAACTCAAGTAAATTACCACGCCTAACTCGTCACACGGAACTGCTGTCTCATGAGAAGCCCGATTTCATGGAAGCGTGATGCGCGCTCATTGGTGTACACTGTACACCAATAAGTGATAGGCTATTTATAACTGCACTGGGTTCAGCTCAGTCAGTGACCACGTTGATCGCACTGCAAGCAGGACAATGGCGACGAAGCATACGTTTACAACTAAAACCTACCAAGAAAAATACGACATTATCAAGTTTTGCGAGGCAAACCTACTGATGAAGAAAACAGACATAGCTGAGAAGTTCGACATCAAATGGCAGACATTGAATGATATCTTGAAGAATAAGGGCAAGATATTTGGACAAGTGGGAAAGATCGCGAGGCTGGTGGTAAGTGTGAAACGTGTGTCCTTTGAAGATGTCGATGATGCGCTCATCATCTGGTTTCGGCAAATGTCGGCTCAGCCAAATATTCGGTTGGACGGTGAAATGTTGCTGCTGAAGGCACGTAAATTCGCTGCGGACCTCGGGCATGATGATGCCGAGACCTTGCCGATGCACTGGATAGACAGATTCAAAGTGAGGTGGGGAATCGGCAAGGTCAAGAAGTGCGGTGAATCAGGCGACGTGGATTTGGCAGTGGTGCACAACTGGAACGATGGCATATTGAAAGACATCTTGGAAAGGTATCAGCCTCGGGACGTGTACATTGCCGATGAAACTGGGCTTTTCTGGCAGATGCTGCCAGAAAAGTCTCTGGGGTTCGTTGGTCATTCCCATCATGGTGATAAGCAGTTAAGATCCGTGTAACGTTGCTGGTTGGAGCGAACATGGATGGCACCGACAAGCTGCCTCTGTACGCAATCGGGAAAAGTAAGAATCCCCGAGCCTTCAAAAGTGTGAAGCACCTGCCTGTGGCCTACTCGGCGATTAAAAAGGCGTGGATAACTTATGCCCTGTTCGAACAATGGTTGGTGAAACTGAACCGTTGTATGTCACTTGAAAAACGCAAAATTGCGTTCGTAGTTGACAACTGCCCTGCTCACCCTGCATGTCAACTGGAGAACATAGAACTTGTATTCCTCCCACCCAATACTACCAGTCACACTCAACCAATGGATGGTGGTGTCATAAGAAACCTGAAACTTCACTACCACCAAATCCTTGCCACGCGTCGCCTGAATGCAGCAGATGAGGGAATCCCATTCAAATGGGATTTGCTGGATGCCCTGATAGCTGCCAAAACCGCATGGGGAAAGGTCTCCAATGCTACCATCGTGAACTGCTTCCGTTCGGTCGGGTTCGTCAATGCGGATCACAGCGCCCATGAAGTTGATGAGGAGAGCGATGACGACCATGGAAACCAGTTCCGCAACGTCTGGGAAAGACTCGCTGAAAAGTTTGGTTCAGACGTGATGCCCTCATTGGAGAAATACATCAACGTGGACGCTGAATTGGGCAGCACCCAACAAATGACTGATGCAGAAATTGTGGATTCTGTGAAGAACGTCTCCGACGATACGGGTGACGTGGACATTGTTGATCTCGAGGACTCAGGGGAGACATACATTCCAAACGCGCCTCCAATTATTCGGGAGGCATTCAGCGCCCTGGATGTGATGCGCCAACACTGTCTTTTGGTGGAGGATTGCCCAGACAACATCATGGAATACAATGACCGGTTTGAGTCTTTTCTCATGCACCAGATACCCAAGAGTTTGAGGCAGTCAAACATAACGGATTACTGTGCTCAGGAGTAAAGGATCGATCGAGCTTAGTGTTGAAGTCCGATCATAGTTTTATATTGGCTTGTTTTGTACATTACCGCACTCACTTCCACATAGGCATTGAGTGGTAGTCATCACCACGATGACTGTGTGTCATGTAATTTGTCGACATACCATCACCGATGGTATATGAGTTGTCTTACAGTTTTTCATTATCTTTACTTTTAATAAAGTGATTCATTAATTCCATCTTTGCTTGATCACTTTCCAACTCACCAATGAACCCCCACCCATGCCCTGAGGATTGTGTTTCCCTTTTGGTACAATGGCCTTATTTTTTTTGTGTTCGGAACACATTTGGAACACATTTTGTGTTCGCATACGAGCAAGTCGTCACATCCCTAAGTCGTCACTTTTTTCTCGGTCCTGATGGTGACGACTTACACCTAGTCGACTGTATTTTTTTGTGGGGGCCTAAAACACTTCCCTACACTGACTAAGAAATGGGGTCGGGGATCATTTAATGTTACCTTTCACAGAGTTACGAAGGCTTCGGTATTATTGAGCAATGTCTATTTATTTATTTTAATCACCAAAAATCCAATTTCAAAATTTTCAATCCCCCCAATCTGTCTTCTTAACAATCCTCTGTTTTGAACACAGGCATCATCCAAACTCATTGAAAGCGGGGCCTTGTTGTCCATCTCTGGAAAGGGAAGGGTGATCGCCAGGACTGCAGCAACAACCGAATGGGTGACGCTGCACTCAGTGCTGGGCAAGGCCTTTGCTCGGATAATTCTTAATTGGGTTCCCCACCATTTGCTTGAGCACCATCACCCAGAGCAGTCAGGCTTTCCACCAAAGAGGTCAACGATTGACCGTATCCTTGCACTTCGGGTCCTCACCGAACGCAGATGAGAGTTTCGGCACGGACTGTTTACAGCTGATGTTGATCTCTGCAAAGCGTTCATTTCAGTGAATTGTTGTTTCTGATCCATGCCCTCTGGAGGATTATTGGTCTTTGTGGGGTGCCACCAAAACTGATCAATCTGATGTCTGAACTCTACTCTTGTACTGAGAGTGCTGTGAGATGTGGTGATTACATCTCTGACTTATTTTCAATTGTTATTGGAGTTCAGCAGGGGTGTGTACTGCCCCCCACACTTTTCAGCGCTTGTATGGACTGGATTCTGGGGAGGATGTGGGAGAGATCAAGCTGCGGTGCATCGTTTGGGAATGTTAACATCTCTGACCTTCATTTCACAGACGATGCAGTCATCCTTGCGGAGACTTTGGATATCCTTTTGGGGGGTCCTCGAGGTGCTGAATGAGGAGTCTGAGCCGCTGGAATTACGGATTTCCTTGGTCAAATCTAACATCCAGCCTTTCAATGACATCTTGGATGCTGCTATTTTGTCTGTACCTGTTTGTTGTGTGGATGTTGAGGTCACGGAGAGATTCACTTTCCTTGGCAGTGATATTCATGTTTCTGCTGGCTGTGAGCCAGAGGTCAATTGACGTCTGGGTCGGACCTGGGGAGCCATGAATTTACTGGATCATGGGGTGTGGCACTGTTGGTACCTATGCAGGAGGACGAAAGTCCGAGTATTCAGGTCCTTGGTGCTTCCAGTTTTGCTCTACGGATGTGAAACTAGATTCTGACTATGGATCTGAGATGGAGACTTAATGCCTTCAGTACAAAGTCTCTTTGGAGAAACCTTGGCTATCGCTGGTCGGACTTTGTGTCCAACGAGTGGTTGCTGAGAGAGGCTCAAATGAGATTTGTTACCTGCATAGTCCGTGAGCATCAGCTGTTGCTGTATGGACATGTGGCTTGTTTTCCTGATGCTGATCCTGCTCACCAGATTCTCCCAGCGAGGGAGCCTTGTGAGAGGAGGAGGCCAATGGGCTGACCACGTGCCTCATGGTTGCAGCAGATTGATCAGCATCTCAAGGAGATGGGGATGGGCCAGGCATCTGCCTGGGGGATGTCGAGACTGAGGCCCCTGGAGTACTGGTGGAAAATGGACACCGACGCGCTGCTCCGGCGTATGCTTCCGTACCTGACCTCTTCAGGAAGTATGTTATTCATACTCCTAGGTCTCACTATCAGCCATGATCTTTCTTGGGCAAACCACATTTCAAATTTGGCATCTAATGCCAGTCACTGGGCATCCTCCATCATACAAAGTCCTTCCTTGGCACACCTAAACTCCTACATACCAACAAGGCTTTCACCGCAGCTTGATGGAGTATTGCTTGTCCTCTGGGCTGGCGCCCCTGCCTCACACCTTGCTCAAATTGATGCCATGGAAACCAAGGCCTTCACGATCATTTAATCTTGCATGATGAAGCTGAGTCTATGGGCCTATCATTTTCCAATCGCAGACAGGTCGGTGGTCTCTATCTTCTTCTGCCTCCTTTCTGGTCTTGCACCCTCTGCTCTTGCCACACTTTGTCCCCCCCAGTTTTCTGCGTGGCACATATGGTCCACCATCACCCCCGTTCTGGTGAAACTCCCAAAACTCAGAATTTCTGCTCACCTTCACTCATTCGTTCCTCTTTTTCCCCACCTGGAACCAACTTCCACATTCTCTTCAATCTCATTCCTCCCTCCAGGTCTTCAAGACAGCTCTTTTCCACCATCTTAAATTACTCCCCATAAAAAACCATGATTTTTTTTAACCCCTGTTAAGCCCACCTCCTTTCAAATTTCCAGGTTTTCCTTCCTGAGAGTTTACTTCTGCATCCATTTTGTCCACTTCATGCATTCTCCCGTACCTCTCTTTCCTTCCCACATCCCTTAATTGTCCAAATCTCCCGATACTTTGTCCTTCAACCCTGCTGTTGGTGTACCCCCCCCCCCCTTTCTATTGATCCTTTTGTTCTGGTGCATCCTGATCTATTCAGTGTCCTCGCTCTTCCACGAGCCTTGACTTTGTATACAAAAAAATGCTTTTGCATTAATTATGATCCTGAATTATTCTATTGCTCCACTACCACGCTACCAGGGAGTGCTTCTCGCTGTCTTTCGGTGGATAATTGTGTTGGATAGGTCAGCCAAGCAAAGAAACCTCAAGGACTGGTGTTTCACCTTTTGGGGTTCATCATCTTGGAGCTGGTTCCAAGTTGATATGACCAAAAGCATTTCCCTGAGGCCATACAATGCTGTATTAGTGCTGCTCTTATATTTGTATAAAATTTGATACGATGTGTTATCGTAGCCCAAGAGAAAAGTTGTCGGTGAGATTAAAATAGAATTAAGAGGAGGAAGGGGGTTAACATGCTCAAAGTGCTAAACAGCTTGCCTCGGAATATTTCCTTGTAAATCCGACCTCGAAATGAAAGCATCTTGATGGCACATGATATACTTCCTCGTAATTTGTCAGTGTGAGTAATCGGTGGATGCGCGGTAAAAAAGTGTCTGCAGAAGCATTCTTTTCGGGAAGTTAGTCCGTATTGTGTGTGACTTTCTCAGCTGCTCTTGCTAACCTTCATGATGATTGGGTAACCTTTATGATGCAGTGTTCAAAAGAGTGGAGTAAAACAAAACAGAAGAGGGTAAACATGTCAGGAAGAGAAAAATGGGGGTGTGGAGGGGGGGTGAAATGATGGGAAGGGAGTTTTTCAGGGTTCACAGATTTTCTCATGAAAATGCTTTGGTTTGAGGCTTCTCGATTTTGGGTTTTCTTTACCACAAGAAAAGAGCTCATTGCATCTTTGTCTGTAGTTTTGTTTCGGGTTACCAAATGACATTAAATTTTTATATATATTATTGTTTTTAATTTTAATGGAATTATCTTTCTATCCATTGCTAGAATTTCAGTTTTAACCAAACTTGGCGGTGCGAAGGTTCGAGCATCTGCTCAGAATCTGGGGGGGGGGGGGGGGGGTCGGCGGTTTGAATCCAACCACGGCCAAGTGTTACCAACGACTTTTGAAATGGTCTGAGCTGCCTCCTTGCTTGACTCTCAGCATTTAAAAAGGATAGAGTATTAACAAAGAACAATAGGTTGGCAACCTTGGCACAGACTTCATGGGCTGAATGATATCCTCCTGTGTTGAAGTTCCTTGAAAGGAAACTCATACTTATTTATTCAACTACCTTACACGAGATCAAATTAAATTGAATCTACTGTCACCTTTCCTTTTCCCCACTCTCCGAACACATTTGCAGACAACTTGACTGGCGGCCACAAAAACAGCATGGTTCTGTTTCCAAAGAAGCAGAATCTGTTGGTCGAAAGCGACACGAGAAGGTTGTTGTTCTCCGGAACTTTTTCCACCCAACGGACTTTGAGGTATGGATTGATAGGCACTTGCTTGTTTTTGGTCTAACGGGTAGAAACACAAAAGCAAAGATTATAATTTACGGTGATTTTCTTTAATCGCGTGTTTACACAATTTTTTTCATTGGGTTATCCAATGAGTACCAGCAGAAATGGTTTGGTACTCACGAAGAAAAAAAATGTCAGCTTCGAGCATGCTCGTCTGCTTTCCCAAGCACCTCTCAGCTGGGTATGCATCTCCCTCCTCTGTAAGTCCTCTCTCAGAATGTTCGCTCCAGACGAGACATTCACAAGCCGCTCTTTCTTTCATTCCGTACACTCCTGAAGCTCCTCTTCTTCCTCCTTGCTTGCGTGTTCTCCTTGGATCTATTTTTTTTTTAGATCCTTGTGGAGGATCTCTAAGTCTTACTCACGTTGTTGTTCTTGTGGACTTTTTTGTTTCACAGCCTACAGTTTTCATCGAAACTTCCTGAAACTTGGCATATATATGTAAAAATATCCTGTGCAGACAGTAACCATCTCCGATTTTGAAAATTCCTCCGAGAAAAAAAGTTATGACGTCAAAATATCTCCGCTAATGGAAATCGCCGAAAAAATTATCTCCGAAACTTGGCAAGCTTTTTGAATTCTGTTTGCGGGAATCGAACAGGGCATTAGCAGAGATGAATTACCGCACATATGATACATCACTATGACGTCATATCAATTTTTATGACGTCATTCCTCTTTTTTGACGTTTTTTGTTTCATGTTTCACAACCTACAGTTTTCATCAAAACTTCCTGAAACTTGGCATATACATGTAAAAATTCCCTGCGCAGACAGGAACCATCTCCAATTTTGAAAATTCCTCCTAGAAAAAAAAGTTATGACGTCAAAATATCTCCGCAAATGGAAATCGCCTAAAAAATTATCTCAAACTAGGCAAGCTTTTTGAATTCTGTTTGTGGGAATCGAACAGGGCATTAGCAGAGATGAATTACCACACATATGATACATCACTATGACGTCATATCAATTTTTATGACATCAATCCTATTTTTTGTTTTTTGTTTCACAGCTTACAGTTTTCATCGAAACTTCCTGAAACTTGGCATATATATATATGTAAAAATACCCTGCACAGACAGTAACCATCTCCAATTTTGAAAATTCCTCCTAGAAAAAAAGTTATGACGTCAAAATATCTCCGCAAATGGAAATCGCCTAAAAAATTATCTCAAACTAGGCAAGCTTTTTGAATTCTGTTTGTGGGAATCGAACAGGGCATTAGCAGAGATGAATTACCGCACATATGATACATCACTATGACATCATATCAATTTTTATGACGTCATTCCTATTTTTTGACATTTTTTGTTTCACAGCTCAGAGTTTTCATTGGATCTTCGTGAAACTTGCCATGTATATGCAGAAAGCCCACGCGCAGGCAGTAACCATCTCCGATTTTGGAAATTCTTCCAAGAAAAAAAGTTGACGTCATAATATCGCCGCTAATGGAAATTGCCTATACCATTATCTCCGAAACTAGGCAAGCTGTTTGAATTTTGTTTGCGGGAATCAAGCCGGGCATTAGCACAGATAATTTATCGCAAACCTGATACATCACAATGACGTCATATTCGTTTTTATGACGTCATCATTAAGAGGACGAGGATCTCAGCTCATTCGAGCTTGTTTATATTATTAGTTATAAAGCTACACGATAACTTGTAAATTATAATGTTATCATTTATAAACTTAATTTTGAAATCGCAGTGTATCAATTATCAGAATTATCATTGAAGAATCTTATCTGCACTAGCTAAGAAAACTTTCCATCAAAAGCATCTGTTGTGCGAGGTACCCTTATGAGCTTTCGGAGCATCTTTGAAGGACCAGCATTTAGTTTTTTTTTTAAACCGTGCACGAGTCCCTGAGTACCAGTGATGTGAACCCCTAGTTATAGTATTAATGTCAGTGTGTGTGTGTGTGTGTGTGTGTGTGTGTGTGTGTGTGTGTGTGTGTGTGTGTGTGTGTGTGTGTGTGTGTGTGTGTGTGTGTGTGTGTGTGTGTGTGTGTGTGTGTGTCCTCCAAAACCTTGAAACCTAACGGCCTGAAACTTTGCATGCATACTAAGGGAACTCCAAGGGAGTGCATGAATGAAAATTGGGTGTTTGGGTTAATTAAAACACCCCTTTTGAACATAATTAACAGCCTTATGTAATTATCATTTATCAAGACTTCGTCATTGGTCAGCCTGCTCACCGTCGCAGGGGCCTTAATTCTCCATTTGTTTTTTTTGGCCGTCTGAAAAAGCCTTGGTGATTTTTCACGATTTACTCTCACGGACTAATTAAAGTGTATAATCGAAATATGATTTCGGTTTTGAGGATCGGATTACGTGGATTCAATAACTTTTGAAATCTGGAGTGAAATCTGTAAATGTAAAGAAATCGGTGATGTTTTGGTTTTTGCGGGTATGTCCCATTACCGATCTGCTTGCTATCGCTTGCCAAGCCTGCTGTTCCTTCTCAACCGTTTTGTTGAGGTGCTTGCTTGAGTGCTTAAGCTGCTTGGCAAGCGCCCTACAGTCGAAAACGGTATTACACATGCAGTTTGTGTCCCGATCAGGGGTGTAGTTGGCAGTTGTTGCAAGCATGAAGAGGTATGTAGACAACACACACATGGTACAAATGGGTAGATTTGGGTTTGTAAAGGGTCTCTGTGGGGTATGTGTGCGGGCGTGCCTGCATGCTTGGTTACGTGTATGCGGGTTTCGTGTTGGCACGTGAACTGACTTGCACCCAGGCCCGTGGTGCTGTGGTAGCCACTACGCAGCCATCTTGTGAACCATGTGCTTCGGCAAGCGGGGAGTGAACGTGCTGTGGTGCTGAAGCCATGTGGGACATGCGGCGCCACAGGCGTCGAGAGGGGGGGGTCAGGGGGGTTGGTGCCCAGATTCATTGAGGGGCCCGAGCTTCTCCTGCAATTTTTTTTTTAAAGAGCACAGTGAAACCCCTCATTGGCTCATCCTCAGTTCCTCATCGTTACATTTAAACCCAGAAGATGATTTTTGCTTTCCTTGCCGGAAATAAAACAACATTTACCGGTTTGTGGTACACTTTCAAAATTTACAGAAAATGGTTAGTTACCAGAAATATTCATTAAAAAGATATGGGTTTATGTCCTCTTTGTCCAAAAAAAATTATTAACCATCTTCTCACGTATTTTTTTGCTGATCTTATGGAGAAATAATGTTTAACAGTCGATGGTGCGAATTGACTCGATCAGTCCAAACGTTCTGCTATCTCCTTTATTTTCGATCATACGGCTAAATAAAAGTGATCATTTCTTTTTCTCGGTAAAATATTCAGGTAAATGACACGGATAAATAATAATTTTGTCCTTGTGTGCATTTTATTACCTCTGCCACCGAAGGTGAAGGAGGTTATTTTTTCACCCCTTTCTGTCTGTTTGTTTGTTTGTCTGTTTGTATACAGTATATCTCAAAAAGTTGTAGATGGATCGAGATGAAATTTTGTGGACAGGTTGAGTGTGTGACAAGGAAGAATTGATTCAAATTTGGTGAAGATCCGGATTCGGATCTGATAATTTTTTAAGTAATTCTTCACCATTGAGAGATCGGGCTCAAAACCAATATATAGCACGATATCTCAAAAAGTTATGGACAGATTCGGTTGAAACTTGGTGGACATGTTGAGTGTAGCAAGGACGAATTGATTCATTTTTGGTGAAGAACTGAACCTGAATCTGGATACGAGAATTATTTAATTTTTGAAGTGATTCTTCACCATTGAGAGATTGGGGCAAAAACGATATAGTACTGTATAGCAAGATATTTCAAAAATGTATTGGGCCAGATATGTTCTCATGGATCAGGCATTACGTGGAGGAGGGACGTGCTCTACCGAGTGCCCTTCTAGTTATATACTGTTTCGGGCCATTTGTCTGGACCATTCCATGATGCTTTGGACAATTGGACTGTACTGTATGTTCCGTATTCTGCAACATGTATGAGGTGCACCAGTTTCAGGTTCGTAAATTACACTGTATTTGTTTTTAATTCACAGTTTTGTCCACGGACAGACACCAACTTCAACTTGGATAATAGATTTGTTGATACTTCATTTATTTACTTTTCAACACACACTGTGAGCTAAAAAATCTGCTGCTATGATTTTGCTTTATTTGTGAGCTCGTTGCTACTCTAATTTAGGATCTTCATTAAAGAAAGTTCCTTCAAATGTTGTAAAAGGGAGTGATGGGGGCCCCGAGGTTGTTTGCCACAGGGCCCGTGCTGGCTCTCGACGCCCCTGCGTGGCGCAGTGCAGATGTGAGGAAAGTTGAGCGTGCTGGTGAGAATCCATGCTTGTGAAAGGATGAGTATATCGCCAGTGAGCATGGACCGTGAGGGGGTTGTAGGAATGTGTATGGGGGCTGTTAAGGACTGACAGAGTAGTTTTGAATTAAAAATGGCTTTCCCAGAGTTTAGCATGTACCAATCCGATTCGGAGTGAGGAGACCATGCATGCAGACAGGTAGGCCTTTGCCAGGTAGACAGCATGGGTTTGAAATGTTCCAATCTGGTTTTATGTGGAACCCGGCAGTTAAAAAGAAAAAGTTGCTGTTTGGGCGCATTTTATTGCCCTGGTACGCTGCCTTACCTTCCCCTTATGCTGCCTTCTCTAATTCTTCCCTCATACTGCCTGCGCTTCCCTTCTCCTCATGCTGCCTTCCCTTCCCGTCCCCTTATGCTGCCTTCCCTTCCCCTCCCATCATGCTTACCTCCCAAACCTCACTTTGTTCAATCCTGTACAAATGCCGAAAGACAGGACCACTACCCCCCCCCACTTCCCCTCAAGTCCCCTTACCAGATGTAAGGCGAACCCCCACCCATTCTCCACAAGTTCCTTGACCTAATGCGAGTTGTGGACACCCCATTCCTCTCCTTTTCCCTTTTCCTCCTTCTCTCTCTCCCCCATCCTCCTCACTCCTACCCCTCCCGGAGTGTATAGCGACATTTGATGAGATGTCGCTCTCCCCCCCCTTTTCCTGGCTCCCCCTTTCCTCACCACTCTCCCTCCCTCTTTCTCCCCCCACCCCTCAGTAATATTCCCACCAGTGAAGCGACAGGTTGTATAAAACAGAGCGAGTAGAGAAATTAAATTGATCATTGAAACTTGCCCGAAACCCTAATATATACATTTATAAATGTCCATGTCTTAAAATATATTGTAAGCTCAGTTTAAACATTGTTAAGACTAACAGTGATACAGTATGTTTGATCAAACATGAATTGTGATGAATCATTCATTCATTAACCAGAAATAATAAGACAGTAAAGGGAAAACTGTCATGGTTAGAGCGGACTGCTCCGAGTCTGTCTGGAAAGACAGCAGTTCAAACCCTGGCCACGTCATAACAAAGATTTTTAAAATGGTACATGCTGCTTCCTCGCTTGATGATCAGCATTTAAAAGGTTAAGAGCACGGACAATTCCCAAAGGTTGGCATCGATGGGGAGGAGGAAATTCATCACCTGGAAATGCCCTGCTGAGTGTGGTGAGAAAGGCTGTGCCATATGTTGTGACGTTGCTGGAACATAGAGTACCCCAGGAAGTAACGGCACTTCCCCCATGCTCAGTAGCTGTATTTGGTGTGTGTGTGTGTGTGTGTGTGTGTGTGTGTGTGTGTGTGTGTGTGTGTGTGTGTGTGTGTGTGTGTGTGTGTGTGTGTGTGTGTGTGTGACAGAGAGAGACACACAGACAGAGACAGCTCCACTACAAGTTGTAGATCTTGCATAAAAAGTCTTGCTGGGACTTTATCAAAGAATTGATGAAAGTGATGAATTAATTAAAGAACAGTAATATAATAATATTATTTGACATGACAAGTATAGCCATCATGCGTTGGGGTTGAAAACAAGAATTAATGATAATTTGGGCACAAAATTTGCAGTGTGCCATTTCAGTACATGTAACACATGGGATGGTTCACAGGCCTTGGTATGGACAGATTAGTGAAGAAATAGCTGAAATATCAAACAATACACAGTAACAAGTGCTAAGGTTCATGCTGCAAAATCCACAATGACAGTCGAGAATTTTGGCAATATTACAGTCTGACAGGATGGTACACAGGTAGTGTACTTACCTTTGAACTGCCTCGTCTGGCTTTGATTCCCGATCCGACTATAAACTGTCACCTTGGTACTTCACAGGCAGGGCGTTGCATCACAAAGTGTGCCGCCACTCAGATTGACGTTAAGCTGGATGTCCCCTCTGCTAGCAATAGTATATTATAGATCCCACTGTGTCCATGAAAAGGAGATGAGCTATCACCAGCACCCAGAACAAATTACAAATTCCTGCCACCTTTAGTCGAACGTCAGGCCTTGCCAGCCGGTTCATGAAAGACTATGGGTCAAAAACATTCCCTGGCCGATCTCACAAGAAGTTGGGAATAATCTGAGTTAGTAATGTCGTAGTAGTAGTAGTAGTAGTATGCCTGGTGTTGGCTTAATTGTTAGGTGGGCTTGGGATCCTAGGATCCTGAGTTCAAATCACACTCGGCTGTTGAATTAATACCAGGTGGGGTTGACTCTGCCTGTCATCCTTCCGAGGTCAGCAAAATGAGTGCCAACTTGTTGGTATCCTGTGTTGGAGTGGCGACCTGTCCAGCATTGTGCCCAATCGCCAAGGAGACTGCTTAGGCAGCACCAACGCTCTGCAGAGTATTGTCCCAATGGATGGAGTAATAGTAGTAGTAGTAGCAGTAGTAGGAGTATTTTGGCAAGTTTGTCGCACAGTGTTCTACTCCAAGAAAACTGTCGTATTAGATGAAGCACCTATTTAAATTGAGAAGATGTAAAACTGAAAAGGAGATTTATTTACCAGCATAAACCATTTGGATTTGAAACGAGGCCAAACTTTTTGGTATGTAGCTGATGCAAGCCAAGTACATAGCTGATAAAAATCATTACAAACGCTTGGATTGAAATTGTTTACATTACTATATTTGGTAGGTTTCACAACCTCTGGGATGTCAGTCCAATATCTTTACCACTAGACGAGACCAACCATCATGCCCACTGTATTCATAGAAATGTACTTTTTGTCTGTGGTGTAAGTGCACAAAAAAGAGAAAAGTAAATCCCTTACCCAACTTTAAAACACAAACAATATTAGAGACCTCTTCCTGTTTATTTTTGTTTCCATTTCCTCTTTTCACCAGGAAGATCCTCTGGTACTGAATGAGATACAAGAGGACCTGAGGTCGGAATGTGAAAAATACGGAGATGTCAGAAAAGTCATCATATTTGATGTAAGCTTTCACTTCGGTCGGCTTTGATTCTGAGTCGTCACCCATGATATGAACTCTACCCATAGCGCTAACCTGTTGCCCTTCCATTCTTAGCGACATCCGGACGGTGTGGCTTCGGTATCCTTTGGCATTGTTAACCAGGCAGACATCTGCGTGGCCGCTCTCAATGGCCGTTGGTTCGCTGGAAGACAGCTTCAGGCTGCACTCTGGGATGGAGTTACTGACTACCAGGTAAATTTTATTTCCTTTCATTTATTTTGAGTTATGCAATACCTTTCTGGCAAAAAAAACCAGGGTTACGTGCAAGAAGCAAAAACATACCTACTGCATATAATTCAAAACATACCTATTGCACTGGAAAAAGTGGGGACAGGAATACTGTACTACTGTTAATGGTGTAGACTTGTAATATCCTCCCCGACCTGGAGGTGGTGCTACACAATACACATTCACTTGGAGAATTTGCATCCCTCCTTCTCACCTCAAGACCACTGGCAAAGATAAAAACACCCCTATACATTAATTGGGGTCATGCTGATCCTCTATAGCAAGACTGGATGTCATCAGCCCAGAACTGTAGGAGGAGTTGTGTGACAAACAAACACCGGTCCGTGAATTGCAGTGAGGATTCACGTGGCCTTCTTGACCTAATGCCTTAATACAAGTGTTGAAGCTCATGGAAGAGCAGACAGAGGACAAAGGCTTAATAGACGGGCAAAGCACAAAAGAACAAACCACAAGTGAAGACTAAATGAAAAAGGAAACATCCCTCGGTTATTGCATCAAGTTCCTCGAGGTGGGTGGGACTTGGTGTCCCTAGAGGGCAGGGCTAGGAATTGTGGGCAGGATTTGCATGCTGGTCACAGTATGCATAACAGGAACCTCACACAAAGAGTAAGTGTAATCGGAATCGGACAGATATCGTGCTTCGTTATTAGACCTGTCATGTTGCAAATGTACAACATATTTCTTCAGACACTCAGGACATTTTCATTCCTTTTAGTTTTTCTGCTGTCGTGTGCTCAAGTATTATGGAACAACCTTATAACATGATGGTTTTGAGAATTTTAAAAAGGCAACTTTATAAATTTATTATGGTTTAAAGAGGTTTGCTTCAACTATATCAGACAGTGGGAAAAACATGAAGTGGAAAAGAATTTTAGAAAGTGAAGGGGGAGGAGAGGAATGTCGGTGCCTGGTGAGAACATTGGAAGTGAATCAGACAAAGAGTAGACACTTCTCAAAGATGCATAGAAAGCATTGACAAGGGTGACATAAAGGCGAAACAATTGGTCGGAAGAGAGGGGTGTGGTTTGGGGTTGAAGAAGCAACCATATCTATGTATATTTTAGTCCACCATGGAAGTGAGGGGGAGAACCCTGGCAAAAAGCTTTTTGCATTAACTACAACAATGCTTTGTGCTTTAGACTCAGTCAATTACAGTGGTGACAGAAGAACAGTGGATGGTCCAAGCAAAATAAATAAATAAATAATTATAAAGAAAGACCAGACTCGGTGGGGTAGTGGTGAGAGCATCCGCTCTGCGTCTGGGAGGTTGGCGGTTCAAACCCTGGCTGAGTCCGAGCAAAGGACTAAAAATGGTACGTGCTGCTTCCTTGCTCGACACGTACATTTAAAAGGATAGAGCATGGACAAACAACCATATGTTGGCAGCCATTGCACAGGCTGGGCCCTCTGCATCAGGGAAAACCTTCAGATGGCTTAATTGCCAGACATATTAGCGCTACATAACTGCTGTGGATTATTATAATTTTTTCTTTATTATTATTTCAGTAAACTCTTTATGTGACAAACCCAAGGCAGTACTGTCTTGCTTATAAAGCCATTGAGGCTGACAGGAAGGCCAAGGGGTACGCCTGAGTTTGAATCCAGATCCAGATATAAACTGTTATCCTGGTGTTTCGCAGGCAGACCATTCATTAGTGTGTGTGCCGTCCCTCAGATGGACGTTAAACCGAGTGTCTCGTCTGCCAGCATTAATTGGTGGACATTAAAAATCCCTCGGTGTCCTTTGTGAAGAGTAGGCGAGCTTTCACCAGCACCATAAAAATTTTTCCAAATCGCTGCTGCAATCTTCAGGGAGCGCTGCTTCAGCGGCACAGCTGAGCTCCCAGGAATGATGCAAACAGCAGCCACAAGCTGCATACAAAATGTTTGTTTTTATGAAGCCACTCTTTGAAAATCTAAGAAAGGTCTTTTTAACTTTATATAGATGATCTGATTACTGCTTGATAGTTCTTCACAAAGTGAGACAGAGTATCTTGTAACATATGAAATAATAAGACAGTAAAAGGATAATAGGAAGTTATCAGCCTCAAGAGACTGAAAACACACCTTGGAAATCAGTCAAGACTCGACTTCCTATTTCCTGCTCTCTTGGAAATTACAAGTCAAATTATTTGAGGGTGAGTGTTCCTGCTTGAGTAGTTCATTTCCTGAATCTGTCAACATGAGCACAGTTTTCGAGGCACTGGGGAGCTGCTCATTCAAACAAATGGATAATCAGGTTTGTGGTGCACTACATGGTGGCGTATGAACTTGATTTTTTTTAACGCTTTAGATAAATGGCAACTTCCTGAGTGTACTTGATGCAAAGTATGGCAAACATCTTGGTGAGATTATTGTAAGCCTGATTCATGGACACATGGGCAGACTGTTGCACAATATTTCCACCAGAACTTTAATGGTTTTCTGGCTTAACTTGTGCTATAATGATGATTGCATATGATAATAATACAAATCGATGTTCAAATGTGGTACTGAAATGCAATAACATTGAGCAGAACTTAGTGCCTTCAAAAGTATTCACACCCCTCAATTTTTGTCACATTTTGTTCTGTTACCTCCTGAATTTACAATGAATTTAATTTAAATTTGTTGTCAACAATCTACACCAAAATACCCCATTATGACAAAGTGAAAACATGTTTCGAGTTTTTTTTACAAATTTATTAAAAATGAAAAGCTGAAATGTCTTGTTAATAAGTATTTAACCCCTTTGCTATGACACTCCAAATTCATCCAATTTCCTTTGATCATCCTTGACATGTCTCTATAACTTGATTGGATTCTACCTTTGGCCAATTTAATTGATTGGACATGATTTAGAAAGAAACACACCTTTCTATAGAAGGTCCCAAAATCGACAGTGCATATCAGAGCAGAAACTCTACCAAGAAGTCCAAGGAACTGTCCATAGAACTCCCAGGTATAATTGTGAGGAGGCAAAGATCTGGGAAAGGGTATAGAATAATTTCTAGTGTTAAAGTTCCCAAGAGCACAGTGAGCTCCATCAATAGGAAATGGAAAGAATATCAAACTACCCAGACTCTTCCTTGAGCTGGCCATTCAACCAAACTGAGCAACTGAGCAATAAAGACCTTAGTCAGTGAGGTGACTAAGAACCCAATGACCACTCTGACAGAACTCCGGAGTTCCTTGGCTGAAATGAGAGAACCTGCCAAAAGGACAACAATCTCTGCAGCACTTCACAAATCTCGCTTTATGGGAGAGTGGCCAGCCAGAAGCCACTCTTGAGAAAAAGGCACATGACAGCACACCTGGAGTTTACACAAAGGCATGTGAAAGACACTGAGAGCATGAGGTAAAAGATTCTGTGGTCTGATGAGATAAAAATTGAACTCTTTGGCCTGACTGCAGAGCGCTATGTCTGGCAAAAACCGTGTGTACTGGTATAGAGGCACAGCATCAGCAGTACAGCTGCACTCCAACAAAATGATAACGACCTGGCAGCCAAGCTGCCATATGCAAGAAGAAGAAGAAAATGGATGGAGGTCCTCAATGCCAGACAAGAAATCCGAGCCGTATCCCTGGACATATCACGTGCTTTTGACACAGTCTGGCACCCTGCACTACTCACCAAACTCTCTTCCCATGGTATTCAAGGCCATCTCCACTTATGGCTCGCAGACTTCCTCTCCTGTCGCAGTCACCGTGTAGCCCTAAATGGAGTTCTTTCATCCCCTCTTCCTGTGCAGGCTGGAGTTCCTCAAGGTAGCATTCTGGGCCCTGTTCTTTTTCTGGTTTTCATCAATAATCTCTCGGACTCTCTGGAAAATCCTCTATACCTCTTTGCCGACGACTCCACCCTCTGCCGTACCATCTGTCATCCTTCAGACCGGCAAGCAGCAGCTTCTTCGCTCACTGCAGATCTGGATAAAATCACAAACTGGTCCAACACGTGGAATATGTCTTTCAATCCAGACAAATCTCACACTCTCACTATGTCTCTTCGAAAGGACCATTTAGAAACCCCCCCATCCACTTTCTCAACAATCCTCTGGAAGAAGTCTTTTCTTTCAAGCTTCTGGGTCTCACTATCTGCCATGACCTTTCCTGGGAAAGTCACATTTCCAACCTCGCTTCAAAAGCCAGTCGCCGACTGGGAATCCTCCGTCGTGCAAAGTCCTTCCTCGGCCCTCTTGAGCTCCTGACCACTTACAAAGCTTTTGTCCGTAGCCTGATGGAGTACTGCTCTCCCCTCTGGGCTGGTGCTCCTGCCTCCCACCTTTCTCAGCTTCACGCTGTCAAAACCAGGGCATTTAAGATCATCGGCATCTCCCGCAATGAAGCTGAGTCTTTGGGCCTCTCACTCAATCACCGCAGGTTGGTCGGTGGTCTTTCTGTCTTCTACCGACTCCTCTCCAGCCTTGCCCCCCCTGCTCTCTCTGCGATTTGTCCCCACCACATTTCCACAGGGCGCTCAAGGTCTGCCAACAACCCCCTTCTGGTAAAACTACCAAAATCACGAATCACTGCTCATCTTCACTCTTTCATTCCTCTTTTTTCCCACCTTTGGAATAAACTTCCTCACTCTATTCTTTCCCATTCTTCCCTCCAGGCTTTCAAAACAGCTGTTCACCACCACCTCTTATCTTCCCCCATCCAAATCCTCGATCTTTTCTACCCCCGATAATCCACCCAAGCCCACTTCCTTCAATTCCCCTGCTTTCCTTCCAGAAAGTCCCTGTAATGTCCATCTTCTCTTCGCCATGTTCCCCGTCCCATCCCCATCCCTCTCCCTTCCACAGTTCACCTAATGTGTCTGTTCCCACTGTTTTGTCCCTTCCACTCCCGCCCCTCTTGTCTCATGCCTCCTTGCTGTGAGTTGTGCGTTTGCTCTCATACGAGCCTCGACCAAGGTATACAAAAAAAAAAAAAATCTGCGAAGAATGGTAGAAATCCCCAAATCCAGATGTGAAAAGCTAATACAGACACATCCAAGAAGAATTGAAGCTGTAATCTCTGCCAAAGGTGCTTCTTCGATGTCTAGATTCAGGGGTTAAATACTTATTGACGCAAGACATTCCAGCATTTCATTAATAATTAATTTGTGAAAAATTCTAAAAATATGTTTTCACTTTGTCATTATGGGCTATTTTGTATCGGTCAGTGACAAAAATTTAAATTTAATTCATTTTAAATTCAGGCTGTAACACACCAAAATGTGACAAAAGTCGAGGAGTCTAAACACTTTCTGAAGGCACTGTATATCTTACATTCAACTGTATGCACTTAGCTTGGACAAATTACTTTTTTGTTTGTAACCACAGACTGATTAGGAGGTTTAAGCAAAGGAAAAAGTACAACTACCAACTTCAGAGAAAAGTCTATGAAATAAAGTTGTCAGATTGTTATGGAAAGTTCAACCAACTCCCTCAATCTTCTTCTCCCTTTCCAATATCCAGGCAACCATTCTCACTTTCTACCCCATCTTCCTTTCCTGCAGGTCGAAGAAACGGCTAGAGAGCGTGAGGAAAGGCTGAAGACCTGGGGCAAATTCCTTGGGGACAGTGAAAAGGAAGAAAAGCCAAGAGAGAGTGAAACGGCTGTCACTGTACAAAAGGAAGAGTCGGGAAAAGATGGGGAAGTAAAAAGTATAGAAGAGCGAGAAGATGGTGAAGGAACTATGGAAAGCAAGAACACAAATGAAGAGAGGTTGGAGGACAAATGACGATGAGGAAAAGTGATGGGTTAAAATTTCCAGCTATATAATCTAATCGTCATTCCATGACTTCCATAATCTTTGCTTCTCCCTCCGTTCTTCCGGTAAATCTGTTTTTTTAAACTTGCTAAGTAAGTTTTGCTGCCAAGGTTTGTTCATCTTATTTTTGAATAACTGTGTTGTGCGAAAAGTATTAGTAAACAATGGTTTGCAGAATCATTGCGTCGAGTTGGTTCATTCTTGCTGCAGGTCCACCAGCCACTTCTTACGATATCCCTGCAGTTCAGGCCATAAATCATCAAAAAAAAGAATAATCTTACAAACGATGCCATGATGCCATTGTTATGATATAGTGGTCACTCGTTCATCGAGCCAATTTGATTACAGTAGTCATGTTAGCAGAGCACCAAAATAATAGAATTTTATAAATTGGCTATTAATGTACTTATTTATGATTGTCACAATCTAATATGCCCTGATTTTTTTTTTTAACCATGATGTGCCTTAAGAGCTTAAAACTTCTGAAATAATTGTTGTAGACACTGCACTGCTTAGTAACATTCCCAACACACAGTGCAGCCACCAGTTTACAAAAGGTCTATCCCCCACTTCACCTTCCCGGTTTTCAAAAAGTTGCACAACTTCTTCTTCTTCTTGTATGTGGCAGCTTGGCTGCCTGGTAGCTGTCATTTTGTTGGGGCGTTGCTGTGCCGCTGACGCCGTGCCCCTAAACCAGAACACTAGCACTCCATTTCGCCGACCTCGGAAGGATGACAGGCTAAGTCAACCCCACCTGGTGTTAATTCGGCGGACGACGGGGCTCGAACTCAGGACCCTAAGATCCCAAGCCAGCCGCTAATCCAACACCAGGCTTTGTTGCATAACTTAAAAGCCAAAGACTGCATGACACCGTTTTAACCTTTTGAGTGCTGATGTATATCTCATTGCTAATCACTTTTTTGATGGAGTAATGTTTGAAAGTGTCGTAATTAAGTTTCAGTTCCGAAAAGCTTTGATTGAAATGTCACATGACAACATCTTTTTCTAAGTTTCCCAGAAATATGCAGAACAAGACTCTTCAGGATTGACATAAGGCAAGAGATCTTGTGAATATGAAATGTTTGTAGGAAACAGGAATAAAACCATCAAGGACTAATCACATAGCTTTGTTAAACTCTGCCACAGCGATTTGAACACAGTGTACACCCTGCTATCTAGTTTGGCTGAATCACACATTCTCTGCCACCAGACAATAGAGTGACATAGCACCATGTATACATATAATTAAGTAGGGGGAAGGAAAGGAATAAAAGAATTTAAAACGAGTAATAAAACACAAAATGGATTTAGGGGAGGGAGGGAGATAGAAGGAGGAAATCACCTGAGTGGTATGTTTGATCCTATAATTGAACCACACAAAGGGTTTTGGAAAATGGCAGGAACAGTATTCAGACGTGAAAAAAACATTAAGCTTTATATTTTATAACAACTAGCGGAGTAACCTCCCTATGGGTGATCTTGTTCCAAGTATGCAACACGTTCTTCTGACACATACCTTATTTTGGCAGTGTACAGGCAACTGACAGGTCTGTGGAGACAAAAAAAATTAATAACCCAGGTTACGTGCAAGAAGCAAAAACATACCGACTGCTTATAATTCAAAACACCTCACTTCACTGGAAAACGTGGGGACAGGAATTTTGTACTGCTGTAAATGGTGGAGACTTGTAATATCCTCTGCCTTGACACTACATGATACACATTTACATAAAGAATTTGCACCCCTCCCCTTGCCCCGAGAAGACCAACGGCAAAGATAAAAACATCCCTGTACATTAATTGGGGTCATGTTGATCCTATGTAGCAAGTCTGGATGTAATCAGCCCAGAACTGCAGGAGTAGCAGCATGACAAACACACACACACAAACGCCGGTCAGTGAATTGTAGTAAGGATTTAAATACTGTGACGGTTGTCAGTCGCTAAGCAATCTGCCGGCGTCCGGAGTCATCTGTATTTGGTGACCTCAGTGCCGGGCGTTCGGGAGGGACCCGAGTGCTTTCCCTTGTGTCAAGCCTCAAACCCCAGATCCACAACAATATGTATGGCTTCGCACCGCTTACAGTGAGAAAGGGGGTCTTGCAAGTTGTAAAAAAAGGAGAAGCCAATATGGCACTTTTGAAATGATGTAATCCACCCCAAAATGATCAATGCGCAGAAAGTTGGCGTGTTTGGGCCGAAATAAAATGGATTATGTGTCCAGGATAAGGATTGTCACTTGGAATCGCTTGCTGAGCTTCTGAAAGAAGCAAAAATACTTGGAAAAGTACCTGAGAGAAAGGACTGTGCCTCTGCACAATCAAAGACTTGCAGAACGTTCTCATTTCGCTGAACGGGCACCTGCTCGTCCTGCAAACGACTGACCTACTGACCATGTAGGTCAGTGCAAGGCCTGAGTGGAGGGACGTGTGTTACATAACCCACCCCCCCCCCACTGCCCCCACCTCCCCCCGAGATATGTCCTTGTGAAAAAAGTTTGAATTATACATTTTGCACCAACATCGACAGGTTAAAAGTGCCTGGCGAGCAGAACTGAATCGGTGTAAACGCACAGTGTGTGCGCAAAAGGCCTCATTTAGCAGTCATACATTATTTCAAAAGTCCAGTATTCTGGGGGAATTGATCCATCCGTAGCTCTGGGAAAATTAACGTGTCCGTAAGGACAGGTTCTTCAGTAGTTGCTATAATTTGCCATATACTATCTCATGCACACCCATGTTTATTACAGTCATGTTACTCCTCCCAGCATTGACATTAACTTGACTCCATTCCTCTGTCTTAGGCTTTTCAGCCAAGTTTGGGTTTTCACCTTCATGTCACCATTCAATTTGATGATTTTTTTTTATCAGCTACCCTTTAAATGGATTCGATGCCACTGGTTTCATCACAGATTAGTCTCTTATTTCCTTTTTATTTATTTATTCATTATATACAATGTCGAGGCTCGTATGAGAGCTAACACACAGAACGTACAACAACGGGAGCAGGAGACAAGAGGAGCAGGAGAGGGAAGGACAAAACAGTGGGGAAAAAGAGACATGAGGAGATCTGTGGAAGGGTGAGGGATGGGTTGGGGTACATGGGGTAAACACCTGATCATTTCAGGTCCTTGCACTACAGGGACTTTCAGGAAGGAAAGCAGGGAATTTGAAGGAGGTGGGCTTGGGTGGATTATCGGGGGTAGAAAAGATCGAGGATTTGGATGGGGGATGATAAGAGGTGGTGGTGAACAGCTGTTTTGAAGGCCTGGAGGGAAGAATGGGAAAGAATAGAGTGAAGGACTTTATTTCAAAGGAGGGAAAAAAGAGGAATGAAAGAGTGAAAGTGAGCAGTGATTCGTGATTTTGGTAGTTTTACCAGAAGGGGGTTGTTGGCAGACTTTGAGCGCCCTGCGGAAATGTGGTGGAGACAAATCGCAGAGAGAGCAGGGGGGGGCGAGGCCGGAGAGGAGACGGTAGAAGACAGAAAGACCACCGACCAACCTGCGGTGATTGAGTGAGAGGCACAAAGACTCAGTCTCATTGCGTGAGATGCCAATGATCCGAAATGCCTCGGTTTCTATAGCGTGAAGCCGAGAAAGGTGGGAGGCAGGAGCACCAGCCCAGAGGGGAGAGCAGTACTCCATCAGGCTGCAGACAAAAGCTTTGTAAGTGGTCAGGAGCTCAGGTGGGCCGAGGAAAGACTTTGCACGACGGAGGATTCCCAGTCGGCGACTGGCTTTGGAGGCGAGGTTTGAAATGTGGCTTTCCCAGGAAAGGTCATGGCAGATAGGTGAGACCCAGAAGCTTGAAAGAAAGGACTTCTTCCAGAGGATTATTGAGAAAGTGGATGGGGGGGTTTTCTAAACGGTCCTTTCGAAGAGACATAGTGAGAGTATGAGTTTTGTCTAGATTGAAAGATATGTTCCACGTGTTGGACCAGTTTGTGATTTTATCCAGATCAGCAGTGAGCGAAGAAGATGCTGCTTGCCGGTCTGAGGGATGACTGATGGTACGGCAGAGGGTGGAGTCATCAGCAAAGAGATATAGAGGATTTTCCAGAGTCGGAGAGATCATTGATGAAAACCAGAAAAAGAACAGGGCCCAGAACGCTACCTTGTGGAACTCCAGCCTGGACAGGAAGGGGGGATGAAAGAACTCCATTTAGGGCCACAAGAGAGCCTGACTGTGACAGGAGAGGAAGTCTGCTAGCCTTGAGTGGAGATGGCCTTGGATACCATAGGAAGAGAGTTTGGTGAGCAGGGCAGGGTGCCAGACTGTGTCAAAAGCACGTAATATGTCCAGGGATACGGCTTGGATTTCCTGTCTGGCATTGAGGGCTTCCATCCATTGGGAGAGCAGAAGCAGCATATCCAGGGTAGAGTGACCTGGTCTGAAACCAATTTGATGATCATAAATCAAGCCATTGGAGAAGAGGAAGGATTTGATGTCTGAAACGATGATGGATTCCATAACATTGCTGATGATTGGGAGAAGGCTGATTGGTCTGTAGTTGCAGGGATCTGTTTTTGCACCTTTTTTGTGCAGGGCAATGATATTTGCTGATTTCGAAGCAGATGACAGATGGCCTTGAGCAAATGAGAGGGTGAATAGAACAGAGAGAGGGTGAGCAAGAGCAGAAGAGCAGGCTTTGAGGACACGTGGGCTGATGCCGTCTGGACCGGTTGCAGAATGTGAGTCGAGGTTTGACAGCAAGCTCTCCACCTTGTCAGGAGAAAAGGACACAGAGTCCAGGGACAATTGGGTGCGACTGGGTAAGGTGGGTAGAGAAAGTGATGGGTTTTGGACAAAAGATTTAGCTGCAAACACCGAGTTTAGGCATTCAGCTTTTTCACGTGCGGTATCAGCAGTGCTGCCATTTGAGGTAAGGGAGGGATGGAGGGGGAGCATACACCAGAAACAGATTTGATTAGACGCCACCAGGATTTTGAGGAGGTTGAGATGTTTGAGAGTTCAGACTTGAGATGAGAAAGATGTTTTCTGGCTCTCCTGAGGGTAGATACACACTTGTTCCGAGCTTTATGGAAGGAACTGAGATTGCCCTCAGTTGGGTTTGCTTTCCATGAGGCAAGGGCAAGTTGTTTCAGGACAACTGCCTCACCACAAGCTTCAGTGGACCAAGGGCGGGAGGAAGCGTAGGACAACTGAAGACGAGAGGGGATAAATCTGTGCATGAGGGAGAACAAGTTTCTTTGAAAGAATTCCCAGGATGAGTTGATCTTGGAGAAAGTAGCAATAGGAGACCAGTCTAAGTTTGAGGGCTGCTTGGAGACCCTGCCAGTCGGCTTGAGTGAAATGCCGGACTCGACGGCGGTGAGGTGGTTCTCTGATAATAGCCAGAGAGATGTCCACTTTGACAAGGACGTGGTCAGAAGAACCAATTGGAGCGGAGTGAAGAGCAGCAGATATTGTCAAGGGAAATTTGTCAAAATCAGATCCAGAAGAGATGGAGTACCATTGGTTGAGATCCGGGTAGGGAAGTTGACCGATTGAGTCAGTCCCAATGAGTCGCAGAAAGCTTTTGCTGAGGTGCCATGACAGGTGAGAGAGGTACCCACATCCAGCCAACTGGCATGATGACAATTGAAGTCGCCACATATGAGGAAGAGAGAGTTTGGATGAGAAGATAGAAGTTGGTCCATGTTTTCGGATAGTGAGGTGTAGATGGAGTCATCACTGTTTGGTGGACGGTACAGTACACTTATAAACATGAGGTGGGAGTGGAGGGGAAGCCGTAGCCAGAGGTATTCCTGGGGGTGTGGGGAGTGAGGGCAGTGCATGGAGAGTGAGGAATAGAGTCTTTGATGAAGAGAGCAACTCCTCCACCAGGGTGAGGCTCAGGTCTGTCAAACCGGAGGAGGGAGTAACCAGGGAGATATACTTGGGAGTCAGACACGTCTTGGGGGAGGAAAGTTTCTGTCAGGCAGATTATGTCTGGTTTGTCAGTGGCAACCTGTATGGAAAGATCTGAAAGGTTTGAACGAAGGCCCCGGATATTTGAGGTCCATACTTTTAATGAAGAGGTAGGGGAGGAGGCTTTGGGTGCAGGGTGTGGGGGGGGTAGGGGGAGGGTAGGACGATGGGGGGAGGTAAGGAGTGTTGTTTAAAGAGTGTGGGGGATTGCAGAATAGCTAGGAGAGGGGGCTGAATGAGGAGGAGAAAAAGCTCTGTGGTGCTGGTGGAGAGGGGGGACAAGAGAGGGGGAAGAAGGCAGTTGAGGATTTGAGGAGGTGGAGTGAAGAGAGGAAGTGAGAGGGCAGTGGAAGGAGGCAGCTTTGTGGATAGGAGGGGGAGGGAAACTTTGGGAAGGATGAGTGAGGGGGATGAATGGTGGGAGAAAGGTGAGGGGGGAGTTTTTGAGAGAGGTGAGAGCGAGGCTTGGAGGGAGAAGAGTGGGATGGTTGCTTTGAGAGTGAGGGGTGAGAGGAGTGAGTTGGCACCATAGACTCCTATTGAGAAGGACTTGAACCTCACGATCTCGGGGTTTGCAACTTGAGTCTGAAGGATTAACTTGAGTCCGGGGCTAAAATGATTTCTGGAAGGGCTGGAGACATGATCTCGGGATCCATACGGGGGTTTTTGAGGACGGCGAGTTCAATAGTGTCATTTTCAACACCACCTGAGGTCATCTTCAAGGTCAAAAGGTCATATTTCAAGGTCAAATTACTGAATTTTGGTATTTTTGCCAGTTTTTTGTCTTAATGAAGATCCAGATATTGCGATGATTTGGCTATGCATTGAGCTGCAGTACTCTGCTGACCATGGCCATATATTAGAGCTAAGGAATGTGTGGAACTGGTATCGTACCATTGTCAAATAATCCAATTTGGATATTCCATCCTCATTTACTAATCGAATGGGCACATTCAAGGATAAGTTGGCTCCTCAGATTTCAGAATTTTACAAGATAATTATACTCCATGACAATGCACTGAGTGAGCGACGTTCTGTTCTGGTTCCGCTGAAGTTTGGCCACATACCTGTTTCATAGATGACACAAACAGATGAAGAAGCAGCAGCTACACTCACCATTCCTACCTACCAACCACAAGAAGAAGAAGAGTTCCTGTCCATGACACACGTTGCCCTCAAGCTTAGAAGTGACATCCTTTCACACCCAGCTTACGAAGGAGTTAATGTCAGTGAAGAGGAAGCTATTAAATGTGTAGCAGATAGTTTGTATATGTTTCTTAACCTAATAATAGGTGGCCAGTGTCTGCTGGAGCAAAATGCTGATGAGGACAGCAGTGATGGTAAAGATGAGTCCGTAAGACGCTGTTGTATACTTAGTCTCGCACAGGATTTGATCTATACAGTTAGTGGTGACAGGCACTTGACTCCAAAACATATTGGATTGGGAAGCACTCTGTATCAATCAACTCGTTCAAAAGAACTCGTGAAATTATTCCACAATGCTGGGCATGTTATAAGCTACAGAGATGTCCTTTGATTAGATACAGCCTTAGCCGAGAGTACACTACAAGGAATCGATGAAAGTGGAGCTGTGATACCCCCCCAATTTAGTCAAAAACCGTTTTGTCTTTTTCTCTGCTGACAATATTGATATTGATGAAGGTACTCTTGATGGCAAAACCACTTTCCATGCCACTCAATTAGCTGCTTGGCAGAGAGGACCACCTTCAGAGATAATATTGTTGCGGGCCGGGGTCTGGCGGAGGGAACGACCACTAGGTGGGGGAAACTACGTCGATTCCCACCAGACTCCCCGGAATTGTAGGCCGTCGCTCACGGATAATTCCGTGACGCGGCGGGTCGCTTAACCGGCCGTGGATGCCAATACCTCAACCGCGTGGCGTAGGGTCCTCGTGTCTAGAAGCAAGTTACCGAATTAACCACGCAGTTTTGACTACCGGGGAACCATGCCCTTGGTACGCCTTGCCCGAACCAGATCAGTCTACCAATTACCGACTACCTTTCCGGATCGGATGCAGTTGAGCGGCACTGCACAGGACGTACCGGCTGGAAGGAATGGATTATCGGGAATAAAGACCCAGCTAAACTCAGATCTGAACCATGCTGGACCAATGGAGGAAAAGACAAGGACGAGCTGGGAACATCTCTACAATTATTTATTTACAATAAAGCGAGGAAAAGCATGTGGCACAGGAAAAAGGTTTATTGGGTGTGTTGCACAGAGGAAGATGAGAGAGAGGTGTGGTGCAACAATTTACAAGCATCTTACAAAGGCGGACAGTGCAGACTTGATGCGAGATTAATAAAAGCAATAATTACAACAATGAAGACCTTATACAGGCTTATCTAATGGAGAGGCTCAGACACACACACACACACACACACACACACACACACACACACACACACACACACACACACACACACACACACAATAAATCCAATGAAAATAAAAGGGACTTTTGCAGCCAGGGAGGGAAGGAGTTGAGGTCACAGTTTTTGGTACCTGAGCGTTTCGAGGGAAGGGACGCTCTGTGGTGCGGCACCCGACAAAGGCTGTGCAGTTCGGTCCACAGCCGCACGTGTGGTAATCGTGTCTGGTGGAGTTCAAAGAGGCGAGAGATGAGTAGTAGGCAGGACCAGAGTAGAGGCTTGGTCAGGGTCGTGTGGACGAGGACCAGTACAGTAGGCGGGCCGTCGAGGCGAAACGTAGGCAGAGCCAGGCAGCAGGAACACTTTCACAATAATTCTCTTCAACGACCAAGCAACTCGCAATTCTCTTCAACGACCAAACAACTCGCAATTCTCTTCAACCTCCCCAACTTCTTCACAATTCCAACGACAATGACTTCGACAACCAACTTTCCCTCGCATCCCACTCGACAAAAGGTAGGGACCTAACTACACGTATATTAATGAAATAACTGACTCGGGACAACTGCATGTTGAACGCATTTGGTTCTGGGAACCGTAACAACATTGTGGGCCAGGGGTCAGTGGCGAGGAACGGCGGCTTGGTGGAGCAGTGGAGCCGTCTCCCACAGAAAACCCGGAATTTAGGTCGTGACTCTCGGACAACTCTGAAGGTGAAGGGTCACTTAAGGACCGTGATCGCCAATTCCCTGACGGCGTCAGGGTCAGGTATGGGAGCATGTGCCAGAACAGCGCGTCGCTGCGTCCACTTTCCGCCGGTACTCCAGGGGCCTCCGTCTGGCCTTCCCCCAGGCAGATGCCAGGCCCATCCCCATCTCCTTGAGAAGCTGGTCAACCTGCTGCAACCACGAGGCACGTGGTCGGCCCATTGGCCTCCTCCACTCACGAGACTCCCTCGCTGAGAGAATCTGGTGAGCAGGATCAGCGTCAGGAAAACGAGCCACATGTCCATACAGCCGCAACTGATGCTCATGGAGCATGCAGGTAACAAATCTCATCAGAGTCTCTCTCAGCAACAGCTCGTTGGACACAAAATCTGACCAGCGATAGCCAAGGATTCTCCGAAGAGACCTGGTACCAAAGAAATTAAGTCTCCGTCTCAGATCCTTGGTCAGAGTCCAAGTCTCGCATCCATAGAGCAAGACTGGAAGCACCAAGGACCTGAAGACTCGGACTTTCGTCCTCCCGCACAGGTACCGGCAGCGCCACACCCCATGATCCAATGAATCCATGACTCCCCAGGCCCGACCCAGACGTCTATTGACCTCTGACTCACAGCCAGCAGAGACATGAATATCACTGCCAAGGTAAGTGAATATCTCCACGACCTCAACATCCTCACCACAAACAGGCACAGACAGGACAGCAGCATCCAAGATGTCATTGAAAGCCTGGATCTTAGTTTTGACCCAAGAAACCCGTAATCCCAGCGGCTCTGACTCCTCATTCAGCACCTCGAGGGCCCCCAAAAGGATATCGAAAGTCTCCGCAAAGATGACTGCATCATCTGCGAAATCAAGGTCCGAGATCTTGACATTCCCAAACGATGCACTGCAGCTTGATCTTTCCAAAATCCTCCCTAAAATCCAGTCTATACAAGTGCTAAAAAGTGTGGGGGCCAGTACACATCCCTGACGAACTCCACTAACAACTGGAAATAAGTCAGAGATGGTACCACCACACTTCACAGCACTCTCAGTACCAGAGTAGAGTTCAGACATCAGATAGATCAGTTTTGGTGGCACTCCATGAAGACCAAGAATCCTCCAGAGGGCATCCCGATTCACCGAATCAAATGCTTTACAGAGATCAACATAGGCTGCAAGCAGCCCCTGCCGAAACTCTCGTCTGCGTTCGGTGAGGACACGAAGAACAAGGATACGGTCAATTGTTGACTTCATTGGTGTAAAGCCTGACTGCTCTGGATGCTGGTGCTCAAGCAGATGGTGGCGAACCCTATCAAGAATTATCCGAGCAAAGACCTTGCCCGGCACTGAGAGCAGCGTCACCCCTCGGTTGTTGTTGCAGTCTTGGCGATTACCCTTTCCTTTCCAGAGAGGGACAACAAGGCCCCTCTTCCAATCAGTTGGGATGATGCCTGTGTTCCAGGCAGAGCACAAAACTGCATGCAATGACACGAGTGCAGCATTTCCACCAGCCTTGAGAAGTTCAGCATGGATGCCACAAATCCCTGGAGCTTTACCCTGTTTCAACTGGTTTACCGCAGCCCGTGTTTCCACAAGCGAAGGTTGTCCACAATTGATTGGAGGGTCAGCAACAGGGATTGTAACACCATTGACGTCAAACTCGACTGCTGGTGGATCAGCCTGGTACAACCGCTCAAAGTAACCGGCCCAGCGGGCCTTCACTTCAGACTCCTCTGTTAAGAGCTGACCACTCTCTGCTCTAACTGCAGTGCTCCGAGGGATGGGCTTGGATGAACGCAATGCGCAAATTCCCCTGAAAGCGGGACGAATCACCTGTCCACAGGTGATGCTCTACCCCCTCACAGATTCCTCGCACATAGGCCTCCTTGTCCACCCTTAATGCACGTACAGTTTTACGTCTCAGCTCCCTGAACAGTTCAGCTCTGCCATTCAGCCTGGCCCTGCGACTCTGGTCAATGGTATCCAGTGTCCCTTGAGAGACAAAATTCTTCTTTGCCCTGCGGTGAATTCCAAGACAACCACCGGCAACATCAAGGACGGTGGTCTTGAAGGTAATCCATAACTCTTCAGGACCCCCCAAAGCGCCCAGACACCCCAAATGTCCACTCAGCCTGTTCGCAAACTCCTCAGCGACTCTCTCATCCTTGAGCTTGCCAACATCCAGCCGAGGCTGGGATGGTACCATTCTCCAGGATTTAAGGTGCAGCTTTGGAGTTGCTACAACAAGCCGGTGGTCAGTATTGAGGAACTGAGCACTCCGGTAGACCCTGCAGTTCTAGATCATCCTCCAGCGATGGTCAACGAGGACATGGTCAATCTCCTTTGCCACACTGCCAGCGTTGGAATACCAAGTCCAGCGATGAGCTTTTGGGCGCTGAAACCCTGAACCGGCCACCCTAAGTCCATGACTTTGTGCAAAGTGAAGGAACTTGGTGCTATTCTGATTCATAGTTCCTGACCCATGGGGACCAACACACGTCTCATAACCATCCCTATCAGTTCCAGTCGATGCATTGAAATCCCCCAAGACTAGAAGTGTATCTCGTCTGGGGCACTGATCAACCACAGACTCGAGCGTGGCGTAGAATGTGTCCTTCACGGTGAGGTCACTCGCCTCAGTCGGAGCATAGACAGAGACCAGGGAAATGACACATAAGGAGTGACGAATCCCTAGTCTCATAATATGCTCGTTGACCGGTGTTACCTCAATTATCATTGGGGTCAGCTTATTGGACACAGCTACAGCAACTCCTTGAGTATGGTAACCATTAGAGCGACCAGACCAATAGTCGGTGTAACCACCTGCCATGATCTCGCCGCAATCCGGTCTCCGAACCTCAGAGAGTGCTGCAATACCGATGTCCAAACGCTTGAGCTCAGATGATAACAGAGACAGGTGATCATCCTCTCTTAGGGATACGACATTCCAGGCACCCACCCGAAGGGACCGCCTCAGGTTAACCCAAGGAGACCGCCGTCTGGTGGACGACACCTCAGCACCACTCCGATACACTCTCCCGCAATCTGCCCCAGGGAGGTTACCCCGAGGTTTCCCTCCTTTCATCAAAGATTGGGGGTCCCGAAGGCTTTGCCCCAATCCCGTCATCCCGTGAGCTGCCCTGTGAAGGGAAGCTGCACAGGAGGTACTCCCACAGAGTGGGTTTTCAGATTTTTTTTGCGTTTGTGTGTTTTGCGGAATGACGGCGTGGGGTTGAGTTAATAGCCAAATTTCAATATACCTAAATATCCACGTCGTCAAATTACCAGGGAAGTCACACCCTCAACGGACTCTGTCGAACCAGGTCGCTCTTGCGACCTCGGTCCGGTGTCACCAAGCGGAATTACCAAAGTCCGTCAGACCCAATGACAACTTACGGCACCAATAGCCTCACTATTTCTCAAGCCAGCACCGTGTTGGGTCAATGGAAGAAAACACGGGCAATGAACTGGAGCATTTAACAATTGGGGGTTTATTTATAATGGGGGCAATAATCGAGAAGGGAGACATAGCAGAGATACAACTGAATAAAATGCAATGTATAATGAAAAGAAAACACTTAAACAATTCTACCTTACAGAATGGCACCACACACACACACCACCACCACCACCACCACCACCACACACACACACACACACACACACACACACACACACACACACACACACACACACACACACACACACACACACGAAATGGACCCCGTCGGGTCTTTATCGGACCCTTTGGCTTGAGAGGGAAGGTGAGCTGAGGGTCAAGGTCTGGTATCTTCCTGCCTCGTGCGGTCACACCGGACTCCAACCCACCACGGTGGGACTCGAACCCACGTCCCGGAATCCACCGAGCCCACGATCCTGGCTGCTCCCATGAGGAGCCCCGCAAAAGACCGCAGACCATGTTCGCAGACGACCGTGACGATAGACCAAAAGCAATGGCCACGATGACTGCTCAACGCACATCAAGAGCAAAACAGCCACCATCACAGCTTGGTGCACACCAAGAGCAAAAAATGGCCACGAAGACTGCTGTACTCTGCTCTTTGAACACCCTCTTCTTCCCTTTTGACGGGGCGAACGCTTCATCTGCCTGGAGCGGAGTCGGCCATGAGGTGATCAGCCTCCTGATTGGACGGGGCGTCTCGAGGGGTGTCTCGGAGGCCCGCCCCCCCCCCACACCGAAGAGGCTCTGTAGTCGTTTCCGGCACTCTGGCCTCCCATTGGCCGGAGCGCCTCGGCCCTGCTCGCCCTTCGCCCATTGGCTGAAGGAAACGCTCCATGCCCTTCCTCGGAGCGGAGCCTCGATCTGATGCGATGGAGGCTCCACCCATGCCTTCAGCCAAGAACACGTGGGCAATGGAGTCAGTGGTGCGAAGGAGTGAAGGGGATATTTGAAGATGTAAAAAAACCTGACTATAAAAGAAACCCACAGCGCACACATGAAATTCCCATTAGACATAGGGGACAGGACCCTAACTATAAACGCATACTTATCGAAATAACTGAACTGCGGAGGCTGCTGTCTGTTTGTGTGCACATGGCTGCCAGATTCGTAAGAATATATTAGGATAATAATGGTGGCAATTTTGGAATTCAAGATGGCTTCGGTGACAATATATTTGGAATCCTTGGTTTCACAAACATCGGTATTGCCACCATTTTAAAACTTCAATAATGCTCAGAAGCCGAGTAATAAGGCAAAAAAGATGAAAATGGCAGCCATTTTGTTTTTACATCCTCGTGGAGGATCTCTAAGTCTTACTCACATTGTTGTTCTTCATCTTCTTCTTGTGGCCTTTTTTGTTTCGAAGCCTACAGTTTTCATCGAAACTTCCTGAAACTTGGCATATATATATGTAAAAATTCCCTGCGCAGACAGTAACCATCTCCGATTTTGAAAATTCCTCTGAGAAAAAAAAGTTATGACGTCAAAATATCTCCGCTAATGGAAATCGCCTAAAAAATTATCTCCGAAACTAGGCAACCTTTTTGAATTCTGTTTGCGGGAATTGAACAGGGGATTAGCAGAGATGAATTACCGCACATATGATACATCACTATGACGCATTATCAATTTTTATGACGTCATTCCTATTTTTTGACATTTTTTGTTTCACAACCCAGAGTTTTCATCGGATCTTCGTGAAACTTGCCATGTATATGCAGAAAGCCCACGCGCAGGCAGTAACCATCTCCGATTTTGGAAATTCTTCCTAGAAAAAAGTTGACATCATAATATCGACGCTAATGAAAATCGCCTATACCATTATCTCCGAAACTCAGCAAGCTGTTTGAATTTTGTTTGCGGGAATCAAGCCGGGCAGTCGCACAGATGATTTATCACAAACCTGATAAATCACAATGACGTCATATTCGTTTTTATGACGTCATCATTAAGAGGACAAGGATCTTCACTCATTTGAGCTTGTTTCTCAAATTTGAGAGTCAAAATTTCAAAATTCAGTCTGGCAAACAATTTTTTTGAATTTAGCACCCTCAAATTTATCCTCAAAAAAAAACTAAAAAAAAACAAAAAAAAACTTCTTTGCCCACTTTTAACATGAAATGCCTCCAACATTCAATTTTTCTCAAATCTGGACCTGTCTATAAGCTCGTTTTTAGCCGCGTCGCGTTGCGAATACTGGCTCGAAGAGAGCTCCACGTTCTTCTTCTTCTTCTTGTTCTTCTTCTTCTGGTGAAAACAAAACCTTTAGGACGCGGCTATTGGACACATTTGTCCTTGTTTAAAAACAAGTCTGGCAAACAATTTTTTGTTTTAAACAAACAGTTTAAAAACAAGGACAAATGTGTCCAAGAGTCGCGTCCTCAAGGTTTTGTCTTCACCAACAACAACAACAACAACAACAACAACAACAACAACAACAACAACAACAACACTGAGCTCTTGCAACGCGACGCGGCTAAAAACGAGATCTCTTCAGAAATTCGATTTTCATACAAGATCGAGCTGCAGGGAAACAAAGAAAAGTTCGGCGTTGGATCCTCTAACTTGATAGAAAGTACTGTAATTACATCGTGCCGTCTGCGGAGCACGAGAGCCGCATTTTGCGGAACAGAAAGCGCGGGAAATAGGCGGTTACGCGAAGTGACGTGAAAAGGGGGTTTTTCCCCGGGGCGATGTCATCCGACTTGCTTTTTCCTCATTCGGTCACGACTTGCGCTGATCGTGTGGAGCGACGGGTCGTCTCTACCTGAACGCTGCGCCGGCACAAGACTAGCAGCGACAGAGCGAATTGAGGTACGAGTTCGGTTGTTTTAATTTACACCACGTGATCTGTGTTTCACTCAGAAACAAGTCCCAGTTGAGAGCTGAGGTTCGTCCCCCCCCCCCCGCACCCCCTCTCGTTTCCGTGATTTGTTGTTTTAAAACAAGGAACCGCTTGAGCGAACCTCGTGAAGAAAATCCACGGGAGCTTTTCCTCAGGATCGTGATGGGCGCTTTACCTCCTCAGGATCGTGATGGACGCTTTACCTCAGGATCGCGATGCGCACATTCCGGGTGTTCGGGCCCGCTTGGGTTCATCGACGATGACACTCGAGAGATCAATTTCCTTTGAATTATTCTCAAGTGGATTAAAATGCGGATGACGAGGGATGACTACCTATTAATAATGACGTCATTTTTTTTTTGAAAAATAAATTCCCCAAAGACGCTTCGATCGCGGAGAGACGGATCTCTGAGGTAATTTACCGAGACGAGTCGAAACGTGAATGAAACACGGTTTTTAAAGGTTCAAATGAATTTAGCTCGAAATTTACTGAAATGTTTTTTTTTTATTTTTTTTTTGGTTTGTACAAAACATCGCTTCATCTGTGGAGATGGTTATCGGGTTAATAACTGATCGTTGCTCGGGGAGTTTATAACACTTCCTGCGTCGAGTGCTGTACTTGCAACGACGAAGTAGATTTTAATGATGAATGGATGTCGTTTAGCGCCGGTTAATCATAAATGGATTGAAAAGGAAGAGGGTGGATCAAAAAGCCATTTTCGAGAAGTTCACAATAATGACGTCGGTTTTAAATTAAGATTGACGGGACTTTCCAAGTTTTTTTTTTATTTTTATACACCGTACCTCAGATCTACAACGATCTATGTGGCACACTTATTACGCCCTTTAGCATTTATTAGTTTCACACTTTTAATTGACCCTTTTCGTGTCTTTATAGTTACAATTCTGTAGCCAAGATTATTTTGACCGCAGCAGATCAAAGACGTAACTTTTAAGTTTTCCCATGAATATAATAAGGACACCCGGATTAAGGTTACTCTCGACTTTACGAATTAACAGAATGCAAATGTATCTCAAAAATAAGACCGTCACTTCTCGTCTATTAAAGACCATCATCACGTGTCGTCTATTAAAGACCATCATCACATCTCGTCTATTAAAGACCATCATCACATCTCGTCTATTAAAGACCATCATCACATCTCGTCTATTAAAGACCATCATCACATCTCGTCTATTAAAGACCATCATCACATCTCGTCTATGAAAGACCATCATCACATCTCGTCTATTAAATACCGTCACATCTCGTCTATTAAAGACCATCATCACATCTCGTCTATTAAAGACCGTCACATCTCGTCTATTAAAGACCGTCATCACATCTCGTCTATTAAAGACCGTCATCACATCTCGTCTATTAAAGACCGCCACATCTCGTCTCTGAGAGACCGCCACATCTCGTCTATTAAAGACCGTCACATCTCGTCTATTAAAGACCGTCACATCTCGTCTATTAAAGACCGTCACATCTCATCTGTTAAAGACCGTCACATCTCATCTGTTAAAGACCGCTACATCTCGTCTATTATAGACCACCGCATCTCGTCCATTAAGGACCACCGCATCTCGTCTATTAAAGACCATCATCACATCTCGTCTATTAAAGACCATCATCACATTTCGTCTATTAAAGACCATCATCACATGTCGTCTATTAAAGACCACCGCATCTCGTCCATTAAGGACCACCGCATCTCGTTCATTAAGGACCACCGCATCTCGTCCATTAAAGACGGTCACATCTCATCTATTAAAGTTCATCATAACATCTCATCCATTAAAGACCATCATCACATCTCGTCTATTAAAGACCACCGCATCTTGTCCATAAAAGACCACCACATCTCGTCTATTGAAGACCCTCACATCTCATCTATTAAAGTTCATCACATCTCGTCGATGAAAGACCACCGCATCTCGTCCATAAAAGACCACCGCATCTCATCTATTAAAGACCACCGCATCTCGTCGATTAAGGACCACCGCATCTCCATTAAAGACCGTCACATCTCGTCCATTAAAGTTCATCATGACATCTCGTCCATTAAAGACCACCGCATCTCGTCTATTAAAGTTCATCATGACATCTCGTCCATTAAAGACCATCGCATCTCGTCTATTAAAGTTCATCATGACATCTCGTCCATTAAAGACCATCACATCTCGTCTATTAAAGTTCATCATGACATCTCGTCCATTAAAGACCATCACATCTCGTCCATTAAAGGCCACCGCATCTCGTCCATTAAAGACCATCACATCTCGTCCATTAAAGACCGTCACATCTCGTCTATTAAAGTTCATCATGACATCTCGTCTATTAAAGACCCTCGCATTTCATCTATTAAAGTTCATCACATTTCGTCCATTAAAGACCACCGCATCTCGTCCATTAAAGACCACTGCATCTCGTCCATTAAAGACCACCGCATCTCGTCCATAAAAGACCACCGCATCTCGTCCATAAAAGACCACCGCATCTCGTCCATAAAAGACCACCGCATCTCGTCCATTAAAGACCACCGCATCTCGTCCATAAAAGACCACCGTATCTCTTCCATAAAAGACCACCGCATCTCGTCCATTAAAGACCACCGCATCTCGTCCATAAAAGACCATCACATCTCGTCGAATAAAGACCGCCGCATCTCGTCTATTAAAGACCACCGCATCTTGTCTGTTAAAGACCACCGCATCTTGTCTGTTAAAGACCACCGCATCTCGTCTATTAAAGACCACCGCATCTCGTCCATTAAAGACCATCGCATCTCATCTATTAAAGTCCACCGCATCTCGTCTATTGAAGTCCATCACATCTCGTCTATTAAAGTTCACCACATCTCGTCTTTTAAAGACCACCACATCTCGTCCATGAAAGACCACCGCATCTCATCCATGAAAAACCACCGCATCTCGTCCATAAAAGACCACCGCATCTCATCCATAAAAGACCACCGCCTCTCGTCCATCAAAGACCACCACATCTCGTCTTTTAAAGACCACCACATCTCGTCCATGAAAAACCACCGCATCTTGTCCATAAAAGACCACCGCATCTCATCCATAAAAGACCACCGTCTCTCGTCCATCAAAGACCACCGCATCTTGTCTATTGAAGACGGTCACATCTCATCTATTACAGTTCATCACATCTCGTCCATAAAAGACCACCGCATCTCGTCCATAAAAGACCACCGCATCTCGTCCATAAAAGACCACCGCATCTCGTCCATAAAAGACCACCGCATCTCGTCCATAAAAGACCACCGCATCTCGTCCATAAAAGACCACCGCATCTCGTCCATAAAAGACCACCACATCTCGTCCATAAAAGACCACCACATCTCGTCTCTTAAAGACCCTCACATCTCATCTCTTAAAGACCACCGCATGTCGTCTATTAGAAACCACCGCATCTCGTCCATTGACGACCACCGCATCTCGTCCATTGACGACCACCGCATCTCGTCCATTGAAGACCACCGCATCTCGTCTATTGAAGACCACCGCATCTCGTCCATTGAAGACCACCGCATCTCGTCTATTGAAGACCACCGCATCTCATCTGTTGAAGACCACCGCATCTCGTCTATTAAAGACCGTCACATCTCATCTATTACAGTTCACCACATCTTGTCCATAAAAGACCACCGCATCTCATCCATCAAAGGTCACCACATCTCGTCTATTATAGACCACCGCATCTATTAAAGACCAAAGCTATCTCGAGCTTCCACCAGGCCCCCTGGAATCGCAGGCCGTCGCACACGGATAACTCCGTGACGCAGTGAGTTGCTAACCGACCGTGAATGCCAATAACTCAACCACGTGACCGAGGGTCCTCTGTCTATGGGTTAACTGGGTTACCTAATTAATCACGTGACCTAATTACTGGGGGACACGCCCTCGGTACGCCTTGTCCGAACCGGATCAGATGCAGCCAAGCGACACTGTCAAGGACGTACCGGCTGGAAGAACGGATCGTTCGAAATAAAGTCCCAGCTGGGCTAGGATATGGACCATGCTGGATCAATGAAAGAAAAGACAAAAACGAGCTGGGAACATTTCTACTCATAATTTATTAATAGGCAGGCGAGGAAAGATATGTGGCACAGTGAATATAGTTTATTGTTGTGTGTAAGTAGAGACAGCAAGAAAAGTGTGGTGTGACAATAAAACAAGCAACTTACAAAAGCAGACACAGAGCAGACCTATCCTGATATAATTCTTCTGCAATCTTACCTTAAGCGAGGACAGGCGCCATGATGCACGCACGCACGCACGCACGCACGCACGCACGCACGCACGCACGCACGCACGCACGCACGCACGCACGCACACACACACACACACACACACACACACACACAACCCGATGAAGAGGAGTTGATGAGAAGAAAAAGGAGAGGAGATGAGGCTAATGGTTTCGCAATACCTTGCACGATTGACCAACCGTGCCACCCAGTATGTTTTGGGGGGATGCTCTGCTGTGTGATACCTCCTTGACAGCTGGCACGTCATCTCTTGCTTGGCTATCTGGAGAATGGGCGCGACCGTCAGGTCTGAGGGAGAGACTTTGGGTGGAGCTAGCGGCGAGTGGGCGGAGTGGTAGACAGGATGAGGTGGGTGGGTGGAGAAGGCGGAGTCGAGAGAAGAGCGGGGCGAGCAGGAACCAGCAGGAGTGAGCAGACAGGAACGACGAGCAGGAACTCCCCCAGACGGCCTCGCGACCCTTCCTTTATAGACACTGTAGTGCAGGGTGGGGCATCACCCCGAA
Organism: Eptatretus burgeri; assembly: GCF_056783735.1. NCBI lineage: Eukaryota > Metazoa > Chordata > Myxini > Myxiniformes > Myxinidae > Eptatretus > Eptatretus burgeri. The sequence goes on along the minus strand of NC_140972.1, from coordinate 27,478,102 downwards.
GCAGTGTCGTAACTCAAATCGGGCGCTCTGATTGGGCCCCGGCCGCCATGACTGGAAGCGGCCTCACTGCACATCTGGCCAGCCATAGCTGAGCTATGGAATCGTCCCACTCCGAACCCCGTGACATGAATCGCCTTTCCCCGGCGACTGGCCAAGGGTCTCGTCGGCCCCGCAATGCCTGCCCAAGCACCCCTGATGACCGCGGTTAATGCTGGTCAATGTGCTTGCTTTGTCCGTACACTATGCGGCCCGAGCGATCTGAGCCGTACAGCATGCCTCTGCTTGGTAGCAGCTGTATCGAGGCGGAGGTGCGGGAGGATGTCTGACGTCCGCGGGAGACATTTATGGCCGTCATGGTGAGCGAAGACCGACGGTAAGACTTTATTGTAACCCCATGTGCAGACCCGAATGAAGAGATGCACTCTGCATGTCCCGTACAGTCTGCGCGGGTCCGCCATTGTACATGTGGTTATTTATTACAGGGCTGTGCCTGTGTCCGCATCCTTCTCGCGGCTCTTTATCAGAGGCGGTGGTGTGCACGGTGCCAACTCTGATCCACGCCATGAATTGAAGGAAAGGATTGGATACAATTATTCGATATAGATTTGGGCTGAAAAGAGCATAGATATTCATATTAGATGGCGATTTGGATTGAAAAGAAGATATATATATATATATATATATATATATATATATATATATATATATATATATATATATATTTATTAGACTCAGAAATGGGTTGAAAAGAACGTGCCACGTGCGTCCTGTACTGCGTTGCGAGGTTGTTTGTTTTACTATGGTTGGCCTTCACGATGACTCATTCTTCCAGTGAAAGGCACGGCCGCAGTTTTTACAGGTGGCTGTCCGAGTGCAGTGCCTGCTTGGTTTATTTCAGGAATAAGATGAAAAGAAGAGAAGGAATGAAGTTAGAGATATTAATCAGACCTAACTGTGAGATTCACACAACGCACTTTGTCCCGTTTGACCCATTAGACATGAGGGAAGGGTCTAACTGTACGTATATTAATGGAATAACTGTCTGGAGACCACTGTATGATGGATGCCATTGCCTTGGGAGGCATGTGGTTTCCAGAACCACAACAATATATATGTATATATATATATATGTATATATATATATATATATATATATATATATATATATATATATATATATATATATATATATATATATATATATATATATATATACACACAGTAATATATAGGATTTGAACCTGTGTTCCCTGTGGGGAGGAAGACACATGGGGGTTCTGTTTGGTTCTTGCGTATGGCAGCTTGGCTGCTGGGTAGCGATTGCTTTTTGGAAGCGTGGCTGTGTTGCTGATGCTGCCAGGCAAAATGCTTCAGTTAGAAATATAGTTTATGAGAGTTGTACTCTCATATACTTACAGTAGTTTGCGGAGAATTTCTGCAGGAAATGAGTGTTCTTTTTGCCTGGGATGGAAATCACTTTAAGCATGTAGAAATGCAAAAAGAAAGAAATCAAAATTTTGTTGAAAAAAAAAGTTGCAAATTTTTTTTTTCTCTAGCAATTATTTTTTTTTGGGGGGGGGGGGGTTGGAAATCACTTAAAACATGTAGAAATGCAAAAAACCCATTTTTTTTCTCTAACAATTTTTTGGGGGAGGGGGTTGGAAATCACTTAAAACATGTAGAAATGCAAAAAAAAAATAAAAAAATTTTCTCTAACAATTTTTTTTGGGGTGGTTGGAAATCACTTAAAACATGTAGAAATGCAAAAAAAAAGTTTTTTTTTTTTTTTTGGGGGGGGGTAACAATTTTTTAGGGGGGTTGGAAATCACTTAAAACATGTAGAAATGCAAAAAAAAAAAATTCTCAATTTTTGGGGGGTTTGAAATCACTTAAAACGTAGAAATGCAAAAAAAAAAAAAAATTCTCTAAATTTTTTTTGGGGGGGGTAACAATTTTTTTGGGGGGGGTTGGAAATCACTTAAAACATGTAGAAATGCAAAAAAATTCTCTTTTTTGGGGGAGTAACAATTTTTTTTGGGGGGGGGGTTGGAAATCACTTTAAACATGCAGAAATGCAAAAAAAAATAAAAATTCTCTAACAATTTTTTTTTGGGGGGGGGGCAAAATTTAATGGCATGATCCTTGGACCATACCTAACCCCCCACCAAGTTTCATCGAAATCCGTCGAGGAGTTTTTCCGTAATACTGTTCACAAACAAACAAACAAACAAACAAACAAACAGAAAGGGGTGAAAACAGTAACCTCCATCCATCTTCGAAGATGGCGGAGGTTAATAACCTGAAAAATGGGAGTGCTTGGGAATTGGGTAGTTTGGGGTTGAAGAGATCGTGAGTATAGATGGGGAACCTATTGTAGCAGTAGAGGAACAGGAGACCTTTGTCGGAAAATTCATCATTACAATGAGTATGGATGACCTCAAATATTGGTGAACAGCTGTCTTGAAACTCTGGAGTGAAGTATGGGAATGAACAGATGGAGGAAGTTGGCTCCACAGGCAACAGAAAAGAGGAACAAACGAGTGGCTCGGTGGGGCTGGATTTTGTGAGATTAACAAGAAATAGGTTTACTGGCAGACCGTGTGCGCTCTGTTGAAATGTGGGAGGGACAGAGCCGAGAGAGCAAAGGGAGCAAGGCCAAAAAGGAAGTGATTATAATACGGAGAGGACACCTAACCCCTCTGCGTTGAGAAAGTAACAGGCCGAGCTTAGTCACTCAGCTTCGTAGTAAGAGATCCAAATGATTTGAATGGCCTTCCTTTCTACAACATCAAGAAGGGCAATGTGTGAAGTAGGGGTACAGTACTCCGTCAAGCTGCGAATGAAGGCCAAGTCGGTTGTCAAAGGTTCAGATTAGCCAAGGATGGACTTTGTATGATGAAGGATGCCCAGTCAGCAGCTGGCATTGGAAGCCAACTTTGAAATGTGGTTTGCCCGAGAAAGATCATGGCTGATGGTGAGACCTTGGAGTTTGAATGACTTTACTTCCTCAAGAGGATTGTGAAGAAAGTATATAGGAGGGTTTGCCAGATGGTCCTTTCGGAGAGAGATAGCGAGTGTGTGATATTTGTCAAGATTGAAAGACATATTCCAAGTGTTGGACCAGCTCCTGATTCTATCATGGTCCACAGAGAGGGAAGAAGCTGCTGCCTGCCTGTCTGAAAGATGAGAAATAATGTGGTAGTGTTGTGGGGCCGGTTCTCTGTGGTGAGCACGACCGCTAAGGGGAGCAATAGAGTCAGCTCCCCTGAACACCCGGAATTTAGGTCGTACCTTTCAGATAAATCCAAAAGGTCACGGGTCCCTTATCGGACCGAAGATCGCCAATAGGTCGACCACGTGGGGTAGGGTCAATTGCCAATTTCAATATACCTAATTACCCACATTGTCAAACTACCGGGGAAATTCACCCTCAGCAGGATCTGCGCGATCCAGGCCATTACCGAACCGGATCCGAGTCGTACCCCGAGCAGAGAGTACCAGAACCCTGCCGGCCAATTGCATGATTACGGCAACAATGAGGCCTCCTAATTCCCGTTCGCAGCGTGGCAAACCAATGATAGAAAGGACAAGGACGAGCTGGAACATTCAACAATTTCTTTACAATGGGGGGAAGGGAAGCACACAAAGAGCAGAGTTATACAAATAAGAAATGTAATGGTACAATGAGTGTGGAAAGCACTGATACAATTCTACTTGAAGACGGGCCCACACACAGACACACACCCCCAAAAATAAATGATGGCCGCGGCCTTTATTGATACCCCCAGCTTGGAGGGAAGGTGAGCTGGAGGTAAGGATGCTTGGACCTTCCCGTCTCGTGCGGCCCTTGACGATCCGGTTCGGCGGGACTCGAACCCGCAACTCGATGCCGCTGCAAGCACCGGGTACGGAGGGCACCGTCGGGCTCCAGCATGCTCCTCCGGCATGCAACGAGACAGCGCGCGCCAGCAGAGGAGACAGGCAAGCGATTCTCGTCCTGACAAACTCGCAGGCAGGCGATCCTCCGTGGGGCAGGCTCAAGGGAAAAAGACAAGACCTCCTCGCGTACAACCGCTCTTTTCTTCACCCCCCGTGACGCAGCTTGCCTCTGGATTTGCCGGTTGGTGTCAGGCTTGTACAACGGTTGGTGTACAACCCTGCTTGTAAAGGAAAGCAAGCAAATGTGCCTGTAGTTAAGACGATCTGTTTTTGCACCTCGTTTGTGTGTTGCAGTGATGTTTGCTAACTCTCAGGCAGATGGAAATGGACCCAGGGAGAATGATAGGGTGAGCAGAGCAGAAAGAGGATGAGCAAGACCATCAGAGCAGGTTCACTGATGCCACCTGTGCCTGTTGCAGAATCGTAGTCTAGGTTTGCCAGAAACCTCTCCACCTTCTCAGGTGCGAAAGACAGTATCCAGGAGCAGTTGGGTATGAGGGGATCAGGGGTAGGTATAGTGAGTGAGGGGTTTGGTACACAACATTTGGAAGGAAGCACAGAATTGAGGCATTCGACTTTTCTCATGAACAGTCAGCTTTGGTGCCATTTGAAATGAGGGTGAGGGTTGAGGGGGAGAATTCACCTGAGACAGACTTGAGAAGGTGCCACCAGGTCTTTGACAAAGGAGACCCGTTTGAGAGTTCATCCATGAGGTTTACCAGTTGCTCTCTGGCTTTCCTGAGAGTGCACACACACTTGTTCTGGGATTTGTGGAATGATCTGAGGGTTCCTTTGGTCAGATTTGCTTTCCATGAAGAGAAAACCTGTTGTTTGAAGGCAACTGCTTGTCTTGGCAGATGATAAATTGAACTCTTGGCAGACGAGATGATATAAATCTGTACATAAGCAAAAGCAAGCTTGTGTGGAAAGATTCCCAGGCAGTATTAATATCAAGAGAGGTTGAAATGAAGGACCAGTCTTGGCATAAGAGGGCAGCTTACAGTCCCTGCCAGTCAGCTTGAGTGAACTTCCAGACTCTGCAGTGTTGAGGCAGCTCTCTGACAATAGCCAGAGAGATGTTGACTCTCACAAGCACATGATCAGATGAACCTATTGGAGCAGAAGAGGAACAAGAGATATTTGAATGAAAATTCATTATGACCAAATTCAGAATGGAGGATGTGCTACTCGGAGAAATCTGGGTATTCGGGTTAACTGATTTGATAAGGCCCATGCAGTCACAGACATCTCTTGCTCCAATGCCATGGCTGGTTGAAGAGGTACCAACACCCAGCTAATTGGCATGGCGAGCAATTGAAATCACCGCACATGAGGAAGAGAGAATTGGGATAGGTGGTTAGAAGATGGTCCATGTTGGCAGAAACAGAGATGCAAATGGAGTCGTCCCTATAATGAGGACATGACACAGCACATAGACAAACAGGAGGTAGTTGCAGAAGGGACAGCGCAGCCAAAGGTACTCTGGGGGTTGAGAGTTGGAATCGTAGTACACGGACAGTGGGAAATGGAACCCTTGACATAAACAGCAAATTTTCCACCACCGGAATGAGGTTCAGGCCTGTCAAACTGGAAAAGATAATTCCCATGGTGAGACAGAGTGGACCAGGGCATTCTATGGGAGGAAGGATCCTGTTAGGCAGATTATTGTCAGGTTTACCCATGGTAGCTTGGATTGAGAGATCTGTCAAATTGGAGTGAAGACCTCACATTTTCAAGGTCCATAACATTAGGGATTGGTTGGGAGTGGAAAAGAGGGGAGGAGGCAGGGAAGCATGGGAAGAAGGATTTAAAATATGATGTGGAGGGAGCGAGTCCCTGGGGAAGAATTGCGGGGCCAGGATGCTGGGGAAGAAGAGCGGGGCCGGGTCGCTGGGGAAGAAGAGTGGGACCGGGATGCTAGGGAAGAAGAGCGGGCCCGGGATGTTGGGGAAGAAGAGCGTGGCTGGGACGCTGGGGAAGAAGAGCAGGACTGGGATGCTGGGGAAGAAGAGCAGGCCCGGGACGCCGGGGAAGAAGAGAAGGCCCGGGACGCCAGGAAAGAAGAGAGAGCCTGGGACGCCAGGAAAGAAGAGAGAGCCTGGGACGCCAGGAAAGAAGAGAGAGCCCAGGACGCCAGGGAAGAAGAGAAGGCACAGGATGCCGGGGAAGAAGAGAGGGCCCGGGACGCCAGGAAAGAAGAGAGAGCCTGGGACGCCAGGGAAGAAGAGAGAGCCCGGGACGCCGGGGAAGAAGAGAGGGCACGGAATGCCGAGGAAGAAGAGAGGGCCCGGGATGAAGGAAGCAAGGAGTGAGTGGGGTGTGAATGAAGCAAAGGGGTCAGGCATGGAGGAAGCAAAGACCAGGAGATGCATGGGGTGGAGGGACATGGAGTTTCAGGAATCTTTCAGGAATCTGAGGGGTGGGGGAGACTGAAGCAGGTGTAGGGTAACCCATGTGTGAATATGATGTGGGGGAGGGTACTGATATATGGGATTTTGTCACTGTAGTTACACACACATGATAAAAAAAAATGTTGGATTTAAGGATTCCAAGGGCAGAAAGATGAAGACAGACATCAGAACCTTTTGTAGCAATGACTGCTATGAGTCTTTTTGGGGAGATCTCTACCATCCCAAACCAGTTTCCTGCTTGCCCGGCTGGGTGGTATGATAGGTCTTCCACTTCCTAATGAATGATTTCCCATGGATTCAATAGTCACCCTTTATTTCAAACCACATAACTCATTTTTATTGCATCTAAGGCATCCCGACCTTGTTCATGGCATGTCTCATCTTGTGTTGTGTGGTTTTTCAGCTTATCAGGATGCTTGTTTCTCTTGCAATGTTATCTTTGTTTTCGACTTAGTTTTCACTGTCACCCTGTCTGTAAAAAATAAAATGGAAAATATGTTCAAACTCAACTCGATGTAAATATTGTTAAAAGTAAATGATTGTTTTGACGTAAAGAAATTGAATGAAGGAGACGTATGAAAACGGCAGACTATGTATTTAAATCATCGACGTACTACTTGCATATCTGAAATGTCATTTATGTTTGCTATCTTGCAGCTGGTAAGCCAGGAAACCACTGGAAAGTAGAGATGTTTATGTTCTTTGTAACTTCCTCATACGGTTCGAATTTGTTTTTATACCCCCAACAGGCGTCAGAGGCATTATGTTTTTGGGTTGTCCATCTGTCTTTGCATCCATATGTTCGTGATCAATTTCTGTTACTGTGGTAACTTGTGAGTCGTTAAAATAACTTGGTTGGCATAGCTATTGACCGTAATACAAGGATGAACTGATTTAAAGGTTTTGGTTCAAAAGGTCAAAAGGATAAGGTCATGTGTCCTTTGAAAATAATTTTGCAGATCATATAACCTGAGTTAGAAGCATCTGATGTCTCTTCCACTTATGTCTCTCTCTCTCTCTCTCTCTCTCTCTCTCTCTCTCTCTCTCTCTCTCTCTCTCTCTCTCTCTCTCTCTCTCTCTCTCTCTCTCTCTCTCTCTCTCTCTCTGTCTCTCTCTCTCTCTCTCTCTCTCTCTCTCTCTCTCTCTCTCTCTCTCTCTCTCTCTCTCTCTCTCTCTCTCTCTCTCTCTCTCTCTGTCTCTGTCTCTGTCTCTGTCTCTGTCTCTGTCTCTGTCTCTGTCTCTGTCTCTGTCTCTGTCTCTGTCTCTGTCTCTGTCTCTGTCTCTGTGTGTGTGTGTGTGTGTGTGTGTGTGTGTGTGTGTGTGTGTGTGTGTGTGTGTGTGTGTGTGTGTGTGTGAAGGAGGTTATGTTTTCACCCCTTTCTGTCTGTCTGTTTGTTTGTGTGCAGAATATCTCAAAGTTATGGACGGATCCGGATGAAATTTTGTGGACAGGTTCAGTGTGTGACAAGGACGAACTGATGAGATTTTGATGAATAATGTGGATCCAGATCAGACTACTATAATTTTTTTAAGTAATTCTTCACCATTGAGAGATTGGGCCAAAAACGATATATAGCACGATATCTCAAAAAGTTGTGGACTGATCCGGATGAAACTTAGTGGACATGTTGGGTGTGCGACAAGGACGAACTGATTAGATTTTGCTGAAGATAACGGATCTGGATACGAGAATTATTTAATTTCTAAAGTGATTCTTCACAATTGAGAGTTACGGCCAAAAACGATATAGTACTGTATAACATGATATTTCAAACATGTATTGGGCCTGATATGTTCTTGTGGATCAGGCATTACGTGGCGGAGGTATACGCTCTTCCGAGTGCCCCTCTAGTTTTTCACATGACCTTTAATTGAGATCAAACGTAACGGTTGACATGTAATGTGGGCGGAGGCATATCCATTGACTCATTTATGTCAAATTCTACTTCCCAGTTCAATATAAAATGATCTTTATTGTAAGTATGATATATTTTTTTTAAGTTCTTTATTTGGAAAGTATTCAGTTTAAGTATAAGTCATGACTGTAGTCCAGTGAAGGATATGAGTGACTCAAATATGATTCGGATTTGTGGGTGTTTTGAAATCAGTGACTTGAAAGTTCTGCATTAGGAGGAGAGTTAAAAAGAACGTATCGAAAACTGAGCAGGAAGTGAACATACAATGGCAGACATCCCTATGCTCTCCAAAACTGTTTGTGTTCAATCCTGACCCACGTCTTCTGTTTAAATCATAAATGTGACTGCATCAGACGGTCTTTAAAGGGTATTCAAGAAGCACTCCAGTTGTTGTTGTTGTTGTTGTTGTTGTTTTCCTTCCCAGTGTGATGGCGATGGGAGGAAGACATACCACTGCGGCTATATGGTGCCTTATCGTTCTTTATGTGGGCTCTTTTCCAGCAAGAGCTGCACCCGTCCCTGGTATTTTGCCTTTCACACTCGGAGTGCTTAATTGTACTTGCTTCAATCATCAGCCGAATTGATAACTGGCTATTTCATCCAGTTTGTACATGCTGCAAGGCAAACTGTCCTCGGTACTGAAAATGACGCAAGTTGACTCTAAAGTCTATCTTTCATGAACTTATTCACATCAGTGGGGTAAAAATGTTTAACGTTTCATTTCACTTAGTTGCTGATCAATGAATGTGACTAGTACAGTCAGTATTTCTAACGAGCCAAATTATCAAGCATTCGAGCGTTTAAATATACAGGGCCATTTTGTTCAATTTGTCACAATGCTTCCTCATTCCACACAGGGGTATAAAGGTTCATGGTAGTATTATACTTACCTGGAGCTAAGGGAAGCGCGAAGCTTTTATTCATTCATTAAGAAGTAAACTTTGATAGTTTCCTTAATCAAAGCTTATGATGTACTCAATTAACTCGCTGTACAAACAATATTACATGTAACGTATTTGTTTCTCCTTTTCAGCCTTCTGTGTTGACGAATAATGAGCAATGAATGATTTTATTTGCAGATGAAGAACGAAACGAAGCATTTTTGACAGTCGGTAAGACCACTTTCTTGTTGTCTATTTTATGTTGTATTAAAGTCCATCTGCAATATTGAGTCTGTATATTCAAATGTGTCGTCAGTTATGAACCTCAGGTCCAGAAATTAACCTTGATGTACTTATTGATTATGTTTTATCAAATGGTTACGTTGTTTCTTGTTAGTACTGCGATCCACTTCCTGGTGTGAACTATTTTTTTTATCAGATGACTATAACAGAATGATTAAAGTTTGTACATCAGCTCAACTCTTGTCTGCCTTAGGCTTTAAATTATATCGTCATGAATAAAAAAGTCCGACAGGACGGTTTGACACTTACCGTTGAGCTGTCTAGTCGTTTGGGTTTGATTCATGGCCTGACAATAAACTGTCAGAATGGTGTTTCACAGGCAGGGCGTTGCATCAATGAGTGTATTATCAGTTGGAGGGGATGTTAACCTGCGACCTGTCTGCCGACAATGATTGATGGTGGATATTAAAGATCCCACGGTATGATGCGATGAAGATTAGGAAAATTATCACGAGTACTTTGGTGAAATTCCAAATTCCTATTTTAACCAGCTACTGTCGGACATCTACAGGCCGAGCCCTCCGATTCGTTAACAGACTTTGCCCAATCTTCCATGCTTCTATCAGCTGCTGACGCCATACTAATGGTATAAGGTGATAAGGATATTTTTTATATATAAATAAATGGTTTTGGGGGTGGGGATTCTTGTAGCTTGGTGAACACATCATTGTTACGATGACGGGCTCTGTAACACATGCTTAGTTAGGTCACTGAGAGTAATGCATGTTCATTAAGCCTCTGGACATTGATTTGAGGACGTTAGGTGAGGCCAGCTAGATTCATGACCCTCGGAGAACACAGAGTTGCGGATACCAGGTTATTTTACCCAAACAACCGCAATCCAAACCTCCTTGGCTCATCGCCATCTCAGCCCATGTGAGATGTGCCCGATAATGGCACATTCCCCGATTTCAAAAATAACCCTGAGGGCAATGTTCTTTAGCTGTGAGGTTTATCACGGTTGGTCTACTTTTCATTACTTGGTTCTGTTGTTGCATACATGTTTCACGTGGTTGTGAGTTAGTATGGTGTCTCGTATAGAAAAGAATAATCAAGTATTGTCACAGTAATTTTCTTTGGGTTACTTGCGGTTCGGGGAGTTAAGATAAATTGTGAAGCAACTCGAAAGATAAACCTAGTTGTACTTGAGCATGCATCTCTGGGCCTGTTTGTACATGAGCAACAGGAACTTAATTTAGTTTGACCTACCTGACCTATCATTGCACTGGACACGAAGCGTGCAGGCCAAATATGTGTTTTGCAGACATTAAACCTGGTATTTTAAACAACCTCATGGAATGGTAAACCCTCTGTGATCAATATGACAATTTTTTTAATTAATTATTCTTTAACCACAATAGAATGTCTAAGTATTGGATGGACTCGAACATTGTGCCGATGCAATAACTTCTCTCTATTTTTTTTTTCTTTTGTGTAATTTTTGATGTGAAGCAGTCTTCCGCAATTGTTGTAGAAAAATACAGCTTTGTCTAAATTGTTTTCTGACATTGACCGTCTTTTCTTTGCAAGTTTCAGGAAGTTGTATGGAAGCTTCACAGACGGGGCTTTGTACAAACATGTGGGCTCTCCCATGGATGGACGTTAGGCTGGTGATGACTGATATCATTAGTTAGTCGATGTTAAATACCCAATGGTGTCTTTCGATGAAGAGTCGGTGAGTTATTGCCAGAACCATGAACAAATTACAAACTCCTGCCCTGACTACTACTGGGAAGGTTGTGGCAAACCACCCAGAACAACTCTTCCTATAAGACAGCTTTGGCAGCACTGACCACCGAGTATGGACTTAACACGTGAGAGTATCTATAGTGCTTCTGATATGAGGTGAATTTGAATTTTGAATGATTTATTTTTACCCATCTGAAAGTAAAGTAGCATTGATAAATCAATATGCCTTGTAGATTCTGTAAAATGTGTGTTTTAAAAAAAAAAAAAGAAAAGATTATGACAATGCAATAGTCCAACTCTGATGGCTGACAGGATGGCCGAGAGGTACACATACTCCCCTCCATGCTGTCCAGTCTGGGTTTAAATCCTGACCCAGCTATAAACTATCATCTCGGCGTTTCACATGCAGGGTGATTCATAAGTGTGTGTGCCGTCGCTCAGATGGATGTTAAACTGGCATCTTGACTGCTGGAATTAGTTCAGGTCAGGTGTGGGAACGTGCGCCGGAGCAGCGCGTTGCTGCGTTCTATTTCCTTTGGTACTCCAGGGGCCTTCGTCTGGCCATCCCCATCTGGCCAACCTGCTGCAACCATGGGGCCCATGGTCGGCTCGTTAGCCTCCTCCATTCATGAGGCTCCCTCGCTGAGAAAATCTGGTGAGCAGGATCAACGTCAGGAAAATGAGACACATGTTTATACAGCCGCAGCTGATGCTCACGGACGATATAGATAACAAATCTCATCTCGGTCTCTCTCAGCAAACGCTCAGACACAAAGTCTGACCAGCGATAACCAAGGATTCGCCAAAGAGACCTGGTACCGAAGAAGTTGATTCTCCATCTCAGATCCTTGGTCAGAGTGCAAGTCTCACGTCCATAGAGCAAGACAGGAAAGACCAAGGACTTAAATACTCGGACTTTCGTCCTCCTGCATTGGTACCAACAGCTACACACCCCATGACCCACTGAATCCAAAACTCCCCAGGTCCGATCCAGATGTCTATCGACCTCTGGCTCACAACATGCGGAGATATGGATATCACTGCCAAGGGAAGTGGATCTCTCCGTCACCTCAACATTTTCACCACAAACAGGTACAGACAAGATAGCAGCATCCATGATGTCATTGAAATCCTGAATCTTGGTCTTGACCCAAGAAACCTGAAGTCACAGAAGTTCTGACTCCTCATTCAGCACGTCGAGGGCCCCCATAAGGATATCGAGCATTGGTCGAGATGCTGACATTCCCAAACGATGAACGGCAGCTTGACCTCTCTGACATCCTCCCCAGAATCCAGTCCAAACGAGCACTAAAAAGTGTGGGTGCGAGTACACACCCCTGACAAACTCCAGTAGCAACTGGAAATAAGTCATAGATGTAACCAACACACCTCACAGCACTCTCAGTACAGAGTATAGTTAAGAAATCAGATTGATCAGTTTTGGTGGCACCCCACAAAGATCAAGAATCCTCCAGAGGGCATCGCTATTCACTGATTCGAACACTTTGCAGTGATCAACATAGGCTGTGAGCAGCCCCTGCTGAAACTCTCGTCTTCGTTCCGTGAGGACCCAAAGACCAAGGATACGGTCGATCGTTGACCTCTTTGGAGTAAACCCAACTGCCCTGGGTGCTGGTGCTCAAGCAAATGGTGACAAACCCTTTCAAGAATTATCCGAGCAAAGACATTGCCCGGCACTAAGCAGTCACACCTTGGTAGTTGTTGCAGTCCTGGTGATCACCCCTTCCTTTCCAGAGAGGGACAAGGCCCCTCTTCCATTCAGTTGGGATGATGCCTGTGCTCCAAACAGAGCACAGAACTGCATGCAACGATATGTGTATAGCATTTCCACCAGCTTTGAGCAGTCCAGCATGGATGCTACAGATGCCCAGAGCTTTACCCCCTTTCAACTGCTTCACCGCAGCCTGTGTTTCCACAAATGAAGGTGGACCACAGTTGATTCGAGATTTAGCAATAAGGACAGTGACTTCCCTGACATCAAACTCAACAGCTGGTGCGTCAGCCCGCTACAGCCGCTCAAAGTAACTGTCAAATGGCCTTCACTTCAGACTCCTCTGTCATGAGCTCACCACCCTCCGCTCTAACTGCAGTCCACTGAGGGATGGGCTTGGAGGAATGCAATGCACAAATTCCCCTGTAGGCAGGATGAGAATCACTTGACCCCAGGTGATGCTCTACCTCCTCACAGATTCTTCGCACCTAGGCTTCCTTGTCCACCCTCTGTGCACATACAACTTTATCCCTCAACTCTCTGAATGGCTCGGCTCTGCCATTAAGCTTGGCCCTGCAACTCTGGTCAATGGTATCCAGTGTCCCTTGGGAGACAAAGTTCTTCTTTGCCTGATGGTGGGTTCCAAAACATCCACTGGCCACATCAAGGATGGTGGTCTTGAAGGCACTCCACAACTCTTCAGGATTCCCAGAAACACCCAGCCCCCCCCCCAAATCCCCACTCGGTCTGTTTGCAAACTACTCCTTCTTGTGTATGGCAGATTTGGCTGCTGGGTAGCATCATTGTTGGGGTGTGGCTATGCCATTGATGCAGTGCCTCTATTACCAGTACACTGATACTCATTTTGCTGACCTCAGAAAGATGACAGGCTGAGTCATCCTCACCTGGTGTTAATTCAATGGCCACAAGGGGCTCAAACTCAGGACCCTAGGATCCCAAGCCAGCCATCCTAACCGTTAAGCCAACACCAGGCTTGTCGCAAACTCCTCAGCTACCCTCTCATCCTTTAGCTTGCCAACATTCAGCCTTGGCTGGGATGGTACCATTCTCCCAGATTTAACCTGCAACTTCAGAGTTGCTATAACAAGCCTGTGGTCGGTATTGAGGAACTGAGTACTGTGGTTGACCCTGCAGTTCTGGAGCATCCTCCACCGACCATCAACGAGCACATTGTCAATCTCCTTTGCCACACCACCAGCGTTGGAATACCAAGTCCAGCGATGAGCCTGTGGGCACTGAAACCATGAACCGGCCACCCTAAGTCCATTATTCTTGCAAAGTCAAGGAACTTAGTGCTATTCCGGTTCACAGTTCCAGACCCATGGGGACCAACACACGTCTCATAACCATCCCCATCAGTTCCAGTCGATGCATTGAAATCCCCCAATATTAGAAGAGTATCTTGCCTGGGGCACTGATCAACCACAGACTTGAGCGTGGCATAGAATGTCCTTCACGGTGAGATCACTCGCCTCAGTTGGAGCATAAACAGAGACGAGGGAAATGACACCCAAAGAATGACGAATCCTCAGTCTCATAATATGCTCGTTGACCGGTGTTACCACAATTATCATGGGAGTCAGCTTGTTGGACACAGCTACAGCAACTCCTTGGGCATGGTAACCATTGGAGCGACCATACCAGTAGCAGGTGTAACCATCCGCAATGATCTCACCACTATCCGGTGAATTTCAAACGCTGGAGCTCAGATGATAACAGAGAGAGGTGATCATCCTCTCTTAGGGATAGGACATTCCAGGCACCCAACCGAAGGGACCGCCTCAGGTTAACCCAAGGAGACCGCCGTCTGGTGGACGACACCTCAGCACCATCTCGACACACACAACTACAACCGAACCCAGGAAGGTTACCCCATGCTTTTCTTTCTGTCAAAGAATGGGGGTCCCGAAGGCTTTTCCCCCAATGCTGTCATCCGGTGAGCTGCCCTGCAAAGGGCAGTGCAGGAGGTACTCGCACCGAGTGGGTTTTCAGTTTTCTTTGCATTTTTTGTGTGTTTTGTGGAATGAAGTGTTTTACGATGGTCGGAGTGAAAATCCTGCCACCAACCTCATAGAAAAAGGTACCCCAGCTGCAGGAGGGGAGGATGTCTGCAAACACAGATGGCCACCACGTATGGATGGTCATTGGCTCACAAGGAGCTCCTCTGCTCTTTGACAGGTTTTGTTTTTTAATCTTTCTCGGTGTCCATATCCATACACCCTCTTCTCCAGGAAACCTGGTGGGGGGAAATGGTTTAGTCGCCAACAACTCGACCATGAAACAGGTCAGTACAGGTTTACATGGCAACCTGTAGCAAGTCACAGATCTGATCTGGCTTGACCTGACAATAGGCGAGTTTGTGGACACTAAAAATCCCACAGTGTCCTTTGTGAAGGCGAGGTGAGCTATCGCTGGCACCATGAACAAATTACAAATTCTTGTTCCAAACAAACTTAGTCGAACATCAGGCAGGGCCAACCGGTTTTCCTAGCCAACAAGTTTCCCCATCCAACCGCAGAAGGTGGGAATTAATGGTGGCTCTTGAAGACGCATCAATAGTCTTACTCAAAAAAATTCTAATGAATACCAAAGATAGGCTATAAAATTTATTTTAACAGTTGTGCTTTGTAAAACCTGATCTTATTTATTTATTTATTTATTTGAAAGGGGAAACAGGGGATGGAAGTGGTCGAGGGGTGGTGGCAGTTTCAAATTGTGCCACTTAAAACAAATTTATTTTCAAACACAATGCATGTAAGATGCAGTATAGATGCTTCTTCGGCTAAAATTATGCAAGAATAGAGGGTGTGAGAGTTCAACATATTGCTTTATCTTGAAAATTATTTCTCGAAGTACCGTACGTACCATGATTTTGAGTGAATTACACATTGGTGAGCGTGCACAAATGAACCTGGTTGTGTGCAGGGACATTTTGGAGCATTCTGGTTTCCATTGGATTTTTCTCACTGGCACTTGTTTGCTGTGCTTTTCTGAAACGTAAACTTGGCTTCAAAAACGCAGGTAAGCGTCAGTGTTTAATGTATAAATTTAAAATAAAAAATAATAAGTGCAGTTTAATGGATAGATTGCATGAAAGCCACTAAGTTAATGGTGGTGGTTGCTAATTACCATTGAACTTGATGTCAACAAATGTTTGTGTGTTAGGGGGTGTTCTGGCTTGTGTGTTGTCAATCTGTATTCTTATAACCAGTATAGGTATACACATGAATTTGGGAATCAAAATTTATTGTCGTGTATTAGAGTCCCTGGACAGTGTATCACTCGTACATAGACAGCGTTTACAGAAAAACAAAGTAATCGTGTACAACACAACCTTTGCACGACTTTTCTAAAGTCACAAAAAAACACTGAACACACGTTTGCTTTGTATTAATTGTGATTATTTTTAAGATTGTACGTTTTTGTTTTCACCAGACTCGGTGGTGTAAAGTTTAGTGCGTCCGCTGAGAGTCGAGGAGGTCGACGATTCAAACCCCGACTGAGTCATTCCAATAACTTTAAAAATGGTAGTATGCTTCTTCATTGCTTGACATTCAGCATTTATTAGGACTAGCCGAAACCCCGTCACAGACAGATTCCGTTCATTCAACCACCCTCACCAGCTCACACACACTCGAGGAACATGGACTGGACAGGGTGTGCTTGCCCCCGCCTACTCATCCCCCGCCCTGCCCCATCCCCCCCCCGCCTTCAATTTGTTTACCCCCGCCCAAAAATGTAATTACCCCGGCCCTGCCCCCACCTCTTCACTCTCCGCCCCCGTCTCTTGATTCGCCGCCCCATTTCCCCCCCTCTCCCGCTTTCAATTTGCTTACCCCCCCAAAAAAAATTTGCTTACCTTGCCCCCCGTCAATTCATCCCCTGCCTCTTCACTCCTCATCCCCGTCTCAACGAAAAGTGTTTATTCTGCTTCAAAGTTGAAGATTGACTATTGCCACGATGTGCGATGCACTCTTACAGGTACGAAGTTTCTTTCAGTCCAGGTCACAGTACCGAGAAAAACATGACGCAACCGCTAGGAGGAGCACAAAATTGGTCCTTCAGTATTAATATATAGATAGAAGATACAATGTTTCTTGTAACATTTTTTGTGTGAAATTCACATTCTGAGGTAGTCAGCATGTGCAGAAAAGGGTTTTACATTGCAGACGCTATTTTCGAGGAGTGGAATTACACCGCTCAGCGGTGACGGTCTGTCAACGACAGACATAATGACGTCAGCGAATGACTGATGATGTCATGACGTCCTGACGCCTCTCAGCGGTGACGTCACACGTCGCCATGTAAACGAATGTAAAACTAAAAGTGTTTATTCTGCTTCAGAGTTGAAGTTTGACTGTTGCCACGATTTGCGATGCACTCTTACAGGTACGAAGTTTCTTTCAGTCCAGGTCACTGTACCGAGAAAAACGTGACGCGACCGCTCGGAGGAGCACAAAATTGGTCCTTCAGTATTAATATATAGATAGGAGCACGGACAATCCCCATAGGTTGGCATCCATGGGGAGAAGGAAATTCCTCATCAGGAAGTTCCCCACTGAGTGCGGCGATGAAGGCGGCACCCATTGTGGTGACGTCACTGGCACCCAGAATGCCCTGGGAAGTAACAACACTTCCCCCAAGCTGTGTGTGCATGTGTGTGTGTGTGTGTGTGTGTGTGTGTGTCATCTTTTTATGGAGTTCTACTGGATCCTTCTGATGTGGAGTGTGATGCACCAAAATAATCGTAATGACCTCCTCAGTTGATTAGGTTAATTAACTGCAAAAAATCCATTAGAATTCCCATGTTTTAGACGTGCGCCATGTTAAGGTGTATCGAGCAGCTTAATCGGTCCTTCCACGGCATGGCATTCTATTTACAACAAGGACAAATGTGTCCAAGAGCCGCGTCATAAAGGTTTTGTCTTCACCAGAAGAAGAAGAAGAACAACAACAACAACAACAACAACAACGCGGAGCTCTCTTAGAGCCAGCGTTCGCAACGTGACGCCGCTAATAATAATTTTTTTAAAAGGATAAATATATAAATAACAACAACAACTTCTGATATTTCGTCACGTGCCTTGATGGAGCCAATAGCGAGACCCGTCATGGAGGCTCCTGTTCATGACGAGAAAATCGTGTATTTACGAAATTACAACACATTAAATGGAATAATCTTTAAATAGTAACGTGAACTTTTCGAAACATTAAAGCAAATATTCGAATATATTTAAAAGTTGATGATAGGTGCTCTCAAAAGGCACCCTCAATGCGAGGATGTGTACAGGTGTTTAGTATTCAAGGAGATCCGGATCCTGTATATAAAAGAGCCGAGTCCTAAAGGTTTTGTCTTCACCAGAAGAAGAACAAGAACAACAAGAACAACGCGGAGCTCTTTTAGAGCCACGTTCGCTACACGAGACGCGGCTAAAAAGAATGACAACATTGTAACAAAGCATACAGTGCCTATCGAAAGTGTACACCCCCTTTCAAATTTTTCACCTTTTGTTGCCTTATAGCCTGGAAGTAAATTACATTAAATCAGTCTTTTTCCACCTTTACCCCCCCCCCTCAGTTAATGTACATAATAATAATAATATTAACAACAACAATAAGAAGAATAGTAGTGTTGTATGTCAATAATAATGAATGTATAATCTCCGCCATGACCCCAAGCACTTCTTGGCTTGGTGAAAAGGAAAGCTAAAGCTGAATCAGTTTCGCAGGCGGTATACAACAAGGCTGTGAAGACGAGTGAAAATTTGGTCCAAAGGACCAACAAGCCCACTAGTTCTTCCTTAAATGTTTCCTTTTCATGAACCCAGTTCATTTGTCTTTCCCTGAACCTGTGTAATAACTCCTCTGATAGTAAAACTATTTTGCTTTTCTTTCATGAGTCAATATTAAAACAGTTATGCAATCGCATGGCCTCGTTTTATACTTTTCAGGATCTCCATTAACCATCGTTACACGAACCATGTCAAACTCCGCCAGTGTTAAAACGTCTGATTTCCAGATCACCCGTATGTAAAACAAAAAGAAACCGCCCGGCTCAAATGCAATTTCATGAGTGGAAGCAGTTTGCATGAAAGGAATGTTATTTCTCGTTGCTCCTATTTTATTACTCCTCTTCTATATCAGAAAATGCTCAAAACCTTTTTCTTTGCTTTGCAGAGGAGGAAGACAGGACAATTGCCAAGGACCTTCAAGCCCGTGCGTTCTTTGTTTTGTATTTTTAAACCCGTTTCATGTTACCCCCACCACTATCTCGTGTCATTCCCCTTCCCTACCTGCAATCTTTTCTGCACCCTATTAACCCCACTCGCTGAACCCTACCTCTTTGCAGGTTGCTGTGTTTCCTTCCCTCCCCGATCTCCTCTTTTGTTCTTAGCTAATCCCTTTCTTGTTGTATCCATCTGTGGCATCACGATGTCAATACGTTGCCAAGTACAATATTGATGACATCACTAAACTTGATATCACTGTGTCAAGTACAATATTGATTTTATTCGACAATTTCAGCAAACGTCCTATTATATTTTTCTCATTGATAACAATCGATCGTGTAATGATTCTTCATTGCAGAACTTGACGAAGAGGAGCCATTGCTGCCTTCGGAGTCAGGTGAGGCATCTCGTAGCTTTCAGTCGATTGCTAGTTATTCATACTAGAAAAGGACGGATTCATTCCCACACTTCTATGATGTATATGGCATATTTTATTATGATTTGATTATAATACACTTCTGGGAGTATAATTTTTTTTGGCAAGTCGATCTTCACAATGTTGGTCACGCTCAGCATCTCTGGTTTGTGGTTTTTTTTTTGTATACATAGTCGAGGCTTGTGGAAGAGCTAGTACACTGAATGGATCAGGACATAACACACAAAACTAGAACGGCACTCGGCAGAGCGCATACAGAGCGTGAGCCAAGCTGAACAGCACTCGGCAGAGAACGGCACTCGAATGGCACTCGGCAGAGCCAGGCTGAACAGTTTACATTTTGTATCCCACTGATAGGCCGGATCTGGATTCGGATCTTAATCAAAAGCGAAAAGATTTGTCCTTGTTATTGTCATACACCCAACCTCTCCACAAAGTTTCGTCTGAATCTATCCGTAACCTTTTCAGATATTGTGCTATGTATAGTTTTTAGCCCTATCACTCAATGGTGAAGAATCACCTAAAAAAATTCCCAGATCCGGATTCGGATTCGAATCTTCACCAAAATTGAATCGGTTCTTCCTTGTCGCACACTCAACCTGTCCACAACGTTTTGAGATATCCTGCACACAGAGAGACAGAGACAAACAGACAAAGGTGAAAACATAACCTCTGCCCTGCTTCGGTCTGCGATGGCGGTGATGTAAAACAGGACGCAAAAGGAACCGCAGAGACGCGTGCAAAATGAGTGGTAGAGAGAGCAGGGAAACAACAACAACAGAGTTGAAGGCAAAGGTAAAAGGAGACTTGGGACAAACTATGGGTATGGAGAGGAATGAGGGCAGGATGGGGTGCACATAATTATTGATAGAAAAGGAAACTTTCAGGAGGGAAAGGTGGAAATTTGGGAGGGTTAACAAGGATAGAAAAGATGATGGTTTTGGATTGTGGACAATTTGAGATGGTGGTGAACAGCTGTCTTGAAGACCTGGAGGGAAGAATGAGGTTGAAGAGGATGTGGACGTTGGTTCCACAGGTGGGGAAAAAAGAAACAAATGGGTAGAGGTGAACAGCCATCCTGGATTTAGGTAGTTTAACCAGAAGGGGGTTAATAGTGGACCGTGTGAGCCCTGCAACTACCTTGGGAAGGGGGAGGGGGGGACAAAGCATAGGGTGCAAGACCAAAAAAGAGGGGGTAGAAGAGAGAGACCACAGACCTGTCTGCAATGGCGACATGATAGGCCCGCAGACTTGGCTTGATCACGGGAGATTCGAATAATCTTGAAAGCCTTGGTTTCCATGGCGTCAAGCTGGGCAAGATGTGAGGCAGAGGAGCCAGTCCAGAGGGGAGAGCAGTACTCCATCAAGTTGCAGATGAAGGCCTTGGAGGCAGATTGGAGTGCAGGTGTGTCAATGAAGGTCTTTGTACGACGGAGGACGCCCATTTGGCAGCTGGCTTTGGAGGCCAACTTTAAAATTCCTTCATAGTAATAATATTAAAAGGTGTTTGGTGTAGTGGAGTATTAATTTTATTTTTTTTATTGGAGTACAACCACCATTTTTCAACTAATTTCATCCATCTCATTCAAGCCTCCTTCTTCAATGGTCTAAGGCTCCTGGAGAAGCTTGTACACACATAACAAGGATGTTGGGAGACATCATTGTACTCTTACACGAATTCCAAAGACCATAATGCTAAAATACGCAATTTGGTGTCTGACCACGATAAATTCAGTCATGACTTATCCAATCTAAACCAAACTTTCCAGGGGAACTAGGGATCACACGGCAGAGGTTGCAACGACTTCATTTGCCGCTTCCCCAAGGGTTTTTTTCCCACCTTGGACGAACTCTGTGTTGAGGTGTATATAACAGCTGATGTGTTTTTCTTAGGACACACCTACCAGAAGTAAAAATTATTATAACCACCAACTACAGTATTCAGTCAATTTTGTCCAACATATGATTACCTTTTTAAACAGTTGCTATTGTTGTTTAACACAAAACTGAAATACATTTGGAGGAAACCTGACTTCCTTGAGGGATTCTATGCTTATGGTGTCCTTCACAGTCCAATGGATCTGAGCTGTGTCGACTTGCTGGGCCTGTAGGTAGGCAGCTAGCTATGCTACAATGTTTGTTAGCTCATAAAGATGCATGAATGATGTATCCTGTTGCCTGTCTGACTTTTCCAGCTATCAGATGATACTGCATGTGAACTGCATTTGGATTCTTTATAATTTGTATATTGGGGTCTTGTATGTGATTTATTTGGGTCTTGTGTATGATTTCTTTTTTGTCCTGGCCATGGCTTAAAGCGTGATGCGCGATGTTGTCCCCGACACCCTTACGGCCCAATTGCCACCTTTTATGATGCATAACCCTATTCCTAACAGTCGCTGGCATTGTTTCAAACTCGGCTGCGGGAAATATGGAGAAAATTGGACGTACTTACACATGGGCAATGTATAGGCGAAGAGGTGCTGGTCCACACACATATCCGAAGTAAAATATATTATAACCAGTTATCCAGTTTGGTAAAATTGTGGCTGACTTCTGATGACATTCATGATCAGATTTCTCCAAATATCCCAAGCCCGCAGTGCTTTCTGAATCCCTGGCAGAGACAGCTTGGTTGCAGCCTTCACCCCATCCAATCAGCACTTCTTCTATAGCCTGCTGCTGTTCTAACTGCTTGAGATCCTCGTTGCTTAAGTCTTCACCATGAGATTCATTCAAGTCCACCACATCATCTTTGCCTACTTCGTTGAAACCAGTCTCCTTCAATTTGCATTCTAATAGCAGGAGCATTTGCAAAGTCTGTGAAATTGTGGACACATTCAGGTCACACTTTCCACCACACATGAGGCTTAACACAATGGCAGCTTCCGTTTGCAGACTAATCGTCCTCCACCAAGCCGGTGCAGAGGGATACATGTGCAGTGTAGTGAAAACGCATCTGTACATCCTTGATGATTGTTGTTGGCTGCTGCTTAGCTGGAAGTAATTTTGCGCATGCGGTTTGAATCTTTTCTTACGATAACATTGCAAAATATAACGGCACTCAGTTGAGCGCATACCTCCGCCAGGCTGAACAGTTTACGTTTTGTATCCCGGTGAGAGGCCGGATCTGCATCCAGACCTGAACCAAAATCAAATTGGCTTGTTCTTGTTACCTGCCCAACTCATCCACGAAGTTTAATCAGAAGTCACCCTCAACTTTTTGTAAATATCATGCGATTCAGTACATCATTTTTAGCCCCTTCTCAATGGTGAAGAATCACTTAAAAAAAAATTATAGTATCCGGATCCGAATCCAGATGTTCACCAACATCGAAACATTTCGTCCTCGTCACACACCCAAACTGTCCGAATCCGTCAATAACATTTTGAGATATCCTGCTCACAGACAAACATAACAGACCGACAAGCAATCAGTGGTCAAAGCATAACCTCTGTCCACAGGCAGAGGTAAGAAGTGAAACACGATGTGAAAATCGAGTATCTTGGCCATAAAAATGGAATTGTGATAAATCAAAACTGTGATATGTGAAATTGCGATAAATGAGGATTTACTGTATGACAGTTTCCATTTTAGCATCAACCCTTCTCATCCACATGGGGGTCTAATTTTTATCAAGCACCGATTTGTTTGTTATTCTTGCAGTCCATGGAAATTTTAACATCCATCTCCAAAATCACATTTTAAAACTATCACTCTTCCTCCTTTCTTTCTTTCTTTCTTTTTTATTCACTGTGCATGACTCGCATCCATACACTGCAACTGGAAATACCAGATTATTCATCAGCCTCCTCTTGGTTTGTGTTGTCACGTCTTTGTCTTTACAGATCTTCGTCAATCCTGACATTGCTGTTCTCCCCATTGCTAACCTTCTCTTAATTCCTCCTCCACATGCTCCACTCACTTCAATATTAGAACCCAGGAAGATGAAACCTTCCACTATTTCCACATTATCATCTCCCAATCTCAATACATAGATCAAAGTTGACAAAAAAATTTAGGCTTAAATATCGTCCGGCTTTTTCAGTTTCCTTCTTCTATGTCTGTAACAGTTTCATCAAGTCCTCTTTACTTTCTGTCAACAGAGTCATATGATGAGTGTACCTTAAATTGTTAATTAAAATTAATAATATTAAAACATGTGCTGGCAGGATGACCTAGAGGTATGCGCATGCACCTCTAAGCTGTCTAGCCTGGGTTTGAATCCCGACCCAGCTATAAATTCAGGCCAGTGTGTTCACAAGCAGGGTGATTCATAAAGGTGTGTGCCATCCCTCGGGTGGACGTTAAACCGTGTGTTCTGTCTGCTTGCATTCGTTGATGTATGTTGAAGAACCCACGGTGTCCTTCGTGAAGAGTCGGCAAGCTATCACTGGCACCATGGCCAAATTACAAATTCCTGCTCTCACTTTCGTCAAATGTCAGGCCTGTCGAACCGGTTCTTGAAAGACTTAGTCCAAGCTTCTCATGGCTATCCCCACAAGAACAATGACTGATGATAATAATAATATTAACGCACAGCCGTCCGCATGGCCGAACACATGACCCTCCCACCCCTTGGGCTGCTACCCTATGTGGTGTGTGTTTGTCGTTGAAGTACATTTGAATCCAGGATCACAATATCATGAACAGTATCACGTAGGAATACTCAACTGGTCAACCCTTTTACAATTTTTGTGACCATTCATAGTTATTTGCCTTCACCTTAAATTCATTTTTATATTTGTTTCTCTTTGTGCAGTTGATCAGAAAAGAGATGACCTCTTTCTGTCCTTGTGGACTGAGGCCCGAAAACTTTATGAAAGTCGTACCTCAAAGCCATCCTCATCCTCTACAGGCCTACCGCAACCGTTGCTATCCTCTTCTGCAGCTCAGTTTTCACTAGAATGCACAAAAGCAGATGAACGCGGCTGTTTGATCTGGCAAGGACCATTTACAGGTGGAGCTGAGGCACTGTTGGCTGAGGCTCGTGGTCGGACCGTCCTTGTTGGTCCATGTGGAGTTGGGAAATCTACTTTGTGGAAATGGATTGCAACCCGATGGCTTAAAGGAGACTGCCAAGCTCTGCATAGTTTTGACCTCCTATTATGGCTTGATGCAGGATCGCTGAGTCGCTACGAGGTTGGTCTGAATGATGAAACGGTTTGTTGTTGTAGAAATATAAAAGTTACAAAAACTTATTGGGTTTCTTATGACTTGTGGGTATAGTTAACAGACACTGTGACTCAGCCTATGCCTGGTGTTGGCTTGATTGTTAGAGTGGCAGGCTTGGGATCCTAGGGTCCTGAGTTCAAATCCCACTCTGCTGTTGAATTAAAACCAGGTGGGGTTGACTCAGCCTGTCATCCTGAGGTTGGCAAAATTGGAACCAGCTTGCTGGGATGATTGAGCTATTCGAGTGATGTGCCAGTGACGTCTTGCTCCAGTGACGTGCCAGAAACAGATTCTGCAATTTGGAATGCACTCCCTTCAGGAGGCACGTTAAGTCTGTGGTCCCCTGCAGAGTGATACATCTGCACGCAAATAATTTTATGCTATTGGGATTATTTTCTATTAATTAAGTTGCATAAAAATATTCAGAAATACTCTCCTGTCCAGCTTCAACGTCCTGGCAAATTTAAGTCACGGACCTCAAGTCAATGTATTGTGCATTTCCTCACCCTTCAGTGATTTAGTTTGATGATGAAATAAAATCTAAATTCATATTCTTTCAAGGAATATTATATTTTAACAAATGCCTTGCTTAGAAATGACTGAACAGCAAATTATTTGGGGATTAACTAATGAATGTTATTAAGTAATCACTCTCTCTTCCATGAGCCTTAATGTTCTATAGATTTATAAAAAATTATATTCTTGAAAAGAAATAGGACATCATCCTGACAAATTTCCTCACTCTGCCAGCGAAGTACAGTAAAACAGCCTTTTTCCAGCCATTTTTCCCTGCTGAGCAGGGGTTAACTTTTTTGCGGGCTCCATGCATTCATGGTTCCCTTCTTGAGGCAATGTTATTTTTTTATGGCTGGATGCCCTTCCTGACGCCAACCCTGGTCGCCTCTTACGACACACAGGGATATGGTACATCTATTCTAACCGGGGCATACACTGGGAAAAGTACACTGGTACTCACTTCGCCGACGTCGGAAGGATGACAGGCTGAGGCAACCCCCTGGTGTTAATTCGGTGGCAAACGGGGCTTGAACTCAGGACCCTAGGATCCCAAGCCAGCCACCCTAACCACTAAGCCAACACCAGGCTCTAGGGAAGTACAGTAAAAGCCAAAAATATTAAACACCAGAAGATGAATTGGGTTTCTTTCTTCAGCAACGTGAGACATTATTGGAAGCAATCTGGAAAGGACTTATCACAAGGTTACATCTGGTCTTAGTCAATCTGCCCTCCCCAAGCCAACCCACTTCCTTGTTTCCTTTTCATTAACCCAGTTCATTTGTCTGTCCCTGAACCTATTTTCAATCCTCTGATACAAACCTATTGTGCCTTTCTGTCATAAGTTAATATGAAAACATTAATTAACTTGCCTTGCTTCGAGCATGGTTAAATAGAGAGTTCATAGAACACGACGTACCGTGCAGTGTTACTTCAATATTACTTCGGTTTTCATAAAAAATGATTTTATCGATCTTTAAAAAAAAATCCTAATATGTTGTGCTATTGAAGTAATCCAGAAGCAGTCCTGAACAACAACCTTATACACCACCCCATGAACCTTTATTAGCCCCTGCTGGACTTGGTCCAAAATGGAGCTTCTGGGTTTGGTCTTGATTTTCATGTCCATGATTTTCATGCGTGCATCTGCAACCATATCTCGGACACGTATGGACTGATTTTTATTCACACTTGGTACAAAAACAACACATGATGGTATACATATGCACGTCATTTTTTTCGACATCAGATCCAAGATGGCCAACCGGTGGCCATTTTTAGTTGTAAAAAAAAAAAAAATCCCGATGTCACACGTCCTCAACCATTTCTCGGACATGCATTTACTGATGTTGTTCAAACTTTGCACACAGATAATGAATGATGGCTTGCATAAACATGTCATTTTTTTTTCGAGATCAGATCTAATATGGCCGACTGATGGCCATTTTAGTTGAAAAAAAACCTAATGTTGAACTTGCCCTCAACCATTTCTCGGACAAGCTTTTGCCAATGCTGTGCAAACTTGGTACACAGATAACGAATGATGGCTTACATATGCACGCCACTTTTTTTTAGATCAAATCCAAGATGGCTGACTGGCAGCCATTTTGTTACTTAAAAGTGTCCTCAACCATTTCTCTGACATGCATTGTCCGATTTTATTTAAACCTGGCACAAACACAGTACACGGTGGCATACACTTGGACCTAACATGATTTTGCAATCTGATCAAAGATGTATGACTTGTAGACTGGCGGCCATTTGTTGAAGATATCCTGCTGACACACAGACAGACACGGGTGAAAACATAACCTCCATCCACCTTTGGTGGCAGAAGTAATAACTTAATGTTTTCACCATAAATCCCCCATGGGGCCTCCAATGTACAAGCCACATTTGGGAGCATTGTGACCCATAGGGCTGATGTGAATAGCTATACCTCAATATTGAGAACCCCCCTTCTTCTTTCCCTGAATTCCCCCCCCTCCCCCACAAATTATTACACCCCTACCTCCTCCCCATTGTCCCCCATTATTTGTGCTAAGTTTGTTTGCGATAATGAGCCGTAAAAGATCTCCTCCTCCCCCCCCCGTTCTTCAACACCCCCAAAAAATCGCTAACCCCCCCCCCCCATGACATTCTCCATTGGCCCCCAACTATATTTACTAAGTTTGGTGGCCCGACAATGTTCCATTCTTAAAATATACAAATGGTAACTTTCTGCCCATTTGATGGCAAAATTAATTAACTTATAATCTTATTATGAAGCTTTCCTGTCTCCATACATTCTAGCTGTGGCTACTTGAGTGGTTACCTCTAAAATCGTGATAATGCACAGATATTAATGATTTCAGAAAGTTGATCTTTAAAATGATCTTTTGAAGATGTTTTCTCTCTGCTAAATTTTGAAATTGCCTCTTAAGGTGTGGATTATAATCAAACCTTTATTTGTCTGTTGTTGTGAAGAAGCATTGAAATTCATGAGAGTATAATGTGCAACTGTGAAATACGGTCTCTGTGACGTACGGCGATTGAACAACATTGAATGGACTAACGTTGCCAATGGCATGTTGAAAAACTAAAGTGTCATATTTCTGGTAGGGCACAAAGCCGAAGAAAGGCAAGGTTTTAAAATGAGAAATGGGAATGGTTCTATGTTTAGTGAACCTTTTATGAAAATAGCTCCACCGTGAATGATACTTTAATGTGTGTATTCCTGATCCTCATCTCTCCAACTCATCCCTCTCTCCATTACAGCATCGTGATGCATTTGCTCGTTTTTATAAACGTTCTCATCAAAGTAAAGCAGGGCTCAAAACTTTTCTTGCCTTTCGTTTCTCTCAAGGGTATAGACCACCATAATGGAGCAGTAGAGATGCAGCACAGGCATGATGAGTTGTGGCCTTTACCTGTGTTAATATTGATCATCTTTATTTGCATTCTTCTCTAGTCACTTGGTGAAGCAATTCGAGAGAACCTCTATCCATCACTTCCCACTGATCGCTCAGATGAGCTCTTCAATGCTCTCTGTGCGCGGCAAGACCGTTTACTGTTTCTGCTCGATTGGGAGACCAGCTCCACTGGAAGACCAGGGAGAGCCAATGTAAGCACTGAGCTCCGTGCAGCATGTGCTGGACTACTCTCTGGCTCTACGCTGCCACGTTGCACTCTTCTTTTGGCTTCGAGGCCTGGTGTTCACGTGCCTTGGTTGTCTGTAACTGAACCGACTCGTTTGACAGGCTTCAGTTGGAAAGTAAGTACTCAGACACACTGTTTGAGTGTAATTTGAATGTCTTCTGCAATTATCTCAAAAGAACTGCTTAAAATACTACTTTGTTTATAATGCTAGGGCATGGTCCCCTCGACACCAAAGAAGGCTTTGCCATCATCCTGTGTATTATTTTTTCTAATTTTGAATTAACTTATGAAACGTATTGAATGGAGAGTCCATCAATTTATTTTATTTTATCAACTTCATGCTTGCACATGTATGCCAAGTTTCTATAAATGTATCTCGGACAAGAGAAACTAAACTGTGTTTGTGTTGACCTTCAATAGAATTGCATTGAAGAAGCAGTTTGGTTTGGATCTTTTATCTTTTATTTAAGGGAGTGGAGCAACAGGTGAAATCTGCCTTTGGAGTAGTGGAGAAAAAAGATGAAGAAAAGGATACCACGAAGGCTGGAGAAGAAGAAGGGAATCAGGAGGACGTGCCCAAGGAAGAAGGTGGTGCCGTAGGCAAAGAAGAAGGGAAGGATGAGATCGTTGCCAAGCAGCTGTTGAAGGAGATTGAAGAACGGCCTTTACTCAAGGTATGGAAGACTTAGGTGTTTTGTTTATTACTAGGAAAATGTAATAGGCATAGTAGAGCAGTCGATGGCATGTCATAATAAATTCCCACGCTTCCCACCCAAAAACAAAGTTGGAAAAAGATGTCTAAAAGTTCCACCAGGAATGACCCAATATTAAAATTCTGAATTTAAAAAATCGTCCTCATCTGTTCATTTGTTCAAGCTCTTCCATAAGCCTTGAATCTGTAAACAAAACAAACAAAAAAAAAAGTCACATGGGATTTCAACCCATCATCAGCCAGAGGTTCAGGTGAGAACATGAAACGAGGCCAATGGTGTTTAGCAAATCTCTTTTTTGAATAAAAACTGATGTACAAATAAATCACGCCAAAGCATGCCCACAGCAGTGAGTGGCACGCCTATGAATATTCCAGTGCCACCACCAACTTGACAAATTTAAATGGGTGAAGTAAAGCAAGTACAAACATGGAGTGCAGTGTGTAAATAATCACTTTAAAAAGCTTCGGGCAGGACAGGAATGGACTCGTCGGTTCCTGTGGTGTTTATTGAATAACAAAGGCATTATTGAGTTTGAGTTCATGAATTTGTCTTCACGATGTTTCTTTTGTATTCCATTGTAGCTTGAGGTAGGGACGTCGCTGGGCACTGGCTCGTGGGGTACGTGCCCCGAATGCTTTTTTTGCTGTACACCGATATCTATTTAACCCCTGGGCTCTTCTAGGCCACTTTATAACAATTCGCCTATTTTACTACACGTGCCACTGTGCTAAATGTTTTACTGGGGGTCGGGGGGGGGGGTCTGAATTTTGAGGATGCTGGGCCCCGAATCTTTTTGGAAGTTAAAGACGCCTCTGGCTTGGGATAAGTAGAGTCCCTATAATACTAGGAGCGGCGACATGGCGCGTCCCATCCCAAGAAATTCTGGTCATGTGGGGCATGGGTGCCATTTTGTTTTCATCGATGGCCTATTTGAATGAGCATGCGGTGGCTCAAAGATTGGAAAATAAAGTTATTCGTCTGAGATGGAAATCCGACTTCAGGGCGGTTTCTGTGCCAGGTAAGTTGCGGTCTCGTGTGAGTTTATTCACGTGTGGTTCTGTAATCATATTGTAGTTGGCAGTTGGGTATAACTCATAAACAGACATAAATCATCATGGAAACTTGACAAACAGAAGTCAACAAAATAGGTGTGCAGGTGAAGTCCTTGTTCTCGGAAAGAAAACATAATTCAGTCTTCATGAAAAGTATGTTATCGTTGAAGTTTTGACAGGCATACATGTGCTTCACCAGTTTTTTTGACACGTTACACAAATAAAACATCCATGTTGTTATAATACTAATTCATATGAAAGCTGCAGCACACGCAATGTAACTTTCCTATTATTCCGTTTCAGCTGCATCAATACCCCTGCTTCCATTGTGCAAGTTAGTCTGGCAACCCTGTGCAGTTTCTGTCATTCGCTTTCCTGTCACAACCCACAACCATGTACTTTTCTATCCCCCATTAACCCTCCCCGAGCCCACCTCTTTCTGGGTTCCACGTTACCAGATCTCCCCACTCCTGAAACTTCACCACATGGTAGAGTCTGTCATAAGGAAGAAGCCTATTGTTTTTAAGGTCAAAAGGTCAATATAGGTCAAAGGTCAACAACTTTGGTGAGAATTGTAAAATCCTCAATTTTCATCCGATTGACTTTAAATTTGAAGAGGATTTATATTTCAGATCATTGAATTCAACCACCAATTATTTTTGAGGTCAACAAAGACCAAATGGTCAACGTAGGCCCAAGGTTAACAACTAAGGTGGTATTTCTAAAATCCTCAATTTTCATCCGATTAACTTGAAATTTGAAGAGGATTTATATTTCAGATCACTGAATTCAACTCCCAATTATTTTTCAGGTCAACATTGACCAAAAGGTCAACTCGGGTGGAATTTCTAAAATTGTCAATTTGCATCCGATTGACTTAAAATTTGAAGAGGACTTGCATATTTGGTCATTGAATTCAACCACCAATTATTTTTGAGGTCAAATTTGTTTTATGGATTTTGCAAGCGTCGTGCTCTGCACGACGTCTTCTTCTTGTTTGTTTGTTTGTGAACAAAATATCTCAAAAAGTTGTGGACAGATTTGGATGAAATTTGGTGGAGAGCTTGGGTATGTAACAAGGAAGATTTGATTAGATTTTCCTGAAAATCCAAATCCAGATCTGAGAAACTTTTAAGTGATTTTTCACCATTGAGTGATGGGGATAAAACGACATATAGCAGGATATCTCAAAAAGTTATGGATGGATTCAGACGAAATTTTGTGGATGTGTTGGTTCAGTGACGAGGACAAGTCGACTAAATTTTAGTTTAAGTCTGAATCCAGATCCGGCATATCAATGAGATACACAAGGTAAACTTATCAGCTTGATGGAGGTACGTGCTGTACCAAGTGCCCTTCTAGTTATGAAAGTTTTTTTTTTGTTCCGTTTATATTTATTCACCATTTCCCCCCCCCCTCCTGACTTCTGTGATTAAGAGCTTGCAGCTGGATCCATCTTGTTCATCCTTTGTGTCAGCCTGGTGTTGGCTTAATGGTTAAGGTGGTGGCTTAAGATATTAGATTCTTGAGTTTTGAACCCCTGTGGTTCCGTTGAAATAACACTGGGTGGGTTGACTCAGTCTGTCATCCTTCCGTGGTCGTCAAAATGAGTACCAGATTACTGGCACAGCCGCACTTCTAGAAAATGATGCAACCACCAGCCACTTCACTCCCAGACTTCACTGTGATTCGATTTCCCAGACTTCACTTGAACAAAAGAAAAAGGCATTATTTGGTCGAAAGTTCTCCCTAATTCCAGGTTTTTGGGGTCAAGCATGAGCTGAACAGTCAACCGATGGGTACATTCACGTGTACAGTATATCGAAAACTTGTGAGGGTGCATTTGAGAATGGGAAAGAAAGTTGGCGGACGGAGATGGTGCAACTGCCAATGTGTAAAAGCGTGTATTTTGAAGGCTAAATTTACTTTGTTGTCATAGAATTTTCACATTTTGGATTCCACCCCCCCCCCCCAAAAAAAAAAAATATATATTGAGTGATGTCTGTTCGATGGTTCAGTAAGGTTCTTGTAGTAAGTCTATAATTGAATAGTTTATCAATGAGTTTCAAGCTGTGGTCAAAGAAAATTAATTATCACTATTGTATTTTTGTTTGTTCACAGAGAGCTGTTTGCCATCCACCTCACCTTCTGCACCTTTGCTGGTACTGGAAGTTGGTTGCAGAACTCAAGGATGAGAAGCGAAAAATCCCA
The DNA here is from genome assembly GCF_056783735.1 of Eptatretus burgeri. NCBI lineage: Eukaryota > Metazoa > Chordata > Myxini > Myxiniformes > Myxinidae > Eptatretus > Eptatretus burgeri. The sequence continues at coordinate 27,445,741 of NC_140972.1, read as the reverse complement.
GACACATCGACTGAGATCTACCAGTATCTGCTCATGGAGCTGGCTTCTTGTTCCAGTGAGACAGATGAAGATGAAAGTGGACAGAAAGAAAAGGTTTTACAAGCTTTGTCTTCTCTTGCCTTTACCTCCTGGACTGAAGTGCAAGGCCCGATGAGTGAAGATGTTGTACAGGTAACAAGAATGTGTTTTTGATCCATTCATTAATTGCAATGATGAATAAACCGAGTTTTTATTGATGTTTCGCCTTTAAAATTGAAGACCTGAGCGTAGTTGGAGAAACCTTTGAAGTATGTGGCAGAACCACACTCGCATCCAATGATGTAGTTGTTTAAAGACAAAGCTCCTGTCCACTGTTTCAATCACTGAATGACTTCAACAGAAAGTCCAATTTGCATGCGCACAATAGGTACAACTTGCACCCCTCCAAGGTAGGCCACAAAACCACTTCACAATTTCGCATCATTTCCTTGTGACTCACCCTCCATGCAAGCCTGGTGTTGGCTTCGCGGTTAGGGTGGTGGCTTGGGATCCTAGGGTCCTGAGTTCGAACCTCGTTGGCCGCTGAATTAAAATACACCAGGAGGTTGACTTAGCCGGTCATCTTTCCGAGGTTGGCAAAATGGGTGCCAGTGTACTGGTAATGGGACACTGCATCAGCGGCATAGCCATGCCCCCTAACCAATGATGCAGCCAGCAGCCAAAAGGCTGGATGTGTATGGTCTATGTTTCAGGGCATCACAGATGTCTGTTTGTGTGGTGTGGGTGGTTGTGAGCAGTTAAAGTGCATTTACCTTGTACTTGGCCCAGATTTACTGATTTCTGTGACTCTTTGCATGCTTGTCAATCTTCAGGACTCAATCATTCTGTGGCCTCTTCTGGTACTTTTAGCCCCTTTGATTGCTTGACTCGAACCATACCAATCAGAGGTTTATATTGATCCGGTGATTAATTTGTATGCTTCAGTGTTAACTATGGAAGTCAGTGCTACGTCTGCTCAGGGAGTCACATCCAAAATATTTGTCCCTATTTAAGCCTTCCTCTATAGGATAGGGGGGAGGCTTGTAGCTGTTGTAGGGATTGTTTCTACAATTACTGCCCCAATTTTTAATGGTACCCCAGAATTTCTTCGACCCCTCGGAGTACTAAACCACCATTTAGGGGGTTTTTCTGCCCAATTTTCGAGCTGTATCTCAGAGCCGGCTGCAACTTTCGGAATGAAATTTTGCATCAATAATGGGAATTAAAAGTAGGAGGGGTTGACAATTTTTTTTCGACGTTCACTTAATTTTGACGGTCATAACCTAATTAAAGACAATTTAACATTTTTCACCAGAACTCGACTTAGTTTTGTCCAAGCAGAACAACAAAATTGCTCTCCCTAGATAGCCTCGAGCAAGGCGCATTTACGCATGATTTACATCATGCCCCTCCGGGTTAAAGGTCAAGGTCAAGGTCAAATGGCGGTCTGAAAAAAGTAACGTTTTTTTTTTTTGCCAATGCGGAATCTCAAAGACCGATTGGCCTTCCAAGATGTTCTTGCATCATATTAACGTACCTGTACTGAAGTTGTGCACCTGATATTTAAGTTGTGTTCTTGACCTACTTTTTTTGTATTGTGACCTAATTAACAAAAAACACTTTTTTGATCATAACTTGGATAATTTTCATCCGATTTTTTTTTTTTTTAATGATGTTGAGTTTTGTGAATAGATTGGAGATGGGGACACTGTTTCTTATTTTACAATATATCCCTGGATGTTAAAGGTCAAGGTCATATAGCAGTCCGAATAAAATATGCCATCATTGGATCGTGGGTGCCGGAGGAGGCTTACCGTTGGCGATCGCTTTGTGATCGCAGATATCTAGTTAACAATTCTTGTTTCTACTCGTACACACTGAGCAATGGCAAACTGTGTCAGTTGTCTGAGCCTGAATTTTTTTATCCTTAATTCTGTCACATAGATTTCTCGCAGTTATCCCATTGTATCAGTGGTGTCGTGGTAGAGGTGCTCCAAGGCAGACACGAGCGGGGGAACAGTTCAACCCTGCTTTATTGCACGAGCGAGAGCGTGAGCGTATGTTGCCCGTAACTCCCCTTTATTACGTACTCGATGCACTCTACAAGCCACACGACTTACAGGCTCCCAGGCCACAACGGCTACAGCAACTCCGACCACGCCTCAGGCGGCGCGCACTCCTATATCCCGTGCAAGCACGTGACCACTCTAAACCACTCCTCCACCACACTCCCCACATCATGCCCTGCCCCCGCAGGCCCGCTACACCACAGTATCGATTCTTGCAGTCATCACACATTACACAATAGATAACGCTACTTCTATGACCGATTACAGTTCAGTCATCCATTCTGGCATTGATGATCTGGATTGTGCATGCAGGCCTATATGTTGTATTAATGGTCACACATGATCATACTGATTCGAATGGAGAACCGAGAAAAATCAAATAAAGAAATCAATAAATAAATGCAAAAGACCTTGGTGACAATGCTGTTAGCCCTCCTGGCCATTTTTGGTAATTTGAAGTCAGGAAAAAGAGACCAATCACAGCCATTAGAGAGTAGTATGTTTCACATATACTTAATCTTGTAGTTGGACTCACTTTATCTTGAATTTAGGGACAAGGGCCAAAGGACTGAAATGTTTGTACAAAGTACACTTCCAGGGGTGCAAATTAACGGCCGCCCAGTCACCAATGGCGCCTAACTTTTGTGCTGGGCGGGTACACAATACTGCCTTACCTGCCCGGCTGGCGAATCACCGGTGATTCCTGTTATTTTGTACAATTTGTACTAGCTTCTCTACTCGTTTTCTCAACTACAACTACTGTTTTTGTCCGCAGAAATCCGTAGAAATCCGTAGAAATCACCGGTAATTCTGCGGCGGCCATTTTGTCTGTTTTCATCTCGTTCCAAATCACGTGTGATTGCGCGAGATTTGACGGTTTGGCGCGGTTTGGATGCATTTTCTCATGCCCAGGTTGGTTAAATGAGTGAATTTGGGTGAATGAGTGAGTTTCATCGGTGAGGTTAGGTGAATGAGTGAGTTTGATGAGGCTTTTGGGTTAATGAGTGAGTTAGATGAATGAGTGAGTTTGGGTGAGGTTGGGTTAATGAGTGAGTTTGATGGGTGAGGTTGGTGAATGAGTGAGTTTGATGGGTGAGGTTTGGTGGATGAGTGAGTTTGATGGGTGAAGTTGGGTGAATGAGTGAGTTTGATGGGTGAGGTTAGGTGGATGAGTGAGTTTATATGTGATGTTGGGGATGAGTAGTACCCTCACCATTGTCCATCACCCACAACCCCCCCCCCTCCACCCCATCGTCCATCACCCCCCCCATCGTCCATCAGCTACAACCACCCCATCACCCACAAAAATGCCCCCCCAGCACTATTCACAAACCCCCTGCCCCCCCATCACCCACACAAAAATGTCCCCCCCCCCAATCACTCACAACCTCCTCCTCCCTGCATGATCCCCCCACCCCACTCATCAAACTCACACATCCATCCATCCAACTCACTCATCCACCCAACCTCCTCCATCAAACTCACTCATTCTGCAAACCTCCTCCATTAAACTCACTCATCCAACCAACCTCACTCATCAAACTCACTCATGTGAGTATATTAAAAGTGTTTGATATCAAATTTGTGACTTTTGTCTTTATTTTATCGGGCCGGTAGAAATTCTGCTGGGCCGGTAACTTTTTCTAGTCACCGGCCCTGCTGGCCAGTGGGTAAAAATGTTAATTTGCACCCCTGACTTCTCCAAAATTAGGGTGACAAACATTAACCAAAAACCTGACTGTGTTTTGATACCCAAGCTCAGGTCCATAAACATTCTATACTATGTATAATTCCATGCACGTGTGTGCAACTTGTATGCACTCCTAAAGCACTGAACGGGATCCTACTATATGAAAGAAGGCAATTCTCTGTTATGTATGTATGCATGTATGTATATGTATGTACATCTGAAAATTATAGAAAAAAAAAAAAACAGGGCTGGCCTGATCTCCACCAAATTTTGCACACATGTCGGTAGTATGCGCGGTCAGGTCATGGGCAAACCTACCCACAATCTGAGAGAGCCGGGGGGGAGGGGGGAGAGAAGACTTGCCAATGCTCCCGAAGGGAGCGCATGGTTCTAGTGAGTTGAATTGAATTAACTAGTTCTAGGTTCTAGTTAATTTGGTAGTTGCACTTGGGGTGTGCTCGGGAAGATGTTAGACATTTATAACATTCATAGTCGTGGGGATTCAGGAGGTGGGTGGGTATAAATTCTGTATGTGAAGGTGTAATCATGTAGCACTGTTCTCATTTGGAAGAATGTATTGCAAGTGCAGGTGGTTTACAGTATAATGATAGTATCTCGGTATGAAAACCTTGTGGAATCTAAAACTCCTTGTCCAATTTACATACCTGCTATGTATTTTATGCACTCCTAAACCACTGGATGAAATAAGTTTAAACGTGTTTGTTCTTCACCGAGTGTGTCATGAGAACGTCATATGTTGGGATTGCCACCTCTAACTTATCGTTTTACTTTAATGTCAGTGGGGAATTATCATAAGAAGTGGGTGAAGTGTCATACCTGCTAATGTACTCACACACCTCTGGACAGAATAAGTTGAAAACTGGATGTTATCACTAAAAAATATATCGAACTCCCAGAAGTTGTACAGCACAAAATGTCCCCCCCCCCCCACCCCACTTGCAGCTCCCATAGGGAGCAGGTGTTTCTAGCATTGCAAGTTTGATCCTTGAAAAATGCTATTGATGTGGTCAAGCAAACAAGTGACTTTGTACTGATGCCCAAAAATGCTGATCTCCTGATGATCAAATGACCAACTAGAAGGGCACTCAGTAGAGCGCATACCTCTGCCCTGTAATGCCTGATCCACGAGAACATATCGGGCCCATTACATTTTTGAAATATCATGCTATACTGTACTATACTATATCGTTTTTGGCCCCATTTCCCAATGGTGAAGAATCACTTTAAGAATTAAATAATTCTCGTATCCAGATCCGGATTCAGATGTTCACCAAAATCAAATCAATTCTTCCTTGTCACACACCCAACCTGTCCACCAAGTTTCATCTGGGTCCATCCACAACTTTTTGAGATATTCTGTACACAGACAGACAGACAGACAGAAAGGGGTGAAAACATAACCTCCTTCACCTTTGGTGGCGGAGGTAAAAATGGCCAGGAGGGCTAACCACTGAACTGAAAATACATAGAATGCTCATAACCAGTGAAAAGTGTAACCTCCATGAGCTCGAAGTCACGTGAGCGGCACCGTCTTGGTTAACACCACTGGGATGACTTGTGTTGTGGATCCAATTTGTTTTGAACACGTCCCAGATTGAAAAAAACCAACAAATAACTGTTAAAATGCCATTTTGTGCGGCAATGAACAGCTCCAATCAGTTACAGTTGAACAGGAATAGTGTAATTTTACTCTGAAATATCACTGCAGTATCACAGCTTTTCATATGGCATTCATCATATGAAACCTGTTTGTAAGTCGATTGGTTTGTTGGTCGGAAATTGGTTTGTAAGTTTTTCTTATGTATAGAGGATTAACTTGGGAATGTTAACGAGTGTATTTATGTTAACGGCCACCATTAATCCAACCTTCTCGTCGGGTCGGCCAAGGGAAGTTTGACCCAAGTCTTTCATAACGGATTGGTGCCGGCTCGAGTTCGACAGCTTTGAGGCGAGCGTGCGACGGGATGTCCAGATTAACGTCCATCCGAGGGACGGCACACACATTGATTAATCACTCTGCTTGTAGCAGACATGTACATTCTTCTCACTCTGCCAATGATTTGGGCATACTTATAAAGTTGGTTATATTTGATCACTTTGCATCATTTTGGTACGTAATAAAAATAAATTGGGGCAATGCCCTTGGGCTCACCTGGTAGAACCATGAAGCCACTGGTAGGCATGGATGACCCACAAATATTATATGAGTCGATGGTTTGAACAAACTTGTGAAAGCACCATGCAGACGATTTCAACCAAGTTATATCCAAATCGGGTGAATACTTTTTTAAGACACAGTCAAAAGTAGCGATCCTGGAATCGTAATGATGTTTGACCTTTAAATTGACTTCCTAAACATGCAATTTTTTTATGGAATTTGCAAGGCATCAGGAGGTCTTGGTTCTCAGAAGTTCCACAAAGTTTGGTGAAAATAGGACTATTAGTTTTAGCATCGTGCAGGTGATGAAGGTTGTGGTCAAGTTTCATTGAAATTGTCTGTGTAGTTTCAGAGAAGTTCAAACAAATACTTATTTTGGGGGGTCAAACCCATGTAGACTCCTTAGACCCTGATTAAATTTTTTTTTTTAATGCTGTGAACAAACTTTGGTACATCATGGCTGATGAAGGTTGTGGTCAAGTTTCATCAAAACCATGTGTGTAGTTTTGGAGAAGTTCTGAATGTTTATTTACAGCCTGATACACTGACTGACGACACCGAATTATGCTAATACCTCACCTGAACAATTTTTGTTCCAGGTGAGCTAAAAAAAAAAAAAAGGGACAGGTAAATTCATGTTTTCAATTTTGACCAAAAAAAAAAAATGGGAAATAAACGTGTAGACTTGATCTTCGTAAGTTTCATTAAAATGGGCCGAGTTCTTGATGCTCCCAAATAAACAATATTTGTTCTTGAACTTTATTGTGAAAAGGAAAAGATATGAGAAGTTTACTATTGAAAAACGATCACACAAAAGGTGAAAAAACCACGATCGTTTTTCACTCTAAATTACATGCAAATGCAAGACGTAAAATCGCCTTCACCCAACATCGAGTGCCAACCAAGATGGTGCCCGGGAGCCCCACCGTGCCGTGTGTATTGAGAAAAGCAAGGAGCATTCTCTGTATTTTCAGTTCGGTGGGGCTAACAGCATTGTCACCAAAAATATTCAACCCCAACCCAGTCGCTGCTACACTTCAACCCCCCCTCCAATCCCCAAACTATTTACCAGAGGCTTATAATGAGACCCAGCAACACTTAGTGGAGTCTCTTTGGAAGGTTACTTTATGACCAAATCGTCTCACCTGAGCTTTGTCTCTATAATTTTCTGATTGGCGTGCTTGCAGCTCTGAACATTAGGTTTTTTTTTAACATATCCTTTCGAATGGAAACCTCACTTAATCCACTCAAAAATCGTACTTACCTTTTCATAGCCACCTGACATCGCGATTATTGTTTCAGTGTATAGTCCACTATTATTCAAACTTCTGCATAAATATACTCCAAAATATTCACATTCAAACTTTACCCCCTATTGCAGTTACTTCTTACCACATTCCAAAACCTTACATTTCGCAACAGAGAATTTCATTTTCTACCTCCTACTCGTCTTGATTATCTTTTTTGTTTGTGAAACTGCAGCAGTTACCTCTGTTCTGTCCTTTCTATCCGGGATTAACACACATTTCACCATACGTGGTATTAATCGATTCAGGCTAGCATCACCACAACAGGCGTCCTGTTTTATAAGTACAGCATCTCTTTCATCTCCATGCTTGTGGCCCTCAAGCTTGTGTAATGCCTGACGACATCAAATATATATATATATATATATATATATATATATATATATTTATATTTAATAGCCACGTCGCGTTGCGAACACTGGCTCTAAGAGAGCTCTGCGTTGTTGTTGTTGTTGTTGTTGTTGTTCTTCTTCTGGTGAAGACAAAACCTTTATGACGCGGCTCTTGGACACATTTGTCCTTGTATAATGTGTATATGTGTGTGTATATGTATATATATATATATATATATATATATATGTATATATATGTATATATATATATATATATATATATATGTATATATATGTATATATATATATATATATATATATATATATATATATATATATATATATATATATATATATATATATATATATATATATATATATATATATATATATATATATATATATATATATATATATATATATCCACTCATCTCCTTGAATCTTCGTTCATTTTTATTCGCTCACCTGGACTTTAGTCTGGTGAGCTTATGCGATCAAGCAGTGTCCAAAGGTGAGTGAATCAGTGAGTCAGTCATTATCATTTAAACCAAATACACAGTTTTGATGAAACTTGGCCACAAGCTTCATATGTGATGCCAAACGAAGATTTATTGACCGCATCAAAATCTTCACTCAATAAAGGGGTCTTCGGAAGGGGAGGAGAGTTGACCCCCCCCCCCCCAAAAATAAGTATTTGTTCTCCTCTTCAAAACTGCACACATGATTTCGATGAAACTTCACCACAACCTTCATCACCCATGATGTACCTAAGTTTGTTCATGGCATAAAAAAAAATCAGGATCTAAGGGAGTCTGCGGGGGATTTGAGTGACTGATCCAGGTGAGCTTCAAGATGCGTGCTCCTATTTTTATGGCTCACACTTTCTTTATTGAAGTCTTACTGATGTCTCCCACCAACTTGTAGAAGAAGTATACAATGTACTCGTATTCAATCTTTATAATCTTCAGTAATCGTTTATTTTTGTTGGTTTGTAGCTTATGTACAGTAGTTTGATTTGGATGTTTGAAGGTTGACTCCCATTGTTACTCTCACGTTTTCCCACAGAAATCTGGCATTGATCCGACTAAAGCTTTAGCATCAGGGCTTCTACAAGCACAACCAGAGAGACGCCTGACTTTTGCCCACTCTGCCCTGTCCGATTTCCTGACTGCTCGGCATGCAGCAAGAAACCACAGTAGTCCAAACAGTCAAATTTCTGTTCTTACCGCCCATCTATCCAACCCAGAGACTGTGCTCAATTCCTGGCGCCTCCTCGTTCTTACCGCTGGACAGGGCATGGAGCCTGCTGCCGCCGTCCTAAACCACATTGCCGTGACGGCAAATTCTCTCCCCACAACAGGTATATACATACGCACGCACTAAAACATGCTCACGCAGTTCTCATCCGTCTCATGGGTAATGAAAGAAAAAACATTGTTGAACGGACTGGGAAGCCCCCCAAGGTGGTGCATTTACAATTGCTCTTGACATGTTTTGTTGTGTATAAAATAATAGTATTGTTCATCGATTATGAACAATATTATTTGGAGATTTATTTGTTGTGAACCACATGTTTGATGTGACCAACATTTTCCCTATGTACTTCCTCAATTTATAAACGGTCCCTCCGATGAATACCAGACCACTACTCTCATGGCTTGACAGGGCGCAACAAATCATAATTTCCTTTTCGCCATTTTGCCGTGTTACTTGTTCAATGTTCTGGAATTGCGGAACACCAGAACCAAACATTCTGTCTGTTTATGAGGCCATTTGGGTGGATCTGAGTTTTAAGGATGTTCAATGAAGTATGAAAATGTGAACAATTGTTTTTCCACAAGAGCATTCTGTGCAAAAGTAAACTCAGGTTTCTTTACAAAATTGTTGATATCTGGGCGATGTAAGTAACTAGCAATCCCTGCTTACCAACCTGCAAAGAACAGAAAACCGTTTCAAGGTCTACCCTGTAAAAGACTTGCTTCGATCATGTCAGAATTTTGTATCACAGGGAGTTTTATTTATTTATTTATTTATTTATTTATTTATTTATTGACACATGAAGTTAAAGCTCAGTGAAGAGCGAGAACCAAGGAGAGACCATTAATGGAACAGAAAGAACATGGTGGAAAGGAGGTAAACACAGGGACATTTGGAGGAAAACTGGGCGAGGAGATTGTAAGGAGGGACACAGGGGGTGAACAAGGTGGATACAAACTCGAAAACAGCAAGAAGAGGAAGGGGAAACCGGGGATGGAACAGAAATGGAAAAAAAAAAAAACAATGTCACCCGTAGGGTGACCCGTATCTTGCCAAAAGGTGACCACGTGTGACTTCTTTACGGTCACACTGAGGTGAACAGACCTGCTATCCACCAAGAGCGACTCCTTGAGGAATATCTGCCTACGAGAGATTCCGATGAGAATCGTTCTACAGAGTAACCATGAAAAATATGCTTTTTCCTCATAACGTCACCAAATGACGTCATAATGTCTCAAGCTTGACATATCTAGAAAGCACTCATCGAGGTGTTCAATTTGAGGTACTACACGATATGGTTCCTAAAACTTGAAAATTTGACCTTGGGGTCAAATATGTTTGACCTGAGGTGCTAACCATGAAGGTCAAGGCCAATCGCCACCAAAAATCAATCAGCTGAGCACCAGACCATGAACTATATTCCCATGAAGTTTGAAGACGATCTGATCAAAATTACTCAAAAAATAAGGGTTTCGTCGACTCCCCTGATTTGCGACAAAGTGACCTTGACCTTTGACCTTGACCTTGAAAATTTTATGCGCTGAAAGGGACCTCTATAGGCCTCTGATATGCGAAGTTACAAAAATTTCCAATGATAACTGTGCTCTGCAGAGTGATTGATACGTGATTACAGACAAACAAAAAAACAAACAAACAAAAAAAAAACATACAAGCTGACTAACATATCTTGCAAAAACTTTCGTTTTGGCAAGATAATAAAGAGAGTGAGGGAGAGGGGAGAAAACACAACAACCTGGAAAGGAATGAGTATGTTTGGGGAGGGTTAATGAGGGTAGGGCATTGCCCAGTCATTAATTCCATAACTAACCTTTTTGTTTTCCTTCTTTCACAGGAAACAAGAACACAGCCGATGAGCATTCCGTCACCCTCACAAGGGACCTCGTCTTTCTTGCTCTCTCTGCATTTGAAGAGGCAATGCATAAAGTGGATGATCAAGATGAGTGTGAAGACCAGTTGCAAACAGCAATGAAAGCTGTCTTTTCAAAGCGTACTCTGCATCTTTTGCAGGTAAAGAGGTGCTGATTTGTAAGTGGGAGATAGAAGTTTGGGTTGTTTGTCGACACTATGCAGAAGGCAGCATGAATGTTTTTGGGATAGATATGTTTGTGTAATGGTGACAATCTGTTGGTACATCACAATGTTTCTTGAATATCAAACATTTACCTTTTTCCGAATCTCCCCCAGACTAATGAGATCTATTCTTTCACTGCCGCTCAAAACTCGCTCTTTAAAACTTTTGCTTTACAAATGTACGATGGTAAATATGAGTTACCTTACAAGGAATTCAATGTAGGAGGAGGCCCTCAAGCTCATCGAGCCTGTGCAATTGTTGCAAACCTATGGCTGTCTGTACGTACTCTATCCTTTAAAATGCTGATCCAGCACGGAAGCAGCACGTACCACTTTAAAGTCTTTAGAATTACTTGGCTGGGGTTCTAACCTCCTACCTCCCAGACTCTGAGCGGACATTCTAACTATTACACCACCGAGTCTGGTTCAAAGGTTGTTTGATGTCGACATGGCATTGTTATTCTCGAAAATCAGGGTACACAATACCATTGCAGAAAAATTGAGCATTGAACTGTAATTATTTTTACATGTTTTACAATTAAACTAAATTGTGCCTTTTCCATTTGGCCTTTAATGATCCTGGTCTTTAGAACTTCTATCTCAAGTTAGCCTCGCTGTTTCATACACAGGAAGTAGGTCCATTTGAATTTAGCACTAATGGCCCAAGCGGATTATAAAGACTGATGAAGATTGAGTTAGGTCATGCAGAAGTTGTATTATTGTGATGTCACTTGCAATCAGATGATTTCATTTTTGAAAAGAAACAAAATTTGCCTTTTACTGTTGAGAATGTGATTAATTGAAAATAACTTTTTTCATTTTTACAAGTTAATTTTTTTTTTTGCAAAACTACTCTTTCATATAAGACACAGACCTTACATCTTTTATTTATATCATGGTGGTTCTTGAAGAAGGGTGCATTTGGAAAAAGAGAGGCTCAGGTCGTTAGGCTCATTGGCAGTCAAGACCGCATAGTAGGCCTACTACTTCCTTTATTCTGATCCATGAATGTCACACATGATCATCTGGCTTTTCCAAACTCACTGTGTGATAAATGAGCAAACCTAAGCTATTTCAGGCCATTTAACTTTGCGTTATTTTTCGATGTGTTGTCTTACTTCTTTCCACCGACACCTCTTTTCTTTCTACCAGTGTGACATCGTCAGTCCTCCAATTTCACGCCAACTTCTTATGTTGTCCCGCCGTGCCCAGTCTGTTCTACCTTCACTGGGTACCTTGCAACTATACCTTGGGTACGGTCCATTTGGTGAGGTGAAGAAAAGTGAGGAGAAAGAAGAGAAAAACGATAAGCCAGTCAGTGAAGCTGATTCAGCTGATGCCGAGGGAGCAAAGGAGGCTGAGAGGGAGAAAGTGGAGAATGAGAAAAGAAAGCTTGCTGAGCAGATTCAAGAAGGGTCCCGAGTCACTTCAGCATTGTCAGGCTGCCAAGCAGTAAAACTGAACCTCGGAGCTTCTTGCTGTGAGGCCCATCTACAGTTGCTGGCTCCAGAACTTGTGCAACGGGTTCATTCCGTAAGTATCTCTTCGGCAGTTGGCTCTCAGGGCCCACCACTTCTCGCCAAAATGTCTGCCTTGGAGAAGATCGAGGTCGTTGGAAAACAGGGTAAGGCTCTTTTTTTCTCACTTTGGATCTTCTTATCAATATTTTTTCTGCTTTTATCCTGTGAAGCATCAAGTGCTTTCATCTAGAATCAAACTTGAGACCTTTGGACTTGGACCCCATCTCACTCAATTTTGATTTTTGTTCGAAAATTTTCTTCACCGTTCAAAGAGCACTTGCAAAATGGTATTTAATCTCTAATGATCATGATAAATAAGGGCTTACATTTAACTCGCAGGAGGCATTTGAGTGTAAGGAAATTGTCCATAAGCTCCATTATTCCAGATAATCTCATTAAGCAATTAAGTGGAGCGTTAAACAATGCTCTTAAACTTTAATTCCTGCTTTAACCTCAGGAGGCACTGCATCAGCAGCATAGCTGCACCCATAAGGGATGATGTTTTTGTCCCCCCCCCCCAACTTCTGAGAGTAAATTTTAACATAATTTAAATATCCCTTCCAGCAATCTTAACTACTTCCTAAAGTGTTCTATTTCTCTGCTTTAAGTTTCCATTTACACTTTTAACAAGTTAATATTTAAATTAATTAATTACTAATCACTATTTTAGTGATCTGAGCTGATTATATGGGATGTGAGCTGATTGTGGGCTGGCAGGATGGCCTAGACTCTAGAGGTACACACACCAACCGCTGAGCTGCCTGGCCTGGGTTTGAATCCCGACCCAGCTATAAACTGTCATCCTGGTGTTTCACAGGCAGGGTGATTCATGAATGTGTGTGTCATCTCTCGGATGTTTGTATGTCCCTAAAGGCCCAGTCACACCTTGACGTTTTAGCCAACGTATGCCGATTTTTGAAATTTTTTTCTAAAACGCTGGCACACGTTGAATACGTTATGGGTAAGTTTTGATAACATTGAGAGCACGCTGAAAAACACTGCCATACGTCGTTGTACGCTGGCTTTAAATGTTGTACTTTTCGGTTGTCCTCAAATCTTTGCATGCTTGAAATTTCACGACGTATGCCGGCGTATGACTCACACGTTCCGCTACGCTGGCCACAAGTTGTATGCACGGTCTGCGATCGTTGACAGACGTCAACACATGCTACTTGTAAGTTAATCATAAGTTGAGACACGCCGAGGTAATGTTTAGCGTACCCGAAACTTATTTCTAACCTATGATTAACGTGTTGTTGGCACGTTACGCGATCGTTGCCACACATCGACAGACGTTACTTTTAAGTTACTCATAGGCTGAAAGACGTCGGTATAATGGATCGTCCTTGCGTCAGCGTCCACGGCCACGGCCATGGCCAGGACACTTATTTGCAGCATTCTTCAAACTTTTCTTCGGCATGACGAGGATGTTCACACTTCGATGTCTCGCTTGGCTATGATTCCAATTGTCCATCGGCAGCGTCTATTTAAAATAGTCGAGTTTGAGCGTTTTAACATGTTCAGAAGAAACGCGTCAAATTTCCAAACCCCAGTGTCAAAAAACAAAGGCGAGTGACAGCAATTTAAATCGTTCATTGTAAACAATGAAAATAGCTGAGTGGTACCGTTTAAAAGTCGTTGAGTGTAAAAAAAAATCCAATTGTTGAGCGCAAGCGTCTACTTTCAATAGTGGAGATGCAGCCATTTAAATCGTTGAGTGGCAGCCTATGAATAGCAAACCCCACGTCACCGGCAAAGATAAACTGCCGCACGATATGGATAAGTTAGGCTATCGTTGGGCATAGTTTATGAACGCCGGCTTCACGATAATTATTCGTTGGTATATCGTATCTATAAGTTATCGAAGTGCTCTATGCACATTGTTAGTTCATTGTGCAATTGTCCAACCCGTTATGAATAGACCTAAATCATAAAAACAAGCCATAGCTCATTGTTGAAAAAGCCCCATAAAAAATTAGCCGCTAAGAACTTCGAACAATGGTGCAAAGATGTCTCCTACCCGTGGACACGCGGACGCAAGGAGGATCCATCATAACCCACACCCTCCCCCTCACACTCACCTACTACTGCCAACATGAACAAACTACTACTAATACTAATACTAATACGGATACTGATACTGTTACTGCTGACATGGACATCGACTCAAAAAGGACTCGAAAACACTGTTGGGTTCCCCCTTTATGAGCAGCATTTTTATATACCAATTCCCAAAACCGCTGGGAACACGTCTTTATATGGCAGTTGTAAGTTAGAAACACGTTCATTTATTTTTTTTTGTCGACTGGAAGACGACATTGGAATACGTCTACATACGTCAATGTGTGTTGGGACTACGTAAAGAATTGGTTCAAAGCACGTCAAACGTAAGTTAGAAATAAGTTTTGCGTAAAAAAGACATTACCGCGACGTGTTTCGACTTATGAGTAGCTTATAAGTAGCCTTTGTGGACGTGTGTAAGCGTCCGCATATCGTGTGTACAACTTATCCCCATCGCATGCGGAACGTGTGTCATACGCCAAGTACGTCGTAAAATTTTGAACATGTTTAAAATTTCTTGACGTACTCTACTTACTACGACGTATGATAGCGTACTTTAGCGTTCTACTCACGTATACCAAACTTACTCATACCGTATTTGACGTGCCCCAACGTTTTAGACACATTTTTCTTAGGTCGGCATACGCTGGCAAGATCGCCAAGGTGTGACCGCGATGTTGACACTTCCATTTCTACGGCAGTTATGATTCGAATCGTTGTGCGTCAGCCTTTTAATAGGCTACGTCACGACATCGTCGGCGATGCGTGCAACGCGCTATGCCTGAGTTAGACTATCGTTGGGCATCGGTTGTGTAGGCTGACAACAGGTTCAGCATTCGTTGGTATAAGTTATCTATAACACAACAAAACGTTCTGTGTCCGTTACTAATGCGTTATACATAAGACCAAGTCGCTATGAATACGTCCGAATCTTTAAAAAAAACATCAAAAGTTCAACGTAAGCCAGCGTTTTAGATACATTTTAATACGTTGCCATCGCTGGCTAAAACGTCAAGGTGTGACTGGGCCTTAAAGTTCCATCCGTCAGTTCGCCCTCACTCTTTCATTCCAATTTTAATTCTTCCTACTCACTCTTCTTCACTCTGAAAACTGCATTTTTTATCTTTTTAATGACCATTTCTACTTTAACTATTTCTTTCTGCTCGAACTTGCTTGTCACTCAAGTTATTAATGCCTCTCTTCATCAATGATTTATCTGCAATGCTCTTCCTATTAAACTCTTTGATGAACTTTAACCTCTTTTTAAGAAGATTTCTTGATCAAGATCTTCACTCGTGCTCTGATGTCTTTCCTCTTTCCATCATTTTCTCCCATCAGCTCAGAGTCCCTTTTCGGATGCTGAACCCTTGCTCTCAGCGGTTCGCCAGCATCCAGCTTTGTCCCACATTACCCTGACGCAACTCACCCTGGGAGACACCGGACTTGCAGATCACCTCAAGGCACTTCCTACTGTCAATTCTCTCAGTCTGCGAGAAATGATCCTTGGTCCCCGTGGTCTTGATGGCCTTAGTAAGATTTCTTTGCACTGTTTTATCACACCAACTGCTTTTTATTTTGCTTCAATGAATGAGATTGTACCAAGAGTGTGACATTTGGCCAATATTGGCAGAATCTCCAAGTATAATTTCAGAAGTGCCAGCATCGACATGTATGATGTTATTAGCTTTGTATCTAAGGACAAATCATTTTGGAACAGTATGGGAAGGTGGGAGGATGTGTGCGGTTGGGAGGGTTACAGCAGCCATATTATCTGAATATGGATATGATTTTTGTTTATCCTTTCCATGAAGTGGAACTTCTCCTCCTTTTTCTTGATCATTCTTTTTATACAAAACCTGGGTTCATAGAAGAGGACAAAGTAGGACAAAGCAGCAATGTACTGACAGTGGTGTAGTGGGGCCGCAGGTGGACGTAGCAAGCAAGGGAGTGAACAGAAAAAGAGGAGAGAGGGAATGGGAGAAAACGCAGTAATCTGCATGTAACAGGGTTGGGTAAGGGACGGTTATTGGGGGAGAAAGTACTGCAGGTAGGGATCACATTGCGATACAAGCACAAATACAGTATAATAAACTGTAAAGTTGTTTTTTTGGAATGGCTCAGCATCTTAAACTGAGACTTGGACGTTACTTACCTGGACCTGATTACATCACCACTTGTTTCCTTCCTGAAGCTACTCATTGGACATTGGAAGTCATTGGACAGTAATAATGTGACTTCCAAAACAATTGCATTGTTTGTTGCCTCTTCTACCGAAGCTGGACGGAGGCTATGTTTTCACCCCTGTTTGTTCGTCTGTTTGGATCCGAGCATGACATCTCAAAAAGTTGTGTGCGGATTCAGACGAAACTTGGTGAACTGGTTGAGTATTGTGACAAGGCCGAATTGATTCGATTTTGGTGAAGATCTGGATCCGATTACAGATATGAGATTTTTTTTTTTTAGGTGATTCTTCAAAATTGAGAAATAGGGCCAAAAATGATATATGGTGTGAGATTTCAAAAAGTTATGGATGAGTTGGGTAGTTAACAAGGATGAAATGATTAAATTTTGGTTCAGGTCCGAATCCAGATCTGGCCTATCGGTGGGATACAAAATGCAAACTGTTTAGCCTGGTGGAGGTATGCGCTCTACGGAGTGCTGTTCCAGTTAATTTTGCTACTCGGTCCAGCCTGTTCATTGCTATCTACTTGTATGTTATCTTTTGATAGGAGTATCCTGAGCCTCCTGTTTTCATGAAGAAATATTGCGGAGAAAAAAACATTTCTATTAATTTGTAATATCTTGAATTAATATGGCTTAAAGTTGTAATATATTTAAATGTTGGGGTTTGACACTTTGTCATAAAAATCGAACACTCACAGCGGAAACTCAGGACTTGCAAACAGTGGCCTGCAAAAATATTTACCCCCTCCCAATTTTTCACATTTTGATGCCACCTGAGCTTATTTCATGTTTTCAAATCAAACTTAATACATATGGTCTTTACAAACTACTCCAAAGTGATGAAGCAAAAAAAAAAATGCAGATAAAATGTGAATAATTTGAATTAACAGAGAAAATCAGGAGTTAATAATTATTCAAACCCTTTCCCTAATTAACCCTAAATCACTTCAGGAGATTTCGATTCACCCGCCGATCACATCACGTGCCTTCTGGTTGAATGGTTTGCATTAGCGGGAACAATCCTCTGGGTGGCAGAGGAACTGTTGTTCTTTGCGGATTATGTGATTTCACCGTGTGATACATAATCTGTGGCTGATGCTCATCATAACAGCCAGGAGGTACGTAAGATACGACGACGAATGTGGTCATCGTTGGTTAGATATTTATCGGTATGCCGTCTGAGGGTAAATAAGCCCGATACCCGGATCGGCTGCTCCGTTTGATGTTTAACTGATGTTGACCATGTCATCTTTGTATGACTGAGTCACTGGGCCGAAGTCTCCGGATTGGAGGTGACGCTTTGATGTAGGACGATGTCCAATGGAAATCGGGGGAGTGATCGCCACACTCCATACATTTGGATATATATATATATATATATATATATATATATATATATATATATATATATATATATATATATATATATATATATATATATATATATATATATATACATATACACATACACACATACATACATATATTATGACAGTGTCCATATATTCCTCGATGTATCACAATTGCTGTCTCCTCTCTCACCACTTCAGGTCTCATCACAAAACTTTGTCGGAATAATTAATGTCTGACAATTCTGTTTACGGCATTATAAATTTACTTCTGACTTTAATTCTATTCAGCCCAGTTGAGGGTGGATTTTTGTCAAAGCATTTGTTCTGTTGGATCACGAGACATCACCACATTCCTGGGGTGGGGGGGGGAGGGGGGGAGGAGAGTTGGTGGTGGTGATATTTCAAGTTCAACTGTCATATATTGTTGTCTGCATTTGTTCCATTTTTAATGGCATCGTCATCGTTCTATGTACCTTCCATCATATCAAATTCCAATCATCTGATCACCCTTCCTTAACTGGTATGTCCACGAGTTAGTAATATTTTCCCAAGTGGGAATTATTTTACATGTTTAAATTTCCATTGTTTTCTTTTAAGAACCCTGCCAGGGTAACTCTGAACTTTACTCAGAAATCATGGGAACATGTACTGAAGCAAAACTTTTACCAATTTAAACGTCATCGCATAATGTATGTGTACATTACACTGAATATAGAATGAAAAATAAATAATTCTCCATTTGACCATGAATAACAAAAATATTTTTTGAAAAGTTGTTCAAACTAACCCCAGTTAATGGGCTGTCAACCATGTCAATCTAATTGTCTGACTTTCTCCCAGTGTCTGACCTCTCAGCATTGTCCAATCTTGAAGAACTGGATTTGTCTGGCACTAGATGTTCTGGTAGAGGAATCCCAGACCAAGCTGGAGAGCAAAATGAGGACAACATGGAAGTAAAAGGGTTGAATTGTTTGTCAAAGCTACAAAACTTAAAAACTTTGAACTTTTCCTGTTGCCAACTTCATACATCTCAGCTCGCATCATTGGGTAAGCAAGTCCATCATCATTATTCTCCGGCACTGTTTCATACATACAAGTTCATTGTGAAATAGCAGTTATGTATCTTCAATGTGCTGCGGACATTTACTGTTCATCCTTATCTCATTTATTCCTCCAACGCCTCCCCCTCCCCCCGCCCCTCCTCCTCCTCTGCCTCCTTGTCCTCCCCCTCCTCCAGTCTCCTCAATTTCTTCTTTCCAAAAACTCCAAAAACTCGACCTATCCTGGAACTCTCTGGCTGGTGTTTTTTCACCTCTGATGCGGGACCTGTCCAGCTTGCCCCATTTGCACTGCCTTATCCTTTCGGGTTGCCAGATTCACAGAAGCGATATTCAAGCTCTTGGTGAGAAAACAACCTAATTCGCAACAATCACAATCCATTGTCTTGTCTTGTCAAAGTAATCCCTTTAGCAGCTCACTAAGGAAATTGTACTGGGATGGTATTTTTATTGGCCAAGTTCTTACCAAATTCCATTTTTAACATAGGCATACAACATGGAATCGCAGTTTGTTTAAGTGCATTAAGATACAACCTCTGACAGGATGACCCCGAGGTACCCACACTTGCCTCGAAGCTGTCTAGCCTGGGTTTGATTCTCAATCCAGCTATAAAATTTCATTCTGGTGTTTCACAGGCAGAGTGAATCGCCAATTTTTGTGTCGTTCCTACGTGTTAAACTGGGCGTCCTGTCTTCTGACATTAGTTAATGGACATTTGGATCCCCACGGTGTCCTTCACGAAGAGTGAGCGAGTTATCTCCAGCACCGTGGCCAAATTACAAATTCCTGCCTGAACTAGTTTTGGGAAGTCAATGACAAGCCACCCAGTCTGAGTGGGGGAGAGGGGGGAGGAGCATGGGAGTTGGGGGGGGAGAAACAGGGGAGTGGGGGAGAGAGAGGAGGAGGATGGAGGGGAGGGAGAGAGAGGAGGGGAAATAGGGAGTGAGAGAGGAGGGGACAGAGGGAGAAGGGATGGGGAGAGAGGAGGAGGCTAGGGAGAATTGGGTGGGGGAGAAAGAAGTTTCCTTCTGTATCCATCCTGTTGACCTCCCTACCCCATTGTTGTCCAAGTTCATTTTATCGTGTTACGTCCTGATCTGTTTCGTGTTCTGGCTCTTCCACAAGCCTTGACTATGTATACAAAAAAGTCATAGTTTGGCAACCAACAACAGACATTTAGAATGTGTGCTCTCCATCGGAAAGATGTTAAGTGGGAAGGCTTAATGACACGTCTGCCAGCACTGGTTGTTGGTGGAAAGTAAGGATCCCACAGTGTCTTTCGTGAAGTGTAGATGAGTTATCACTGGCAATGTGGTCAAATTACAAACTCGTACCACCTTCAGCCGGATGTCAGGCCTGGCCGGCCGAATCATGAAATATTTGGGCCAAAAACGTTCCCTGGCCGACCCAACAAGATTGTGAGAATAATTGAGGCTGTTAAAGGAGTTGTAGTATAAATTATAGTGTATAATAGATATCTTGAATAAGTGATATTTTTCAAAAAGACTGCAGAATGTGCTAAAAAGCAAGAATTAGACTTCCTGCCTGAGATGACGATTGCTATCAAGGTTTGACAGCGTTTACATTATCCTTTTGTATTTTTTTTGGTCTCCCGCCCCTCCGACAAGGTCGGAGACGGGGGACAATAAAATGAGCTCTGACGGATCATCTGTCCACGTACTTTTGTGTACGTGATATTTCAAAAACAGTTGAACATTTTGCTTTCATTTTGCAGATATCTATTCCTCATGACATTATCTCAACCTTATTAGATCACGGCATTACTAACTGAATTATTTTGCCATGGCAACCATCTCCGTAACTTGGCTTGTGTATGTAATATTTCACAAAACGTTGAAGATTTAACTTTCATCTTGAGAAAAATGCCAGGGGCGTAAAAAGGCCCTTTACATGGTATGTCTGTGTCGGAGGGGCGACCCGTCCAGGATTGTGCCCAATAGCCAAGAGGACTGCTTAGACAGCACCAACGCTCTGTACAGAGTGTGGTCCCGATGGATGGAGGGAATGTGCCATGTGGCAAACAAGAAAAGAAGGGACATTATATGGCTTGTAGAAAATGCCAAACAATAGAAAATGAGGCACCTTCAAAAGCAATCTCGTGTGCATGCTGTACCCCCCTTGTGTTCTTAGGAGGAACCAAGTAATGCTCGAGAAAAGTTCATATGAAGAGGCGCCAATTTATAAACAAGCAGTCATAGACTGGTACTTACGAAATCGTCAACTTGACCTCTCACTATGTCTAATATAAGCTGTCTCTAGAGAAGGTAGCGACGCAAACCAGAAGTTTCTACGATGATTCTGTACCAAACCATCAAAAATCGAATGTTTGACCTCACTGTGACCTTGACCTTTGACCGATTTTGACCAAAATCTAATCAGCACTAGCCATCAACCTCCTGAATCACGTGGTGTAATTTGACATTGGTAGCTTCTTCCGTTCTCGAGTTATCGTGCCTACAAACAAACAACCAAACACACAAACAGATGACGGAAGTCATCAATATACTTATGAAATCTTTAGATTTCGTAAGTAACAAATTAATCACACATGCACATTTTCTTATGTGTTTTCGTTTACAAGGTACACAAAAAAAACTTTACGAACTGTGTTTTTTTCCCTGTATATGTAGGGCGCCTATAAAAGCAAGTCGCAATTATCCGGAATTGAGGTGCTAATCCGATATGCTGATTAATTTCTTAACACATTCCCTCTGGATCAGGTTCAATGCCAACGCATTATGGCCACGATTATGTGAATTACTCCCGTGGTAGCTTTTGTTTTTTTTACAAGCTATTTTTTGTCGGAATTAGCCGGGTACAAAATCTTGCAAGCTCGTTACTGTGATCAAATGTCTGTCAGGTAAACTGCTCCATTGCATGATGCATGAGTTTAAAGGGGTAGTGAATGCTCTGGTTTACACTGGAGCGAGGGTGGTTCCGGTAAACTGCTCCATTATGTGACGCGTGACATCCCTACCCTCTATTTAGAAAACACTTGTATTAAAAGTCCTGCAAAATTTATTTATGATAACAAAATGCTCTACTAACTGAAAATAATCTTCCCAGCAGTAGATGTACAGGTGAAATAAATTCTTCCACAAATATCACTTTAATTTGCATTGTTGTTTTGTTTTTTTGTTATAATTTTGACAGGATCACTCCCAAAATGCATATTTTGACATCACTTTTTCAAATTTTATGGGGGGGGGGGGCATGGCCTTGGACCCAACTAGTAAGGAGTCGTTTTGCTCGTTACTTTCTGTTTTTTTTCAAAAGTTCTGCAGTTTCACCCCATGCCAGCAAGGAGGTGGTAGACGACAGAGAGACTACTGATTCGTCTGCGGTGGCAAAGTGATCAGCCCATAGACTCAGCTTCATCGCAGGAGACTGCATTTTTCTTTAAATTTCATTTTTAATGCAAACAGACTGTTATATGCCAAAGCCAACCATCCATCTAAAGCTACAGTAAATGCCGAAGGAGTATCTGGTAGGGATAAAACCCTCCATCCAATTTTGCCACAAACGCTAAACCAAAATAGTCACACTTCACAGTATCCAATCAATGAATAGGTTTTTTATTATTATTATTATTATTATTATTATTATTATTATTAGGGTACCCTGTGAGTACAGGGTACCCTATTGTTTTTCTTATGTTTATTATTTATTAGGGTACCCTGTGAGTACAGGGTACCCTATTGTTTTTCTTATGTTTATTATTTATTATTATTATTATTTTTCCGCCGGCATTTTGCGCCCTGTTTTCACTTTAAAAATCATTTTCTCAGGAACGCAAAGTCCGATTGACACGAAATTTTCACCGTAGTATGTATCTTTTTTGATAGCACAATCACGTTAT
Source organism: Eptatretus burgeri (assembly GCF_056783735.1). NCBI lineage: Eukaryota > Metazoa > Chordata > Myxini > Myxiniformes > Myxinidae > Eptatretus > Eptatretus burgeri. Next base: position 27,422,742 of record NC_140972.1, on the reverse strand, counting down.
AATTATGACGTCATTGGTCACGTGGTGCGGGCGCCATCTTGAAAAAAACGATAAACTTTGGACCTCTGTATCTCTGAAATCTTCCAGGGTAAAAATTTTTTCGCTTCATACATTTTAACAAGCTCCCTCTCGGGAACACGTGTGATTTTTCGTGACGTCATCGGTGAAGAGGTATCCCGGTGAAAATTCGTCAAGTAGAACGCCACATGGGAAAAATTTGAAATTTCTTGAGCGTGATCTACACCAAAATTCATCGTAGAAAAAATTTTTTTGACGTCATCGGTGACGTAATTCGGCCGCCATCTTGTTTTGAAAATTTTTTTTTAAAAAATCTTCTTCTCCAGAACGGCTGTGCAGATTGAGGCGAAACTTCACAGGTATATTCCCACTGAGGTCCTCTTTCAAGTTTGTTAATTTGTTGTTGGTACATCACATGGTTTGGCGGCCATCTTGAAAAAACCCTAAAACCTTCAAACATCTTCTTCTCCAGAAGCGCTGGTCCAATTAAGGCGAGATTTCAGAACTATATTCGTGACATGTATGCGATGCAAGTTTGTTAATTTTGAAGTGATAGGTCACATGGTTTGGCCGCCATCTTGGATTTAAGAAAAATATTAAATAATGTTTTCTCTGGTATTTCATAAGCCATCGAAGCGAAAATTTGCAAGTGCCTTCCTCCCTCAAGTCTGCATACATGGTAAAAAATTTTTACCTCAGAAGTAACATGGTTTGGCGGCCATCTTGGATAGAAAAATGGACTTTATCCGATTTACACGAAACTTCACACACTTGTTCGGGTCGACGATGGAAAGCAGAATTTAAATTTATGATATCATAGGTCACAAGGTTCGGCAGCCATCTTGGATTGAAAATGAATAAATTTTAAAAATCTTCTTCTCCAGAAGGGCAATACAGATGAAGACGAAACTTCACACATATATTCCCCATGAGGTCCTTTCTCAAGTTTGTTAATTTGTTCTTGATCGGTCACATGGTTTGGCGGCCATCTTGAAAAAACCCTAAAACCTTCAAACATCTTCTTCTCCAGAAGCGCTGGTCGGATGAAGGGCAGATTTCAGAAGTATATTCGAGACAGGAAGGCGATATAAGTTTGTTAATTTCGAATTGATAAGTCACATGGTTTGGCCGCCATCTTGGATTTAAGAAAAATATTAAATAATGTTTTCTCTGGAACCGCTTAACCAAACGAATCGAAAATTTGTAATTATCATTGAGAGGGCAGTATGCACGCATGGTAAAAATTATGACGTCAAACGTCACATGGTTTTAACGGCCATCTTGGATAGAAAAACGCACCTTTACCGATTCACACGAAACTTCACAAACGTGTTCCAATTCCCAGTTGGAAGCAGAATATAAATTTCTGATGTCATAGGTCACATGGTTCGTCAGCCATCTTGGATTGAAAAACAATATCTTCAAACGTCTTTTTCTCTGAAACGGCTGAACAGATCCAGGCGTAACTCGACCACTATGACCGCGTCTCCATGACGAATAAAAAGTTCCCACCCCCTTTTGAGGTACAATGCAACGTTTGGCAGCCATATTGGATTGAAGGAAAAATATTAATTAATGTTTATTCTGGAACTACTGCATCAATAAATGTGAAACATCAAGTTTATGGTGGAACGCTCATGCGGAATGAGGGTTTGAAATTTCAACGCGATCGGGCCCAAGGTTTGGCAGCCATGTTGGTTTTAAGAAAAATATTAAATAATGTTTTCTCGGGAACTGCTTAACCTGGAGAAGCGAAAATTTGCAGTTATCATCCACCATCCTGTTTGCACACGTGGTGCAAATTATGACATCACAAGTCACATGGTTTGGCCGCCATCTTGGATTGAAGGATAAATATTAATTAATGTTTACTCTGGAACCGCTGCCTCTATATATGCGAAACTTCAGATTTATAATTCAGGTGACATGTGAAATAAAAGTTTAAAATTTCAACCTGATCGGTCACGCGGTTTGGGAGCCAGAATTATTTAATTATTTGAATCTGGAAGCCAGTAATAACGAAATTGAATGCTTTGTGCTGCCCGGTTCGTAACTCGTCTGTTCCGCTCCCTCTCGAAGCAGGCCTGTGTTTGTATCACTATTAAATAATGTTTTCTCTGGCACCGCTTATCCGAAAAATGCGAAACTTTGCGACTATGATTTAAGTCTCATGTTGTATCAGTTGTGTCAAAGGCGGACACTTCTGGGTAACCGGTCATCACTGCCAGCAGTTATAAAGTGGCAGTTCTAGTTATTATTATTATTTTTCCGCATTTTGCGCCCTGTTTTCACTTTAAAAATCATTTTCTCAGGAACGCAAAGTCCGATCGACACGAAATTTTCACCGTAGTATGTATCTTTTTTGATAGCACAATCACGTTATAATTATGACGTCATTGGTCACGTGGTGCGGGCGCCATCTTGAAAAAAACGATAAACTTTGGACCTCTGTATCTCTGAAATCTTCCAGGGTAAAAATTTTTTCGCTTCATACATTTTAACAAGCTCCCTCTCGGGAACACGTGTGATTTTTCGTGACGTCATCGGTGAAGAGGTATCCCGGTGAAAATTCGTCAAGTAGAACGCCACATGGGAAAAATTTGAAATTTCTTGAGCGTGATCTACACCAAAATTCATTGTAGAAAAAAAATTTTTTGACGTCATCGGTGACGTAATTCGGCCGCCATCTTGTTTTGAAAATTTTTTTTTTTAAAATCTTCTTCTCCAGAACGGCTATGCAGATTGAGGCGAAACTTCACAGGTATATTCCCACTGAGGTCCTCTTTCAAGTTTGTTAATTTGTTGTTGGTACGTCACATGGTTTGGCGGCCATCTTGAAAAAACCCTAAAACCTTCAAACATCTTCTTCTCCAGAAGCGCTGGTCCAATTAAGGCGAGATTTCAGAACTATATTCGTGACATGTATGCGATGCAAGTTTGTTAATTTTGAAGTGATAGGTCACATGGTTTGGCCGCCATCTTGGATTTAAGAAAAATATTAAATAATGTTTTCTCTGGTATTTCATAAGCCATCGAAGCGAAAATTTGCAAGTGCCTTCCTCCCTCAAGTCTGCATACATGGTAAAAATTTTTTACCTCAGAAGTAACATGGTTTGGCGGCCATCTTGGATAGAAAAATGGACTTTATCCGATTTACACGAAACTTCACACACTTGTTCGGGTCGACGATGGAAAGCAGAATTTAAATTTATGATATCATAGGTCACAAGGTTCGGCAGCCATCTTGGATTGAAAATGAATAAATTTTAAAAATCTTCTTCTCCAGAAGGGCAATACAGATGAAGACGAAACTTCACACATATATTCCCCATGAGGTCCTTTCTCAAGTTTGTTAATTTGTTCTTGATCGGTCACATGGTTTGGCGGCCATCTTGAAAAAACCCTAAAACCTTCAAACATCTTCTTCTCCAGAAGCGCTGGTCGGATGAAGGGCAGATTTCAGAAGTATATTCGAGACAGGAAGGCGATATAAGTTTGTTAATTTCGAATTGATAAGTCACATGGTTTGGCCGCCATCTTGGATTTAAGAAAAATATTAAATAATGTTTTCTCTGGAACCGCTTAACCAAACGAATCGAAAATTTGTAATTATCATTGAGAGGGCAGTATGCACGCATGGTAAAAATTATGACGTCAAACGTCACATGGTTTGGCGGCCATCTTGGATAGAAAAACGCACCTTTACCGATTCACACGAAACTTCACAAACGTGTTCCAATTCCCAGTTGGAAGCAGAATATAAATTTCTGATGTCATAGGTCACATGGTTCGTCAGCCATCTTGGATTGAAAAACAATATCTTCAAACGTCTTTTTCTCTGAAACGGCTGAACAGATCCAGGCGTAACTCGACCACTATGACCGCGTCTCCATGACGAATAAAAAGTTCCCACCCCCTTTTGAGGTACAATGCAACGTTTGGCAGCCATATTGGATTGAAGGAAAAATATTAATTAATGTTTATTCTGGAACTACTGCATCAATAAATGTGAAACATCAAGTTTATGGTGGAACGCTCATGCGGAATGAGGGTTTGAAATTTCAACGCGATCGGGCCCAAGGTTTGGCAGCCATGTTGGTTTTAAGAAAAATATTAAATAATGTTTTCTCGGGAACTGCTTAACCTGGAGAAGCGAAAATTTGCAGTTATCATCCACCATCCTGTTTGCACACGTGGTGCAAATTATGACATCACAAGTCACATGGTTTGGCCGCCATCTTGGATTGAAGGATAAATATTAATTAATGTTTACTCTGGAACCGCTGCCTCTATATATGCGAAACTTCAGATTTATAATTCAGGTGACATGTGAAATAAAAGTTTAAAATTTCAACCTGATCGGTCACGCGGTTTGGGAGCCAGAATTATTTAATTATTTGAATCTGGAAGCCAGTAATAACGAAATTGAATGCTTTGTGCTGCCCGGTTCGTAACTCGTCTGTTCCGCTCCCTCTCGAAGCAGGCCTGTGTTTGTATCACTATTAAATAATGTTTTCTCTGGCACCGCTTATCCGAAAAATGCGAAACTTTGCGACTATGATTTAAGTCTCATGTTGTATCAGTTGTGTCAAAGGCGGACACTTCTGGGTACCCGGTCATCACTGCCAGCAGTTATAAAGTGGCAGTTCTAGTTATTATTATTATTATTATTCAGCTACTGTAGATGGCTTGTATACATTTGTGTTCATTCAAAAAAATTTAAGGAGTTTTATTTTTCAAAAATATATTACCAGACTCTGTAACATAATAGTCCGAGTGTCCACTTTGAGTCGAGGTGGTCAGTGGTTTGATTTTGACCCTGGCTGACCCATTCCAAGGCCTTTAATATATATATATATATATATATATATATATATATATATATATATATATATATATATATATATATATATATATATATATATAGAGAGAGAGAGAGAGAGAGAGAGAGAGAGAGAGAGAGAGAGAGAGAGAGAGAGAGAGAGAGAGAGAGAGAGAGAGAGAGAGAGAGAGAGAGAGAGAGAGAGAGAGAGAGAGAGAGAGAGAGAGAGAGAGAGAGAGAGAGAGAGAGAGAGAGAGAGAGAGAGAGAGAGAGAGAGAGAGAGAGAGAGAGAGAGAGAGAGAGAGAGAGAGAGAGAGAGAGAGAGAGAGAGAGAGAGAGAGAGAGAGAGAGAGAGAGAGAGAGAGAGAGAGAGAGAGAGAGATATATGATATATGATATATGATATATGATGTCACAGTCGAGTTGCGAGTGTTCTGCGTCATCCCCAAGCAGCCATAAGTACAGTTCAACAAAGTCAAATTGATTTAACCAGAAACTGATTTATTTTTTCTCCTTGAATGTGAAATACATCGTTATGGATATTTAGCGGTTAAATTGGGGCTTCGTTTATAATAATTATTTAAATAGTACGTGTACACAAGTGTATATGACCAGTGTCGAGTCTGTTTTCGGGAGCTCCTCTCGCGCCCACCTCCCCACCTTTGTGTTTTTTTCCATGAGCCTTGGATCCTGTACAAAAACTAAAATTAAGACATTGAAACTCAAATGTGGACCAGGAATTATTATTTATTTATTTGACTTTTGTGCAATCTTGTGAAATGGTTTTCACATATAATTTTGTAGTATCGCACTTGTAAAGAGTTTATTAATGAATGTATGAAAAACATCACTGATTATATGTGTTCATCAAGAATCGGCTCTTTGCGTCGTACTCGTACAGTATTATCACGGTCCTTGTTTGAATTACTGTGTCGATATCTGCATTCTGTGGATGTTTTCTCAGCTACCGTCCTTCCGAACATGCTCAATCTCGACCAACTGGATTTGTCTGAGAACAATTTGAGCGACTGCTTCCCCATGTTTGTCCAACAACTCACTTTGTGCAATCTGCAAATGCTGGGCTTTGAAAACTGCCAACTGACAGATATGGACATTGCAACATTTGGTAATTACCATTACAATTGTCTATTTACATCTATAGGTATCTCTCTGTCTTAGTATTTTTAACTGTCTGTTTAATACTTTCATATTATGTCCCATCATACCTTTACCCTTAAAAACAAGTGGCATGCCTTGTGTTTATCTATTTTAGGTACTCTTTGTTTTCTGTTGACCTTTGCTAATGTGGTCCCCTCCCTACCTGATGAATGTATGAATGATGGGATAAGAAGGTTAATGAGCTCTCTAGCATTTCATACTATCACATTTTTCTTCTTTTTAAAATTTCTTCCATTTGAACGATCTTTTTCAGGCCAAACAATCAAGGACTCTCACCTCAAAAGTCTGCATGTCCTTAATGTGTCCGGAAACCCTGAAGTGTCTCCAACTGCATGGAAGGGCTTCTTCGACATGCTCAGCCAAACAGGTCTCCCAACACTCGCTGAGCTCAATTTTGCACAGGGCCATATGAGAGCCGCTTCATCTGTTCGTGGCACTCAAGATGACATGTTCCAAGCACTGCTGAAAATGGCTGAGCGGCTCATTACACTGTGCCATGTGAACACCCACGGCTGGGAGGTCTCACCCAATGTCCTGTCTGAACTGGAGACAACACTGGCTAACAACAGCGAGGAGTCTGCCACTGTGCATAGCATGTGATGGCCTATACATTGATACATTATTGCAAATGGCCTATACATTATTGCAAATGTACAAAGGTCGGTTTGCCTTTTGTTCGTGTTTTCACTTTCACCTTAAAAGGCTTTCAACACATCATGTAAAACAGCACCTTTTATAAAATACCTAAAAAGACATTTGTGAAAGAAAACATCCAGTATGCGTTCCCTGCATACGTTGAATAACCAGTGGTGATTTGACATTCGTTGTTTAATCAGTAACGATTTGATATCATAACAAAGTTGTACATATACAGTATACACACACACATGACAAGTCATTATTAAAAATGCCATAAATCGTATTATAGTGACAAAACCCATTTTGGAATGGTCAGTAGGAAAGTAGGGAGTAGTGTATGTACATCATGACAAGAAGAACTAGACCCCAGGGGCGCTTGGCAAGATGCTTCACAGGATAATGGTATTACAGACACTTCACAGGATACTCAAATCTATCTTCCGAATGATGTTCAGCAGGATATTAAATTACACAACCCTTTCGAGAAGACATCGAGTCAGGTGTCTTATCTGCTTGCACTCACTTGTAAGAGTGCGAACATTTCAAAATATCTTTTTATCTGTAAGTGCCACAACGTTTCCAAAATAAGGATTAAATTGTGAATGTAAACTTTTAACGTATAACATGATGATCTTCGCAAGCAGGGCATTCCACCACAAAGTTCACCGAGCTTCCTCCATTGGATGTTAAGCTGGGTGTCCCATCTGCTAGCATTAGTTTGTGGATGTAAAATATCCTGCAGTATCTTTCAACGAAGAGTAGACCAGTTATTTCGATATCCTGGTTAAAATTACAAATGTCTGCATATAAATATGTTGGGGGAACTCCACCAGGTGCACAGGTGCGGTCCCTTGCAATGCTGCAAACGCTCACCCATGTGGCTGCACACAGAAGAAGAGAGCATCTCCTCTGATTTCAGCCATATTGATTATAAGCTTGCAGGGGTTACCCGGGGCTGCTTTAATCCTGTTGGCATTTTGAAGAAATCAATTAATTTATTGTGGGGTCGAAAACACTTATCTATACCTACTAAGGAACGAGGTCGGGGATGATTTAAATACTACCTTTCACAAAGCTACAATGGCTTAGGCACTATAGAGCGTTTAAAAACAAAAAAAAATCCAAATATTTTTCTCTGAATTTTAAAAACTTTGTTTTTTGCCTTAAACACTCACTGGCGACTTCTAAAAGTTTGACGAAGATTCGTTTGGCCATCTCTGAGAGAAATGGCAACAGAGAGATCTCTCTCATAGTTTAGATATACCAGGCTTGACATGATGTGTTGAGGGTCATTTAATGTTTATTAACTCGGTATGTTAGAAACTTTTTTTTTCTCCTTCTTCCTCATTTTAATTCCCATGCAATCCATCCTTTCTCACCTTCCTGATGGCATATCTTCCTCTTCTCATTTTCTAAGCAGGTAGGCCTACATTTACAAAAGTCTGATCACTTTAGGATGTGATTGTTTATTTTGTTGTTATTTTTTACACCTCATCTTCAATAGCTTATCAAGTTTTATCATTTTGGACAAGTTTTGTAACTGAAATATCAAGCTTGGGCTTGTACTTTGACACAATTGCACCTTTCTATTTTGGACTTAACTCTGTCTGTCGTAGAATAATTATTATTGTGATTTTTGTTTTTTTTGTTGTTTTTTTTTTTTTGCTCAATCTTAAGTGAGATTAATTTTGCCGACAAAATAAGTAAAAGGTTTTATGTAAGCATCTTTTTTTGTCAGCTTTTCTTGTTGCAGGTAACCAAGTAATATACATTTTAGGGTGACATTATCTGGTGCTTCTATATCGTAAGAACACTGGAATTTTGCCGACAACTTTCATTGAAACGAAACATGATACTAATGATTAGAAATAGAATTCGACGAAGTACGACAATACTGCTTTACATGTCGTTTAAAGCAGTCTTGCCTTATTTCCTCGAATTCACACTCCGATATCATAATGTGGTAAATTCACAAAGGTTGTAAAGTAGAACTTGTAGTCGCCGGTGTGGTTTCTCATTGCTGGGTTTGAGCTTGAGTCGTTCCATTTGAAAGGCTTCTGTGTTTGAATGCATGTATTTTTTATTTAAAAAATAAAAAATTTCTTTGACAATAAATTTGCTCACAAATGTGAAAGTAACATGAATTAATCTCCATTGTAAAGGTACAGTTTGATGTTTTCCTGTTGATTAGCTGTTCACTCCAAGACAAGAGGGGAGTTGTGAATGCAGAGCTAGGGTATGTAGAAAAGGTACTCAGATTTTGGTTGGTGTATTGAGTGGTATAACATCAGATTTTTGAAATTATAAACTTTGGCAGCTATGTATAAAACTTTCACTCCCCCACCTCACACCCCCTTTCATTCACTGATTTATCAATATAATTTCTTTGACATCTTTGGTTTGCGTGGTTTGTTGCAAAACAATTCTTGCTAGTTATTCTTCAATCATGGAGTTTGTCACATTGATCTTTTTTTTGTTGTTGCTAAAATTAAAAATATGTGGAAATTATTATTTTCATTGCATCTGTTGCTTATTTGTACTTTAAGATTTATGAATACATCCTCACATCGATGGCTGGCACGATAGCTTGGATGTATGTACATTTGCCGTTGAGTGGTCTTGTCTAGGCTTCAATCTCGGCCCAGCTATAAACTGTCATCCTGGTGTTTTGCATGCAGTGCGAGGCATCAATGTGTGTGCCGTCCCTCGGATGTACATTAAACTGGGTGTCCTGCCTGCCGGCATTAGTTGGACGTTACAGATATCATGGAGTCCATTGCGAAGAGTAGGTAGGCAAGCTATTTCCGGCATCCCAAACAAATTCCAAATTCTTGCCCTGACTGCTTGCCAGGAAGGTAATGGCAAACCACCCAGCACAGCCCTTGCAACTTGTTATGTGCGGTTGCACCCACGATCCATTGATGGCAAGGATATTAATGTAGAGAACACAGGTTTAAGAAATAATAAAAACGGGTCAAGGGTCATTGCAAAAAGGAAGAACAGGAAGAAAATCTGATTGGCAGAACCACTTACCTCAACAAATTCGGGATGCACCAAATATGAAATCTATGCCTAACTACGCGTGAGCACCAGGAAGAGAGAGGAGACAATACAAAGGGAAGATTGAAGATGATGGGACAGGGTGGATGGGGTAAGGCCTTCACTTAGCCTGGGATGCCGAGGGATAGTCCTGGTCTTGTGTGCAGGCGGCCATTTCCCCACTCATGACAGGCCCGAGGGGGTCGCTCGGGCGTGATCTCGTGAAGAGCAACCCGGGAAGTATGAAATTCAGCCAATGTACAGCATTTCTTTACCTGGTCACTGGGCTCCCATACCAAATTCAGGGACCAGGGTGCAGCTGTCCTCCAAGCACGTCCTACAGTCTCAGACCATGAAAAAAAACCCCAGCTGAACTCTCTGTGGATTGGCTCACTTCCCCATCCATGCACAACGGGCCATTTGGTACACTAACCCAACCAAAGTTGAGCCTCTGAGCCCTCTGACGTCACTCCTACTTGATGTTTCTAATGGCACATTGTCATGTGCTTTAGTTATTAATAAAATTAATAATTTTCGAGAAATTATAGAACATTTAATAATGAAACACAATGAGAAAGAAAAGGTGGTCATGGGCTCCAATCCAGATACTCGATCCTGCCAACACAAATTGGTTAACTACAAAGTATCTCAAAATGCGAAACCCATCTGTGTCCAATTTGTACAAAAACTATCTCAATCCAGGCCGCTGCTGATAAACCAGACCTCTGTTTAACAGAATCCTTCCCCCCACAGGACATTCCTGACTCCTTCGTATTTTTCTCCGGTTACTGTCTCCTCCAATTCGATAGGCCTGAACCATACCCCGTCAATGGAGTTGCACTTTACATCAACAACTCAATTTCTAATCTTATGAACTGATCTTACATCTCCCATTCTCTAGGAGTACCACTTCCTGGCTGCGACTTCCCCAATGCCCCTCCCTCTTGTTCATCTGTGTGTTGTAACATCGTCCTCGCAGTTACGACTCCATCTACATCTCTCTCAGATCTCTCTTTCATCATCAGATCGGCCGGCGCAGCCATCCCCTCATTTATGGGCACGAGAGGCCGGCCAGCAACACCTGCCATCCCAGTTTGCCATGTTGCCTATGCCTTGTTTTCCTTTGCCGTGCATGCCTGTGCCTTGCCTGTTTGTCTGCCACTATTGTCATGCTTCCCCAAGGACTTTCATCATTTGTGGACCAAGGACCATTTTTGTGACCATGTCAGGCCACGAACCTCTGTTGCTGTTGCATCAACACCAAGTGGGGTTGACTCGGCCCATCATCCTTCTGAGGTCGGTGAAATGAGTACCAGTGTACTGGTAATAGGGGCATTGCATCAGCGGCACAGCCATGCTCTCATTCAATGATGCTACCCGCAGCCTTGTGCTGCATATGAAGGAGGATGAGTGGGCAGGGAAATGCTGTGAAGCTCTGTGTTGGATTATTTGGGTTAAAGCTCCGCTTAAAATGATTGAAATGAACATTTTGAAAATTTCGACTTATTCCCACTTGTTTCAACATCAACGAAATGCATGTTATGAAGATATTTAAAGTTTCTTTATATAAGAAGAAAATGATTTGTAATACTGGCTACCACCGGGGGCACCATGCGATACATATTTACATAGGAATGTGGTCTTCCCCCCACCTTCAACCCCTTTCTCCAAATATGCTACCCTGACAGAAACCATAAGTGGGGTGCCCTTATGCAACATGCAAAATTGAGTTGGATTTGGTTCAGTAGTTTTTTTAAAAAAGTTTTTGAAGCATATATAAACAAACAAGTCCTGTATACAATTTCACTTTTATAGTATAGATTAATTATTAGTGTGTGTTTTAATGGATCCAAACAGCTCGTCATTGGTAGACAATGGGCAAGTAACATGGCATTTTACCTCAGGATCCCAGCATCATGGATGCAATGTGTTTTGTTGGGAACATCACGTTTGACTGAAAAATGGTTCCATGGACTCTTGAACAAGATTGTAGTTCTTTAATGTTGGAGAAAATGGCCAAAAAAATGTTCTGACTTTTTCTCACCAAATATGATATGAGTTTCCTGATTTAAATACACAAAGTCAGCGATGTCATCCTCAGAATCTTTTGATCTAAAAACAGCAATTCATTTTACACCTCCATTCATTTACCACCTCAGTTTGACCTCCACAGTGGGAGGACATTGAAAACAACAGATTGAGCTCAACCTCCTTGGCGGGAGGACGTTTGTGGAAGACCTTGAACAAGAGACATCGAAGCAGCCTTTCTGAGCATCTTGATCTACTGAGCGTTTGATCTACCGAGCATTTAGCTATTGATGAAAATTGTCCAGCCCTATCCTTCCCCCTGATTGGTGGGTGGTATCCTGTCCCCTGATTGGCTGGCAGTATCCAGGCCCCTGATTGGCTCTCCCTATCCTGTTTCCTGATTGGATGGCAGTATCCTGACCCCTGATTGGCCCTCCCTATCCTGTTTCCTGATTGGATGGCAGTATCCTGGCCCCTGATTGGTTGGCAGTATCCAGGCCCCTGATTGGCTGCCCCTATCCTGGCCCCTGATTGGCTCCCCCTATCCTGTTTCCTGATTGGATGGCAGTATCCTGACCCCTGATTGGCTGGCCCTATCCTGGCCCCTGATTGGCTGGCACTGTCGTGGAAGAACTCAATATGCACCAAGGGTCGGCACATCAAAGGAGAATCTTTATTCACATACGTCGAGGAAGAACACGGAATAGCATTCAATGAACTTCACTCACAAGGATCCCAAGTCATTCCCTTTTATACTCGAGCAAGGATGGGTGGAGGGAATAGGTGAGAGAAATACAGGATAGAAGAGAAACAATTGCCACAGCTTTAACTTTCCCATTGACTCTAAGGGGTCCAAGGGGTATAAATGGGTCTAAATCTAAAGGGTCTAAGGTCCAAAGTGCAAAAGGGGTCTTCTTGTCCAAAGGGTCTTAAAAGGTGTATAGGTCCAAAAAGTGTCTAAAAGGTCAAAGAAGGAGTATCGGTCTCAAAAGTATCTAAATGTGTATGATGGGGTCTCAGGGATGTAAAGGTCCAAGGGTGTCACTTTGACTTTGTCAGTTAAAAGCTACATGATATGGCCAGTAACCATTGGTTGTGGTATTTGTGGATAAGCATTGGTAAATGTCTATAAATGAACGATTAAAATTGACTGTTACATGTGATAAGTTAATTTTTTTGGTGTGAATCTGTGAATTGTTTCATAAACTGCTTGATGCAATGAGCTAATTTTGCTGTGGATGGCAGAATTGTACTGAAAACTGCCTGGTGGGATGAGTGAAGATGCTGGAACGTTCTCAGATGTAACTTCCAGTATGGACGAGAATCGCATTTGCTGGAAGGCATGAGATCATTCTGTGTTACTATATAAAACCGTGAGGGAAGTGTAGAGAGACGGGTGACGTGTAGTGTTTGTGTAGATGGGTGACGTGTTTCGATCATCCCCGTGCTCGATTTAACTCTGATGAGTGAATGAGGTGTTAATATCCAGAGCAGTTGTGAACACGTGGAGCCGATTATAACCGGGTTTATTAAAACTCATTAAGATTGTGTGTAGTGAAAGAATTCTTTTGAACTCTTCAATCATCCTGAACGAGCCAGCACACCAGAGAGAACAACGTGGCGTGTGTCGATCGTTGGACAGTCCTGACGGACGAGGTGAACATTCGTGAGTTGAGCCGGCAGGACAGGGACACTAGGCGGAAACAACTCAACGTGGGAATCGGCGTTGGACATTGTATGTTGTGGTGAACTTCCTCATTTGACCTTGTATCTGTTTATTTGAAATACAAGTTTCAAAAACGTTACGCTGTTGTTGTGGTAACTGTAACATCACTCAGAAGTCACAGACCCCAACTGACAAAGATCCATTTGATTGGTAGCCGAACTGTACAATCGTTCATACTCATGAAGCGCAAATATTGGGTTGCAGTCGTTAGAAAATGAGCTGGGTATGGCACTAAAAACAACGTACATACACGAAAGGGAAGGAAACCCCAAAATGTGTTCCCGAACACTTTCGTAAAACATCAACATCGTCGTTTAAAGGTGGAGCAAAGAAATTAACTCTGGAATGCAACATGGAAATAACGGGCCCAATGACCTCTTCATGACTGTTTTAAACCCTCCAATGATGTGCATCGTGATCATAAATCTGATCCTAAAAAGTTTCGTATTGATTTACCATCGGAGCTCAAAGTAGTAATGTCACAAACAGATATTTTACTTTTATACATATATACATTATATATTTACCTTTTGCTGTCACATGTGTTAAACGATATGTTACACGATTTCTCAACTTCTTCAGTTGATTTTTCAATACCGTTTTATTTCATGGCCAAATGCTGCTAATTTACACTAAATGTACTTCTTTTCCATCGTCCTTTTATCACCCATTTCATGCATCATCACCCTCTCTGTCCTTGATTTCACTGGGAGCATTTTCCACCTTCTTCAATTCTTCACACTCTTCCATATTCTTCGTTGTCATGGTCTGTTTCGTCATTTCACTTCTGCTATTTTTTTCACGACATTTCTTAAAAGAAATATACAGGAGCTCCAACAGGTTTACGAAGGCGCACATCCCCGAAACAAGAAGCATGAATCCGGAGAACGCTGTCTTTTCACTGGCCCGAGGCACAAAACAGTCGGTTCGAGAAGGGCAAGGAACCTCCGAACATTTGAGGAGTCGAGGAATAACCAGTCCAACCTTGGCGTAGATTTCCAAGTATATCACAACTGATCCGCACTCGAGTAGCAACCTGAAGATACACATCCACGGACAGAAATGATGATAAATATTGCAAAGCAACCAGAATAATAGCTCATAATTATTATATCTATTTATATATAAAATAGGGGTAATACTGTTACGAATCTGGAAGCCATTGCACACAGACGGACAGCGGTCCCTGTAGCTCAGTTATTTCGATGTGTGTGTTTACGGTTAGAATCCCCCCTTCGTCTAATGGGAATTAAATGTGTGCGCTACGAATTATTGTATAGTCAGGTTTATTACATCCTTAGCTACAACTACAACGACAACAACGGCGCGCCGTCCTTTACTCGACACGGTCGCCATTACGCACGTGCTTTTGGCTGAGGACGTGGGCGGAGCCTTCGTCGCCTCAGGTCGAAGCTCCGCTCCGAGGAGGAGCAGAGAGCGTTTCCTCCAGCCAATGAGCGGAGGGCGAGCACCACACGCACGCCGCAGCCAATCGGGAGGCCGCCACGAGTCGCCTGACAACCCACCGTCCAATCAAGAGGCCCCTCCCTCCTCAAGAGGAGGAGTGTGGTTATCTGGACCAGCGTTCGGCAGACCGTGATCGTGGCGATTGCGGCGCGGTTTGTGATTGTCGACGAGCGTTCTGCAGATGGTTGTGGTGGTGGCTGGAGCGGACTGAGACAGTGGTGGTCGTGGTTGAGCAGCCTCGTTCGTGGGCCGTGGACCGGGTCCCACCGTGGTGGTTTCAGAGTCGGTGTGGCCGCACGAAGGGGACAGGTACCCCGGCCCGGCTTGACCGAGATAGACCCACAGGGTTCGGGGTGTGTGTGTGTCCGTGTCCGTGTCCGTGTCCGTGTCCGTGTCCGTGTCCGTGTCCGTGGGCCCAGTCTGTTTTTTTTTTTTTTTTTAATACCTCGTCGAGGCTCGTGTGAGAGTTAACACACAACGCACAGCAAGTGGGACATGAGACAAGAGGGGAGGGAGTGGGAAGGACAAAACGGTGGGGAACAGATACAATAGATCTGTGGAAGGGAGAGGGATGGGGAATAGAAGATGGACATTACAGGGATTTTCAGGAAGGAAAGCAGGGAATTTGAAGGAGGTGGGCTTGGGTGGATTATCGGGGGTAGAAAAGATTGAGGATTTGGATGGGGGATGATAAGAGGTGGTGGTGAAGAGATGTTTTGAAGGCCTGGAGGGAAGAATGGGAAAGAATAGAGAGAGGGAGTTTATTCCAAAGGCGGGAAAAAAGAGGAATGAAAGAGTGAAGATGAGCAGTGATTCGTGATTTTGGTAGTTTTACCAGAAGGGGGTTGTTGGCGGACCTTGAGCGCCCTGTGGAAATGTGGTGGGGACAAATCGAAGAGAGAGCAGGGGGGGGCGAGGCTGGAGAGGAGACGGCAGAAGACAGAAAGACCACTGACCAACCTGCGGTGATTGAGTGAGAGGCCCAAAGACTCAGCTTCATTGCGGGAGATGCTGATGATCCGAAATGCCTTGGTTTCTACAGCGTGAAGCCAAGAAAGGTGGGAGGCAGAGGCACCAGCCCAGAGGGGAGAGCAGTACTCCATCAGGCTACGGACAAAAGCTTTGTCAGTGGTCAGGAGCTCAAGAGGGCCGAGGAAGGACTTAGCACGACGGAGGATTCCCAGTCGGCGCCTGGCTTTTGAGGCGAGGTTGGAAATGTGACTTTCCCAGGAAAGGTCATGGCAGATAGTGAGACCCAGAAGCTTGAAAGAAAGGACTTCTTCCAGAGGATTGTTGAGAAAGTGGATGGGGGGGTTTCTAAACGGTCCTTTCAAAGAGACATAGTGAGAGTGTGAGATTTGTCCGGATTGAAAGACATGTTCCACGTGTTGGACCACTTTGTGATTTTGTGTTAAGTTGAATTAATTGTGAAAGTGCTTTCCTTTGCTTGTGAATTGCAATTCTTTTATTTGTGGTAACTCTGCTCTGTGTCCCCCTCCCCAATTCTTATTGTTAAATGTACTTTCTCGTTTTCTGTGCTTTCCTCCATTGGCCTTGCATGGTGCGTGTTGTGAATTGGTAGGGCCGTTCGTGCCGTGTATTGTTCATTGAGACCGGCGCAGCTCTGGTAACTCTGCTCAGTTACGCCGGATCCGAGTCTGTACCTGCCACTCGGTCCGGACAGAGTCGGCCCAGGGTGTGGTTTTCCCCGGTAGTTGGACGGCGTGGGCACTTCGGTATATTGAAATTCGGCAATTGACCCTACCCCACGGTCTGCTAAGGGACCCGTGACCTTCGGACTTATCCGTGAGTCACGACCTAAATTCCGGGTGTTTGGCGGGAGACGACTCCACTGTTCCACCTCGTAGTCGTTTATCGCCACCGAACCCCGGCCCACAACAATACTTCTGGGTGCTCACCTGGTAGAATAATGATGCTAAGGAGGAAGTCAACATGGGACAGGAACAGCAAAATGTACCAATGAACCTATGTTACAGCAAATACATATTTTGGTGGGGCACCCCCCCCCCCCCATGTAAATCTCATCAAGGGGCAATGTGTGGTTTTTTTTTTTTTGTTTTTTTTTAATTTACCTAAGCCCATGTCCCCTTCCCTGGAAAGAATTTTTTTTTTTTTTTTTGCATTTTATTATTTTGATCTCGTGTTGATAAATTGGCGCAGATATAATGGGCTAAATGGCTTCCGTCTGTGTCTTATTTCCTTGTGAACCCCGAAGACACCTTGGACCATAACACCATTTAGACAGCTTAGACCCTTGACCATTAAAACAACTTGGACCTCTTTATATTACAAATAAATTTGTATAAAAGAAATGTTTGCATTATGACTGGTGTAAATCATGACAACAAAGCAAATCTGTGACTTTGATCTCTGCAACGACGTGTGGAGAGGCGAGCACAGCGAGCCGATCTGCTCGTGTGTAATAAGACAATGGGTTGGCAGAAGATCTCAATGAATTATAAAATAAAGAATATAACAGTACAAAGGTATAATTAACAAACAAATCTGTTGCCTTCTCTTGTTCAAATTTCATGAAAATTGACCTTTTCAAAAGATGGCATGTTGTTTTTGTCCATAAGGTCACAATTACATGATTCGTTTTCTTAATGGAGACAATTCTGTGCTGAAATATCATGCTTAAGCTGCCATACACCGGGCCGATTCATCCATCTGAATCCCAGGTGATTATTCAAGAGCGAGTTACAAATTAGTTTGAGGTTTGTGACGCTTCTGCATACCTCAGTATTTGTTTTCTGGCGGATTTCAAATGTATTGATTGCATATCCAAATTTTTATTTCGCTGAAGCTCAGCGAAGGTACGTCAAGGCCGTTTATTGCTGCTACATGAAATACCCTACAACCCGTTGCTGCAGAAGACTTTTTTTTTATTTTTTTTGGAATGCTGGTGCATTTTTCCATACAATCATCATGTAACTTTGTATGAAGCTCGCTTTTACCATTGCACACATTTCTTATTGAGTCAACTTGGTTGTGGGATGGCTTTGAAGGCCATAAAATACAGGTTGGTGAGTCTTTTCTTGGTGGTACGAAAGGAGGTGCACAATGCACAAGCACATCTACACTTGCTACTTGAAATGGTCCAAACAAATTTTATGAGTCTAAACAAAAAAAAAAAAACATGAAAAGGCTCCGATTGAATTGGATTCCGATGAAACAGGAATCCCAAATCAATTTTCCAGGAATTTTGAGGAAAACATTTACCTGGAAGAAACACCAGCTTGGGCTCTTTGTTTGAAAACTTTTCTTTGCTCAACCTTGAAAAATTAGGATTGCAAGATCTCAAATTTCTATCATACATGTCATGTGTCAGCTGTGTGGCACAATTGCTACCCGTGCGGCACAATAAACAACAGAGAAGATAATGATCACTAAAATATTATCCTGAACTTTGTGTTGGCTGGAACTTTCAGTAGAGTCCTTTTTCATCTCATTCACACAAGGGCCTTGGCTGATGTCCCACAACATGGTCAAGGACGGTTGTGGTCACCTGTGCCTGATTTATTTACTTCCAGTGTTTAAAATTGAATGTCGAATAGAGGGTTCCTCTTATTTATTGAGAAGATAAATCAACTCTTCCATTTGAAAAATCATGACTCGAATGGGTGTCAATTATTTGGCAATCTCGTGTGGGTAACACAAGAAAAATGGAGGTGATATCCATGTCTTTACTAAATCGCTGGTGATTCACTCGAGGAGTAAAGCCTGCCATATTTTGTGACAATCACAAGGCGATTCATGAAGGAAGCTATTCATAGTTTTAAGAGGTAGAAAGTGACAAGAGTGAGCGACTGTAGGGAAAGCTAAATCACTGATTTTTTTTTTTTTCTTTGTGAGTAGACAACAAAGGTTCCTTCAGACTTCACGAGGTGGTAACCCCTGATAATGAAGGTCAACTGGACTTCACATTTCCTCGAACCCCTAGATTTGTGACACTTGTCTCGTGAAGCTATGACCATTGGTTTAAACTCCAAACGGTGTTTATTTAACTAATGCTTCATAATCTCCTTATCATACTAAAAGTGCGTTGATGTTAGATAATGTCAAACTCATGCATGAAATATAAATACAATCCCCTCCATGAGCCTTAGATTATGTAAGAACAATAAGAAAAGGCATACTTAAAAACAACGGTGATTAAATGAGTGAAGATCAGGCCTCCTGTCAACTCTTCTGTTTGGTCCCGTGCATGCCGTGAGGCAATGTGGACCAGAATGAACAACGTTGGAGTTGACACCACAATGAACTGCGGAGTACAGAGGGTTTACATCATTAAAGCGATAAAAAAAATTTGTATATAGAAATATAGGTTCACAGACTGACTCGAAATCAGAATCAAAGGGTAATAAGGACAAAAAGACATCAAATGGAAGATTATGGGGAGCATGAGATGACAACAGGCATCACTTCTAAAAGCCTGGAGTGAAAGGGATGAGACGTATTTGGAATCGGTTACAAAAATGAGAGAATAGAGGGATGAAGGAATGGGTTGAGTATTCAGCTTGGAAGTGGGGAGGATAAAGAGTTGTGGGATTCTGGAAGAAAGTGTTTAACCTGGGTGTGTTGGGGGAGGATGGAGAATGAGAGTGGGAGTAGTGAGGCCAGCAGTGAAGCAATACAAAACAGAGTCCACCAACTGGCATGCGGTGATCGAGTAACAGACCTTGGGACTCCACCTCTTTCTGAGATATTCCAATAATACTGAGAGGCTTGGACATGATTGTATCGAGGGGAGCAAGATGAGAAGTATCTGCACAACTCCAGAGTGGGGATGCATACTCCATGATACTTCACTTTATACACTGCAATGAGCTCTGAGCTGCTCATGATGGAATTAACTCTGTGGATAATAATGACCTACATTTGTCAAAGTTGGAAGGGAATCTGGAATCAGAATAAGTAAGCCATCCACCTCCACCCCACCCTCTCAAACCTTCCGATGCATCGCACACAATAAAACCTTCATCAAAACTCCACACACTCAAACCTTCCCATGCACTCGACACACTCGAACCTTCCCACTCACACGTCACACCACACTCAGACATTTCCCCGCACCTCTCACACTGAAACCTTCCTCCTCACCTCACCCCTCCCCAAAGCTTCACCTTGCCCCCACAAAGCCCCCCATGCCAATCCTGCACCCTCCCATTGCTTCCTCCCCCCATCTCTAACTGTGTGGATCTCAAATATCCAAAATCCCCGCTCTCACCTGACAGATCTCTCGATCCAGGCCATTGCCGATAAACCAGACATCATCCGTTTAACAGAATCTTTCCTCCCACAGGATGTCCCTGACTCCTTAGTGTGAATGGTAATATTTTACATTGGTTTTATTGCTTGTTAAAATGACAATAAGGCGGTTAGACTTGTCTCTTTTCTTTACACCATGTCGTAGCCTGTGTGCTCGGTCATGTTGTTTAACCAGTACTTCTGCCTTGACATTTCAATGACGTGTGCCACTGCCCTTTTTGTTGGACAATAAATATCGCCTGCGGTATATGTCTCGATAAAAGAACACTGGAGAAAGGCCAATTTGTTGCCCGTTACAAGTAGCATCATGGACAGGATTTAGGGCAGTGACTAGAAGTAAACCAAGACGGAGGCCAGTCACACTCGGAGCCTGGAGGCCAAGCGACAATAACTAGCCCTGATGGTGATTGATGCAGCAGGTAGATCAGTTGACACAGCAGGAGGCCTGGATAAGTACACCATAAGCTGTTTATTGTCCCCAGAGAACGTAAAATACCCATCTTCACAGGATTTCCAGAGAAACCCAGGCAAGCTATTGTAGAGGAATTGATGGAGGTAGTGAAGACTACCTTCAGAACGTGGCAAGTTCCTGTCCGGGATCAAGCAGATGTCGTGTTGAACTACCTTGGAGGACAAGCCAAGAAAACAGTAAAATTTATGCTGGAACGTAGCCCAAGCAGTCATCTTGAAAGTTTTTGAGACTCTACAGAAGGTATATATGGGGATACAGAAACCGGAAGAGGCCTGCTGAAAGACTTTTATGAGAGGGCCCAGTAATTCAACGAAAATATCTGTGACTCTGGTTACGACTTGCAAGAGAGAATGCAATGTGTTGTGTGGCGAGATGAACGGCGAGTTTCAAACACAGAATTGGCCCAAAAAGAGCAATTTGTTGATTGGCTGAGGGATTCGGCTGGCCAAAGAGAGTCGAAAATGAAATTGTGCAAAATTCCCGGAATAACATTCATGGACCTGATGCAGGTAGCCGTATTGTGGTCTGAAGAAGAAGAAAGTGGTGCTAAATCTAGTCCAGGCCGGACACCATTTTGTGCACCCATTGATAGCATGGGTGCAGAAAACCGAGAAAGACTAACGATAACTCGGACATACTAAACTACGAAAGCAACTTGTACAGGAGCAGGGTGAAATAATTTATCTGCTCAAACAGGGGAATGAGGGTAGATGTTCTGTCCTCCAGACATGAACAAGGGAGGATACCATGTTTGACATGTTCAAATCCTGGGCACATCCAGAGGGACTGCCCACTTGGGACGAAGCCACAGGATTTTTTGATTAACTCTACTGTGGAGAGCCAAGCAGTATAGAATGTACCAGGTTCCGTTAAGACCGATACAGCAAATGACTTTAGGGACAGATCAATTGGAAAGTGTCCCTTCATGATGGTAGAGATCGGCGGTGTGCTGACAGATTGCTTGCTGGACACGGGGTCCCAAGTAACTACCATCAGCGAAACATTTTAAAATTTGAGCTTTAAGCTGAGATGACTTGTGCCAAGGGAGGTAACGTTTTTGCATCTGAGAGCTGCGAATGGTTTAGATATTCCCTATGTCGGTTGCCTGGAGGTTGATGTTTCTGTGTTTGGTAAGACACTCAAAAGTCAAGTTGTGTTTGTAGTTCAGGACAATCCTTTTCAAGAAAATGTTACTGTAATATTGGGTATGAATATGTGAAGCACAGTAAAGATGTCTCTTTTCAGGAGCTGACAACCTCAGCTACAAGACCAGGTATTGCTCGGCTTATAGCTGATAGAGTGAGACAGGTAGTTAAAGTAACCAGATGTGAGATCAAGTGATGAAAACAGATGAGCATTGTTGAGAGCATCCAGGGATTCTTCTACCCAAGGGATTGGGAATGCATCCTTCCTGATCATCTTATTTAGCTGACGGTAATCGCAGCAAAACGTTATGGTCCCATCTGGTTTCTGGACAATAACAGCTGAGGAAGCCCATGGGCTGTTACCCTTCTTCAAGATGCACTGTTCCTCCAGATCGAAGATGTGCTGTTTGAATTATTTTAAAGCATGTGGCGACGCTCTTTAATGTTTCTGGTTGACCGCAGCGTAGTCACCAGTGTTGATACGATGAGAAACTGTATCAGTGTTGATACGATGAGAAACTGTATCAGTTTGCCCAAGGTCATTTGCGTGCTGTGAGAAAACCCCTTTATGTTTCTCCAACAAGACGTCAAAGTTTGTCACTGCTGATCAGTCAACTCAACATCCCCGTGATTAACCTCTGGCAGGACACTATCATTGTTTTGACTGTTACTCATCTCATCAGTATTCTGTCTGGTAAGGCTTTCTTCAACATCGTGACCATAAACTTGGATGTGAACATCTATACTTTCCACCTCACCACCAGCATGCAGTCGTAAAGGTGAGTCCCCAGTTTAACATTCAAATAGGGACTACTCCTTTTTCTGCAGTGGCACAAACCTTAACCACAAACAAATTTGCATGTAAGTGACTACCTAGGGTAGGCTCAACTCCAGCCTCATAACATTTACCCCACTGACCGGTTTTACACAACCCATGAACAATGACTTCACTTTTGGGTTGGATACATACTGCGGTTTCAGGTGACAATTTTATGGACCCTATTTTTCCACTGTGGGCAAATGTGCTTGTTGATCTTACTGGTTGCTTTGATGGCAGATGTAGAAAAATGGACCCAGGACTGAAAGAGGTGTGCTCCGGTGAGGGACACCCTGCCACATCCTCGCATGCCTTTTGGTTTGTTTGGAGTTCACAGCACCATTGGAAGCAGTGGCTGTGGATTTACCTCTACTAGAATGCATGTCAGATGGGTTCGAGAATGTTCTAGTGGTAGACATGTTTGCCACATTCTGCATGGTGATGCCTACTCGACAACAGATGGCACAGACAGCGGCAGCAGTCCTGATTAAACATTGATTCTCCTACTTTGAATGTCCTGGCAGAATTCATTCAGATCAAGGGAGGAACTTTGCATCGAACACCATCGTGGATTTGTGCAAGTATTACGATGTACAGAAGAGTCATACAATCCTGCATCGCCTGGAGGGTAATGGTGACTGTGAGAGGTGGAACAGAACTATGCATGAAATGCTTAAAACCCTCTCACCTGAAAAGAAGAGACATTGGAGAGACAACCTGCCTTAACTCACACTGGCATACAAGAGCCACGTCCACTCCTCCACTGGGTACCCCCCATTTATCCGATTTTGGGCCGGGATGCGCGACTGCCGATGGACATAACACTGGGACCTGGCACCTCACTGGAATCGTCAGAAGCTGCAACCATGGATGAGTGGGTCAGTGCCCACCATGAATGGCTGAAGACAGCATGTGAGATAGCTAGGGAGCAGTCAAAGGAAGCTGGACAAGCTACAAACTGGGTTTTTGAGCATGGTCCACCATTTTAACCCTCTTCTGGTGAAACTATCTAAATCCAGATCACTGCTCATCTACACTCATTAGTTACTCTTCCTCCCCCCCCCCACCTGTGGAAACTTCCACATTCTGTTCAATCTCCTTCCCTCCAGGTCTTCAAGGCAGCTGTTCACCACCATCTCAGACCATCCCAATCCAAAACCATGATCTTTTCTACCCTCATTAACCCCTGTCCCCCCTCCCCACTACCCACCCCAATCCCTCCTCCTTCAGAATTTGCTGCTTTCCCTTCTGAGAGTTTAGTCCTGGATCTATCTTGTCCAACCTCTGCATCCTCTCCTATCCCTCATCCCCATCCCCCAACCCATTGTTTGTGCATAAGTCTGCTTCTATCTTGGCCTTCAACTCTGTTGCTGGTGTTTCTTCCCTCTTTCAACTGTTCCTTTTGTCCTGCTGTGTTCTGATCCATTAATTGTACTAATTGTCGCTCTTCCACAAGCCTCAGCTATGCATACAAAAAACAGAGCTTGAAAAGTAAGGCTGGATGCCAGACAGTAATGAAAACTCAAGAGATGGCTCTGATCATCGTTTGTAAATTTAGTGCATCCATGCATTGTTGAGTTCAAACAAGCAATCATGAATGGGTGTGTAGAAGCCAGACCAATGATGACATATTACAGAGTTGGAGTAGAAGATGATGCCTGAGGTCTGCAGCAATGATGGATTCCATCACTTTACTTATTGTAGAGAGAAGTCTGACCAATCTGTATTTGTGTGGAACAAGTTGGAACTGCTGTTGTTAATAGGGGTATTGTTTGCAACTTTCTAAGATGAAAGCAGCAGACATTCTGAGTAAGATATGCAGACGAGTAAGGGTAAGTGGAGAAGATAGGGACTGTTGACCGTTCTTGAGGATTACATTGTAATTGGTATTGGGACAAGTTGGAGAGCAGATGTCAAGATTGTCTCGGAGTTTCTCAACTTTAGTCAGCGAGAAGTCCACAGGCTGCAGAGAGCAATTTGTTTTGGGGGAAAAGAAAGGGAAATGGAGGTTTTGGGAATATTGGCCTATTTAGTAAAGACAGTGCTGATATTCAGTTTTTTCTCGAGGAGTATCCGTCGCTACTCAATACTTGAGGAGTGAAAATACAGAAGAGGAATATGTACTAGAGAGATAATGGAACAGCTGCTATCAGGTTTTGGAGGATGGTGAGAGACCTGAGAGGTTTGACTGCAGGTGAGCTTGTATTTGGGGTCTGGCTTTGTGAAGGAATGATGCACAATGGTTGTAGGCTTTGTGCAAAGGTGTTAGTTTCCCACCAGTTAGTTGGTGATTGCAAGTCACATCTCAATACTTACCAGTCATATATCTTCAATATTTGTGGCTTTACATGGATTGAAGGAGAAAGCAACAAAAAAAATCAAAGGAATGTGAATGGCAAGCCTTGACTGTCAGCAAAACAATCAATCAACGACTTTGATGTGGGTGAGTAGGCTTATTGCAGTGACGCACACAACCCCAAACAATAAATGGAATTTGAAAGCCGTCAGTGACGTGTGATGATAAAATGACACATCAGCAACAAGAAATGAGAAGGGCCTTCTAACATGAATGCTGTAAATGTAGTGGCTACCAGAAAACAACAACATATTTAGCCCCTGTTGGACTTAGTCCAAAATGGGGGTTAATGGATTTGGTCTCAATTTTCGTGTTCGTGCGTGTATCCGCAACCACATCTCGGACATGTACAGACCGATTTTATTCGTACTTAGCACAAAGACAACACATGATGGTGGCCATTTTAGTTGTAAAAATAAGAAACACCCAATGTTGAACATGTCTTCAACCATTTCTCGGACAAGCATTTACCAATATTGTTCAAACTTTGCACATGGATAAGGAATGAAGGCCTACATAAGCACGTCATTTCTTTTTGAGATCAGATCCAAGATGGTCGACTGGTGGGCATTTTGTTTCGTAAATGTGTCCCCAACCATTTCTCGCACATGCACAGTCTGATTTTGTTCAAACTTGGCACAAGCACAGTACATGGATGGCATGCACATGCCCCTCATTTTATTTTGCAATCTGATCAAAGATGGCTAACTGGTCGACTGGTGGCCATTTTAGTTGTACAAAAATATGGGTTCGCCCTTTAACTCCGTGCAACAAAATTACTAAAACAATGGGAGCTATGACATTTTACATCTTTTTTACTTGTTTGATAATTATATTTTTAGCTCGCCTGTTCGAAGAACAGAGAGCTATAGCGATACCCCTGGCGTGAGCGTCAGCGTCAGTGTGAGCGTGAAAATGTTAAAGTTTTTGGTGCAAGTTATTTCCTTTCTCATGTTTTTATCCACCACACTATTTTTTTACTGATTACAATATACAAATACATATATTGCTTTAAAATTATTTGGATCAGACTTCACTGCAATACTTTATAAAAAAATATTATTAGACTAGTCTTTTAAAAACGATAAATGTATAAACAGGCGAGCATTGGGTGGCTTTGACACCAACACTCTGGTTCATTGTACAGTCATCTGGATCTGCTTTATCAAACAAAGCTGCAAGAAGAGTTAAACAGCCTTTTCAGTTTTGCTATGTTTAAGATTCCATGTACTACCTTAGCTGGGTGAAAATGGCTACAAAATTAGAAGTGGAGAGGCCAGGGCAGAAACATTTTACCTGAATTGCCCAAAAGCGGATTGGAGACACAGGGAAGAAATAATCATAGCAGACAGTTACACATCCAGGCTGCTTTGTGTTGCACACAAACTTATCCTGCTCATCTTCAAATACTTCTTCAGCCACAACCACAAGCATGAGCAAACGGAAAATAAGAACAATTGAAAGCCAGACCTGGGGATAAAAACGCAAAATGAGAATCACACATTACAAGAGGATCGGCTCAAAACTTTGACACATTAACCCGATGAACAACAAATTTGTCGGAAATCGTTAAACTCACCTTGCCAACTGCTGTTTCGTGGTTTTGCACCTTTC
Organism: Eptatretus burgeri; assembly: GCF_056783735.1. Lineage (NCBI taxonomy): Eukaryota > Metazoa > Chordata > Myxini > Myxiniformes > Myxinidae > Eptatretus > Eptatretus burgeri. The sequence goes on along the minus strand of NC_140972.1, from coordinate 27,396,128 downwards.
CTAGAAGCTCTTGTAGGATCTCCCAGGACATTGTGGCAATTTTACAATGGCTTCTTATATCGTCTTTTACCCTTCATCAATGTTTTAACGTCTCTCAAACGTCTATTCTTCCACACCCGGTCGTCTTCAATCACTATACCATTCTCCTTCTTCCGAGCTGTTCATGCAGCCACTCTTCTTATAGCGAACCCAAACTCTCCTGCCAGTTTAACTTCCCACTCTTTTCTTTTCTCTGTCAAAATAGAGAAAAAGGTGAATTCAAGTGAGCATAATGATACGTTTTAAAATTATTTAGTCGATAAAATAAAACACTGATCATGCATATTATTCCACTTATAATGCATACAATCGTTTCAATATGTGTACTTTCTGAAGGTTCTGAAAAGATGGCCTACTAGAGGTACGCACACTCACTTCCAAGCCGTCTAGCCTGAGTTTGAATCTCAATCCAGCTCTAAACTGTCATTCCGATATTTCACAGGCAAGGTGAAATATGTGCCGTCCCTCGGACGGACGTTAAACTGGCCTTCTGTCTGCTGACATTAGTTAGTGGACGTTAAAGACCCCATGGTGTCCTTGTGAAAGAGTAGGTGAGTTATTGCTGGCACCTTGAAATTTATTCCAAATTTCTGCCCTTACTGCTGCTCGGAGAGGGCTGGAAAACTGCTCAGCATGACCCTGGTCAAAAAAAAAAACTTTTTGCAGAACCAATGCTCTTTAACACCAAGTCAGGTACATCGGGATCGGATTTCTAAAGGTGTTTTGCTAAATTTCATTTTTGATGCCATTTAATTAGGTGCAAAAACTGATTCCTTTAACTACAGACAAATGAGATTACTTTCAATTATCAGCAAGGTCAAAGAATCCATCATCACAGTTTTATATGAAATCCTTCCTTTTCTCCAAACAACCTCATCACAGATCACCAATTTCGTTTCAGACCAGGTAATTCCAACTTGGACATGCTGCTTCTACTCACCCACCAATGGATGGAGGGGATGGTAATTCGGATGCAGGGTTGTGGAGGAGGATTCAGGTGGGTACGATTGTGTGGAGGAGGGTGGATGAGTAATGGCAGACAGAAAGATATCAAGGAAATTGAAAAGGAAGGTTCTGATATTGTGTGTAACGCCGGTCTACCTCTACGATCTGGAAATGGTGTGGCACTGACAGAGAGATAACAACAGAGACTGCAGGTTTGTGAGAACAATTGGGTCAGGAATATTGCTGGAGTGAAGAGGGTGCATAGAAGGAGGATGGATGAACTGAGGGAGGACAGTGGTGTGCAGATGAGCTTGACTCCATATTGGTGAAATGCTGGCTGAGATGGGCTGGACACTTGGTGCGGATGGGAAATGAGAGAACGGCAAAGAGCGGATAGGTTGAAGGAGCAAGGCAGGAGGAAAAGAGGTAGACCGCAGGTGAGATGGGAGGAGTGTTTGAGGAGGGATATCAGTCAGTTGGGGGTGGTTGGAGAGTGGAGGGAGTTTGCTGAGGACATGAGGAAGTGGAGGAGTATCGTGGGAAAGGCAGGGAAGAAGCTTGGTGCCATTGGACCTCACTCCTCGTAAAGGGAAGAGGAGGATAAGAAGAATAATTGTCCTCATATCTATTGTGGAACAATTTAAATTATATTCCCATAATTAATTATATTGATAACTTATTGATTTATTTCTACACCCACAGACTTAATTCCACACAGTAAGCTCAATTGCAGTACCAGTATAATCAAGAAACAGCATTTATCATTGCCAGTGCCTGTTTAAACATATGTTTGTTTTCACAAACTAAAGATATATAATGTAAGCAAAGCTATTGAGGAAAAATCAAGGAATGGGTGAAATCAGGGGAAGCAAAGACAGGATTGGGAGTGTAGGTGGGAGGTAAAAGTGAGGAGATGTGGGGGAAAAGGGGGAGTGTTGGGCAAGTGGGGTGAACGAAATCAATAATTTCACATCTTGTCTTATACAACACGTATCAAGATCATTATCCCTATCTTACAGATTGATGTGTAATAGAAGAACGTCCATTCTTACCTGTTCCTGAAGAATATGCGGAAACACAGGTAAAGGTGAGGGAGGAGTTGTTCCAACAGGTGAAGAGGGCGTGGCGAGTACTGTGTGCTTGTGACGAGTTCATGATGAATTTTTTTTGTCACAGTCACTCGACTGGAGGCTATGGAACCTGTTTTTACAGTCAGAAGTTCTTCCTGTGAAGAAGACTTTCTTTGCACACATCAAGTCCAAACAGATGAAATACACATCCTGACAATATAAGTTTGTTTGACCCCCCCCCCCCCGTCTCACATCTGTTGTGGAACCAATTAATTTATATTCCATAATAATTTATTAACAACTTGTAATGTTGCTCATTCCCATGCATCGAAACACTTCAACACAGCAAGCTCGATGGTAGAATATGTGGAAATACAGGAAACATGAAGGAGCAGTCATGACAACAGTAGCTTGTTGAAGATGGTGCGGTGACCACTGTGGCCTTGTCACAAGATCCTTTCGACTTTTGTATCCTTTTATTATTCAATGTCATCACTTGGGTTCCACGTGGAACTACCATTTTGATCGACACTCAAATTCTTCCTGAAAATCTTTGTTTATTGCATGGTCGATAATAATCCTCGATTTATATATACAATTTATTTTTCCATCCTAACCTTCGCATTAAGACGAGATGATTGAACTTGACAACAAATACACAATAACGATTTGTTGTGGAGTTTCAAATACCTGATCAGACTTGGTGGTGTAATGGTGGGTGTAAGGAAGGTGTCTCCTCTTGAGTCTACGGGGAGTTGGTGGTTCAAACCGATCGAGTCATTTACCAAGGACTTTAAAAGTGGTGCACATGTTGCTTCCTTGCTTGATACTCAGCATTTAAAAAGGATATAGACTATAGAGCATGGACAAACAACGCTGGGAAGGCAACTTGGCAAACCACCCAATGTCGCCCACTTTCCAAGAAATTGCTTTGGTCGCACCATCGCTCTGTGAAGAGTATTATTCCAAAATGTGTTACACAGTACTAACAGTAGTGTCATGGAGTGAGTACAGTAGTATCATGGAGTTCGGTAATACTCCATATGTAAAGGGGTGACACGGGGGGGGGGGGGGAAATGGCCGCCCAATAAAATGTGTAGGCCTACAAAACGATACGATTAAAAACGACGATAGGGTGAAGTCATAAGCTTTTCTTCTCGAACATTTTCATAATTAACAAGAATGAAAAAGACGTCAAAATAGATCGCAGAATCTCCTTTTTCTTCATCCACAGACTTGATGATAAGTCATCGTGCTAAGCACAATAATGTCTGAGGAGGTGACATTCTCTCTCGGGTATTGCACCCGTACAATAACAAAAAAAGATTTAAATCGGATTTGAAAAAATAATATGGAATAGGCAAAGCCGAGAAGTGAACGTAGAATTCTTCTTACATTCGCTTCTTAAATATATCAAATTAAACAGTCTTTTTGCTATGAAAATATAAATATTACCTTAACATGACCTTCACAACAACAACTACACCGCCAAGAACAGGATCTCATCTGAAAAAATAAATATTACCTCAACATTACCTTCACAATCAACAACTACACCGACTAGAACAGGATCTCATCTGCAAAAATAAATATTACCTCAACATTACCTTCACAACAACAACTACACCGACTAGAACAGGATCTCATCTGAAAAAAATAAATATTACCTTCACAACAACAACTACACTGCCGAGAACAGGATCCCATCTGAAAAAAAATTCTCAACATTACCTTCACAACTACACCGCCTAGAACAGGATCTGATCGAAAAAAAAATAAATACTAGAAGCAAACGTAGAATTCTTCTTACATTCGCTTCTGACTTGACGTATAACTTGTTCACAACTGTATATGCAATTTCCGGTTACTTCGGCCTGGATTCGGGATCAGCGATCAAATAACGTAAATCACGATTAAAAATTATTTTTTGATGATGCGGGAGATATCTTCATTAAAATCAGTGGAGGAAATATACACCATGTCTGATATTTGGATCTTTCATGTCTCCGACAATGCCTTTATCTCCCGGCATGCATCATTCCCCATGACAAAAACTGGAAGCAAAATAAAAACCGGAAGCAAAAGGGTCATGGCCAACGACACGGATTCCAAATTGCCAGGGTATTGTGTTGTTGTTGTTTCCGTTTCCTATTCTCTCATGTGCACGCGTTAAGTATGAAGCTCACTACGTTAACTAATACACCACAAAAAGAGAACCAAAGTGATGACGTCACGTTGGCATGACAACGCACGGCCGAGTTAGACAAAGCTTTGTGAAGTTCGTACAGTGTTGACATTCCCGATTGTAATCACCAATCGTGGAGTCACAACTGCAGATTTTATCGTTTTCCGAAGAAACCAAGTGTTCAGCAATGATGGGTTGAACCAATAAGGTGATTTATCACTTTTATTCTTCATCTTCCTTCTCTTTCTCTTTATAATTCAGCGATGAGGTCCCCTGCCTTTCCCACGTTACTCCATTTCCCACTGTCCTCAGCCAACTCCCTCCACTCTCCCACCACCCCTACCTTATTGATATCGCTCCTCGGTATGAAAAGGTGAGATATGACCCCCGACCTTAAGACCGGTTTGTACCAACCTTAAGACCTCAACAAACCCCAAGTCCTTAACGGTCCCTCCAACAAACCCCAAGTCCTCAACGTTCCCCCCATCAAACCCCAAGTCCTCAACGTTCCCCCCAACAAACCGCAAGTCCTCAACGTTGCCCCCAACAAACACCAAGACCTCAACCTTCACCCCAACAAACGCCAAGACCTCAACCTTCCTCCCCACCAAACCCAAACTCTTCCCCCCCCCCTTTTCCTCACCAACCCCAAGTCAATGTCCCCCCCAACAAACCCCAAGTCTACAACCACCACCACCCACCAAAACCCAAGTCCTCAAACCCCACCAAAGCAAATCAATTGCATTCCACCCAACCATCCATCCATTGGGACCATACTCTGTGCAGAGCGTTGGTGCTGCCAGGCACCCTGTACAATCCTTGTAATCACGTTGTAAGAGAGGATGATCACCTGTCACTGTTATCATCTGAGCTCAAGCATTTGGACATCGGAATTGCAGCTCTCTCTGAGGTTCGGAGACCGGATTGCGGCGAGATAATGGTGGGTGGTTACACCTACTATTGGTCTGGTCGCTCTGATGGTTACCATACCCAAGGAGTTGCTGTAGCTGTGTCCAATAAGCTGACCCCAATGATAATTGAGGTAACACCGGTCAACGAGCGTATTATGAGACTAAGGATTCGTCACTCCTTAGGTGTCATTTCCCTGGTCTCTGTTTATGCTCCGACTGAGGCGAGTGATCTCACCGTGAAGGATGCATTCTACGCCACACTCGAGTCTGTGGTTGATCATGCCCCAGACGAGATACACTTCTAGTCTTGGGGGATTTCAATGCATCGACTGGAACTGATAGGGACGGTTATGAGGTGTGTGTTGGTCCCCATGGGTGAGGAACTATGAACCAGAATAGCACTAAGTTCCTTGACTTTGCAAGAAGTCATGGACTTAGGGTGGCTGGTTCATGGTTTCAGCGCCCACAAGCTCATCGCTGGACTTGGTATTCCAACGCTGGCGGTGTGGCAAAGGAGATTGACCATGTCCTCATTGACGGTCGTTGGAGGATGATCCAGAACTGCAGGGTCTACCGGAGTGCTCAGTTCCTCAATACTGACCACAGGCTTGTTGTAGCAACTCTAAAGCTGCACCTTAAATCCTGGAGAATGGTACCATCCCAGCCGAGGCTGGATGTTGCCAAGCTCAGGGATGAGAGAGTAGCTGAGGAGTTTGCGAACAGGCTGAGTGGACACTTGGGGTCTGGGTGCTTTGGGGGGTCCTGAAGAGTTGTGGAGCGCCTTCAAGACCACCGTCCTTGATGTTGCCGGTGGATGCCTTGGAGCTCACCGCAGGGCAAAGAAGAATTTTGTCCCTCAAGGGACACTGGATACCATTGACCGGAGTCGCAGGGCCAGGCTGAATGGCAGAGCTGAGCTGTTCAGGGAGCTGAGGCGTAAAACTGTACGTGCACTGAGGGTGGACAAGGAGGCCTATGTGCGAGGAATCTGTGAGGGGGTAGAGCATCACCTGTGGACAGGTGATTCTCGTCCTGCTTACAGGAGAATTCACGCATTACGTTCATCCAAGCCCATCCCTCGGAGCACTACAGTTCGAGCAGAGAGTGGTAGGCTCTTGACAGAGGAGTCTGAAGTGAAGGCCCGCTGGGCCGGTTACTTTGAGCGGTTGTACCAGGCTGATCCCCCAACTGTCGCGTTGGACGTCAAGGGTGTTACAATCCCTGTTGCTGACCCTTGAATCAACTGTGGTCCACCTACGCTTGTGGAAACACGGGCTGCGGTGAACCAGTTGAAACGGGGCAAAGCTCCAGGGATCTGTGGCATCCATGCCGAACTTCTCAAGGCTGGTGGAAATGCTGCACTCGTGTCGTTGCATGCAGTTTTGTGCTCTGCCTGGAACACAGGCATCATCCCAACTGACTGGAAGAGGGGCCTTGTTGTCCCTCTCTGGAAAGGGAAGGGTGATCGCCAAGACTGCAACAACTACCGAGGGGTGACGCTGCTCTCAGTGCCGGGCAAGGTCTTTGCTCGGATAATTCTCGATAGGGTTCGCCACCATCTGCTTGAGCACCAGCGTCCAGAGCAGTCAGGCTTTACACCAGAGGTCAACGATTGACCGTATCCTTGCACTTCGTGTCCTCACCGAACGCAGACTAGAGTTTCGGCAGGGGCTGCTTGCAGCCTATGTTGATCTCTGTAAAGCGTTCGATTCAGTGAATCGGGATGTCCTCTGGAGGATTCTTGGTCTTCGTGGGGTGCCACCAAAACTGATCGATCTGATGTCTGAACTCTACTCTGGTACTGAGAGTGCTGTGAAGTGTGGTGGTACCATCTCTGACTTATTTCCAGTTGTTACTGGAGTTCGTCAGGGATGTGTACTTGCCCCCACACTTTTCAGCACTTGTATGGACTGGATTCTAGGGAGGATGTCAGAGAGATCAAGTTGCGGTGCGTCATTTGGGAATGTCAAGATCTCGGACCTTGACTTTGCAGATGATGCAGTCATCTTTGCGGAGACTTTAGACATCCTCTTGGGGGCCCTCGAGGTGCTGAATGAGGAGTCTGAGCCTTTGGGATTACGGGTTTCTTGGGTCAAAACTAAGATCCAGGCTTTCGGTGACATCTTGGATGCTGCTGTCCTGTCTGTGTCTGTTTGTGGTGAGGATGTTGAGGTCGTGGAGAGATTCACTTACCTTGGCAGTGATATTCATGTCTCTGCTGGCTGCGAGTCAGAGGTCAATAGACGTCTGGGTCGGGCCTGGGGAGTCATGGATTCACTGGATCATGGGGTGTGGCGCTGCCGGTACCTGTGCAGGAGGACGAAAGTCCGAGTCTTCAGGTCCTTGGTACTTCCAGTCTTGCTCTATGGGTGCGAGACTTGGACTCTGACCAAGGATCTGAGACGGAGACTTAATTCCTTCGGTACCAGGTCTCTTCGGAGAATCCTTGGCTATCGCTGGTCGGATTTTGTGTCCAACGAGCGGTTGCTGAGAGAGACTCGGATGAGATTTGTTACCTGCATAGTCCGTGAGCGTCAGTTGCGGCTGTATGGACATGTGGCTCGTTTTCCTGACTCTGATCCTGCTCACCAGATTCTCTCAGCGAGGGAGTCTCATGAGTGGAGGAGGCCAGCGGGTCGACCACGTTCCTCATGGTTGCAACAGGTTGACCATCATCTCAAGGAGATGGGGATGGGCCTGGCATCTGCCTGGGGGATGGCCAGACGGAGGCCCCTGGAGTACCGGCGGAAAGTGGACGCAGCGACGTGCTGTTCTGGCACATGCTCCCATACCTGACCTGACCTGACCCCTGACCTTAAGACCTTAAGACCGGTTTGTACCAACCTTAAGACCTCAACCTTCCCCTCAACAAACCCCAAGTCCTTAACGGTCCCTCCAACAAACCCCAAGTCCTCAACGTTCCCCCCATCAAACCCCAAGTCCTCAACGTTCCCCCCAACAAACCGCAAGTCCTCAATGTTGCCCCCAACAAACACCAAGACCTCAACCTTCACCCCAACAAATGCCAAGACCTCAACCTTCCTCCCCACCAAACCCAAACTCTTCCCCCCCCTTTTCCTCACCAACCCCAAGTCAATGTCCCCCCCAACAAACCCCAAGTCTACAACCACCACCACCCACCAAAACCCAAGTCCTCAAACCCCACCAAAGCAAATCAATTGCATTCCACCCAACCATCCATCCATTGGGACCATACTCTGTGCAGAGCGTTGGTGCTGCCAGGCACCCTGTACAATCCTTGGCTCGTGGGTACAATCCTGGATGGGTCACCACTCCGACACAGGATACCAGCAAACTGGCATTCATTTTGCCGACCTCGGATGACAGGCAGAGTCAACCCCACCTGGTATTAATTCAACAACCGAGGGGGATTTGAACTCAGGATCCGAGGATCCCAAGCCAACCACCCTAACCATTACGCCAACACCAGGCATACTTGTACCAAGCTTGACTTAAATCCCTTCAGCTATTCTCAAGTTATCCCGAGAAATAAAACCGATCACGGACTGTGACCTTTGACACCACCTTCCACTCAGTTCATCTTTGCATCATACAGTATACTTATGCCAAATTGGTCAAAATTCCATCACTGTTTCACAAGTTATATTAGCACGGTGACCTCAGAAGGGCAAAAAGAAAGAATGTCCGTGATCGGGCCAAAAGAGCGGGCCAACAGGAGCCGAGCCATACCCCCCTGGAATGCCCCCCCCCCTGCGCCGCGAAGGGAGGGGAGAAGCGCCGGGGTGATAAAAGGCCAGGCTGAACACCAAGAAGTCAGTCTGGTTTCGCCGTGAAGTCTGGGAGTGGAGTCGAGCTGCAATCGTCTGCAGTCTGGGAGTGCAGCGGACTCTGTCAGCGAGTGGAAAGAGAGTCCCTCTGCTTGGTCTCTCTCTTCTTGGTCGACGGAGGTGCCAGTGGAGTGGGAGAGGAGTCGCCAGCCGGATCGCCGTTGAAGGCACGTGTGGAGTCCAGCGGAGTGCGGGCAGGGCCACCGAGGGTTGCCGAACCAGGGCCCGGCGAGTCACCACGAGGGTGACAGGTAACCAGCACGGCCTCTCATTGAACTATTAAAGACCCACGAGGTCCAGTTCTGCCCTTCCCTTTCCTGGGGTCTCTTTGAATGAATGTTGTGGCGCTGTGTCCGTCAAGTAGTGATCTGTTAAGTGATTTTGTACGTAATAATAGAACGGTTGTAGTTCTTTGTCTTGCTCGTTCCTGCATTGCTTTATTCGTGCATGATTGCATATGTTTGATTGCATACATGCATGATTGCATACGTGTGTAACAAATAAATGTCCTTGTTTCAATGTTCACCTGTTCGTTGCGTCCTTTCCCTCAATTGGGCTGCCGTATTGCATTCGGGATATTAGCGGACTTTTAAATAGCCGATAAAGTCATAGGATCCGGCGGGGCTTGGCGATATACACCGCCCGGCAAATCGCAAACGGAGCGAGCTGCTTAAGCGGCTCGTTTCCAAGCAGGTCCCGTCGAGGTGTAAATCCCCGGCATTTCTGTCTGCGGGCATACTGAGATAAATCGACAATTCGGCGATCGGACCCTGTCGTGCGCGGACAGAATAGTTGTCTGATTTTCGGTGTGATTAAAGACACACCCGTAGCTGGATTTCGGCGTTGATCCGAAAGCTGCGACTAGGTTTGCCACGTCCGGTGGGCGCAAGGCTGCAATTAGTTAAAAGCGGTCGCTCGCACGTCGGCGCGGCGGGAAAACTATAACAATATGTTATGCTTAATGACCACGTGCACACACCCCCAAAAAAACATAATAATAATATTTTTAGTACATCATGGGCGATGAAAGTACTGGTCAAGTTTCATCGGAATTATGTGTATCGTTTCTGAGAAAAAAGCAAATACCTCTTTGGGGGGGGGGACACCCCCCCCCCGTAAACTCCCTCTGTAGACTCCTTCAGAACCCGTATTTTTATGCCATCTTGAGGGATGAAGGTTGTGGTGAAATTTCATTGAAATCGTATGTGTAGTTTCTGAGAAGAAGTTGGAAGTATTTGTAGACGGACGGAAGACACGTCATCCCATAAGCTCCCTGGAACGACTTTACAGCTGAGCGAAAAACCATCCCTGGGAATATTATGAACTACAGCTGGAAAGCTGTACGGGGTTCAGTGACGATCCTGAAGAGGCCTCGGCACAAAACTGAGAACAGAAAACTTCACAGCTTGGTCCATTAATTGTGACCCCTTACTGAAATGAAGTGGGATGCTTTGAGCCTGCCCTGGGAGGACTGCATTCCACATTCAAAAACCCAGATATGCACACACACACACACCATTCAAAACCAACAGCTCATACATGGAGTGACCTTTGCAGCTCACCGGTTGGCTCTCACTGATTCTGATTCGTACATGCTGCAATCCCCTCAACAGGGGGGAAAGGTGGGGACGAAGGAGAAGGTTGGGAGAGAGAGATAGAGGAGGGGAGGGGACAGAAAGAGGGATGAGGTGGGAGAGAGGGGGTGGGGATCACGGTTGATGTGACGCTCAGCTTTTCGTCCATCCGAGAGACAACCCACACAGTGATGAATCACCCAGCCTGTGAAACACCGGAAGAACAGTTTCAAGCTAGGTTGGGATTCGAATCCAGACGACACAGAATGAGCATGCGTACTTCTCCGCTTTGCTGCCGTGATGTGGCGATTCTTTACTTCAGAACTAAAAGGATTTATTTTCTCATTGTGATCATATCATTTATTTTGCTTTCTTACCTCCAGTATTGCAATTGAAAGTTGAACGCACGAAGTACCTTCACCACACAATGCACAAAACATTTGAAGAAACTTGTTGAAGTGAAACGTTTAATTTTTATTTGTATTCATCTACAAGCAAATACCACCCGTCGCTTCGCTGACGGTAATACTAAAGGAGGGAGAGGGAGAAAAAGAGAGAGAGAGAGAGAGAGAGAGAGAGAGAGAGAGAGAGAGAGAGAGAGAGAGAGAGAGAGAGAGAGAGAGAGAGAGAGAGAGAGAGAGAGAGAGAGAGAGAGAGAGAGAGAGAGAGAGAGAGAGAGAGAGAGAGAGAGAGAGAGAGAGAGAGAGAGAGAGAGAGAGAGAGAGAGAGAGAGAGAGAGAGAGAGAGAGAGAGAGAGAGAGAGAGAGAGAGAGAGAGAGAGAGAGAGAGAGAGAGAGAGAGAGAGAGAGAGAGAGAGAGAGAGAGAGAGAGAGAGAGAGAGAGAGAGAGAGAGAGAGAGAGAGAGAGAGAGAGAGAGAGAGAGAGCAGGGAGAGTGAAGAGGTGGAGGGGAAAGGAGAGAGAGGAGGAAGGGAAGACAGTGTGAGAGGAAGGGAAGGCAAACGTGCGGTGGTGTTAACTACAATTCATACCATGTCATCAAAATGATTCTGTATAGAATAACAGTGAAGATGAAAACAAAATGTCTGAAATCCATTTTCTACCAACCATATGATGAATACCGCCCGGAGGCGATGGGGTGACGGGGCCCCGGGGCCACTGTCCCCTCGCTCGGGGCCCCAGGGCCACCATCCCCTCGCTCGGGGCGTTCAGGGCTACTGTCCCCTTCGCTCAGGGCGCCGGGGCCACGGTCCCCTCGCACACACCAGGGAGAGCCAGGGCCATGCTCCCTGGCAAAAGCGTCCACAGAGACGTGGCTTAAGCACTCATGCAAGCACTCTAATGGAATGGTTGGCCAGGTTGTCACTGCGTACCATAAAGGAAACCTTTAACTTTAAAGCCTGCCTTCACCACACACACAGCAGTTAATAAAACAAAATGAATTCATTCAAAAAATGACTTCATCCACAAAAGTGTTGCTGCTTAATGCAGAACAACTCTGGAAATATTGCAAAGTTCAATCGCCCGTGAAATAAATATTGCAAAAAAAAATCCGCCATTTTGCCTGCTCGTCTGTGCACACGTCGCGTCGAACCTCGTTTCCACGTCCGTGCAAACGTTATAACTTTTTGTGAAATGTCCGTTTTCACCAGATTTGCTTTGATTCCCCGTGGAGCACCTCACATAACCTCTGAAAATATAGACACAGCTCTGGAAGATGCTATGGATAGGCAGACACTCTGTGGGACATTGTGCGAGGTCTTACATTGAATGCATTAAATCTTACAGCTCAATGAAGCCGCTTAATTTTGTTATATTCCCAAACTTTTTGTTCACTCAATGTTATCCTCCACACAGTAGAAAAAGATAAGATGAATATTTGAGAAATTACACATTTTCTTGTGTATGTATGGAGAAGGGGGGAACATAGCCTTGCTTGCTTAAAGTAAAGAGGGAAATTGGCTTCGATACGACTCGTTATTTCTTTAAATTATAAGATTTCATAACAGATCTCGACACTTATATAGTCCGGACAATATCCGATCCGAAAAAGCGAAATAATATTTTGATGATATACTTTCATTCGTCCGTGACATAGAATCGTGGAAAATCACATCATACAATGCACGAAATCGCGCCAAGCTCTGAATATGAAAACTTATAATACTTACAAAAACTATGAACAAGCATTCAATAATGCGAGTGAGGAAAGTGAAAAATAAAAATAAATATACCCATCAGAGATGGGGAATCCCCCGCCATTGAAATAAATGTTGACGCCCAGCCAGCCGGACGGACGGATGACCCGGGTGGCAACAATATCCCCCTTCCGCCACGCGGCGGGGGATAAAAACTTTATCCTTAAGAAATCCTTGCAGCCTGTTTCAAGTTAAGGTAAGGTTGAGCAGGCCAAAAAACGTGGCAGCTTCAGACCCCAGCGAGGTTACCCAGGAAACGCCTTCAGACCCAGAGAGCGAGGTGGCCGAGGATCGCCTGATGAAGGATATAATTAAGTAAGGCCATTATTTATCTTCAAAAGGGGTGTTTTCCTTCACCCAAACATCCAATTTTCACTCGTGCATTTCCTTCAAGTTTTCTTTATATGCATGCAAAGTTTCAGGCCGCTAGGTTTTATGGTTTTGGAGTTATGGAGGACCCAGGCGCACGCACACACGCACACCCTTTTATTAGTATAAGAAGATAAAACGGGACTAGTCTTGAAGATTTGGACCCGGTCAGATGGATACTTTTATTCTATTTTATATTTATTAAGTCAACTGCTGATTTAGCTATTCTTCACAAGTGTCAACACAAAAATAAATAAATAAAAAAACTGTACTCCTCCCCTCCCCACTCTGCATACATGAAGTGTCTTTGAACTTTAATGGTTGTAAAAATTTTTTTAAGGCAATGAAAGGGACATGAGATAGAGCACAAACAAAGGAACTACTGTACATTAATTCGCCAACAATGGGAATCTATCATTCCCAATAATGTGTGAAGAAGGGAACATCCAGAGGAGATTGATTTATCGGACAAATGCAAAAACAAATACACCAGACCAGTTATAACTTGTGCTAACCAATGATCTAACTGATCTACCTAACAGCTAACAACTTGATTTTTTTTTCCGCACACTGTTATAACGTTTCTCTGCCTTTTGGCATGATTAATTTTGTCCGTTTTACGTGTGGGTGGCATTATGAACTGTTGTGTCTACGAGATATTGCAGATCTTGTATTCAAAGGTCTCTGTATGTCATTTCCTGTTTGATGAAGATTCATTGTTAAATTTAGTTTCATTCCCGTGTGCCAGTCTGATCACTACAATTAACAGTGCATAATAAACAACAAAAGGCTCATCGCAGGACGTAATTAGACAGTGGATGCAAACAATGACTCGTCTCGGCTCAAAAAACACGAATGGCTGAAATGAAATGCGACAACTAAATCGGAACACAACAGGGTCCCACGATTGGTAAAAATCTGCGACATTAGTGTTTACTGTAATGTGCTGCCACCTACTGATGTCGTTATGTTACTTTTATGCTTTGGGTAGGAACACTCATTTGAAACCATTGGGTGAATTTGATTGCATTTATGGCGGATTATGATGGGTTGTTTTCACATTTGTGTATTTTCGGCTGCACGTCAGGGGCCGCACTTTCAGCCACCAGTGGCTCACGGGCCATGCAATGAAGAACAGAAGATTTATGCTCTTTTTACACTCCCTTCTGTCCAGCACTGTAGCTTCCCATAATTTTTTTTCCAACAGGTTACAGTCCTTCAAGTCCTGTCGACACAGATCTTTGAGGAAAACTTAAGCCTTCCAAATTTATGGATGCCCTCATCTCTTCTTCTTCTTCTTCATTCGGCTTCTCCCGTTCGGGGTCGCCACAGCGGATCATCCGTATGATCCGCATAGTGATTTGGCACATGTTTTACGCCGGATGCCCTTCCTGACGTAACCCTGGTCGCCTCTTACAACACAGGGATATGGTACACCTATTTTAACCGGGGTATACACCGGCCCAGTACACTGGTACTCACTTCGCCGACCTCGGAAGGATGACAGGCTGAGCGAACCCCCTGGTGTATTAATTCAGTGGCCCAACGGGGCTTGAACTCAGAACCTTTTGGATCCCAAGCCGCTGCCCTAACCACTGCGCCATCACCAGGCTTTATGGATGCTCTCATCTGGAACTCCATAAAGGATTGACTTGGGCAGATGCTCGTCATCCATACAGGCCATATGCCCAAGCCACCACAATATTCACCACTTCAGCGTCGCCATGATACTAACGGGCCGAGCCATTTGTGTCAAGAACGTTGTCGTGCTTGTGAACCCCAAGGATCTTCCACAGGCACTGGAGATAAAAAGAGTTCAGCCTGCACTCCTGCTTGGTCTACAAAGTCCACATTTCAGCAGGATAGAGAACTACACTGAGAACACATGCTTGGTATATGTGTAGCTTTGTTTTGGTCGTAAGGCTATTGTTATTCCATGCTCTTTTTTGCAAGCTGCCAAATACTGTAGCAGCTTTGACAATATGCACTGAAATCTCTTCATCTATCTCAGTGGACTGGGTGTGTATAGAGCCAAGGTACGCAAACTGTTCAATTTATTGCAGCTCTGTGTACGCCCGTGGCATATAATGCCGCCTTCATTCCTGAAATTTAAATTTTCACCACTCGTGCAATCAAATTCACTGCTACCAATCGAACACACTACCTCCCTCTTGCAGTGGAGGCTGGAGTGCCCCAAAGCAATGACTTGGGTCAAATCGCATTGCTCATCAATATAAGCAACCTTTCCGATGCTCTGGAAATCCATTTCTTCCTTTTTGGCAGACCCCAGATTGTGTCACACAGTAGCCACATCCCAATATGATAGGTTGACATCAGCTGCATCATCAGCGGATGCATTGAGCCAAAGTACAGTAAAACGGCAGAGGATTCACTTTAATAAAATGTCAAAACAATTTGGACCTTACAATAAAAACTCATGAGCAAACAAGGTGCAGTGAGTGGTAACGGAAAGGTTCACCAGCAGATGGAGGATGTTCTTCATGTGCAAGTCTCTTGATGAGTTCTGCTTTGTCTGCACTGCTATAGGGGGTTGGTACAAGGTCTAAGGCAGAGCCCAGCAACTGCAAAGACAAGAACACAGGATATGTGGCAAATGGGAAAACTACAATGGCACTCGGTCGAGCACTCATCTCCGCTAGTTTAACCAGTTTATGTTTTGCATCCCACTGATAGGCCGGATCAGGATCCGGATATTAACCAAAGTGTAATCGGCTTGTTCTCATCACCTACCCAACCCATCCACCTCATTTTGTCAAAACTCATCCATAACTTTTTGAAATATCGTGCTACACATTGTTTTTGGCCTCATCTCTCAATGGTGAAAAAAAAATCACCAAAAAATTTCATATCTGAATCCGATCTTCACCAAAATCGAATCAATTCATCCTTGTCACACACACACACACAACCTGTCCACAAAGGTTTGACTGACTGTCGACAACTGTTCGAGAAATCCAGCCAGCAAACAAACAGGGATGAAAACACAAACTCCATCCATCTTCGGTAGCGCATGTAATAAATAATAAAAAAATTAAAATCTTACTTTGAAAAGCAAAAACATGAAAAAAAAAATAAAGGGCTGACATTTCTACACGTTCAGAAGAAAGTTAAGAATTATTATCCTCCTTGCTCATCAATAAATAAAACAAACATTCAGGAATATCCTGACCAAGTCCGTAATCGAATATTTCACACAAGAGGCCATTCTTGAACTACTTTTCACAAATGATCAACAAGCACAGCATGATGAGCTTAAAGACCCTGGAAACAGACCCTTCATGGCAGGCAAGATAAAAATGGCAAATCACAATAATGGATGAAGAACTTCGTAAATACATCTCCACCCAGGGGATGAATCTCCCAAATTAAAAAAAGTAACCCCATGGGGTACTGGCGGGGTGCCCTTACTGCCCTGATGCAAAATAAACAAAATTACACCAAAAACTAAACACAAAAAAGGACCATCTGTCCTGAAGCTCACCTGTATCAGAGGCAACAGTCACTCAAACAGCCCGCACACCCCATTAGACCCTGAATTTTTAAAATGCCATGAACAGACTTTGGTATATCAAAGGTTCCATCGTGTGCTGCCTTTTTGGCTGCTGGTTGCATCATTGGTTAGGGGTGCGGCTATGCCGCTGATGCAGTGTCCCTATTACCAGTACATTGGTGCTCATTTCGCCGACCTCAGAAGGATGACAGGCTGAGCCAACCCCCTGGTGTTAATTCAGTGGCCAACGGGGCTCGAACTCAGGACCCAAGGATCCCAAGCCACCACCCTAACCTCTCAGCCAACACCAGGCTACATCAAGGGTGATGAAGGTTGTGGTCAAGTTTAATCAAATTTGTATGTGTCGTTTTGGAAAAGAGAACAAATAACCATTTTGAGGGGACCAAATTCCCCCCTTACCATAGACCCAATTAATGAATGCAAAATTTTGAGACAGTCGATAAACTTTAGGACATCACAGTTGATGAAGATTGTGGTCAAGTATCATTGAAATTGTGTGCAGTTTCCAAGGAGTGAGCAGATACCTTCTTTTGGGGGGGAGGTGGGGGTCAACCACCCCCACCCCCACATGGTAGACCCCCTTGATGAGCAGCACAGATTTTTATGCAGACAATAAGCTTTGGTATATCACTGATTGTGAAGGTTGTGGTCAAGTTTAATCAAGTTTGTGTGTGTGTAGTTTTGGAGAAGAGAACAAATAACTATTTTGAGAGGTTAACCCCTCCCTGCCCCCTCCCCCTGTCGACTCCCTTCATGAGCACAGATTTTGATGTGCTCGATACACGTTGGTGCAACATGCGTGAGGAATGTCGTGGGGTCAAGTTTCATCGAAATTCTGTGTGTAGTTCAGAGAGCAGAGCAAATAACTATTTTGGGGGGTCAGAACCCACCACCTCCCCCCCATAGACTCCTTTATGAGTGCAGGTTTTGACGTGGTCAATATACCTTCGTTCGGCATCAGATATGAAGTTTGTGGCCAAGTTTCATCAAAATCGTGTGGTTCAAGCGATAACGACTGAAATGTTTACGGACTGACTGAGTGAGTAAGTGACTGATTCACTCAATCACTCACCAACAGACTGCTCGATCAAAGAAGATCACCTGACTAAACAAATGTTAACGGACATGAGGATGGACGGCCGGACACATGGACACATTCTCCAAGCATATTTCAGAGGAATAACCCAAAAATCAGCAGGATGAAAAGCAAAGAACCAAGACAAGTTGCACAATTTAACACCAAATAAAATCACCTTCTGCACCGTTTTGGCAAATTCTTCATGCGTTTGGTTTTCCTTCTTTGTTACAACAGGTAGCCACCTGAAAAACAAGGTAAAATGGTTGGGTCGTCATGTTATAGTGTAAAAACCATTACTGAAGAAACAAAGTTGAGGTTTATAACAACTTTTGCACAAAATGGGGGAATAAATAAAATAAAATGGGTAAAAGGTAAAACTTCTACATTTCAAATTGGCTTGTACTCTGCTTTCTCTCTCTGCCCCCCCCCCTGCCCCTCTCTCACCTTCGGTCAAAACTATGATTGTGGACCCACTGTTCAGCAAGGATGTGGGATTCAAAGGTCAAAACCTCAATAACGGACAGTTCAGAGGTGACGATCCAGACAGCCATCAAATCAGTCAGTCAGAAAGCTGAAGAAATTCTTGAGTATCTCCCGATCTATCCACATATAAATTATGTCTCTCCTTACCCTTTTAGATAGAAGAGAATGATTATTATCATCAGGGTCAAAGTTTTGGAGAGAGAATGGAAAACAAAAATAACTCGGAAGGGAATAGTATGCATCAAGTTAATGCATGGCACAACTAGAATGGCACGAGGTAGAGTGCATACCTATACCAGGCTGAACAGTATATTTTGTATCCCACTGATGGGCCAGATCTGGATAGCTGAAAAAAAACAGGATATCTCACAAAGTTGTGGGCAGATTCGGACGAAACTTGGTGGACAGGTTAGGTGTGTGACGAGGAAAAAAAATCGGTTCAATTTTGGCGAAGATCCGGATGCTAGAAATTTTCAAATGATTCTTCACCATTGGAGATGGGGCCACAAAGGACATGTAGCCCAAATATCACAAAATGGTATGGACTGATTCGGACAAAATTAGGTGACGAGAACAAGCCGATTAGATTTTGGTTAATGTCTGGATGCATATCCAGCCTATCAGTGGAAAACAGAACGTAAACTGTTCAGCCTGGTGGAGGTATGCATTCTACCAAGTGCCGTTCCAGTTATGACTTGTAATCGTATCCCTCCATCCCCCCCCCCCAAACCCAACGGGGAGTGGCACGATACCATACAAATTTAGAGAGAGAATCGGGGCCCTCCTCCAGACTGTACCTCTGGGACTATTATTTTACTTTTATTTTTATTCCCAAAAGTTTCCCAAAAAGAAAACATAATGCCACGGACATGTACAACCACTAGTTTTCAACTCATTCCGTCGAGCAGTTAAAGAGTGCACTGAAGTCAAATAAACACACAGACACTTGTCAAATTATAGTATGACGAACGAAGTACTCGTCCTTATGGACAGGTTAATTCCCCCAGAATTGGTGTATTTTATAAGGACATGCAATAACTACCCCCACCAGGTGGGTTTTTATGGTAATTCGGTTTTAATCACGACTTGCATTTCTGCAGCTGCTATAAACAAGAGCCTTTGAAATGGGCGCTTTTGCAATAACTTCCACCGTTAATGGCACATGACGATGAGGAATGTTCTCGAGATGATGACGAGCATCAGTACCCCACTTGATACACGGTGCAAGGTACGAAGAAGGTCCACAACAAGTCGTGCAGCCATGAAGAGCCAAGCACATTCTGGAAAGAAAACATTAAAAGCATTGATTTGGTCAGTAATCTCTCATTTCATCACGTGCGTTTAACGGGTGGGTTTGTAAGTTTTTTTTTTAATTATTATTAGTGATTGATTACGAGTGATTATTAGTGTGCGTTATTATTTATCATTATTAGTGATTATTAGTGTGATTATTATTAGTGTGTTTACAAGTGATTATTAGTGTGCGTAAGGACATACCATAGCTACAACAGGCCTGTGGACTGACAAGGCGGCAGGCAGGCTTTCCGTGCTTTGTTCCCCTCCCCCTCCAGGTTTCTGCAGGGCTCACACGGTCCACCATCAACACCTTCTGGTGAAACACTTTGAACCTGTTGTTGGCAAAGTAGTTAGGGTGGTTGCTTGGGATCCTAGAATCCTGAGTTCAAGCCTGGTTATCCTCTGAATTAACACCAGGGAGTTGACTCGGCCTGTCACCCTTCCGAGGTCGGTGAAATGAGCACCAGTGAAGCAGCCAAAAGGCTGCTTATGAAGGGAAGGGGTATTGATGGATTTATTAAATCAGGTATTGGTGTGGTGCAGGCATGATGGGCCGAATGGCCTCCTCCTGCGCATAATTTCCTTGTAATCCTTGCAAACGACCTCAATCCAGGATCACTGCTGACCTCCTATGCACCAATTTCAATTTCCACTTGCTCTTCAGTCTCAGTCTTTCTTCCGAGACTTCACGACAGCTATTCGCCACTTTCACAGATCGTCCCCAATCTAAAACCATGATCTTTTCTACTTTCATTAACCCACCCCATCACAAGCCCTCACCCTTCCAAATTTCCAGTTTTCCTTTCCTAAGAGTTTCCTTTTGTACCCATCTTGTCTATTCCATGCTTTCTCTCCTGCAGAAGGTCGTCCTTCAACCCTGCTGTTGGTGTCCACCCCCCCCCCCCAATCACTGTTCCTTTGGTCCTGTTACATGCTGCCTGACATGTTCAGTGCTTTAACTCCTCCACGAGCCTTGATGATAAACAAACGAACAAAAAACCCAAGTTTATTTCGTTTCTCAACCACTTTCTGGTCTTGCATCCTCTGCTCTTTCCGTGTAAAAAAAATTGTTTTTTAAATGTTATTTTAAAAGAAGGACCATATTTTGTTGTGTGTATAGAATGGAGTGGGGTTGGGTGGGGGGCGGGGAGAGACATGCCACTCTTTGAAAGTGATTCATATAAAGATGAAATGCCACTCTGAAATTGTACTGTCAGTCCTTGTTGGCGATATGTCCTCGTGGATCAGGCATTGAATGGCGGATGTATGCGTTCTACCGAGTGCCCTTCTAGTTCGAAAAGTTAGGGACGGATTCGGACAAAACTTGCTGGACAGGTTGGGTGTGTGACCAGGACGAATTGATTCGTTTTTGGTGAAGATCCGAATCCGGGCAGAGGTATGCGCTCTGCTGAGTGCCCTTCTTGTTAAAATTGTTTCGATCATCTACCCATACACACTTCGTTTCCCACTATTGAGATAAGTATTAAGAAAATAATCCACGTGGGTGTGTGCGTGTGTGCGTGTGTCGTGCTACTCCCATAGTTCTGGGCTGATTACATGCAGACTTGCTACATCGGATCAGCATGACCCCAATTCGTGTATAAGCGTGTTTTTATCTTTGTCGGTGGTCTTTGGGGGAGGAGGGGGTTGGAGGTGATGCCGAATCTCTATGTAAATGTGTATCATGTGGCACCCCTTCAAAGTGAGGGGGGGGGTGGTATTACATGTCTCCATCATTTCCAGTCGAGTATTCCTGTGCCCACATTTTCCAGTACAGTGAGGTGTTTTAAATTGTAAACAGTAGGTACGTTTTAGCTTCAGGCAATACAGTACTGTCATTTGCCTATCCAAATAAAGGTACGCTACGGAAGAAGTCATTGCATGCTTGGAACAAGATCTCCCATAGGGCGGGCACTCTGCTCATATAAGTATCAGGGAACATCTTCCGTGTGTGGTTGCATTCAGCCAGTAACTGCTCTGCCATTCTGGGAATGACTTCTTGTGGGCATGGTTATGATGAAGCATCTTGTGTGACAGTTGCTGTTGGCGGGAGCCTTCAACCTTTGTGCATGTGACTATATTTTCCACTTGCATTTTTAATTTTTTTTTAATTTTTATGTTCTCATTTGAAAAAAAACCCCAAATAACCCCACTCTTTTTAGCTCGCCTGCTCGAAGAACAGAGAGCTATCGCGATACCCCCGGCGTGAGCGTCAGCGTCAGCGTCAGCATGAGCATGAAAATGAAAAAGTTTTTGATGCGTTATTTTTTCCTTTCTAATGTTTTTAAAGACCACACTATTTTTTTATACGCCCGATATATAAAAAATATATATATATATATATATATATATATATATATATATATATATATATATATATATATATATATATATATATATATATATATATATATATATATATCGGGGCGTATTATGTGATACCGGTCGTCCATCCGTCTGTCTGTCTGTCTGTCTGTTCCTGTCCACACTCTCACTCCCAAAGTTTTCAACTTTCACATTTCATATTTGGTACAGAGGTACAGACTGTGGAGATGGTGTGTCATGACATACGTTCGTCATCTAAAGTGGTTGCCATGGCAACCAGGATGCTGTTTTTCATCAGATCCTGTCTGCACTCTAACTCCCAAAGTTTTCAACTTTCACATTTCATATTTTGTACATAGGTACAGACTGTGGAGAGGGTGTGTCGCGACGTACATTTGTCATCTAAAGTGGTTGCCATGGCAACCAGGATGCATGCTGTTTTCCATGTAGTAGCACAATTCTGTATATACCTTCTTGTTAGGGCGTATATTGTGCTCACTTGCGCTCTTGTTACTGATTACAATATACAAATACATATATTGCTTTAGAATTATACTTCACTGCATTGCGTTATAAAAAATATTAATTATTGGACTAGTCTTTTAAAAACGATAAATGTATAAACAAGTGAGCATTGGGTGGCTTTGACACCAACTCTGGTTACCATTACTTTTCGGCCAACTATGGATTTGATTTTTTTAATTTCAATTTTTATTATTATTATTATTTTTATCGTACCTTTGCAGTCGGATAACTTGTTTAATCAGTCTGGACACCAATGGGAAACTCTCAGATGAACATTATGTGGTTGCCTTTTGTTGGGAAGCCATCACTCACGGTGAATTCCCTCTGGGCAGTTGCCTTTAAAATCGTAATTTGTCGTTTACATTTGTGTGCACCTTTCCTCGTTTTTTTTTAATTTGGCTCCCCCCCCCGCCCCCCCAGTTTACTTAATTGCCAGCTATGTTGTGCTCACCTTTTCCCATCAGCCTTTATTAGAAGGACCACCCAGCATTTTGGCCTGTGCTCGGGGCTTTATTGACCTGGGCCAGCAGGATCGAGCCACTCTTGTTGCCACGTGCCGCAAATATTGCTCCAAACAGGCCAACCCAGCTTTGCTGCTCTTCCCCGAGGAAGCCTGCACCAGTGGCAAGGTTGGCCTCCTCAAGTTCAGTTGAGCCCACAGCTGATTGCTATAATTCCTCTTCAAGGCATTGTTTATTTTGTAGAATCAGATTTATTACAATTTTGCAAAGTGTGTGCCATATATTATCCACGCTTTACTTCCCAAATACCTGGCCACGATTGATTTATCAAATTATTCACCCCATCCTTCTCCCTTCTGCACCATATTTCCCACTATTTTTGAAACTCATGGGCCATCCATATCTAGTGCCCTACTGTGTCTGCGGACGTCCTCCTGCAGTTGGGTTACTTCTTATTAGGAGGTTGGTGGCAGGATTTGCACTCCGGCCACCGTAAAACCCTTCATTCCGCAAAACGTAAAAACGCAAAAAAAATCTGAAAACCCACTCCG
Organism: Eptatretus burgeri; assembly: GCF_056783735.1. Lineage (NCBI taxonomy): Eukaryota > Metazoa > Chordata > Myxini > Myxiniformes > Myxinidae > Eptatretus > Eptatretus burgeri. The sequence continues at coordinate 27,372,818 of NC_140972.1, read as the reverse complement.
TGGGAGTACCTCCTGTGCAGCTTCCCTTCGCAGGGCAGCTCACCGGATGACGGGATTGGGGCAAAGCCTTTGGGACCCCCAATCTTTGATCGGAGGGAAACCACGGGGTAACATCCCTGGGTCAGATTGCGGGAGAGTGTGTCGGAGTGGTGCTGAGGTGTCGTCCACCAGACGGCGGTCTCCTTGGGTTAACCTGAGGCGGTCCCTTCGGGTGGGTGCCTGGAATGTCCTATCCCTAAGAGAGGATGATCACCTGTCTCTGTTATCATCGGAGCTCAAGCGTTTGGACATCGGGATTGCAGCTCTCTCTAAGGTTCGGAGACCGGATTGCGGCGAGATAATGGTGGGTGGTTACACCTACTATTGGTCTGGTCGCACTGATGGTTACCATACCCAAGGAGTTGCTGTAGCTGTGTCCAATAAGCTGACCCCAATGATAATTGAGGTAACACCGGTCAACGAGCGTATTATGAGATTAAGGATTCGTCACTCCTTAGGTGTCATTTCCCTGGTCTCTGTTTATGCTCCGACTGAGGCGAGTGATCTCACCGTGAAGGATGCATTCTACGCCACACTCGAGTCTGTGGTTGATCAGTGCCCCAGACGAGATACACTTCTAGTCTTAGGGGATTTCAATGCATCGACTGGAACTGATAGGGATGGTTATGAGGTATGTGTTGGTCCCCATGGGTCAGGAACTATGAACCAGAATAGCACTAAGTTCCTTGACTTTGCAAGAAGTCATGGACTTAGGGTGGCTGGTTCATGGTTTCAGCGCCCACAAGCTCATCGCTGGACTTGGTATTCCAATGCTGGCGGTGTGGCAAAGGAGATTGACCATGTCCTCATTGACGGTCGTTGGAGGATGATCCAGAACTGCAGGGTCTACCGGAGTGCTCAGTTCCTCAATAATGACCACAGGCTTGTTGTAGCAACTCTAAAGCTGCACCTTAAATCCTGGAGAATGGTACCATCCCAGCCGAGGCTGGATGTTGGCAAGCTCAGGGATGAGAGAGTAGCTGAGGAGTTTGCGAACAGGCTGAGTGGACACTTGGGGGGTCTGGGTGCTTTGGGGGGTCCTGAAGAGTTGTGGAGCGCCTTCAAGACCACCGTCCTTGATGTTGCCGGTGGATGCCTTGGAGCTCACCGCAGGGCATAGAAGAATTGTCTCTCAAGGGACACTGGATACCATTGACCAGAGTCGCAGGGCCAGGCTGAATGGCAGAGCTGAACTGTTCAGGGAGCAGAGGCGTAAAACTGTACGTGCACTGAGGGTGGACAAGGAGGCCTATGTGCGAGGAATCTGTGAGGGGGTAGAGCATCACCTGTGGACAGGTGATTCTCGTGCCGCTTACAGGGGAATTCGCGCATTACGTTCATCCAAGCCCATCCCTCGGAGCACTACAGTTCGAGCAGAGAGTGGTAGGCTCTTGACAGAGGAGTCTGAAGTGAAGGCACGCTGGGCCGGTTACTTTGAGCGGTTGTACCAGGCTGATCCCCCAGCTGTCGAGTTGGACGTCAAGGGTGTTACAATCCCTGGTGCTGACCCTCGAATCAACTGTGGTCCACCATCGCTTGTGGAAACACGGGCTGCGGTGAACCAGTTGAAATGGGGCAAAGCTCCAGGGATCTGTGGCATCCATGCCGAACTTCTCAAGGCTGGTGGAAATGCTGCATTCGTGTCGTTGCATGCAGTGTTGTGCTCTGCCTGGAACACAGGCATCATCCCAACTGACTGGAAGAGGGGCCTTGTTGTCCTTCTCTGGAAAGGGAAGGGTGATCGCCAAGACTGCAACAACTACCGAGGGGTGACGCTGCTCTCAGTGCCGGGCAAGGTCTTTGCTCGGATAATTCTTGATAGGGTTCGCCACCATCTGCTTGAGCACCAGCGTCCAGAGCAGTCAGGCTTTACACCAAAGAGGTCAACGATTGACCGCATCCTTGCACTTCGTGTCCTCACCGAACGCAGACGAGAGTTTCGGCAGGGGCTGCTTGCAGCCGATGTTGATCTCTGTAAAGCGTTCGATTCAGTGAATCGGGATGTCCTCTGGAGGATTCTTGGTCTTCGTGGGGTGCCACCAAAACTGATCGATCTGATGTCTGAACTCTACTCTGGTACTGAGAGTGCTGTGAAGTGTGGTGGTACCATCTCTGACTTATTTCCAGTTGTTACTGGAGTTCGTCAGGGATGTGTACTGGCCCCCACACTTTTCAGCACTTGTATGGACTGGATTTTAGGGAGGATGTCGGAGAGATCAAGTTGCGGTGCATCGTTTGGGAATGTCAAGATCTCGGACCTTGATTTTGCAATTGATGCAGTCATCTTTGCGGAGACTTTAGATATCCTCTTGGGGGCCCTCGAGGTGCTGAATGTAGAGTCGAAGCCGCTGGGATTACGGGTTTTTTGGGTCAAAACTAAGATCCAGGCTTTCGGTGACATCTTGGATGCTGCTGTCCTGTCTGTGTCTGTTTGTGGTGAGGATGTTGGGGTCGTGGAGAGATTCACTTACCTTGGCAGTGATATTCATGTCTCTGCTGGCTGCGAGTCATTTTTTTACGCTTCAGTTTCCCTGAATACCTCTGTTCTGCTATTCAGCCTGGCCCTGCAACTCTGGTTAATGGTAGCCAGTATCCCTTGAGACACAAAATTCTTCTTCACCTGACGATGGGATCCAAGACATCCACCGGCAGCATCAAGGACGGTGATCTTGAAGGCACTTCACAACTCTTCAGGATTCCCCAAAGCACCTTGACCCCCCAAATCCCCACTCAGCCTGTTCGGAAACGCCTCATCTCCCCTCTCATCCTTGAGCCTGCCAAAATCCAGCCAAGGCTGAGATAATACCATCCTCCTGGATTTAAGCTGCAACTTCAGAGTTGCTACAACAAGCCTGTGGTCAGCATTGAGAAACTGAGCACTCCGGTAGTTCCTGCAGTTCTGGACCATCCTTCAGTGACGATCAACGAGCATATGGTCGATGTCGTTTGCCACACCACCAGCGTTGGAATACCAAATCTAGACGAAGATTTCAAATTAACGTGAACAATGTTGAGGAAATCTCAATATGAACAAAAACAAAATTAATCCTTCTTCAACATCACGTGATTTGTCATAACATACAATAACATCCGGTTCAATCAAAGGTCATCACGTTCATTTCGGATGTTAATGTCACGATGACGTTTTCAAGGATTTCGCAACAGCCAAACATTTACTGTTTTTTGCAGAATAAAACAAATACGTCATAACGTGGGAAGAAGGATGTGCTGACAACTCACGACTCGACCACGTTCGGCATTCTGACCCAGCCCGCCAGACTCCTCCCACATGTGACGTCACATCCTGTGACGTGTTTATGTATTGAAAATTTACATTTTACATTGTCTATTTACATGAAAACAGTCAAAATTACCGATAACAACACAGGAAGTGAATCCATGTCGTTCACACATTATTTATTAAAATACACAGTTTTGTTTTAAAATCAATTCTCCATTGAGATTTAATGTGTGACGTGTGAGTGTTAATTATGGTTTTGTTTACCAAGATAAAATGTGTTTATTTCATTTATCACTCGTTTTGGGATTCAAATGATATTATGTGTGATGTTAAAACCGAATGTGACGGTTGATCTGTTGATGACGGCACAGCCGACATTTGTCATCATCCGGGATCTCAATATTTGGCATGACGTCACTGATCATATTCCGTCCATATAACTTTTGGGGATATCGTGCCATATATCGCTTTTACCCCATCCCTGAATAGTGAAGAATCGGTGAAAAATTAAAATAAATTCTCCTCTCTGTATCCGGATCCGATCAATTCGTCCTCATCAAACACCCAACCGCAACGTCACAGAGGTTGTGTGACGTCACAATGATCATTCCAACGTTCGGGAATACATAAGGTCGAGAGGTGATGGATGTGAAGCGTCAGTTGGAGGATCGAGCATCGACGAACAGGACAGAGATGTGGATTGTTACGGTGATCTTGGTGTTGTTCGTCCTTGGTGGGACATGGCGACCTCCGCAGCAGGTAAGTGGGGAATGTAAGGGATGGCGGAGTCGGGAAGGGACACAACACGGAAGGAGTGAGTTTATCAGGAAGGGACACAACACGGAAGGAGTGACTTTATCATGAGTTTGTGTGGTTTGATGTTCGAGAGAACAGGTGTTGTATTGTGAGTTTGTAACATGAGCAAGTTGTTCGTGTCCGCACGGGATTCCACACACAGTACGGATGGAGGAGGGAAAATACAAATGGCGTCTTGTATCATGGAGTCGGTAAGTTGTAAAAATTCACATTTATTATGGGCCGGGGGCCAGTAGGACCTCCCTTGCACCCCTCCCCCCCCCACCCATGACCCCTCCTCCCACACCCCCCACCCCACACCCCCACCCCTCCTGCCCCCCCTCCTGCCCCCCCCGCCCTGATACCACAGTGTTCATATTTATCCCAGGTATCAGAAAAAAAATGTTCCCAGAAAAGTAACTCATTTTCACTCTGCTTTATTTTTCTGTTTCCATGGCAACCAATCAAAAATAGACGAATCTCACAAAGATCGGTAAAATGTCAATATCTCTGTCAAATATTAACATAAAATCACAAAATTGGTGTCAAATTAAAGCTTATACATTTACGTCTTGAAATATATTTTGTTTATGCGAATTAGTCTTTTTTTTCATATGAATTAAATTTGACTTAAACACAAGAATTCCCACAAAAATGCAAGAATTTCCATTTTCTTTCCTTGTAATTACCACATGTCAGATTGTTGTCAAAAAATCATAACTTAAGTGTTGCCAGATACAAGCCAGGTTGGCAAAAAATATATTAAAATATTTGAATTTTTTTTTAAGTAGGCAAATTAGCATAAAATACAAAGCACAATGAATCATTCGAAAATCATGCCAAATCAGATTAATCAATGGAATGAATAACCTGGGCCTGATGTACATAACTGTGACTTATGATGTCTGTTGGTGTTTGAGGGAAACATAACTATTTTCTGTTTGAGTAAAAGTAGTGGAAATAATTTTAAATGCATTGATGTGCGAATTCGGATCCACCATTATGGAAATTCTCATTTTCGTCAATATCTCAACTTCTGGTACATGGAAATTTGTAAATAAGGAATCTACACATATGTTTGGAGGGTCAAGGAATAACGTGAACATATTTCCTTTGTTGTCAGAGATGGAGAATAATGTCTGGAGAGCTTAATTACATGCAAAAATGGAAACAGCTTTGGAAGCAGAGTGAAAATGAGTTATTTTTCTGGGAACATCTTTTTTCTGATACTTGGGAAATACACGTTGGTACTCATTAAGTGGGATAAATAGAATACATTTGTAGTTTTACAGGGAAACTGTAAAGGACATTTTCTGTTGTCTTCTGTGAGTTTGATTCCAATGTAATCGGATCCGAAGATTAAAAACTGTCATCCTTGTGCACCACAACCAGGATATTCAGAGACCAAATTAAGTTGGCTGTGTTGTTCAAGTGGCACTTTTTTGTGTTAGTCTATGATTCCTGGAATCGCCTTGAAAAAGAGTAGTCCATTGTGTGTTGGTGCACAGTTTAAATCCTATATTTAATCTTCCTTGTCTGCCCTTTAAACGGTTGTGATACCTCATTGCCATGAGGATGTGATGAGGAATATAAAGAGAGTTTATCTTTGGTTGGAAACTGCAGGTTGAGGGATAAGTTTCCCCATTATGTAAAGTTGGAATTTGTCCCTTCAAGGCAAAAGTTCTGTCATGTCGATGGAGGAATCTTCATGGAATGTTTTTCTCGTTGGTGGACATGAAAGATCCCAAGGTGTTTCTCGCAAAGACTCGACGAGTTATCGCCAGCATTCTGAACAAATCACAAATTGCTTCCCAAACTCTCTTGTTAAACTGTGCTTGACAAGCATGGTCATGAAACCAATATACCCAGTGTGAGTTCAATGATACCTTCATCCTGCAGAGGATTGAAAACAGGCTGATGATGATGATGATGATGATGATGATGATGATGATGATGATGATGATGATGATGATGATAGCAGCTGGAAAATATAACCTCCTTTCACCATCAGTTAAAGCTGTTCACGATTTTGGGCGATCTTGACCTTTTCCCGTTTGATAAAAAAAAAAAACATTTAATTCTGCTTCTACCTTTTAATTGGTGAACCAATTCAGTAACCCAATATGCTTATTCTTAAAAGTTCAGATTAATTGCATGAAAATTGGTGATTTTATGTGATGCTGAACTTTGACCTTTTGACCAAATCATTGATGTATTTTCTCCATATTCTCATGAGAAAGTAATGCTGAAAATTTGATGACAAAGCTCAAATGGTAAATTGGAATTTCAGGTGAATTGCATTAAAATTGATGATTTTCGGTGAATTTGACCTTTTGACCTTTTCACAAAATTATTTTATTTTTTCTTCTCCATATTCTAATAATAAAGCTTTCTTGAAAATTTGATTGCAACATTTCAAATTGTAACAAAGTTACGGACCGGATGCACGCACGCACACACACGTGATTGCAAAACCCCGCCTTCCACTGCGTGAGGGACGGGTTAATAAACTTTTCTCCTCTCCCTGCCCTTTTTTCCTTGTCCATAGATTTTCGAGAAAAACGCTGTGGAGGAATCAGTGGTCTCCAAACTTCGTGACGTGGTATTCGTCACAATTGGCATCTTTTTATTTGTCATCGTAACATCATTTAAACCATCTTCATGGTTCAATCGACAGAGGAGGCACAAAAAAAAGCTCCACATTCACTGGTGAGGAAGACAAGTGACGTTTTCATTAATGTGATCCTTGCTTCATCCATAAGGGGAGTAAATGTAGAAATGGTCTGTGGAGTCGAAAGGATCGTGGTCGGGGGTGGGGTGGGGGTCCTCAGGGTTTTGGTTGTCTTCGGAGTCTGAAAGTTTTTTGGGTGGGTGGGGGGTCTTCAAGGTCAGAGTCTCAAGCATCTGAAGGATATCAACATATCTTTGTGTTCTAAAGGTCCTTGGGGATCTTAGGGGTCTTTGAGAATACAAAGGGGTCTTCAGGTGTCAAGGGGTTTAAAGGTATAGAGGGGTCTGGAACATGCATGCATAGCTCCTATTATGCAGTGGCCTGCAAAAGTATTCAACCCTCCCAAGTTTTCACATGTTGATGCCACCTGAGCTTATTTCTTGATGCTTTCAAATCAAACTTAATATGTCATCTTCACAAACTATTCCAAAGTGATAAAACTAAAAAATGCAGATAAAATGTGAATAAGTCAGATTAACAGAGAAAACTATAAAGGCATTCGGTGGAGCACATACCTCCGCAAGACTGATTAGTTTATGTTTTGTATCCCACTGATAGGCCAGATCTGGATTCGGACCTCAACTAAAATTTAATTGGCTTCTTCTCATCACATTACCAACTCATTCATAAAATTTTGGCCGAATCCGTGCATAATTTTTTGAAATTTGTATCACTCTTGTACATCGGTTTAGCCCGATGATGACTCCACCATCAGCTGTACCATGTCATCAATCAGACCGGCAACCAGCAGCCTCTTCACTCTGCAAATCTAGACAAAATCACACGCTGGTCCAACACGTGGAACATGCCTTTCAATACTTACAAATTTCACACTCAACGTCACTCCAAAAGGACCATCTGGAACCACCCACCCTCCCTCCCCATCGACTTTCTCAACAATTCTCTTGAAGAAGTCCTTTCATTCAAAGTTTTGGATCTCACTATCTGCCATGATCTTTCCTGGGAAAGTAACATCTCCAAGCTGGCCTCCAAAGCCAGTCGCCGATTGGGCATCCTTCATCTTGCAAAGTCCGTCATTAGCACACCTGAGCTCCTGACCATGTACAAAGCTTTAATCCTCCACAGTCTGATGGAGTACTTCTCTTCCCTCTGGGCTGGTGCTCCCACCTCTCACCGTTCTCAGCTTCACACTGTGGAAACCAAGGCATTTCTGATCATTGGTATCTCCCATGATGAGGCTGAGTCTTTGGGTCTCTCATTCTCTCACCAGAGGCAGGTCATTGGTCTTTCTGTCTTCTACCGTCTCCTCTCCAACCTCCCCCCTCCCCCCCTGGATCTGTCTGCTTTCTGCACCGCCCATATTCCTGCAGGGAGCTCATGGTCCGCCAGCAACCCCCTTCTGGTAAAACTCCCAAAATCATGAATCACTGCTCACCTTCTTTCTTTTATTCCTCTTTTTTTCCAGCTTTGGAGAAAACTCCCACACACTCATGAATCCCACTGTTCCCTTCAAGTTTTTAAAAACAGCTGTTCACCACCATCTCTTATCTTGCCCTATCCAAAACCACGATCTTGTCCATTATCTTTTCATGATCCCCGTTAATCCACCAAATCTAACCTCCTTGAAATTCCCTTCCTTCCAGAAAGTCCCTGTAGTGTCCATCTTGTTTACCCCGTGTACCCTGCTCCATCCCTCTTCCTTCCACAGATCTCATGTCTCTGTTCCCCACTGTTTTGTGCTTCCTCTCCCGTCCTTCTTGTCTCCTGGTCACTTTATTATATGTTCTGTGTGTTCGCTCTTCTATGAGCCTTCACATTGCATATGTAATAAATAAATAAATAACCAGCTTCAAACACAAATGTAATGTTGTTCGGTGATCGAACCCTTATGGGTCGATGAGTGTGCGTATCTCAAAGCCACACTGTCAGCCCAGGTCGTATCTTCATGCACTGTAAAACAAACTGCGATTCCATGTTGTATTTATACATTTAAAAGGTATCTCGTTTGGCGTCATGCTTTTCTTCTGGTTCAATGTTGAGCTTTTCCTGCATGCAGAGCTTTTAAAACACAGTGTGGGAAGCGGCCGCCGGATATGGGAGACAGCCGAACGTGTAACCATACAAACACACAAACACACACCACACTTCACATTATGTAATAGATACTGTGCTTCATTTTAGCTCGAACCGACAAGTGTTGTGTTTGTTTCTTGCAGTTTTGGATGTGGCCGGAGTCATTTAAAGAACATTGGGAAGAAAGAGCAGCCGTTGCTCGAGGAAGTTCCAAAAAACAAAGCCGTGGAGATGCAGAATGTGAAGGAACAGGAGGATGAAAGAACAAAGTTGTGGCTGAGAGAGCATGAAAAACTACAGGAAAGGGGTGAAAAGTTACACCAAAAAGAGGAAGAACTGAAGGAAAGAGAACTCCTCATTCAGCTTGGAGAGGAAGCAGTTCAGGGAAAAGTTGTGCAACAAAAATATGAGGAAGAGGAATGGAAAAAAGAGAAGGAAATGCAGAAAGAAAAAGAGCAAGAACAGCAGAGGAAAAGCAAGGAAGAGGAACTGAGGAAAAAAGATGAGGAGGAGCAAATGGAAAAACATGATGAAGAGAAAAATAAAAAAAACTCTTCAGAGTGGAGACGAAGAGAAGAGGAAGTTCGGAGAGAACTCGAAGAATTTGAAAAATGGAGGGAATCGGTGTATCAGGAACTCACATGTCGACGCCTTGAGATCGAACAAAAAGAGCAAGAGGTGCTAAAGAGTGAGCAAGTGGTCATTGAATTCGAGAAAAGGATTACGGAACATGAGGAAATGGAGCGGGGAAAACGGGCACAGTTGGGAAAAAGGAACAGGTCAAGAGAACGGGAAATAAAACATCGAGAGTTTGAGACGTGTCAACAAGAGAAGGAGATGAGAGAACGAGAAAAGGATGTTGAGGAAATGGCGAGAGTGATGAACCAACGAGAAGAGGAGGAGCGGAGGGAACAAGAGAGATTTTTAGAGAGAAAAAAAATAAAAGAGGAAGATTTTTTCCTGAGAGAGAAAGAGGCACATCAGCTGGAGGAGGGGATTAATAAGAGGGAAAACGATGTGCGCACACGGGAATACGAGGTGTGGACAAGTGAGGAAAGGGAGGAAACACGACGAGAGCAGGAAGTACAGAGACGAGTCGAATGTGAAAAGCAGAAACAACTCGAACAAGAAAAGAATCGAGGAGTTGAACGGGAAAAAGAGTCGGCAATGGATCAAGAACTCGAGAAACCCTTTCAGAAATCCGACGAGACCAAAAAGGAGGGGAAAGCGAGTCTTGATGTGGAGGACACAGAACATGTGGAAAAACTTGCTGATGGGAAAGTGCATCAACAGCAACCACAGAATGAGACTTCCCAAGAGTGGTCTCAGAAATGGAATGACAAGCAACGGCTGAAGCAGCAAGAGAAACAGTTGTTCAAAAAGCAAATGAAGAAACAAAGAAAGGCAGCAGAGAAAAGTGTGTGGGTTGAAAGGAAACCCCACAGTGTTCACGGGACGCAGCAACAACAGAATCCTCGCCGTGATCACGGGCTGCAACAACAGCAGCAACAACATACACAGCACATTGTTGAAGAGCTGCAGCAACAACAGAAGCCTCCCCATGATAATGAAGCAAAACAGCAGCAACAACAGCCACAGCATGTTGTTGAAGGGTTCCAGCAGGAACAAAGACCTTGCTCTGATCAAGGGCTGAAACATCAGCAGAAGCAGCATGGTGTTGAGGGGCCACACCATATTCAGGACCTTCAACAGGTAAACATCCATCAGTACTTTGTCGATGAAGGGGTGAACATTCTGGGTACAAACACAGCTATCCTCAAGATGAAGACCTGAAGTTGAAATAGATTTTAGCATTTCGTCTTTTATAAACATTGCTGTAAATACTTCCTTTGATGAAGAAGAATATCCTTGATTGTGAAGATAGTTGTAATTATAATTCTGGTGGGAAAGGTAACTGATTGCTGCGGTCATCCCCCTGCAGGATAGATCGCAATAATTTTAACTCCCTTGATTGGATGAGATCAAATAATTCACCTTTTCATTGGTTACCTGTTCTATCAGTGCATTTCCTTCTGTGCCACATCGTGAACAAGTTATCAAACTGATGAACATATCAATGTATTTAATCTTTCATATTTTTATTGTTTTTCCAAAGACCCCTCAGAAGAGGGGCCCGTTCCCTCCACCACCACCCAAGTACAAGAAACCATCTTACCGGCTGGAACGTAAGTTACCAAGATCTTGCCTTACATTACAAAATATTCCAAACTTTATCGAAATTACATGTTCTTCACCTCCATCGTGTCCCATTTGGTCTGTGCTTCAGAAGTGTTGACAACAAATGAATATTTTGTTTCACTCGAAGCCAGACAAGCACCAAACAATTATTCCAATCGGTGGAAGTCTGGAATGAGTGTTAACATATCCATAAAGAAGTCTTTGTGAACACCTGGATGTTCATTAAAATTAATTGTTTGAAAAATCAAATCTTTACAATCCCACCTTCAATCATCGACGGGTGACTCGAGCTGCCTCCCACGAAGCAGTCCATCCTGGTTCGCTTCGACGTCATCAGATGAGGTTTTGTTATTTCAGTTTGTGCAGTAAGTGGGGATTTGCGGGCTCTGGATGAAGCACAGAAATGATGGACCAAATTGCCTCAATTCCCTTGTTCGGTGACACAGTGGGATTTGGTGATGAAGAAAATCAAGATGTGAAAGTGGAGGGGAAAGTGAAATAAAACATGAACTGAAATGCACAAAATGAGGGAGAGGGAGAAGCACAGAGAGATCGAGAGATAAATATTCATTCCAGGATTGTGTTGGAAGGCAGGATAATGATGGAGATTATGATGACAATGCTCTTGAGTGGTTTTTACTTCCTTTTGTTGATGTTTGTGTGCAGAGGAAGAAGTCCTCGTGATGCCCGCTGGAGAGGAGGATGCCATGTTTGGGAGTGACTCTCTCATCACTCCATCATATAAGCTCTCCAGAAATGCAAAAAGATACACCAGGCTCATGCAGATGGCCGATTCAAAATTTTTCAACTGAACAGTCTTCAGAACTAAGGTACGATAAACACTCTGGACTTATTTCATCACCTGAATCCTTTTTTTGTCCATGTTTGTCAATCTGTCACTTCCTTGTTAAAAAGATCATGATCAGAACTTAATAATTCTGAGTGTGGAGAATTTAATAATTCAAATGAATACATAAATCAGGTGAGGTCCCTCCCTGATTCACACAATCAACGCCAATCATGAAGGGAACTCCAGATATGAACCCTTGGTGTTCATTACTGGACATCATACATGACTCCATTACTGTACATCACTCATGACTTCATGACTGTACATCATACATGACTTCATTACTGCACATCATACATGACTTCATTACTGCACATCATACATGACTTCATTACTGTACATCATACATGACTTCATTACAGTACATCATACATGACTTCATTACTGTACATCATACATGACTTCATAACTGTACATCATACATGACTTCATGACTGAACATCATACATGACTTCATGACTGTACATCATACATGACATCATGACTGTACGTAATACATGACTTCATTACTGTACATCATTGTTTTTATATATATTGCTGTAAATACTTCCATTTATCGAGAAGAATATCCTTAATTGCGAAGATAATTGTTACGATAATTTTGGTGGGAAAGTTATTTTCTTGGCACAGTCATCCCCATGTCGGATAGATCACAAGAATTTTAAATCATCTTGATTTAACTCTCCCCCCATCTCTCTGCCCCCTCTCTTGTCCAGCAGCGTAGTCTATTATTTCAGATCAATTGTTCAAATTTGCATAAAAGCACCAAAATTGGTACACATGTAGAATAATGTATGCTGACCAAGGCACAATCTCGGGTGGCTCCATATCTAGAATTGTTCGGAATACATTATTCTACATGTGTTCCAATTTTGGTGCTTTTATGCAAATTTGAACAATTGATTTGCTATGCTGCAGTCCTACTCTTAGTATTCCCTCTCTTCGTATTTTCATGTGGTATCCAAGGACATCTCCACTCATGGCTCGCAGACTTCCTCTCCTGTCGCAGCCAACGTGTGGTCCTTAATGGAGTTCTCTCATCCCCTCATCCTGTCCAGGCTGAAGTTCCTCAAAGCAGCATTCTGGGCCCTGGTGTTTTTCTGGTTTTCATCAATGAGCTCTCTGACTCTGGAAAATCCTCCTTATCTCTTTGCTGATGACTCCACCCTCTGCCGTACCATCTGTCATCCTTCATTTCAGCAAGCAGCAGCCTCTTCGCTCTCTGCAGATCTGGATAAAATCACAAGCTGGTCAAACACGTGGAGCATGTCCTTCAATTCTGACAAATCTCACACTCTCACTATGTCTCTCCGAAAAGACCGTTTGGAGCCCCACCCCCCCCCCCTCCCATCTACTTTCTCAACAATCCTCTGGAAGGACTTTGTCAATCAGAAACCTGCTTCATTTTTCCAACATCCTTCACTCCTCCCAGCTTAACAAACCCACTTGCAGATTCCATGAGAAGAGCTTCAATCAATATCTAATTCAAATCCTGTCCTTAAACCATTAACTGTAATAATTATTTTAAATTTCTCTTCTCATTGCTCGACCTGAAGGAAGGTTCCTTTCCATAAGCATCTTTCCTTGTTTCTCTAATGTTGGTTTTTCATTTCACTCCAGCATCCAATCCTCCACTCTTCAGTTATTTCAGTATGAGAAGCAAACACAGCAACAATGACTGCATTCTGCCCCCCCCCCCCCCCCCGTACCTGCGATCTCACAGTCATTGTGTTGTACTTCAGTCAGTTGTCCATCCGATTTCGTTCAGAAGGACACAGGTCAAGCCGATGAAACCTTTGCCGCCCCTGTGTGAAGCGGGGCCATCGCCGTAAAATACAAAACACACAGGAAATGGCGCTTTGTGTTGAGGCGCGGCGGTGATGGTCATGTTTAACCCTTGACCAGTCAAAGATCCCCGGGGGTTAAAGACAGCACGGTAAGCCTTGATCTCATTTGCTGTTTCTCACCTGTCTCTCTCTCTCTTTCTCTTTCCTCCTGCCAGCTCCTCCCCCCTCCACCCCCCCCCCCCCGCACATCTTCCCTCTCTTCCCACCCACCCCCCAATCTCCCCCTCCGTACCTCTACCTCCCCCACCCCATCTCTCTGCCCCCTCCTTCGTATTTTCCTGTGGTATCCAAAGACATCTCCACTCATGGCTCGCAGACTTCCTCTCTAGTCACAGCCAACTTGTGTTCCTTCATGGAGTTCTCTCATCTCCTCATCCTGTCCAGGCTGGAGTTCCTCAAGGCAGCCTTCTGGGCCCTGTTATTTTTCTCATTTTCAAAAATGATCTCTCTGGAAAATCCTCTTTGTCTCTTCGCTGAGGACTCCACCCTCTGCCGTACCATCTGTCATCCATCATATCAGCAAGCAGCAGCCTCTTCGCTCTCTGCAGATATGGATAAAATCACAAGCTGGTCCAACACATGGAGCATGTCCTTCAATTCTGACAAATCTCACACTCTCACGATGTCTCTCCGAAAGGACCGTTTGGAACCCCCCACCTCCCCCATTTACTTTCTCAACAATCCACTGGAAGAAGTCCTTTCTTTCAAGCTTCTGGGTCTCTATCTGCCATGATGTTTCCAAGGAAAGCCATATTCCAACCTGGCCTCCAAAGCCAGTCACCGACTGGGAATCCTCCGTCGTGAAAAGTCCTTCCTCGGCCCACCTGAGCTCCTGACCACATACAAAGCTTTTAACTGCAGCCTGATGGAGTGCTGCTCTCCCCTCTGGGCTGGTGCTCCAGCCTCTCACCTTTCTTGGCTTCACGCTGTCGAAACCAAGGCATTTCGGATCATTGGTATCTCCCACGATGAGGCTGTCTTTGGGCCTCTCACTCTCTCACTGCAGGCAAGTCGGTGGTCTTTCTGTCCTCTCCGGTCTCGCCCCCCCTCCCCGCAATGTCTGCAAATTGTCCCCATCATATTTCCGCTGGGTGCTCAAGGTCTGCCAACAACCCCCTTCTGTTAAAAAATACCAAAATCACGAATCACTGCTCACCTTCACTCTTTTATTCCTCTTTTTCTCCCTTTTTTGGAATAAACTCCAAAACTCTGTTCAATCCCATTCTTCCCTCCAAACCTTCAAAACAGCTGTTCACCACCATCTCTTATCTTCCCCCATCCAAATCCTCAATCTTTTCTTACCACATTAATCCACCCCAAACCCACCTTCTTCAAATTCCCTGCTTTTCTTCCTGAAAGTCCCTGTGGTGTCCATCTTGTATACCCCATGTTCCCTGCCCCATCCCTCTCCCTTCCACAGATCTCCAAATGTCGCTGTTCCCCACTGTTTTGTCCTTCCCTCTCCCGCCCCTATTGTCTCATGCCCCCCTTGCTGTGTGTTGTGTGTTAGCTCTCATACGAGCCTCGACAAGTTATACAAAAATAAAAAAATCATTGCGGCCTGTGAAGTCAACGTACAGTTGAGCAGGCCAAAAAACACGGCGGCTTCAGGCCCAGCGACATTACCAAGGATACGCCTTCAGACCCCAGAGAGTGAAGTGGCCGAGGATAGCCTGATGAAGGATATAATTAAATAAGGCTGTTCATTACGTATGTTCAAAAGGGGTGTTTTCCATCCACTGGGGCCATACTCTGCAGAGTGTTGGTGCTGCCGAAGCAGACCCCTTGGCTATTGGACACAATCCTGGATGGGTCGCCACTCCGTCACAGTATACCAGCAAGCTGGCACTCGTTTTGACGACCTCGGAAGGATGACAGGCTGAGTCCACCCCACCTGGTATTAATTCAACATCCGATTTGGGTTTGAACTTAAGATCATGGGATCCCAAGCCCACAACCCTAACCATTAAGCCAACACCAGGCATAATAATACACAGTTGGTTCAACTTTCCAACAATTCTAGAATGTTATTGTCAACCGGCCTACCAACACTGACCCACTACGCCAAAGCTACAGCTTCATGAATCGCCAAAATCAAAAGGGGCCATACTCAAGCGGTTAGCATAATTCTTCCTTCACCCGGTCCTCTGGTCAGAATTGCTCATCCAGCCGGTCACTTAAGGTACCGCACACTATCCGACACAATGCCGACGTGACAAAAGAAGATCGTCGTCTCGTCTCGGTCTGTCAGAGACTGTTATACAATACACGAGTGTCGACGACACTGTTTTCCTGAAACAAAATGGTATTGAAGAAGAAATGGAGGTAAAGGATGAGAACGGTGAAAGCTATGAGCAATGCTGCTTTGGCAATTTAGTGCTGATACCTCGCTGACCGCATACTGGGAGAAAGAAATGGCTGTGGGTCATCTTCTGGCTGGACAGAAGGCCACTCAGAGAGCATTCAACAACTTGCTCGTGGAACTTGCTGTCAAAGATAAACCCTGTTTATATTTACGAATAAATTAAGGTACCCGTTCACCCTGGGAATGTACCGTTGCAATAAACTCAAATATCAGTTTCTTCTCCATTTTTATCATTAAATGAACATAAATTTTACTCCAAGCAAATCAATTATCGGCTTTCCAACCAAGTTAATCAATTATCGGCTTTCAAACGCACCATCTTTATTATTCGAATGCAGCAGAAACAAGGTATTCGGGCAACACTCTTTAATGAAGAAGTGGAGTGTCAGTCCATGGAAAGCGAAACGCGACATTCAGGGGTGCCGTCTCAGCTGCAGAGCAAGTCACATTAACTTTGTGGTTTTTTTCGGCTAAGGCAATAAATTGCAATTTAAACAGACTTTGACTCGAACGCAAGCACTCAAACATGCACGCACACGCACGCACACACGTACACACAAACACACACACACACACACACACATGGTGTATGTCAATGTAATTCAAAGACAGAGACTTGCCAGCTCAGACTATTACATTTAGCTTTTTGGGCTTCAAACAGGGTGACCAAATCCAACAAAAAAACTTGACACACTCAGCACATGTCAAGTGGGCTGCAAAGGCCCCACTGCCCGTTGTGCGGACATAAGCCCCATTATCAATGGACATATTATTGTGGGACGTTTTATTCATCGCCTTTAAACAGGCTGTTCGGATTGCCGAGACCGAGAGGTACGTACACTCACCTCGAAGTTTTCTTGCCTGGGTTTGAAACTCGGCCCGATTAAACTGTCATCACAGTGTTTCACAGGCAGGGTGATTCATCAATGTGTGTGTTATGCCTCGGATGGACGTTAAACTGGGCGGCCCATTTGCCAGCATTAGTTGGTGGATGCTAAAGATCCCATGGTGTCCTTCATGAAGAATAGGTGAGGTATTGCCAACATCATGACCAAATTCCAAATTGCTGTGATAACTCCTGCTGGGAAGGCAATAGCAAACCTCCCAATATAACCCTTGCCAATGAACTGCTTTGGTTGCACCAGTGCTCTGTAACAGGGAATGATACATCAGAATCGGAATTCTTTACGTTGTAGGATTTTGAAGGTATGTTTTTATATCACAAACATCTGTATGAATAAATGTTAAAATAGAACATGAGCGAGTCACTCAAACCTCCCCGCAGATCTCCTTAGACCCTGAAATTTTTGATGCCATGAACAAACTGAGGTACATCATGAGTGATGAAGGTTGTTGTCAAGTTTCATTGAAATTGTGTATGTCGTTTGGAGAAGAGAGCAAAGACCAATTTTGGGGAATCAAAACCCCTCCCGTCGACCCCCTTTAATGAGCACAGATTTTGATGCGGACGATAAACTTTGGTACATCATGGGTGATGAAGGTTGTGGTCAAGTTTCATCGAAATTGTGTGTGTCGTTTCCAAGAAGAGAGAAAATACCAATTTTGTGGAGCCAAACCATCCCCCCACTCCATATACCCCCTTAATGACCGCAGATTTTGATGCGGTTGATTAACTTTGGTACATCACAGGTGAAGAAGGTTGTGGTCGTGTCATCGAAATCTGGAGTGTCGTTTCCGAGAAGCGAGCAAATACCTATTTTGAGGGGTCAACCCCCTGCTCCTGTCAACCCACTTAATGAGCACAGATTTTGATGTGGTCAATACATTTTGGTTCGACATGTGTGATGAAGGTTGTTGTCAAGTTTCATCTAAATTGTGTGTGTCGTTTAGGAGTCGAGAGTAAAGACATTTTTTTTGGGGGGGGGTCCAAAACCTCCTTGTAGACCCCCTCAATGAGTGCAGATTTTGATGCGGTCGATACACCTTCATTGAGCATCAGATATGAAGCTTGTGGCCAAGTTTCATTGAAATCCTGTGTTTGGTTCAACCACTAATGACTGAAGTTTTGACAGACTGACTGACTGACTGACTGACTGAATGACACCTACGGACCAGTGCTCGATCGCAGAAGCTCCCAAGAACTACGTTTCAGTTGAGCTAAAAATGAAATGTAAATTGCTAAAGTACAAAATTATAGCAAGTGCAGTTTTGATGACTGTATTCCATAATCACTTTTTCCACAGACAGTTAATGTAATTTGTAAATAAAAAATGAAAGTGATGAACATGTTTAGTTAGGGTGACATCACTCCTTTGAGATGAGTCCCATGACACCGTTGCAGTATTTCTGATTGCTGCTTCGTTAGCCTCATTGACGTTATACTGTTGTCATGAGGAAGGCGTACATGAGTGCACCGCATGCTGCCTTTCCTTTTTTAAAATTGTTCGAAGTACTACCCCCCCCCCCCCGAAAAACGGCATCCCTGGAATGCATGAAATAGGACGCGGGACATTTGGGTTGAAAAGAGACAATCCCATAAAATATGGGATAGCTGGTCAGGCTGGCTTCAAAGTTCGTAGAAGCTACAATGATGAAAGACTAGAATGGCTCTCGTTGGAACCCATAGTTTCACCTCATGCACTCATACTGAACAACAATACCATCATTAACTGAACACACTACTTTAATGGCCGACCTATTATGGGTATGATTCCAATATCATTGATGTCACACGTCACATCCTTTTCTGTCACACGAGTGGGCCGTTGGTCCATTGGACCAAATTTTTATTGGTCTTCATGGCCTTGCAGCACACCTGCCTGCCATACTGTTTGAGCATTGGCTTACCTTTTCCGCAAACCCAAATGAGTTTGGGTCAGGGTGGAGATTATATGTTTTTTATTATTATTATTATTGCCAAATGGTACAACTACTATGATTATTATCGTGAATATTATGAGTATTAATTAATATATGCTTTGTTTCAATGTTATCATTCTTTTTGTAATTAAAATGCCATGCCGTGGAAGGACCTACTGAGCTGCTCAATACACCTTAACATGGCGTGCGTTTAAAATATGGAAATTCTACTGGGTTCTTTGTAATTAATGAGTCTAATCAACTCAGGAGGTCATGACGATAATTTTGGTGTATCACATTCCACATCAGAAAGCTCCAGTAGAACTACCCAAAAAAACATGCCCACACACACACACACACACACACACACACACACACACACACACACACACACACACACACACACACACACACACACACACACACACACACACACACACACACACACACACACACACACACACACACACACACTCCATTTATTATGTTATCTGTTATGTTGATCCAAAAAACATGCAACCCCCCCCCCCCCCCATTTATACTGCATACATTGCCATTATCTGGAGCTTTAACTATTGATTATGAGGATATTTAATGACCACTTTTGTGCACATGAAAGCTAAATTGCATCAATGAAGATGAATATGAAAATAATTCAAACTATATTCCCCATGGCTCGTCAATCATCTGAATGAAGTTTCACATTGATCTGTTAAGCGGTTCTGGAGAAGATTTTTTGCGTTTTTATTTTCAATCCAAAATGGCTGCCAGACCACGTGACTGATGACTTCAGAGAATTATTCACCAGATGAATGACATTTCAGATTTTTCAAATAAGGATTTATATTCAACTAATCATGGGTGGAAGACCACTTCATTGATTATGTCATCATTATCACCCGATATTCCCCATGGGGAGTTTGACATATGTCAGTTATCAATTTTTTTCATCGAATGGTTTCGAGAAGATGCTCAATTTTTTCCTTTAATCCAATATGTCTGCCATAACATGTGACTTATGACGTCAAAGTTATCATTTAAACATTGTCAATGGGGAGTTCCTCCGATGTTTAAATTGTCGCATCAATCGGACACAAGCGGTTGCAGAGAAAAACAAGCTCGAATGAGCTAAGATCCTCGTCCTCTTGATGATGACATCATAAAAACGAATATGACGTCATTGTGATGTATCAGGTTTGCGATAAATAATTATCTGTGCTAATGCCCGGCTTGATTCCCGCAAACAAAATTCAAACAGCTTGCCTAGTTTCGGAGATAATGGTATAGGCGATTTCCATTAGCAGCGTTATGACGTCAACTTTTTTTCTAGGAAGAATTTCCAAAATCGGAGATGGTTACTGCCTGCGCGTGGGCTTTCTGCATATACGTGGCAAGTTTCACGAAGATCCGATGAGAACTCTGGGTTGTCAAACAAAAAATATCAAAAAATAGGAATGACGTCATAAAAATTGATATGACGTCATGGTGATGTATCATATGTGCGGTATTTCATCTCTGCTAATGCCCTGTTTGATTCCCACAAACAGAATTTAAAAACCTTGCCTAGTTTCGGAGATAATTTTTTAGGCGATTTCCATTAGCGGAGATATTTTGACCTCACAACTTTTTTTCTCGGAGGAATTTTCAAAATCGGAGATGGTTACTGTCTGCGCAGGGAATTTTTTACAGATATACGCCAAGTTTCAGGAAGTTTCGATGAAAACTGTAGGCTGTGAAACAAAAAAGTCCACAAGAACAACAACGTGAGAAAGACTTAAAGATCCTCCACGAGAATATAAAAAATTTAAGCGAAAATATAGAATATAGAAATGCACGCACGCACTCAGAGACCAAGGAAGGCTCCGTTCCACCTTCTGAAACCTGCATGTGGAGATACCAACAAACAACAAACACACACACACAAGTGGCAATAGTCTCACAACCTCTTCGGGGTGAAACTAAAAATGCTGGAGATGATATGATACTGTTATGAATCTGGAAGCCATTTGAACACAAACAGACAACAGTCCCTAAGTTCAGTTATTTCGATAAGTATGTGTACAGTTAGAATGACTGACTGAATCAGTCATTCATCCCCTGTGTCTAAAGGGAATTTAATATGTGCGCTGCGGGTTTATTTTTTTAGTGAGGTTTTTATCAACGACGACAACAACAACAACAACAGTGGACCGTCGCCTCGCTCCACCGTCACCATTATGCATGTGGTCTGAGGTGAGGAGGTAGGTGGAGCTCCAATCGCCTCAGCTCCGACTCCACCCCAGAAAGGTGGGAGTTGCCCCGCCTACCGTGGGCCTGTCCAATGAAGGACGACCAGCGAATCGCGCGATGCCACCGTCCAATCAGGAGGCGAGTGGCGAGAAAAGAAATCCCTCAGACCTCAAGAGAGGCAGAGTTATTGGCGCGTTCTCTCTGGCTGTGCGAGTCTGCCTCGCCTGGTGTGGCTTGATCAAGGAAGCTGTTTGGGGCTCGATCGCCGGTCGGCTCGTCATCTCTCACTCGTCCGCCTTCGTGCTGGCTGGCGTCCGGCGCTCTTTCCCTCGTCCCTGGTGCTTGGTGCTGCGTTGTGGCGGTGGGTTCGAGTCCCGCCACCGGACAAGCTCGACCTCTGCTCTCGATAACTCTGCTCTCTGTGTCCCCCTCCCTTATAAATAAACCCCCAGTTGTTAAATGTTCCAGTTCGTTGCCTGTCGTTTCCACCATTGACCCAGCACGGAGCGGGCTTGAGAAATCGTGAGGCCATTGGTGCCGTAAGTTGTCATTGGGTCCGATGGACTCTGGTAATTCCGTTCGGTTACACTGGACCGAGGCCGCTAGAGCGCCCCTGTTCAACAGAGTCCGTTGGCGATCAGAGTCTTTAAGTGACCTGTGACCTTTCGGAGTTGTCCGAGAGTCACGATCTAAATTCCGGGTGTTCGGTGGGAGACGGCTCTACTGCTCCAGCTGGTGGTCGTTATTCGCCACTATACCCTGGCCCACAAGAATATTCCAGCCAGAAGCCACAGAAAGCTGAAGTTTAATTTGTCAATACATTGCGTTGCGTCGGCGATTGTCAGAGACTTCCGCACACGACACGGTGATGTTCGATTGCTGCCAATAACTCGTCGTAAAAATTGAACATGTTCAATTTTTTTGCTTGTAGCCGATGCACCTGAAAAGCAAGTTAACGACGATCATCAATTGCCGAACATTACACGATTCTCAAAAGCTGTCATTGACAATCTTGTTGCATTGCGTTGGACAGTGTGTGGCAGCCTTTAAAATGAACGTTAGAAATTTTACCTCCCCCAGGGATTGAGGCGAATTGTCCAGTGGGGCAAAGGAATGGAGAGCAGAGTGGCAAGAGTGCTTGAAGAGTGGTCAGAGAGAACAGCCCCGCAAGGGAGATAGCATGAAGAGCGGCAAGAGAGCTGGAAGGGCGAAGACACAAGAAAGTGAATAGCACGTGCACAAGCCCTGATTCCCGGCTCTGACTCCAACAGGCTGTCAGCTTCTTCAACACATCAGCTCCACTTCCTCCTGATCCTCCTGAGCTACCCCTTTTATCACCTCTGCCATGGCTATGCCTACAACGCCAGAGTATCCCCCCTCCCAGACAGGCTGTGCCACTCATGCTGTACATAGTTACCACCGCGATGCGATCACAGAGGCTGACTGGTGTCATAGCACTTCTTGATCCATCTCAGGCTATGGGGAAGTTTTAAAAAGTGCACACGGGATGCAAACACCTCATTAATCCCCTCTTGTACCACCCCATCCTCACCCTGCCTGGCTGCCTTGCCTGGTTCACAGGAACACTGCATGAGAGTCATCAGAAGGAACCTGAACAAGGAAAAAGCAAAGATGAGGTCAACAGGAGGAACCTGAAGAGGACTCAGGTTTCAACTGCTACTCCTCTGCCTTCAAACCCATCCAGACGCAGCCAAGTGAGCCTTATTCCAAAAAATAAAAAACAATGCAGATTCCAAAAAAATAAATAATTCTGGCTGCCAGACCATGCATCTGATCAGGTTGAAATTCCTAACATATGTATATTCCCCACCATTACGAGATCATAATTTCGAAGTTTCACAATGATTGATGCAGCGGTTCAAGAGAGAGAATTTAAATATATATTTTCCTTCAATCCAATGTGGCTACCAAACCATGTGACCTATCAATTATTCATGAACAAACTGGTATCCCCAAGACTTGGGGAATGTGTGTGAAGTTTCCCCTCGATCTGTCAAGCCGTTCTGTCGAAAACGGTTTTTAAAGGTTTTCGGGTAAGTCCAATGTCGCTTGCAAACCATGTGACCAATGACGTCATAGGTGGGGAACTTTTTGTTCCTCATGGATAGGTGGTTGTCCCTCGAAAGTTTCTCCTCAATCTGTTCAGCCATTTCAGAGATTTTTGAAGTTTTTAAAGAAAACAATGGCTGCCAGAACCACATGAATGATGGTGTTATGAATTTTTTTTTTCTGTTGACCAAATTATTCCTGGATGACCCTCAAAGATTTTCATGTTGATCGGATATAGTGTTCTACGTATGCAATTATGACGTCATCGCGAAGGCACCGATGACATCATTAAAAAAAAAAAATCACTTATTCAGCACAGGGAGCGCTTGACATGTGCAGAGTTTCAATTTTTTCCATGGAGCGGTTTCGGAGAAAGACCTCCAACGTTACTCCTTTTATCCCAACATGGCTGCCACACCATGTGACGTATGTATGGATCGCGGAATCGTTTACGGAAAATAAATAAATAATTGGAGGGAGTGTGTGGGTCGTGGAATCGTTTATGGAAAATAAATAAATAATTGGAGGGAGTGTGTGGGTCGTGGAATCGTTTTCGGTAAATAAATAAATAATTATTAAAGGTGGTGTGTGGGTCGTGGAATCGTTTACGGAAAATAAATAAATAAATAAGGTGGTGTATCGGTGGGGAATCGTTTTCGGTAAATACATACATCATTAAAGGTGGTGTGTGGGTCGTGGAATCGTTTACGGTAAATAAATAAATAAGGTGGTGTGTGGGTCGTGGAATCGTTTTCGGGAAATAAATAATTGGAGGTGGTGTGCGGGTGGGGGATCGTTTACGGTAAATAAATAAATAACTGGAGGTGGTGTGTCAGGAGGAGAATCCGAAATGGTAAATAAAGAAATAATTGGAGGTGGTGTGTGGGTGGTCGAATTATTTTTGGAAAATAAATTAATCATTGGAGGTGGTGTGTGGGTGGGGAATCGTTTTCGTAAAATAAATAAATAATTGGAGGTGGTGTGTGGGTGGGGAATCGTTTTCGGTAAATAAATAAATTATCGGTTTGCTGGTTTGTGCTGTGGAGCCTCGCGTTACACACACACACACACACACACACACACACACACACACACACACACACACGGAAAACCCAAGAAACCTCTCTCAATTGTCATGTTTGACCACACCTCCTGAGCCACAATATTTTTCAGAAGCCACGCCCACTTTCCATAAGCCACGCCCACTTTCCTACGCCACTCAAACTTTCCTTCGCCACTCCCACTTTTCATCAACCATGTCCACTTTCCCTAAGCTCCCCCCACTTTCCTAAGCACCTCATAAAAATGACAGTGAAGAGACACCCAATTTTTGAAGGACGACCATTTGAAAAATAAAACCTCAATTAAAAATCGGCTCAAGTAAAATTTTCTAAATATCTTGAAGTGTTTAATTCCGAAGTGTCGATTCTCTACTTTCAAAACTGAAGGACAAGTCTTGAAAATACTGTACACGGTTTTTCGGCCGCTGCACAGCAACGGTTGGTTGCAAGGGAACGAAATTCTAACGTGCACATTCGCAACAAATACTGCACACGTTGGCAAAGTTTCATCGAAATCAGTTTGCTGGTTTGTGCTGTGGAGTGGAGGTTTGTCGTTGCAGACACACACACAGACAGACAGACGGAAAACCCGACAATAAGGGATATCTCGCAAATATAGCGAATCCAATAAGATGTTGTGCAGAGCACGAAACTTGCAAGATCCATAAAACAAATTTGATTTAAAAAGTAATTGGTGGTTGAATTCAATGACCAAATCTGCAACTCCTATTCAAATTTCAAGTCAATTGGATGAAAATTGATATTTTGAGGAATCTGGCCTATGTTGACGTTTTGGCCGATGTGGACCTCATGGTCCATGTTGACCTCAAAAATAAATGGCTTGTTGAATTCCGTGACCTGAACTAAATCCTCTTCAAATTTCAAGTCAATCGGATGAAAATTGAGGATTTTAGAAATACCGCCTTAGTTGTTCACATTGGGTCTATGTTGACCTTTTGGTCTTTGTTGACCTCAAATATAATTCGCTGGTTGAATTCAGTGACCGGCAATATAACTCCTTTTCAAATTTCAAGTTAATCGGATGAAAATTGAGGATTTTAGAAATCACACCTAAGTTGTTGACCTTTGGCCGATGTTGACCTTGTGACCTTTTGACCTCAAAAACAATAGGCTTCTCCCTTATGACAAACTCGACCAGATGGTGAAATTTCGTCAATATTGGTTTGAAATTGTGACCTGTGGGCGATAAACAGACAAACAAGCAGTCATAGACTGGTACTTACGAAATCATCAACTTGACCTCTGACCTTGTCTAATAAAATCTGTCTCTAGAGAAGGTAGCGACGTATACTCGAAGTTTCTAAGATGATTCTGTACCAAACCATCAAAAATCGAATGTTTTGGATGTTTGACCTCACTGTGACCTTGACCTTTGACCGATTTCGACCAAAATCTAATCAGCACTAGCCATCCCCCTCCTGAATCAAGTGGTGTAATTTGGCATTGGTAGCTTCTTCCGTTCTCGAGTTATCATGCCTACAAACAAACAAACAAACAAACAAACAAGCAGTCAGAGACAAACAAGCAGTCATAGACTGGTACTTCCGAAATCGTCAACTTGACCTCTGACCTTGTCTCATAAAAGCTGTCTCTCGAGAAGGTAGCGACGCAAACCAGAAGTTTCTACGATGATTCTGTATCAAACCATCAAAAATCGTAACGTCGACCGAAGCAAAAATCTCCATTTCTCCACGCAATTATATTATACCTTAACGTAACTCAACGACGCGTCTGCTCGAGCGGACTGCTTCATGGGACGACCCGTGACGCCTCGAGTGAAATATTTTTTATACAATCTTAAAACGTCTCCAAAACATCCGATTTTTACCAGAATTTCGACAACCGAGTTTTTAGCGTCCTAAGCGATCGCAAAAACCGAAGACAAAATTAAAATCGAAGTTTAAACGAACTCGTAACGTCGAACGAAGCAAAAATACTCCATTTCTCCACATGAATTTACGGAATTATGTTTGACCTCACTGTGACCTTGACCTTTGATCGATTTTGACTAAAATCTAATCAGCACAAGCCATCACCCTCCTGAATCACGTGGTGTAATTTGACATTGGTAGCTTCTTCCGTTCTCGAGTTATCATGCCTACAAACAAACAAACAAACAAACAAACAGAAACGGAAGTCATCAATATACTTTCTAAATCTTTAGGTTTCGGAAGTAACAAACAAACAGAAACGGAAGGCATCAATATACTTCCGAAATCTTTAGATTTCGTAAGTAACAAACAAACAAGCAGTCATAGACTGGTACTTACGAAATCGTCAACTTGACCTCTGACCTTGTCAAATAAAAGCTGTCTCTCGAGAAGGTAGCGACACAAACCAGAAGTTTCTACGATGATTCTGTACCAAACCATCAAAAATCAAATGTTTTGGATGTTTGACCTCACTGTGACCTTGACCTTTGACCGATTTTGACCAAAATCTAATCAGCACGATCCATCACCCTCCTGAATCACGTGGTGCAATTTGACAGTGGTAGCTTCTTCCGTTCTCGAGTTATCGTGCCTACAAACAAACAAACAAACAAACAAACAAACAGAAACGGAAGGCATCAATATTCTTACGAAATCTTTAGATTTCGGAAGTAACAAACACACAAACATTGTTGCGGTTGTGGAAATTCAAAGAACATCATTCAGGTTTCCCGAAGATCAGTTATTTCGATAAGTATGTGCTTCAGGTTAGAATCCCCACCGATTTGTAAAGAGAATTGTTCATGTGCCGGGCTGTGAATCTTTGAGGTAGCCATTTTTCTTTCTCTATCTTTTATTTTAAAACAACACAACATCCTCATCATCGACAAACAAGACCATCTTCGCAACCCAGCATCTCCTACAACACGAAACAAACAGCAGCCGTCATCTCCTCACCATCGACAAACAACGCCAACCATCTCCTGAACAAACAACGCGAGCCGATTTGCATAAATGGATCAAAACGAGGGTTTCCCCAACGCCAACCCGTGACGTCGAACATGGGGTTTCCAGCGAGGCTTTCCAGGGGTGAGAGGTTGGAGGTGAAAAGTGGGCGGAGCCTGACATCGGGTGAGAGATCAAAGAGTGGCTCACCCCGGGCCAATATAAGGGTGGAACTCGAACGAGTTCGGGGGATATTCTTCGCTCTCTGGAGATGAGGAGATTCCCGGAGAGAGGAGAAGAAGGGAGCGCCAGACAAGAGTCGTCGGTCGTCGGAGAACAGCCGGAGAGGAGCGCGCCAGAGGTCCTGCCAGCTGCCGTGGAGTCGAGCAAGCTGCGTCGTGGTCTGGGCGAACGGCCCTGAGACGGTTGAGCAACGCTGAGGTAGTGAACGGGACACGAAGAGCATCAACTCTAAAAGAGCAAAAGACCCGTTCACTCCCCCGAGCGCATCACCTGCCAGGCCCGACCGACCAGGCCGCAGTGGTGGCCGGACGACCGAGGGGAACCAAGCAAGCCACTCGCCAAGCTGCTCAAGCCGCCCGGCCGCTCAGTGACTGGTGCGTTGCGACACGATGGCCAAGCAAGAGACACCAGGGGTCACTGACCCGAAGACCTTCGAGCCGTCACTAGGGGCGGTCAGGTAACCTGCCCGGCCTCTTGTGAGCCTTCGGTCATCCAGGCTCCGAGTTGGAATAAAGGCTCACGAGCCCGTTTCTTTTCTGGGGTTTTGTATGCGAGTGTTCTGTGGCGCCTTGTCTTTATAAGTAGAAGTGTTGGTAAAGTACGTGCCTGTACATAATAGACATCGGCTGTAGCCTTTGCTTGTGTCATGTCCCCTTCCCCCATTGATTGCTCATTTGTAATAATAAATGCCCCCATTGTTTGAATGTCATCTGCTTATTACGTCATTTCCTCCCATTGACTTCCACGGGCGTTCGGGAAATTAGCCGGCTATTAAAGCCAATAAAAGTGGTCATTTGGTCCGACGGAACTTGGCGATTAAAACCGCTCGGCATGGCACATGGAACGAGCGCGCTTCGCGGCTCGTTTGAGAAGGAGTTCCGTCGAGGTATAAATTCTCGGTACTTCTGTCTGCGTGGATAATTAGGTATATCAAGATTTGGCGATTTACCCTGGACCGCGTGGACAGAATATTGACAGTTTATGGTGTATTAACGCACCCGTAGCAGGTTTCCGGAGTTATCCGGAAGCTACGACTGAATTCCGGTTTTCGGCGGACGCACGACTGTGGTTGGGCCGTAAGCGGTCGTGCATGGCCGTCCGAACCGGCTAATTCGTAACAATAATATATATTGTTGTGGTTGAGGAAATTCGCAAACCACCATTCAGGTCCCGTAGGTGAGATATCTCTGTAAGTACATGTGTAGTTAGCCCCAAACCCGTTGTTTAGAGGGAATAAATGTGATTCATTCGGGCTGCGACCCTTTAAGATAGCCGTTTTTCTGTTCTATCTTTATTTTGAACCAACCACGTCTCAACCGCCATCACACAACAACCACCAACCGCAACGCCGCTTCACAACAACAACA
Source organism: Eptatretus burgeri (assembly GCF_056783735.1). NCBI lineage: Eukaryota > Metazoa > Chordata > Myxini > Myxiniformes > Myxinidae > Eptatretus > Eptatretus burgeri. The sequence goes on along the minus strand of NC_140972.1, from coordinate 27,344,030 downwards.
ACGCCAACAGCCACGACCTTTACCTTCACAACTCGCTCCCGCAAACATCGCATCACCGCCATTCCAAACGTCGCCATGGCCATGGACCAGCACTTTAAACCCTCCGCCACCTTCGCCTCTCCTTCTGCGGCCATTCCCGCACCGCTTGTGGGCACCGAGCATCAGGCTGTCCTGGCCTCGTGCGGGACGCGCGCCGAGCCTCGGGTGCAAAGTGCGGCCTTTCCGAGGAGAAGTCGGATCAGGAATGATACACACCCACTTCTGATCCGTCCAATCAGCAAGCGCGGGGCGATTTGGCCCCGCCTCCAGGCGTGTCGGAGTAGAATCGATATATGCAAATTCGAAGATCAGGGGAGATTCACGCCCCTTTTTCTCCGTCCAATGGGCGAGCGTGGCTCCACCCCCGAGCTCGTTCTGATCCAGAAATTTGCATATGGGTTCTCCTGCACCACTATAAAGCGCCGAGCGCGGGGCGAATTTAGTCAGTTTTTTTGGGCTCGGGCGAGTTGGAGAAGTGTGGCAGTGGCAGAGAGTTTTTCGGTCAAGGGAGTTGGAGAAGAGTCAAGGGAGTTGGAGAAATGTGGCAGCGGCAGAGTGTGGCAGCAGCAGTCAAGATGGGTCTGGAGGAGAGTCAGTCTGTCGGGGTTCGGAGTCTGTCGGAGAGCTGCAGAGAGGGGAAGCCGGGAGCGCGGTCGAGGTCGCAGTGGAGTCGCTCGTCGTGGGACCCAAGCAAGCCAGCTATCCTCTTTCCCCAGAGCATCAACAATTCCCCCCCAAACCCCCCCCCCCCGCGCTGAGATAGTGTGGAAAGGGGGCCCCGTTCCCACCCCATTCCAAGCAGTGCCAACGAAACCCACGGAGGAGCGCGGAGTCGGGGCACCGCCGCCACATTTGCGGCTCATCACAAGACGGGTAGGCTCCACCTGGTCTCGCACCCACAGGCCCGTCTGTCCCCTTGTATTTGAGGGTGGCCCTTTTCTTTTGCTTTTGAGTATATGTGTTGGCGGCGCCGTCTGTAAAGTAAAACTGTGTAAGTGTTGCTGTGTGCTCGCATAGTCGGTAGTAGATCTGCATTGTTGTGTTTCTTTTGTTGCAATTGCTTTTGGTGCATAATTGTTGTAATTGTATATGTGTGCTTTCCGTGTGCCGCGGAATAAATGTGCCTCATGTTGAACTGTTTTCCCGTTTCGCTTCGTCTTTTCTTTAATTGAATCTCCATCTTACTTCACGTAAAGGGTTGGTAGTGGGCTTAATACGCCCGATAATTAATCGGAACCGTCGAGGTCAACGATATAACACCGCTCGGTTATCCCGATAGTACGGAACGGGTCGTTTCAGTGGCCCGTGTCCGGAGTCGACCTGCGGCGAGGTGCGATCGCCCGGTCTACCCTCCATGTGGGTACTTAGGTAGGTCGAATTTGGCGAACAACCCTATCCCACGCGGGGGACCGATTGGCACGATCGTGGTGAGGCCGAAAGGCCCACCCGTGACTAGTTCCCGGCGTTAGTCCGAGAGGGTCACGACAGAATTGTCCGTCCGGTGGGCGACGTGCCGCGATTCGAGTTACGTGGCCGCTAGCACGCCGTCGGGCGCGAATTCGCAACACTGGTGCCAGAAGTGGGATACAAACTCATACCCCTCCTCGCGGCACTGGTGTTGGAGAGCGGGAAAACGGGCTCTCCTGTCTCCAGCTAAATTCACGGGAATCGGTCCAGGGGTGAGAGGAGCGACCCCCGATTCCGTCCAAATTACGAGCGATTCAAATTACCCCTTTACGAGAAATAAGATGGCGTCTCAAGGCGAGCGGGAGCCAGGGGTATTAGAAATGGATTTAGAATGTGTAGAATCCATGGTCCAGGATGAAAACCCCGAGCAGGAAATGTTGGTTGTGCAGGAACACGAACTCCCCCAACTGAACCCAGAGTTCGAAATGGGCGCAGTGGCGGGGGTGGCGGACGAACGGCCCCCACGTACGAATTCGCCCACGGATCGGACGATGGAAATGTTTGAGGCATTGATGAGGAAAATGGATACAAATACGCAACAAATGAAAAACGAAATAAAAGGCATGAACGAAAAGATGGATACAAACACAAACGAAATAAAAGGCATGAACGAAAAGATGGATACAAACACAAACGAAATAAAAGGCATGAACAAGCAAATGAACGAAATAAAAACGAAAATGGAAACAAATGCGCAAGGAATGAAGGAAAAAAAAATGAAAGAACTGCGGGGTGAGACGCAGAACATGGGCCGAAGCCTGCAGGCGGGCATGAAGGCAGTAACCGGAGAGCTCAAAATGGCGACACCACGTGTGGGAGCGAACGAGCTGGTGGGGGGGGGGGGTGCAACGGCTGTCAGGCCCGCAGTGGAGGCGGGTAAGGAGAAAATAATTCGGGGGACGTATTTAGCGAGAAGCGTGACGGTGACCGAGAGGGAAAAACTAATTGGGGTGACCGAGACGTGCACGAGGGAGATAAGAGACGAGGTGACGACGGAAAGGAGGAAAGAAATAATAGTTGAGACAAGGGAGATAACAAGGGAAGAGGTGACTGAGTTGGCAGAGACACGGGAGATGGAAACGATAGAGGGAAGACTACATGATGAAGACGGGGTTAGAGACGCACACACACACACGGAGGTAGTGGAGAACGATGAGGGGGAGCGCGGAGAGCGTGTCGGGACCCAGTGCGAGCAGCCGGATGGCCTCCTCCAGGAACGAGGGGAGGGAGTATGCCCCCTTGAAGCGAGTCACGACCAGGTGGGTTCGGTCGTGCTTTGTGAGGTTGAGGGGAGGAGTGCTGCGAACGGGTGCACGCCGAGCTTGGGGGGTATAGAGGCCCTGGAGACCCTTGTGGGGACACGAATCCCCAGTGTGGTTGTCCCGGTGTGTGTGGTGCAAGGTGTGAGTGCGTCCCTGTGTGTGGAAGTGACCCCGTGTGTGAGTGGTGTGGTGGCAAGTGTTCCGAAGGGCGTGCTCCCCAGCACGCCGTGTGTGGATGAGACACCGCGGGCGAGTGCCCCCGCGTGTGTGAGTGGAGCCACGTGTGCGAGGGAGGTGGCATGCGTGAGTGAACGGCCGACTGCAAGGGAGACCATGTGTGTGAAAGAGCGGTATGTGAGGGAGATGTCGGTCGGCATGCGGGAGCACGCAGCCGCGTCTCCCGGTGTGAATGTAATGGAATGGAGAGTGAGCGGTCGTAACACGCAGGTGTGCGTGGTTGGAATGGAGACGACGACTGCGACAGAGGGACAAAAGCCGAGTAGCGGCTGTAGCTGTTTCAGGGACCGTGCCGGGTTCACCCAGCAGCGAGCGCGAGGTCCGTGCTGTGCAAAGCACGAGGCCCCTACGTGCTCGCTTGCGGGAGTGAAGTCCCGGTCCGGAAACGCATGCGGTGGATTTGCCGATCCCGCGGACGGACAAAGTTTAGGCAGGATTACGGATTTGGACCGGACGGGTTCTCCACGCGGGCGTGTGTGTTCAGCTCCAACGGGCAAAGCACATGTGTTCGCGTGGGGAACCCCTCGAGACGTGAGGCTTGTGGTTTTTTTTAAGCGCCGGGTGACGTCATGGCTGCGTGTGTGGTTGGAATCCAGCAGGAGGGTGAATCCCTGCCGGATGGTACCGTCCAAGAGAGACGCGAACAGCTGCCATGACGTCACGCCAAAGGTGCGCGGCTGTGAATTGCCGCGCTGGTGCTGCGCGTGGAAAAAAAGCAAAAAAGCAAGCCTCGCTTTCGGGTGAACAGGATTCCCAGGCAAGGGGTGGATGATCCCCTAGGCCTGGGCACAGGAGGACACGAGTTAGGGGGAAGGGTAAGCTTAGTTCAACCGGCTCCATGGGGCAGGGGTAAGTCCTCATGGGGCCCGTGGAATGGATTAGGTAGAGGGATTTAGTGAGCTTTAGGTTGGGAAATGGATTAAAGGGATTATTTGGAGACAGTGACTGACAGTGAATGTGTAGTGGGGACGTAGATTAGCTACGTAGATTAAAAGGAACGTGCTACTAGTGTAAGGAACGACGTGGGAGCATGAGTTAGTTAGGGGATGCAGATAGAAGGATGGCAGAATTCAGCGGTGAGTGTGTTGAAGAGTTGTGGGTTGTGAGGTGAGTACATGTGCTTGGTGAGTGAGTGAGGCCAGCGGGTCTGTGTGTATGGAGCGAATGTGGAATGCATGGTGTGATGAGTGATTGGGGGGAGGAGTGACTCCCGCCCAAGGGCCCCCCCGGGGTCAGTGTAGACCGAGTTAGTGGGTTAGTCAAATTAACAAAAATGGAGGTCGTTTTGTTGTTGGTGGGAAAGTAGGCTCGATACCCATTTGGAGGGGTGCAGGAGCCCTGTTGACGGGCTGGGAGCGTGGCTGCGAAAGGTGAGTATCGCTGAGTGGGTACCCCGGGCACCAGGCTAGTCGGCCGTGGTAGGCCAAGGGCCCATGGGGGGCCGGGATAGCGTATTGGGCACGGGTGCGCCCGCTTGGTACGGGGGCCCGGGGCGCCATTAGCCGCGTGGGCAGTGTTGTGGGCACGGGTGACCCTCGGAAAGGGGCCCGGGAAGCCAGCCTGCCACGTGTGCGTTTCAGGGGAGGTGCCAATGGCGGCACTCCCCGGTGTTTAGGGAGCTGGTAGGCTCGGAGGCAGTGTAGTTCCCGGGGGTGCCATAGCTGGAGAATCGGCAGAGGGTTGTGCCTGCCAAGGGGAGCCACGCGTCCCAGCCATGAGACCGTGTGAGGGCACGGAGAGAAAATTGGGGGGCGAGGCCCAAAATTGTGAGGACACCAACACAGGCGACGGGAATCTGGGTTGTTGGAACCAATAGTTTAAGCGCGAGGCGCTTGTTGAAAGCCCCGGGGTAGTTTAAGAGTTAATGGTTAGGGTAGATTAGGAGATGTACCCTTCCGCACCATCCATCCCCTCGCTCTTGTTGTGGGCTGCTGGACCCACTTTGTGTTATCGATCGCTGAACTCTGGGGAGGCCTTCCTGAGGCTTGAATTGGGCCTCGACGCAGGATACTAGCTCTCCCTTGTTCCCCTCCGGGAAGGGAACGTAGGGGTTGGGAGTATGCTTGGTGACAGGATAGGTTAGCCGAACAAGGACAGTAAAGGGGGTTAGGGGACGATTTATAGTGGGGAAGTAAAAATAAAAACAACAAAAAAATAAGTTGGGGCTAAATTGGGTTTGACAAATTAAGGGGGTGGGTAGGGACAGTGACAGGCAAAGGCGATAGGTTGGGAGGGAGACCGTAGGGTAGGTCCGAGCCCGCCTTCTGAGTGGCCAGCACCACCGCACTCCCTCCACTAACCTCCACTGAACGGCAAAGGCTGGCCAGCTTCATCTGCTGGCTGTGTTGCTACAAGGTCTGTGCCGGCCCACTTCATCTGCCGGCTGGCTGTTTTTCTTCAAGGCCTGTGCCGGCCAGTTCGTCTGCCGGCTGTGTTTGCCTGCAGCGGCCTTCTTCTACAGGCTGTGTTGCCTGCTCACCTTTGCCATGCCATGCCCACTGCCCATGTTCACCAGCCCCCGTTCAATTTTGCTTTGCCCCCCCCCCTTGTTCATTTCCATGTGAGCCAGGATCAAAGCCACAATTTGCAAGCTGCAAGAACTGTCCTGTTGGCAGCTACAACACGGGCCTGCAGTGGCGGCCCGTGCACCGTGTTTGCATCCATCCATTCATCCATCCATCCATCCATTGTGCTCATTGCGTGTGCCACTTGAGCTGGCACAGAGACTGCGTTTGTGCAGCCCGTGCACCATTTTGTTGCTTGCGTCAGTGCCCGTTCAGTGCTCTGCAGGGACTGTCTTACGGGCAGCCGCACCAGGAGACTGCGTTTGTGCAGCCCATGCACTGTTGTGGTTCACTGCGTTCAGTTCAAAAGGGAAGGCCTTGGACTGCGTGTGAGCAGCCGGCCACGTTCCCTGTCACCTGCATTGTTTGAGCCAGAGACTGCATGCGAGCAGCCTGGCTCCCTGCTAACTGCTTTCTTTTTGCAGAGTCCATTGATCCTGGGCCATGGTTTAGTGTAAAATTTGTAAGTTAAGGTTAAGATGTACTGTACATATGAGTGCGCCCCCGGCATGTCTGTTTTAGCGCCGGCAATTTTATTTAAGTCGTCCGTGTGAGTGGGCTTGGTTAGTTAGTTACTCAGCCCTCAGGTTATTTCTTTTGGGGACACGAATACCATGAATGTCGCACTCAGGGATCCGTAGGTAAAACGTACTAGGGGAGAACTACACATGATGGCACACGAAAATTTGACGACTCGGGACGAGTCTGTAAAAAGGGGAGGGGGTAGTGTTATGGTTGAGGAAATTCGCAAACCACCATTCAGATCCCGTAGGTGAGATATCTCTGTAAGTACATGTGTAGTTAGCCCCAAACCCGTTGTTTAGAGGGAATAAATGTGATTCATTTGGGCTGCGACCCTTTAAGATAGCCGTTTTTCTGTTCTATCTTTATTTTGAACCAACCACGTCTCAACCGCCATCACACAACAACCACCAACCGCAACGCCGCTTCACAACAACAACGCCAACAGCCACGACCTTTACCTTCACAACTCGCTCCCGCAAACATCGCATCACCACCATTCCAAGCGTCACCGTGGCTATGGACCGCCACTTTAGACCCTCCACCACCTTCGCCTCTCCTTCTGCGGCCATTCCCGCACCGCTTGTGGCAACCGAGCTTCAGGCTGTCCTGGCCTCGTACAGGGCGCGCGCCGAGCCGTGGGTACAAAGTGCGGCCTTTCTGAGGAGAAGTCGGATCAGGAATGATACACACCCACTTCTGATCCGTCCAATCAGCAAGCGCGGGGCGATTTGGCCCCGCCTCCAGGCGTGTCGGAGTAGAATCGATATATGCAAATTCGAGGATCAGGGGAGATTCACGCCCCTTTTTCTCCGTCCAATGGGCGAGCGTGGCTCCACCCCCGAGCTCGTTCTGATCCAGAAATTTGCATATGGGTTCTCCTGCACCACTATAAAGCGCCGAGCGCAGGGCGAATTTAGTCAGTTTTTTGGGGCTCGGGCGAGTTGGAGAAGTGTGGCAGCGGCAGAGAGTTTTTCGGTCAAGGGAGTTGGAGAAGAGTCAAGGGAGTTGGAGAAATGTGGCAGCGGCAGAGTGTGGCAGCAGCAGTCAAGATGGGTCTGGAGGAGAGTCAGTCTGTCGGGGTTCGGAGTCTGTCGGGGAGCTGCAGAGAGGGGAAGCCGGGAGCGCGGTCGAGGTCGCAGTGGAGTCGCTCGTCGCGGGACCCAAGCAAGCCAGCTATCCTCTTTCCCCAGAGCATCAACAATTCCCACCTTCCCCCCCCACGCTGAGATAGTGTGGAAAGGGGGCCCCGTTCCCACCCCATTCCAAGCAGTGCCAACAAAACCCGCGGAGGAGCGCGGAGTCGGGGCACCGCCGCCACATTTGCGGCTCATCACAAGACGGGTAGGCTCCACCCGGTCTCGCGCCCACAGGCCCGTCTGTCCCCTTGTATTTGAGGGTGGCCCTTTTCTTTTGCTTTTGAGTATATGTGTTGTTGGCGCCGTCTGTAAAGTAAAACTGTGTAAGTGTTGCCATGTGCTCGCGTAGTCGGTAGTAGATCTGCATTGTTGTGTTTCTTTTGTTGCAATTGCTTTTGGTGCATAATTGTTGTAATTGTATATGTGTGCTTTCCGTGTGCCGCGGAATAAATGTGCCTCATGTTGAACTGTTTTCCCGTTTCGCTTCGTCTTTTCTTTAATTGAATCTCCATCTTACTTCACGTAAAGGGTTGGTAGTGGGCTTAATACGCCCGATAATTAATCGGAACCGTCGAGGTCGACGATATAACACCGCTCGGTTATCCCGATAGTACGGAATGGGTCGCCTCAGTGGCCTGTGTCCGGAGTCGACCTGCAGCGAGGTGCGATCGCCCGGTCTACCCTCCGTGTGGGTACTTAGGTTGGTCGAATTTGGCGAACAACCCTATCCCACGCGGGGGGCCGATTGGCACGATCGTGGTGAAGCCGAAAGGCCCACCTGTGACTAGTTCCCGGCGTTAGTCCGAGAGGGTCACGACAGAATTGTCCGTCCGGTGGGCGACGTGCCGCGATTCGAGTTACGTGGCCGCTCGCACGCCGTCGGGCGCGAATTCGCAACTATATATATATATATATATATATATATATATATATATATATATATATATATATATATATATATATATATATATATATATATATAAATATATATATACATATATATACATATATATACATATATATACATATATATATATATATATATATATATATATATATATCTTTTCATTGTTGAATGCATGATTGGCGCCACATGTACAGTGTAAGAAACTGCTTTGGACATCCGAGGGTGGGAATGAACGCATAGGGGATAAGAGGGAATGTTAATGCCTCTACATATATGCTTGTTGTTCATACACGATTGCTTTTGTCACTACAAGGGAAGGATTTAATACATGCTTAAAACTCTTTCATGTCCCGATTTATCCTGTCTATTCCGATGGTGATTGATCAAGAAATTGGGCTCGAGTAAAGATCGCAGCATGGAACTTGGTTCCGCTCGGCCAATCAATTCAGGTCTGTAACATGACTGCTGACATAATTCCCCGTGCATGACGCTAACCTCCCTGGTAATAGTAACACGGCTTTGGCCCTGTGAGGTGGCTCGAAGATCGTGGTACAAAAGGCGACTTTGGCCTTTTAAAGACTCGCCGTCCCTCTGAAGTTATTCAGATGGGGGAAGACCATAAAAAGATATTGCTTGCAGGACAAGGATTTTAGGTGACATTAGTGTCCTATAATGTGAATTACAAGAACATTGTTAAACAATGGATGAATACAAATAGTCTTTGTAATTTGAAACTTGGGCTTCCAAGCTAACCGAGCCATCGGTGCAGAGAGTACCATCGTTGCTAACGATAGGCCTGGCAATGGGGATTCAAAGAGAAAAGTATAAAAATATGTGCAATACCCCCTGGGTGCTCAACCGGTACAATAACGATACCGAGGAGGAAATCAACATGGAACAGAATCAGCAAAACGTACCAATGATGAACCAGTTATGGGCCCAACTGTTTTTAATGTCGTGAACAAACTTTGGTGCATCACAGGTGATAAAGGTTGTGGTCAAGTTTCATCGGAATTGTATGTGTACTTTGAGTAGAAAGCAAATACCTGTTTTGGGAGGCAACCCCCTCAGCCCACCCCCACATAGTCTCCAATTTCTCCCACTCCCCCCTCCCCCCGACATGAAATTTGCCCCCACCTCCAATTCTTCCCCCCCAAAACAAAAAATGCTAAACGAAGAATGGCCATCCAAATTGAAGTCCCTAAATGACTTCTGAAGTGTGAAGCCAAGGCCCAATTAACCTGCTCAGCAATCAACATGGTGTCTGGTAAATTAGAAGAAGAAAAAAAAATTATGTTGACCATTAAAAAGTCAGATGTGAGGGGAAACTATCACAAAAATCAACCACAAAGCAACAAAAATGATATGTATATATATATATATATATATATATATATATATATATATATATATATATATATATATATATATATATGAATGATCTGACATTCCACTCCCATGTCACCACCACCACCACCCCCACCCTCAACCACCCTCAACACTCCATTCCCTCAATCATCATACCTCTGTATGAAATTTGTTATCACACAGGTAGAGAGATGTATTGATCGGCTTGAAAGGCTCAAAACCAATGTTCACCTTCTTCTCTTTACCTTCTTCTGTTACAATGGTCCACAGTAGACAACCAAGCCATTTGGTGGTACTGTAAACAAGGAGGGATATAGAGAAAAGGGGGGTGTGTGGGAGGGAAAAAGTCAATTCTCTGTCCCCTTTACGCATACATTGTAAGTGCAGCTGCCAGGCGCACTGGTTGACAAAAACACAACAGGAGCACAATTGTGCCCAATAGCCAACGAAACTGCTTCGGCAGCACCGACGCTCTGTACAGAGTATGGTCCCAATGGATGGATGGAGCACAATGGTCAGGTTAAAGTCGTACAAGGCAAATTCGCAGAAGAAAATCAGATTAAAAAAACAAAACAAAACAAATAGCTCCGCAAAGTGGGCGTAACCCCTCAGCCCCTTGACGCAAACCAATTTCAAGATGGTGGCCATATTGAAAATCGCAGCACGCCCATTTTCGAAAGGAACCTTCCTCTACTCAACCCCAAACATCCAGCAAAAATGGATTTAATCGGACAAGGCGTTCTCCTCGAAATTGACGGAAACCAATTTCAAGATGGCTGCCGTGGCGGCCACAGTGAAAATCGCAGCATACCCATTTTGGAAAGGAACCTTCCTCTACTCAACCCCATTATACCTCGCCAGAATATAGTCAATCTGTCAAGCCGTTCTCAAGTTATTGTCTGGAAAACAAATTCAAGATGGCTGCCCTAGCTGCCATATTGGATATCGCATCGCACTGATTAACGAAAGCAACCTTCCGCAACCCAGCCCCAACACACACTGCAAAAATTGATTTAATCGGACAAGGCGTTCTCCTCAAAATCGACGGAAACCAATTTCAAGATGGCTGCTATGGAGGCCACATTGAAAATCGCAGCGCGCCCATTTTCGAAAGGAACCTTCCTCCACTCAACCCCAACACACCCTGCAAAAATGGATTTAATCGGACAAGGCGTTCTCCTCGAAATTGACGGAAACCAAAAGTTGACAGACGCCCAGACGGACGCCCGGAAGGACGCCCGAACACCCGCCGGACAATGCCTATGACGACAAAACCCCTTAGCCAATTCAGGCTGAGGGGTAAAAAGCAATATACAGGACAGTACTTGTATGGACAACCAAGTGAAGGGGTTCCAGCCCTGCTAACCTAAGCAATGGGACAACACTCGATGCTGATGGACAACAAATAAATTAAATTCCACCATTTTGCATGCACAAAATGTTGATCACTCCCGACAGACGTACGATGTTGTGCGAGCCGTCATTTCGTACAATTAAAATGATCGTGCATCATAAGTTTAATGGACGGTTTGAAAAAGAAAAACAGATGGAACTTTTGTGAGCACATGATTGTTGAGTGAGCACACGATTGCCCCTCCTGAAGAACCCACACACACACACCATGCCCTCCTGTTCCATATTTTGATTTACGCTCAAATAGTTAATCCCATCTGTCTGATGTGGGGTTTGACAACCCCACATCAACACCATCAGGATTACAAGTACCACTGGCTACTGGGTTAACTTTGGCACTTTTAGAACCCAGCAGTAATTGGTCAACCAATGTTCTTCTTATTCTTGGTCTATAATGGCCACAATTATTCCCACGTTCTTGTGGGTTTGATCGGGGGAAGTTTGCAGCTAAGTCTTTCACGGACCGGCTGGCCATGCTCGACGTTCGACCAAGTCATCAGGGCAGGAATTTGGAATTTGTTCAAGATGCTGGCGAGAGCTCGCCTCCTCGACGTGAAGGATACGGTGGGATCTTCGATGTCCAGCGGGAGTTGATCCCATGATCTCTGGGATGCCGGTCCCTCGTCCTCACGACTAAGGCACAGCACCAACAACGGCGAAGACACAAGAGTGCGTATATTGAAACGCAAAAGCCCACTACTAGGGGATCCAACTTGCCTTTGTTGTAGAGTTTGAGCCTCTGCTGTACTGAGGTGATTGCACCCAGCACTGAGAGCCTGTTTACTCGTGACTTAATGTTCGACGCCGTGCCAAATTCATCGGCCAACATCTTTGCCACCCGAGAGATCTGGTCCTTTGGTGGAATGATGAGAGGTATCATGCTTGTTCCATTTCTGCAGCAGAGGAATACAGAATACAATCAGAAAGGTAAAAATGAACCAAATGCCACAACATGACCAGCAATCTAATCTGGCATGATCACCACTGGAAACCTAATGCAGATTAACCCTGGGAGATTAAAATTTTACTCAGTGAAACATTGCTGATCGTTTATACAAAGGAGAAATCCCCCCCGATTCACAGGATAACCCTTCACGCAGGAGACGAGGTAATAAACATAGTTTGTGAGAACAGTAGTGGGCTCAAATGTGCATGAACACAAAACATGGAAGATAAATAGTTTCATGTGCATCGAGTATAAAATATCAGGGAACGTGTTGTTTAACGTATTTGTGTCAAACTTGGCCGTCGAGATGATGCAGAGGGAGCCCAACCCGACTACAGAACCGATGGATTGGAGCGTTGCAAGCAGGGTGACCATCTCTCAGGTGCATGTTAAGCTGGTCGTCCAATATGCTAGCAATAGGTGGTGGACGTTAAATATCCCACCACGTCTTTCGCAAAGAAGAGTGCTAGGGTAATTGTCGACAGTCTGAACAATTTACCACTTCCTGTTCAAAAGAAATTAATAAATTATCACATTCCTGAAAGACTTAGGCCAAATCTACAAGATGGAATGAACTGGGGCTGTTAAACAAGCAGTAGTAGCAATAGTAGTCGTGGCGGTGATGCGATAAAATTGCTTTCTTAAGGACTCCGTAGAGCAGGGAAAAAGGGGTAACATTTCAAGGTGGCACAGAAAAAAACCATGTTTTCCAAAAGTAGAAAAGAAATAATACAATCTCTAAGCATGTTGGAATTCTGCACCATGGTATGTACAGAGGATCGTTTGTCGAAACAGTTTCTTGGCTTGGGTTACAATCCCAGACCGGGTCTCCATCCCGACACAGGACCTTCAACCGAGTGGTCAGGAATTCTTTCTAATTCGTTCAAGGTGTCGGCGAGAGCTCACCGACTCTTTACGGCTAGTTTAACGTCGATTTGAAGGAATGGCACACACGCTGATAAATCCCCCTGCCCATGAAACACCAGAATTAGTTTACAGCTGCGTCGGGATTCGAACCCAGGCAAAACAGCTTGGAGGGAGTGTGCAAATCTTGAGACAAATCCTGTCAGCCAATCATAAAGGTACTTTGGGACAAATTACAAATGCAATGTTTTAAATCATCAAATGATTTTTGGGTATGCGTAGGCCGCATTTTAACGACCTAATTGGCAAATTTATATTCCCCCAAAGGATGAGCCGAGCTGTTACTATTCTCACTAACCTCGAGTTACCAAGCACAACTAATTTTTGAACAAAGGATTTTATTTATGCTTGAAGATTGTGTAACACCACCAAACAAGCCCCTCCAAAAAACTAGTCGATTGGCTTAACCTCTCATCAAGTCCCAGTCGTGTGCAAATTGACGTGATATTCAAAACACACCGAGTGTGCATGTTGCACATGACCGTACACCCCGGTCGTGCATGAAAGCCGTTTGAAAGTATTTGCGACGGTCATGTATCGAGACATGGCCTCGTCTGCTCGACTGGCTGTGGGCAGCTGTTCCGACAAACTGTCAACGAGGAAATTCATACTGATGGAAGCACATGTGCAGGAAAAAAAGAAAAAAATACTTGACCAATGGCAGACTGGAGACACCTTTAAATTGAATTTAAAAAACCATGATGCAGCAACTGATGAATCTCCTCTGGCCACCCCAACACACACACACATCTGTGTTCTGGGGTTGGGCTCTCCCATTTTGAGGAAAAGCTGTACACCAGAGACATACTTCGAGATTTCACACAAAGATGCTCCATACATTTATTTTCTTCCCACGACTGTCTTCATCGGAATAAAATAAATAAATTAGAAAGCATCTCAAAATGCAAAGCCCGTCTGCATCCGATGTGGACTCTAAACTTGATGAAAACAGCTTAAAAAATTAAATTAAATTAATTACAAATAATGTAAAATTATATTAATATGCGAAGCCATATTTTGTGAACATATCTCCTCCGGATTGTCGCCACTTTCGGCATGTGGATGCTTTGTTGTCTAATGAACAGCATGGGCGATGTGAGATCATGCCAGACTGACAGGTTTGGGAATTTTGGGCGATTTTATAATTTTTACATTCATTTGCATGGCGACGTGTGATGTCACCGCTGAGAGGCGTTATGACGTCATGACATCAGTCATTTGCTCACGTCATTACGTCTGTAGTTGACGGACCGTCACCGCTGAGAGGTGTAATGCCACTCCGAGAAAACAGCGTCTGCAATGTAAAACCCTCTTCTGCACATGCTGACCTCCTCAGAAGGTGAATTTGACACAAAAAAATGTAACAAAAAACATTGTGGATAAAGAAATTCGATAAATCACATTGTGAACACTGGATATATCGACGTCCCAACGAACCCTCACTCAAGAGACCGCGCGGAGCGTGGGTTTGGCTAGTTTATTATTTATTTATTTATTCAATAACATGACTTCCCTTACAAGGAGCTTTGACACAGAAGGCCATTAGGCCCATTAAAATGCTATCATTACCAACCTATGGTTGTGTGCCCATGCTCTGTTCTGTTAAATGCCGATTGTCAAGCAAGGAATCAGCACGTACCATTTTCATTCTTTATAAAGTCTTTGGTAAGTCTCGGCCGGGCTTCAAACCGCCGACCTCCCAGACTCAGAGTGGACGCTCCAAACGACACCGAGTCTGGTTACAATCTCCCAAATCTGAAAGACGTTTTCCGAGTTCATTACTGTCCCTGCATGGAAGCCTGGTGTTGCCTTAGTGTTTAGTGTGGCTGGCTGAAAATCTTCGGGTCCTGAGTTCAAGCCCCATTGGCTGCTGAATTAACAGCAAGTGGGGTTGACTCAGCCTGTCATCCTTCCGAGGTAAGCGAACGGAGTACCAGTGTACTAGTATAGGGGAAGAGGAAGGGGAAAGAGAGAAAGGAGGGGAATGAGGAGGGGAGGAGGAGAATTAGGAGGGGGAGGAGGAGAATGAGGAGGAGGAGGAGGGGAATGAGGAGGGGAATGAGGGGAATGAGGGGAGGAGGGGAATGAGGAGGAGGAGGAGGAGGGGAATGAGGGGCAAAAAAAAAAAAAACTAAACACGAAAAATAAAAAAATGAATGAATGAATGAATGAATGAATAAATAAAAAAATTAAGCTCAGTCAATCGATAAGCTCTCTCGTTTCATGGAGCTCAAATGAACCTTCACAATTCAACTGTAATAGTAATGTTGTTTAAGGCCCAGTCACACCTTGACGTTTTAGCCAGCTTATGCCGATTTTTGGAAAATTTGTCTAAAACGCTGCTATACGTTGAATACGTTATGGGTAAGTTTTGATAACATTGAGAGCACGCTGAAAAACACTGCCATACGTCGTAGTACGCTGGCTTTAAACGTTGTACTTTTCGGTTATCCTCAAATTTTCCATGCTTGAAATTTTAAGACTTATGCCACAGTATGACTCACACGTTCCGCATAACGCTGGCCATAAGTTTTTGGCACGTCACGCGATCGTTGACACACGGCGACACACGTTACTTGTAAGGTACTCATAAGTCGAAACACATCAAGGTAATGGTTTGCGTCAGTGTTCCAGACTTCCTGGTTTTATTTATTTATTTATTTTCTTCCTTCCTTCGGAATGATGGTGATTTTGACACTTCGATTTCTAGTGCGGTTATAATATAATATAATTAATAGACTGCCGCTCAACGATTTAAATCATAACCGCACTGTGCACTGAACACCGTCATACCGAAGAAAAAAAAAACCGGGAGTCTGGAACACGGACGCTAACCATTACCTTGACGTGTTTCGACTTATGAGCACCTTTCAAGTAACGTGTGTCTGTGTGTCAACGATCGTATATCGTGCGTACAACTTATTCCCATCGCATGCGGAGTGTGTGTCATACGGCAAGTCCGTCGTAAAATTTTCAACATGTTTAAAATCACAAGACGTACTCCACTTAATACGACATATGATAGCGTAATTTAGCGTTCTATTCACGCATACCAAACTTACCCATACCGTATTCGACGTGCGCCAGCGTTTTAGACGCATTTTTCAGAGGTCGGCATACGCTGGCAAGATCGCCAAGGTGTGACTGCAATGTTGACACTTCCATTTCTGTGGCGGTTATGATTTGAATCGTTGTGCGGCAGCCTTTTCATAACTTACGCCACGTCATCGTCGGCAATGCGTGCAGCGCGCTATGCCTAAGTTATACTATCGTTGGGCATAGGTTGTGAAGGCCGACAACAGGTTCAGCATTCGTTGGTATAAGTTATCTATAACACAACGAAACGTTCTGTGTCCGTTTGTAATACGTTATGCATAAGACCAAGTCGTTATGAATACGTCCGGATCTTTAAAAAAACATCAAAAGTTCAACGTAAGCCAGCGTTTTACATAGATTTTAATACGTTGCCATTGCTGGCTAAAACGTCAAGGTGCGACTGGGCCTTTAGGAAAGCAGTCTCCCATCCCCACAAGCATCCTTTTACCAGTTGTTTGTTTACTTTGATCTCCAAAATGACTCAAACATCAGCAAAAACTAAAAAAAATTATCTCAGTATCGCATTGGTCACACTTGTTTAATTTGTGAATACCAAAGACAAAGGTATATGGACAATTGCAAAAATAATGATAGTTCTGTTCCCATGTTCATAAATCAGGAATATAATCAAAGAGAAATGTCATATTTGAGTCGAAATTCGCTGATGCGTTACAAAAGCGTGACAGCCGGTCAGAAAAATCATATTCAAATAATTCCGCTCAATTCGTCACTTCTGGAATCATTTGATACCACATTTTTGGGTTTCACTCATTATAAATGCATTAGCGTAAGAAATTGACAGACCTGCATCATCAGTTTCGTCGGGTGTTGTTTTGCACGATCGGCCATCAATAGAGGCGTTTCATGCAGATCGGTATACTACAATTACGATGTAATACATATAATTGATATCTTCATTGCAATGCAGCTAAATAGTAAAGCTCATCATCATTTATGCTCCCCTGTGAAACTTTGACGGACACATATTACGCACGTGAACCGAGGAAACATCGCTCCGTACGAGCAATTCGTCTATCTTTCCGGCGAAACGTGTTGCAGAACAAAGGATTCTGAACATATTCTCTGGGGGAAAGGCGATTAATATTCCAATAGACGCATGTGAGTACCGCTACTAGGGGTATGAAAATGCGTTATACGCGGACGTCCCAAAACTAGTGCATCGGAATCAACGTTTTTCGGACCAAGATATGTAAAATCAGACAAACGATGAATTTCGATGCCACGCACTTTATTGCAGACGTGTCCTAAGATATGTAACTACATAGTGGGAATAGAATATTCGACACTGGGCAAAGGTATCCAAAAAAAGCGGCAAAATTATAACGTACCGAATTCCATGAAGGCAATGTAACGCATTAGGAAATTTTGACTCATTTATATATTTACTGAACTCCCCTTCTGACCTCATAAATATTCCCATCAACTACAACATGTCATACGCGACTCTCTCCCCTCCCACGAAACCCAAGTCCTCAACATTTCATCCCCACCCCACCCCCTCCCCCCAACCAAATCCCAAGTCTTCCCTCAAACACAAAGTCCTCAACCTTCCCCCCACCAAACGCAAACTCCACTCCTCTCCCCTTTTCATACCTTTTCGTTCGTTTTCGGGTTTGTACCTCCGGGTTTGAGGTTGTACCTCCGAAGTACTGCTTGGGGAGTGAGGGTGACATGAAAGCTCAGCTGGGAAACGGATTTATGTACGTTTTGGGCTTACTGCCTGACAGATCATCGAAGTTCTTTCCGTGCCAACTAATGACCTCCATGCACCTATCCCTCTCCACATTGCTTCTTCAGCCCCAACCTGCCCCCATTCGTTATTTCTCACAGCATTTTATTCTGGGTTCCCATGCATTGATCCATGGATCAGTAGTTACAAATTCACTTTTTAATATCAGTTTTGATTCGTCATTGCAGCTTGTGATGTCATTGCAGCGACGTGAGTGGTGCATGCAAAAGGTCGTCAACAATGATTTTTGTGGGAATTTTGTTTGGTTTTCTAAGGAGATTAAAGGGGCTAAAAGTGGCATGAGGGTCTCAAAAGGTAAAAAATGATCTCAATGTCTGACAGGTCGAAGGGATCTAAGGGCTATAAAGTGTGTCAAGGGTCTTAAGCGTATAAAGGGCTCGTAGGTCCATGATGTCCAAAGGGTCTTAAAAGATTTGGTGGTCTGAAAATTTGTCAAAACGCTCAAAGAAGGTCTATATGACTCAAAATGGTCTAAAAGGTATTAACAGGGTCTAAATGGGTATGAAGGAGTCCAAAATATATAAAGGTTTAAGGGGTCTCAAGGATCTACATGGTGTAAAGGAGTGAAGCTGAGGAAAATAAATTGCCTCGGATTAGTAAAGAAATTAACTCGGAAGTGAAATACGGAAATAACGGGTCAAATGACCTCCTCGTGACTGTTTCAAACTCCTATTTTGGTGCATCGTGGATAAAACTCTGATTATATTATAGAAAGTCTTGGCCTGAATAAGCTTGGGAGCTCAAAGTAGTAAGGTCACAAACAAACAAACGTTTTACTTTTATATACTACTAGATGACCTGTGAACTCGCTGGGTTCCCTTTGTGACAGTGGTTCATAAAAAAATAATTCATTTCAAAAATAAAAAGATAGCTCCAGCAAACTATACCGCTGAGTTGTTTATGTTGTTTGCATTGATCAAATAATCCTGAAGAGTACCTGACTGAATCAGGAATTGATTTTTAATAATTTTTTTCGTTGCCCGATTTGAACGAAACTTGATATTTTGCGTCAATGTGAAAAAAAAGGAGAAAAGAAAGTCGAAGAAATTATTGTGCGTAATCTTCTAAAGTCTAAACCCAATTTTATTCATTAATGAACACAGAAGTATTAGATCAAAATGGCGATGTTTGAAAATGTTTATTTTATGCTGAAAAATAAATCATTCTTTGTCTATACTAAATGTTTGAGGTTTTTAAATAAATCATTTCAAGAAAAAAAAAAAGATAGCTCCAGCGAACTATACCGCTGAGGTTGTTTCCATTGATCAAATTCTCCCGAAGAGTACTTGACTGAATCGGGAATTGATATTTTTTAATTTTTTTTTTGTTGCCCCATTCTAACGAAACTTGATTCTGCACACCACAGGAGAATGGTGAGTAAAGTGGCACTAACATTTTTGCGCTATCATGTACCATTTGGCTGTATTTCGTGAACATACATACATACATACAAGATGAGAGTTTTAGTAATATATAGATAGATAACAGTGTTCTTATATAAAGGGTTTTAAAGTGTCTTCAGGGTCTTAAAAGGATCTAAAAATGGTTTAAAAGGATCTGAAGGGTGTCAGGGTCTCAAGTGTCTTAAGAGCCCTAAATAGGTCTAAAGTGTTTAATGGGTCAAATCAGTCCAAGCGGTGTAAATCAGTCTGAAGAGTCTAAAGAGTCTGAAGGTCAAAAGAGCAAAAGGGGTCTTAAAGTATCCAAAGGGTCTTAAAAATGTCTAAATGGGTATGATGGGATCTCAAGGATGTAAAAGTCTAAGGGGCCTAAATGGGTATGAAGAAGTCTCAGGGTCTAAATGGTGTGAAAGTCTAAGGGGTTTAAATGGGTATGAATGGGTGTAAAGCATGTAAAGGTCTAAGGGGGTCACTTAGACGTTAGTAAAACATCAAGGAGATCGTTGGTTAAAGGTGTCATAAAGAAATTCATTTGGATTGCAACACTGCGATAACAGGTCAAATGACCTCTTCCTGAATGTTTAATGCCCATATTTAAGTGCATCGTGGTCCTAAATATGACCCCAGACATTTTCGTCATGTTTAATCTTGGGAGCTCAAAGTCGGAACGTCACAAACAAATATTTCGCTTTTATATACATCTATCTATCTATCTGTATATTACTAAAACTCATCTTGTGTGTGTGTGTGTGTATATATATATATATATATATATATATATATATATATATATATATATATATATATATATATATATATATATATATATATATATATATATATATATATATGTATGTATGTTCCTGAAATACAGCCAAAACGGTACATAATAGCGCAAAAATTTTAGGGCCACCTTACTCAGCATTCGCCTGTGGTGTGCAGTATGAAGTATCGTTCAAATCAGGCAACCAAAAAAATTATTGAAAAACTCAATTCCCAATTCAGTTGTCGTGGAAAATAACCCAATTTCCACAAGTTGGATCAGCATACCAAAGGAGAATCTTTAATTTCGTATATACGGAGGAAGAACATTGAATGTTTAACTGAAACATTCGAATGGACTTCACTGAAAGAAAAGCCTGAAGCAATTCTTCTTATACACAACTTCACATTCCAAAGAATGGAAGGGGAGAACTACAGGGTTAGCTGATAAGCATTCGGCAAAAGAACTCAAACTGCAATACGTGTCCACTGGGTGAAAGAGAATGACATGATCATGGCAAAAGTTGCAGTGTTATCAACCAGGTCATCTTGTTTCATATTAAGACATTCCTTTTATCAATATTTAGGTCAAAAGACTCTTGGGTAAAGGGAAACATAACTTACAGCCAATTCGACAATAGCATAAAAAATAAATTTATAAAGCACCAGCAACAATTATAATTGAGAGTACATGAATATAATTATTTTTCTTCCACACAGTCAAGTTTTGGTATGATGATCCATAAAGCGCAAGAACAAACCATGGAGAATGTTTTGATATACCTCGAGAAACCGGTTGGCCGAACGATGACTCCTGAGGTAAATACTCAAATTTTCTTCAAGTTAAAGTTTGACCATGAAATAATATTAAAATTTTGTGGGTTTTTTTCTTCATCAACGAGAGAGGAGAGAGAGTAGAGAGAGGAGAGAGAGGAGTTAGCAGAAATAATATGCGATGCTTAATGAACACACACACACACACACACACACACACACACACACACACACACACACACACACACACACACACACACACACACACACACACACACGCTTGGCCGATATCGGCAATTTTTCAGGAATCGGCAGGTTGGAGTCAATGTGATTATCAACTACAGTACTTTATACAACCCATAAACCTTGAGTAGCTTTCACCAAAAACAACGTTGCATTTATAGAGACGTTTTTTGGGGATATGTTCACAAACATTACACAGGTCTGCGACCAGAAAATTGTTTCATATTTATTGGGTGAATTTGATAAATTTTTACCTGCTGATTTCAAAAATGACAAAGAAATTATCCTATCACGTATAGTTTCTTCACAAAATCGATCATTGCGTTTTACCAGTGTGCCCGAGTTTGATTATTGTGTTTTACTATTTTATCCCAATGTAATATCCCCTTTCTCTAATCCCATTACTTTTTCTTTACAGATCTGTACATGATTGGAAACAATAATGGCTTCTTGAGGATGTGCAACCAGCCCGGACAAATTTTGTTACATTTGTAGTGAGTTTATGACTAAAACGTCAGAGATACATTACTTACTTTGTTTAAAAAATCTTACTATGCCAACTTTGGTGTGAAATTAGGAGACCAAGATAAGACATGGGCTCCTCATAAGGTCTGCTCAATTTGTGTTGAAGAACTGACAATGGACAAAATGTACAAAGAAGTCTTTTCGTTTTTGGGTTCCAATGATAGGGAGAGAGCCTAAAAATCACAGTGATGACTGCTACTTTTGCTCATGCAAGGTACAAGGACACAATTCAAAGAGTGTGAAAAACATTGTTTATCCAAATCTTCCATCTGCATTGCGACCTGTTGCTCATGGACCAGATGTTCCAGTCCCATCACCACCAGGAAACCTTGAAGACATACACTTAAGTTCTGAGTCAGAAAGCAGCAATATAATATCAATGATGATGTAGACTTCAATAGTGGTAAAAGTGAAGAACCTCAACTATTCAACCAGTGTGAATTAAATGATCTAGTGAGGGACTTGGGACTTGCAAAGGTGTCAGCAGAGCTTTTAGGGTCCAGACTTAAATCCAAGAGTCTTTTAGCTTCTGGTGCATCATTCTCTTGGTATCATAACCGAGAAAAAGTGTTTGTTCCATATTTTGCTCAAGAAAATGATTTGGTTTATTGTACAGATCCATCAGGACTAATAGAAACGTTTGGCATAAGTTACAGCCTGGATGAATGGAGACTCTTTATTTACTCTTCAAAGAGAAGTCTTAAAGCAGTTCTTTTGCATAATGGTAATAAATATGCTTCCATCCCTGTTGGACACTCGGTGATCATGAAGGAGACACATGAAAATTTGGTGTTGCTCTTAAACATGATTAAATACAAAGATCACAACTGGATGATTTGCAGTGACTTGAAGATAATTTGCATGTTACTTGGACAACAGTCAGGCTACACAAAGTTTCCTTGTTTCTTGTGTGAGTGGGATAGTAGAGCCATGGACCTCCATTGGTCTCAAAAACAATGGCCAAGTAGGGATACGCTTATACCAGGGACAAAGAACATCCTTCAAGAAAACTTGGTGAATCCGAAAAGGGTTCTTTTGCCTCCTCGACATATAAAACTTGGCCTGATGAAGCAATTTGTAAAAGCTTTGCCACAGGATGCAGAAGGCTTCAAGTATTTGCGTAGTAAGTTTCCTGCTCTATCAGACACCAAGGTGAAAGAGGGTGTATTTGTTGGACCAGATATAAGAAAACTCGTCAAGGATGAAAATTTTGAAAACTCTCTTAGTGATCCTGAAAAAGATGCATGGATTAGTTTGAAAGATGTGATGAAGAACTTCTTGGGTAATTACAAGGATCCAAACTACAAAGACATCGTGAGAAGAATGCTAGAAAAGTTCGAGGCCTTAGGATGTAGAATGAGCCTTAAAGTTCATTTCCTACATGCCCATTTGGATTACTTTCTGGAAAATCTAGGGATGTGAGTGAAGAACAAGGGGAAAGGATTCATCAAGATATGAAGGAGATGGAAAGAAGATATCAGGGAAGATGGAATGTCAGTATGATGGCAGACTACTGCTGGATGTTGCATCGTGAAAGTCCACCAAATGCTCACAAAATAAAAAGTTCCAGGTGTAGTTTTCAAGTGAGAAAGAAGAGATTTTGAGATGCTGAACCGAAAAAATGATTGGAGCACTTGTAAAGAATCTATTGTCTTACTTTTTAATTGCATTTGTGCTATTTCTCTTTGCTAAATAGAGAACCAAATTTATTTTTATTAGTTTCATTTTGTCTTACCATATGGGAATTTACCTAAAATTCTTGTACATTTCATCATCAATTTGTAAGAAAACCTTACGTGATGGAGAAAAACTGTTTTGATATTTCGAATTAGCACCCCAAAATATATAAAGTAACATAAAATTATCAAAACAATTTTTTTAAAGTTACATTTTGCAGACCTGTGTATCTATCTACCTATTCTATATATTACTAAAACTCTCATCTTGTATATATGTATGTATATTCCCAAAATACAACCAAAACAGTTCACGATAGCACAAACATTTTCGTGCCACCTTACTCACCATTCTCCTGCGGTGTGCAGTATCAAGTTTTGTTCAAATCAGGTAACAAAAAAATTATAAAAAAATCAATTCCCGATTCAGTCAAGTAGTCTTCGGGATTATTTGATCAATGCAAACAACCTCAGCGGTATAGTTCGCTGGAACTATATATATATATATATATATATATATATATATATATATATATATATATATATATATATATATATATATATATATATATTTTGATTTTTTTTTTAATCAACCGCTGTCACAACAGGAACCCAACGGGTTCACAGGTCGTCTCGGTCTTTATAAACAGCTGCGTGTGGACGGGTGGAAAAAAAATTTGGCTCGGTAATTTAGAAAATATCTAAATATGGCAAACGGCTCGGAAATCAGGTGTTATTTCAGAGAACCGCTCGCTCAGGGTGACGGAGCATGAACCACTCGCTCAGGGTGACAGAACATGAACCACTCGCTCAGGGTGACGGAGCATGAACCACTCGCTCTAAATGAAGTGGCACGGCAAAGGCATCCACAGAGAGTGAACGATTCGCTCAGAACGATGTAGCGCGGTACCGGGATCGACAATGGGCGCTCGGCTAGTGGCTTAAGCACTCATGCAAGCACTCCAATCAAATGGTTGATAAGGAACGGTTGGCCAGGTTGTTGCTGCATACCATCAAGGATGTCTTTAACTTTAAAGCCGGTCTTCACCACGCACCCAGTAGTTAATGAAATAAAATGAATTCGTTCAAAAAATAACTTTATCCACAAAAGAGTTGCAGCTTAATGCAGAACAACCCTGGAGACATCACAAAGTTTAATCGCCCGTGAAATAAACCTTGTAGAAAATCCACCATTTTGCTTGCTCGTCTGTGCACACGTCACGTGATACATCGTTCGCTCTCTGCACAAACGTGACAACTTTTTTTTTGAAACATCCATTTTTTTTTTTTACCAGATTTGCTTTGACTCCCTGTAGAGCACATCGCGAAACATCTGAAAATATAGACACAGATCTGGCAGACACTATGGATCGGCAGTCCCTCTGGGGGACAGGGTGTGAGATCTTGCAGTGCTGATAGGGTGATAGCTTTTATAGTGAATGCATTAAATTATATAGCTCAATAAAGCTGGTTAATTTGTTCACTCAATATAATTCTCCAAACAGTTGAAAAGGATAAGTTTAATGCTTTGGAAATTACACATTTTCTTGTGTAGGTATGCAGGAGGGAGCATAGCCTTGCTTGCTTGAAGTAAATAGGTATATAGGCTTAGTTATAAGACTCGTTATTTCTTTAAATTATCAGATTTCACAACAGATTTTGACACTTGTTTAATACGGACGATATCCGATCCTCAAAAGCGAAATAATATTTCGATGATATACTTAAGTTGGTCCGTGAGAGTAGATCGTGGAAAATCGTCTCGTATCATGCATGAAATCGCTCCAAGCTCCTAATTTGACAACTTGTAGTACTTACAAAAGCAATGTACACAACGATTCTTAGCTATGATGAACAGGTATTCAATATGAGTGAGGAAAGTGAAAAATAAATTTTATTGTTTAGAAATCGTTGTGGCTGTTCCAAGTCAGGGTAAGGTTGAGCAGGTCAAAAAAACATGGCAGCTTCAAACCCCAGTGAGGTTATCCTGGAAACACCTTAAGACCCCAAACAGCGAGGTGGCCGAGGATCATCTGATGAAGGGTATAATTAAATAAGGCAGTTAATTATCTTCAAAAGGGGTGTTTTAATTAACCCAAATTTCACTCTTGCACTTCCTTGGAATTTTCTTAGTATGCATGCAAAGATTCAGGCTGATAGGTTTTTTATAGTTTTGGAGTTATGAACGACACACACACACACTGATTTTTATTAGTATCGATATATATATATATATATATATATATATATATATATGTATATGTATATATATATATATGTATATATATGCATATATATATATATATATTTTTTTTTTTTTTTTTTTTTTTTTGCTGTCACATGTGTTAAACAATATGTTACACGATTTCTCATCTTCTTCAGTTGCTTTTTCAATACTGTTTTTTGTCATGTCCATATCGTGCTAATTTACACGAAATGTAGTTCTTTTCCATCGTCCTTTTATCACCCATTTCATGCATCATCACCCTTCCTGTTGTTGATTTCACTTGGAGAATTTTTCGTCCCCTTCAAAGTTTTGCCCTCTTCCGTATCACAATCCTTCTTTGATGCCTTGTTTGTTTCCATAACATCTCTGATAAGAAATATACAGGAGCTCCAACAGGTTTACGAAGGCACATATCCCCGACACAAGAAGCATGAATCCAGAGAACGCTGTCTTTTCACTGGCCCGAGGCACAAAACAGTCAGTTGGAGAAGGGCAAGGAGCTTCAGAACATTTAAGGAGTCGAGGAATAATCAGTCCAACCTTGGCGTAAATGTTCCAGTATAACATAACTGATCCACACTCGAGCATGAACCTGAAAATACACATCCACGGACAGAAATGGTGATAAATACTGCATAGCAACCAGAATAGCTCGGAATTCTTATATCTAATAAATAAAATTCGCCGTCTGTCTGTCTGTGTGCTCGTGTCTTTTGCAAAGACCGCTGGGTCGACAACCACCACTTTTGGCACACAGACCAAGTTCAATCCATGGATTGTCTGAAGGGTATTTTCATGCACCACCTCAGACTTTACAGACCGTTTAGACCTTTTAAAACCACAAAAACCCATAAGACCCTATGGATTCTTGAATACCCATAAGACCCCAAAGACCTGTAAGACCCTTTACGACCTCGAAGACCCTTTAGTACCTCAAAGACCCAGAAGACCCCCAAGATGCCCGAATATCCTTTAGACCCCAAAGAACCGTAAGACCCTTATTACCCCTTACACCCTTCAGACAGATTAGACAGCTTGGACGCTTTATCATTTGGACCTTTTTTAGACCTTGTTTACATGCTTTATAGTTCAGATCATTTCGACCCCTTGAAGTCTTAGACGCGAACTACAATCAAAACACACCCTTTAGAGTTTAGACCATTGAGTTCTACAACCTTTTAAGTGCACACCACACAAACATCTTTCATCGTCTTACAAAACAGTCTGTACTTTTTTCAGCAAGTAATGCACAAACTCGACCCATCCAGAGGGTCGGCACTCTGCTTTCGATAAGAATTAAGTAGTTGGGAGGGCTGCTGGGGAAATTGGTGAGAGATTTTTTTTTACTTCTTTGTTTAGAAGTTATTATGGACTGTATACGTACACTTTAATATACAGTACACCCTGCAAAAAATTATTTTGTGGGTGGAGGAAGGGTAAGGAGGGGGTAGGAGGACGTGGGAGGTGGGAGGAGGAAGGGGAAGGGGTGTGATGAGGGAGGAGAGGGGAAGGGAAGGGTTGGTGGGAGGAGGAGGGAGGGGAAGGGGTGAGGTGGGAGTCTCGAAGGAAGAATTGGGGTGGGAGTTTGGAGGGTGGGAGTCCGGAGGGAGGAGGGTTAGGGTGGGAGGAGAGAGGGGAAGGGGTGGGATGAGGGACACAGCATTGCTGGGCAACGTCGGGTATCTTTGCTCGTGTGTAATAAGAGGATGGGTAGATAGAAGATCTCAATGAATTACAAAATTTCATAAATAAATGTCATTTTCTGTCTGTCCTGTTTGTGTGTATAAACACCTCCTGTTAGACTTGGTTTTTTTAATGGCCATTAATAATGATGAAGTTATCACCAAATTAAATTCTTAAAAAATATATTGTGCGGATTTGTGGGCACGGCCAGATGTCTAAGGCTCTCATTGGTTTAAACTCGCATCTTACATCACGCCTTACTTCATTACGTCCTGTCTAATCCTAATCCTAGCTTCCCATAAGTTTAGTTACGATCCTCGCCAAAAAGAGAGGGTATTGCATTTGTTGTCATTGTAATTCCCTTCATATAATTTATGTATAATAATTCGCTATTTTGGTGCACAACAAGCCCAAACTTAACTTGGCAAAGTAAATCTGAGGGAACGTTTTAACGAGTGGCTCAAGCGAATACGAGTACAGAACAGCACAGCAAGTGAAACTGCACAACACGGTTATTAATGTTTGCATGCGTTTATAGCGAAAACGACTCGAGGTTATGATGCATAAATTATGTTAAGGGCTTTAGGAAAAATGGCTGAATTTACCGAAAGTTTGAGTAAGTTATGTTAATTTGAATTTATGTTCTTTTCAAGAGTTTCCTTTACGTATTGAGCAATTGTATCTGCAATTAATTTTGACTGCTGAAAACTGCCGAGGTATTTGTAGTCGGGTTAAAAGGCTCAATGGCTGGAGTTTGAGTCCTGCTTACCACCCCCTTGGGATGTGGGGTTCAACGGTTACTGATCTGGTCCAACTGCGCCACTCTCCCTTCCTCCCTGGCCCAGCCACTACCTCCACCCCCAAACTGGCGCTTCCCCTGCCCCCCCTCCTTCCCCTTCAGATCTCACGAGGTAACCCCTGATAATGAGGGTCAACTGGACTTCACATTTCCTCGAACCCCTAGATTTGTGACACTTGTCTCGTGAAGCTATGACCATTGGTTTAAACCCCAAACTGTGTTCATTTAACCACTGACAAATACCCCTTCCGTTACTTCACTGCGGGAATACGAAGATGGGTGGAGGGAAAGTGGGGTGGAGGGCGGGGGGAGAGAGGGTTGGGTGGGAGAGAGAGAGAGAGAAGAGAGATAAGAAAGATAGGCAAGAGAGGCGAAAGAGAAGAGAGAGAGAGGAGAGAAAGCAAGATAGAGAGGAGATGGGGGGAGAGGGAGGGAAAAGGAGGAGGGGGGAGGTCGACGCCTCACCACACGTCGCAAGACTCTCTGGGATGGGGTGGGAGGGAGGAGGATGGGGGAGAGAGAGGAGGGGAAGAGGAGAGTGCAGAGTGAGAGAGGAGGGAGGGGGAGCAAGGAGGGTTGGAGGAAGACAGTATGAGGGGAATAGAATGAAGCATTAAGGTAGGAGAAGGGAAGACAGCAATGAGGGGAGGGGAAGGGAATGAAGCATGAAGGGAGGGGAAGGGAAGGCAGCATGAAGGAAGGAAGGCAGCATGAGGGGAGGGGAAGGGAAGGGAAGGGAAGGCAGTGTACCAGGACATTACCGCGGCGAAAGTTCTTTCAATCGTCGATTGTGAAAGTAAACTTGTTGCTGTTGCAGACTTTGGTTTCTTTGAATCAGCATTCTCAACCGTCACTAACAGGTACTCTCTCTGGTGCTTGGTTTTCAAATATTTCAGCATATTGGACATACTACAGTGATGAGTAAGGTCTATTGAAAAAGTGAGCGTGCAACTTTTGGACTGTCTTATTTAACCTTCCGAAATAGTTCCAAACTGCACTTCTGGATCTTTTGAACGACATGTTGTCAAAACTTTATCAGTGATGTATTACCTTCCTGTTCACCAGCAAAGCAATCAGCATGCTTTACCAGACAACTCTAAATGCCTTGCTTTTCATTTAATAGGAACACTCCTTTGGGACGTGCTTAGTTTGCAAGTGACTTGTTTTTGCTGCTATATTGTAAATGGGATTCCCCATGGGTATGGTCCTTTTCAATTAATACCCTACCAGGCCACTTGTAACCGGAACATGCCCAACAGGGACCAAAAAAGATTTCCCCGAAAAAAACCCGCTGATTTCTCTGAAGCAGGAATTACTAAGAATTGACATTGATTCCAGTTCACTGCTCACTTCCTATTGATTCCATGGTTGTAATTCAGTATTTTGGAATCAATCCACCCACCACTATTAAGCACTCAAGCAAGCACTCCAATGAAATGGTTGGTAAGGAACACCTGGCATTGCAAGCGATTAGCGTTCGGTTATAACAAACACCACCTGGAGACACCCGGAATGTCAAACAATGTCCCAATTGGACAAATCAACACTTTTTTTTTTTAGCAGTTGGAACTGCTGCTGAGATCAGTTGCATAGTTTAAATTTTAAAATTTAGCTCAAGAGATTCTAGAGCTTATCACTCGCTCGGAAATGAAATAAAGGCACGAACACTTGCGTCTCCAGGCGTATATAAGCATTGCGATGTATCCAGCGATTTGTAGGCCTGAAGATAAGACATTCAATGATATGAGTGAGGAAAGTGAAAAAAAAAATTTCCGTGCTTTATATGTTAAGAAACCGTTGCAGCCTGTTCCAAGTCATGGCATTGTTGAGCAGGCCCCCCAAAATGGTGAATTAAGAACCCAGCGAGGGAGAGGGGCTGAACAAGAATGAAGGGGCTGACCAAGGATAAAGCTTTGATAAAGGATAATTAAATAATGCTATTAATTATATTCAAAAGGGATGTTTAAATTTAATCAAACACCCAATTTTCATTCATGCAATACCTTGGAGTTCCCTTAGTATGCATGAAAAGTTTCAGGCCGTGAGGTTTCATGGCTTTGGAGTTATGGAGGAGACACACACACTGACATTTATTATTATAGATTGCTTCGTAATCTCATCATACTAAAAGTGTGTTGATGTTTGATAATGTTAAATTCATGCATGAAATAAGTACAATCCCCTCCATGAGCCTTGGATAATGTAAGAACGATAAGAAAAGGCATACTTCATAAAAACGGTGATGAAATGAGTAAAGATCAGGCCTCCCTTCACCTCTTCTGTTTGGTCCCGTGCATGCCGTGTGGCAATGTGGACCAGAATGAACAAGGTTGGAGTTGACACCACAATGAACTGTGGGATACAGAGGGTTTACATCATTAAAGCGATAAAAAATATTTTTGGATATAGAACTATAGGTTCACAGACTGATCATAAATCAGAATCAAAGGGTAATAAGGACACAAAGACATCAAATGAGGAGCAGAAACAAGAATGGAAGATATGGGGAGCATGAGATGACAATAGGCATCACTTTTAAAAGTCTGGAGTGAAAGGGATGAGACAATGGATATACTTGGAGTCAGTTACAAAAATTGGACCATGGGTCCTGAAGCTCAATTGGATCAGATCAGGAGCAACGTCAATGATCAGATCAGGAGTCAATGACGTCATAAAAATCGAAATTTTGTTCATGCGCAGAATCTGGTCACGTAATTAGTTGAATGGAAGCCCTATCAGTGCTGATTGCAGCGAAACATACACTACATGGCTAAAAGTATGTGCACACCTGCTCGTCCAACATCTCATTCCAAAATCATGGGTATTAATATTGAGTTGGTCCCTCCCCTCCCCCCCCTTTGCTATGATGACAGCCTCCACTCTTCTGGGAAGGTTTTCCACAAGATGTTGGAACATTTCTGCAGGGATTTACTTCCATTCAACCACAAGAGCATTCGTGAGGTCGGGCACTGATGTTGGGCGATTATGCCTGGCTCACAGTCGACGTTCCAATTCATCTCAAAAGGGTCCGATGGGGTTGAGGTCAGGACTCTGTGCAGGCCAGTCAAGTTCTTCCACACCGATCTTGCCAAACCATTTCTGTATGGCCCTCTCTTTGTGCACAGGGGCATTGTCATGCTGAAGCAGGAAAGGGCCTTCCCCAAACTGTTGCCACAGAGTTGGAAGCACAGAATCATCTAGAATGTCATTGTATGCTGTAGCGTTAAGATTTCCATTCATTGGAACTAAGGTGCCTCGCCCGAACCATAAAAAATAGCCCCAGACCATTATTCCTCCTTCACCAAACTTTACAGTTGGCACTATGCATTCGGGCAGGGAGCATTCTCCTGGCATCGCCAAACCCAGATTTGTCCGTCGGACTGCTAGATAGATGGTGAAGCGTGATTCATCACTCCAGAGAACGTGTTTTCACTGCTCCAGAGTCCAATGGCGGTGAGCGCTTGGCATTGCTCATGGTGATCTTAGGCTTGTTTGCAACTCCTTGGCCATGGAAGCCCATTTCATGAAGCTTTCATTGAACAGTGCTTGTGCTGACGTTGCTTCCAGAGTCAGTTCGGAACTCGTTAGTGTGTTGCAACCGATGACAGAAGATTTTTCCATGCTATGCACTTCAGTACTCGGCAGTCCCGTTCTTTGAGCTTGTATGGCCTATCACTTCGCAGCTGAGTTGTTTTTGCTTGAAGACATTTCCACTTCACAATAACAGCACTTAAAGTTGACCAGGGCAGCTCTAGCAGTGGAGAAATTTGACGAACTGACTTGTTGGAAAGGTGGCGTCCTATGATGGTGCCACGTTGAAAGTCAATGAACTATTCAGTACAGCCCATTCTACTGCCAATGTTTGTCTATGGAGATCGCATGGCTGTGTGCTTGATTTTATACACCTGTCAGCAATGGGTGTGGCTGAACTAGCCAATCCACGAATTAGAAGGGGTGTCCGCATACTTTTGGCCATGTAATGTATTTACAGGTTATGTTTTTATACAAGTTACATGTCATTTATGGCTGAGGGTATGGCTGTGCTGCTGATGCAAACACTGCCTGAAGGTTAGGGCAGGAATGTTTTGATGGTATCGGCCTGATTTCAACCCGTCAATGAGCACAGATTTTGTTGTGGTCAATACATCTTCATGAGGCATCATATATGAAGCTTGTGGCCAAGTTTCATCAAAATTGAGTGTTTGGTTCAAGCGATAATGACTGAAGTGTTTATAAACTCACTCACTGACTGACTTACCTATGGACACTGCTCGATCGCATAAGCTCACCGGACTAAAGTCGCATAAGCTCACCGGACACTGGGCTAAAAATGAGAGAATATAGGGATGAAGGAATGGGATGAGTATTCAGTTTGGAATTGGGAAGGATAAAGTGTCCTGGGATTCAGGAGGAAAGCGTTTAACCTGGGTGAGTAGGGGGAGATGGAAGTGTGAGAGTGGGAGTAGTGAGGCCAGCAGTGAAGCAATGCAAAACAGAGTTCACCAAATGGCATGAGGTGATCAAGTGACAGACCTTGGGACTCTACCTCCTTCTGAGATATTCCAATTACAATGAGAGGCTTGGACATGATTGTATCGAGGGGAGCACGATGAAAAGCAGCTGCACCACCCTAGAGTGGGAGGCTTCATACAATACTTCATATGATACGTCACATGTAGGCTTCATACACTGTAATGAGCTCTGAGCTGCTCACAACGGAATCAACTCTGTGGATAATACCAAAGCATCAGCTTGCCTTAGAAGCCATTTTGGAAATGTGGTCCACCCAAGACAGGGTGTGTCTGGTATAATATGAGGCCGAGAAGCTCCAGTGAATACACCTCTTTCAGGGTTTGGCCGGAGAAGTAGATGAGATAGGAATGGGATTAAAAGCAAATCCTTGTGGATGGACAGAGTGAGTGCATGGGATATTCCTGTGTTTGTTTTTGGAGACATATTCAAGGCTCGTGGAAGAGCTAGTATGAGTACACTGAATGTATCAGGACACAACAGGACAAAAGGAACAGAAGAGAGAGGGGGAAACACCAACAACAGAGCTGAAGGCCAAGACAGAGGGAGGTGGACAAACGATGGGCAGGAGAGGATGTATGGAGTGGACAAGATGGATACAGAAGGAAACACTCAGGAGGGAAAACTGGAAATTTGGAAGGAGGAGGGATTTGGGTGGGTGAGGTGAGGGGTTAACAAGGGTAGACAAGTTTTGGATTGGGAATGATCTGAGACGGTGGTGAACAGCTGTCTTCATGAGCTGGAGGGAAGAATGAGATTGAAGAGGATGTGGAAGTTGGTTCCACAATTGGGAAATAAGAGGAACAAATGAGTGAAGGTGAGCAGTCATGCTGGATTTAAGTATTTTCAACAGAAGGGTTGTTGATTGTGAACTGCAAATGCCCTGCAGAAAACTGTGAGGATAGATCACAGACAGAGTGGCAAGGGGGGGAGGCAAGGCTGGAGAGGAGACAGCAAAAGACAGAAAGACCACCAACTTGTCTCTGGTGAGAGACACAAAGACTCAGCTTCATCGTGGGAGATACCAATGATCCTAAAAGCCTTGGTTTCCACAGCGTGAACTCAAGCTCGGTGTGAGGCAGGAGCACCACCCCATAGGGGAGAGCAGTACTCCATCAGACTGCGGATAAAAACTTTGAATGTGGTCAGGAGCTACGGTGTGCTTAGGAAGGACTTTCCATGACGAAGGATGCCCAGTCGTCGACTGGCTTTGGAGGCCAGCTTGGAAATATGGCTTTCCCAGGAAAGATCGTGACAAATAGTGAGGCCCAAAAGCTTGAATGAAAGGACTTCTTCAAGGGGATTGTTGAGAAAGTAGATGGGGGGTAGGGGTTCTAAATGGTCCTTTCAGAGAGACAAGGTGAGGGTGTGACATTTGGCAGGATTGAAAGACATATTCCAAGTGTTTGACCAGCTTGTGATTTTATCCAGGTCTGCAGAGAGTGAAGAGGCTGCTGCCTGTCAATTACAGGGTTGAGAGATGGTACGGTGGAGGGTGGAGTAATCAGTAAAGAGATAAAGAGGATTTTTCACAGCCAGAGAGATCACTGATGAAGATCCAGAATAGGACTGGGCCCAGAACACTGCCTTGGGGGCATTCCAGCCATGACAAGGAGAGGAGATTAAAGGATAGTTGAGTGCCACCCTTTGGCTATGAGAGTAGAGGAAGTCAGTAAGCCATGTTTGATATTGCTATTGAATGCTTAAGGCAGAGTTTGGAGATTAAGGCAGGATGCCAGACTGTATCAAAAGTACGAGACATGTCCAGAGAGACGGTCCTGATCTCTTGTCTGATATTAAGAGCCTCCAACCATTGTTGGGAAAGGAGAACCAGCATGTCCACGGTAGAGTGACCAGGTCTGAATCCAAAAATGATCTGAGATGAGGCTGTTGGAGAAAAGGAATGATTTTATGTCAACTGTGATGATGGACTCCATGACCTTGCTGATGATTGGAAGTGAGCTCATTGATCTGTAGTTCAGGGGATCCAGTTTTGCACATTTTTAGCTCACCTGGAATAGTTCTGGGAAGCTTAGGGGATGGCACGTCGTCCGTCCGTCCGTCCACAAATACTTGCAACTTCTTCTCTGAAGCTACACATACAATTTTGAAGAAACTTTACCACAATGTTCATCACTGTGTATGTACCAAAGTTTGTTCATGGCATCAAAACTATCAGCCCCTAAGGGGGTCGATGGGGGTTACCCCCAAAAAATATGTATTTGCTTTCTTCTCCAAAACCACACACACCATTTCGATGAAAGTTGACCATAACCTTTATCACCAATGATGTACAAAAGCGTTTTCTTGGCATAAAAAACCATTTGGGTCTGAGGGGGTCTACGGAGTTAGTTTACGATGGGATTGCCCCCTAAAGAGGTTCAGTATTTGCTTTCTTCTCAGAAACCACGCATGCAATTTTGATGAATCTTGACCCAAACTTTCATCACCTGTGATGTACCAAAGTTTGTTCATGGCATTAAAAAACACATCAGGGTGTGAGGGGGTCTACAGAGTTAGTTTACGGTGGGGTTGCCCCCATAAAGAGGTATTTGCTTTCTTCTCAGAAATGACACACTATTCTGATGAAACTTGACTACAACCTTCATCACCCGTGATGTACCAAAGTTTCTTCATGACAAGAGAAATATTGGGGTCGAAGGTGGTGTAAGGCGGGTTACCCCCCAAAAATATGTTTGCTTTTTGGTTTTTGTATACCTTGTCGAGGCTCGTATGAGAGCGAACACACAACACACAGCAAGGGGGACATGAGACAAGAAGGGCGGGAGTGAGAAGGACAAAATAGGGGGGAACAGAGGCATTAGGAGATTTCTGGAAGGGAGAGGGATGGGGCAGGGAACATGGGGAATACAAGATGGACATTACAGGGACTTTCAGGAAGGAAAGCAGGGAATTTGAAGGAGGTGGGTTTGGGGTGGGTTAACGGGGGTATAAAACATCGAGGATTTGGATGGGGGGGGATTTGGATGGTTCACCACCTCCAAAATAAGAGGTGGTGGTGAACAGCTGTTTTTTTAAGCCTAGAGGGAAGAATGGGATTGAACAGAGTGAGGGAGTTTATTCCAATGGCGGGAAAAAAGAGGAATGAAAGAGTGAAGGTGAGCAGTGATTCGTGATTTTGGTAGTTTTACCAGAAGGGGGTTGTTGGCGAACCTTGAGCGCACTGTGGAAATATGGTGGGGACAAATCGCAGAGAGAGCAGGGGGGCGAGATGGGAGAAGACAGACCACCGACCTGCCTGCGTTGAGAGAGTGAGAGGCCCAAAGACTCAGCCTCATCGTGGGAGATACCAATGATCCGAAATGCCTTGGTTTCCACAGCGTGAAGCCGAGAAAGGTGGGAGGCAGGAGCACCAGCCCAGAGGGGAGAGCAGTACTCCATCAGGCTGCAGACGAAAGCTTTGTAAGTGGTCTGGAGCTCAGGTGGGCAGAGGAACGACTTTGCCCGACGGAGGATTCCCAGTCGGGGACTGGCTTTGGAAGCCAGGTTGGAAATGTGGTTTTCCCAGGAAAGGTCATGGCAGATTGTGTGACCCAGAAGCTTGAAAGAAAGAATTTATTCCAGAGGATTGTTGCGAAAGTGGATGGGGGGGGGGGTGGGTTCTAAATGGTCCTTTTGAAGAGACATAGTAAGAGTGTGAGATTTGTCCCGATTGAAAGACATGTTTCACATGTTGGACCAGTTTGTGATTTTACCCAGATCTGCAGTGAGCGAAGAAGCTGCTGCTTGCCGGTCTGAGCGATGACAGATGGTACGGCAGAGGGTGGAGTCATCAGCAAAGAGAGAGAGGATTTTCCAGAGAGATCATTGATGCAAACCAGAAAAAGAACAGAGCCCAGAATGCTGCCTTGAAGAACTCAGCCTGGACAGGAAGAGGAGATGAAAGAATTCCATTTAGTGCCACACGTCGACTGCGACAGGAGAGGAAGTCAGCGAGCCATGAGTGGAGATGGCCTTGGATACCATAGGAAGAGAGTTTGGTGAGCAGGACAGGGTGCCAGACCGTGTTAAAAGCACGCGATATGTCTCGGGATATCGCTCTGATTTCATGTCCAGCATTGAGTACCTCCATCCATTGTTGGGAGAACAGAAGCAGCATATCCAGGGTAGAGTGACCGAGTCTGAAACCAAATTGATGAACAGAAATCAAACCATTGGAGAAGAGGAAGGATTTAATGTCTGAAGCGATGATGGATTCCATAACCTTGCTGATAATTGGGAGAAGGCTGATTGGTCTGTAGTTGCAGGGACCTGTTTTTGCACCTTTTTTAGACAGGGCAGTGATGTTTGCTGATTTCCAAGCAGATGGCAGATGACCTTAAGCAAATGACAGGGTGAATAGAACAGAGAGAGGGTGAGGAAGAGCAGAAGAGCAGGTTTTTAAGGACACGTGAGCTGATGCCGTCTGGACTGGTTGCAGAATCTGAGTCGAGGTTTGACAGCAAGCTCTCCACCTTGTCAGGAGAAAAGGACACAGAGTCCAGGGACAGTTGGGTGTGACTGGGTAAGGTGGGTACAGAAAGCGATGGGTTTTGGACACAAGATTTCGATGCAAACACAGAGTTTAGGCATTCAGCCTTTTCATGTGCGGTGTCAGCAGTGCGGCCATTTGAGGTAAGGGAGGGCATGGAGGGGGAACATACACCAGAATCAGATTTGAATAGACACCACCAGGACTTGGAGGAGGGTGAGAGGTTTGTAAGTTCAGACTTGAGCTGAGAAAGATGTTTTCTGGCTTTCCTGAGGGTAGATACACACTTGTTCTGAGCTTTACGGGAGGAACTGAGATTACCCTCTGTTGGGTTTGCTTTCCAAGAGGCAAAGGCAAGTTGTTTCAGGACAATTCTCTGAAACTGCACACATAATTCTGATGAAACTTGACCACCATCTTCTTCACCTTTGATGTACTAAAGTTTGGCCATGAGATTAAAAAAATTGGGGTGTAAGGGGTTCGACGGGGGGTGGGGGGAGATGGTTGCCCCCAAAAATATGTATTTGCTTTCTTCTCCAAAACCACACACACCATTTCGATGAAACTTGACCACAACCTTTATCACCCATGATGTAGCAAAGCTTGTTCACAGCATTAAAAAAAATCTGGGTCTGACTGGGTCTACGGAGTTAGTTTATAGTGGGGTTGCTCCCCAAAAGAGGAATTTGCTTTCTTCTCAGAAACGACACTATTCTGATGAAACCTGACTACAACCTTCATTACCCGTGATGTACCAAAGTTTTTTTCATGACATGAGAAAAATCGGGGTCTGAGGCGGTGTAAGGGGGGTTGCCCCCCAAAATACGTATTTCCTTTATTTACTGAAACTGCACACACAATTCCTGAAAAAAAAGACATATTTTGATGATTATATTTTTCAATGTGGAGTTAGTCCTTTATCAAACAAAGTTGCATGAAGAGTTAAACAGCCTTTTCAGTTTTGCTATGTTTAAGATTCCATGTACTACCTTAGCTGGGTGAAAATGGCTACAAAATTAGAAGTGGAGAGGCCAGGGTGGAAACATTTTACCTGAATTGCCCAAAAGCGGATTGGAGACACAGGGAAGAAATAATCGTAGCAGACAGTTACACATCCAGGCTGCTTTGTGTTGCACACAAACTCTTGCTGCTCATCTTCAAATACTTCTTCAGCCACAACCACAAGCACGAGCAAACGGAAAATAAGAACAATTGAAAGCCAGACCTGGGGATAAAAACGCAAAATGAAAAGCACACATGACAAGAGGATCGGCTCAAAACTTTGACAGATTAACCCGATGAACAACAAATTTGTCGGAAATCGTTAAACTCACCTTGCCAACTGCTGTTTCGTGGCTGCGCACCCGAAGTAGAAGCTCTTTCAGGATCGCCCATGACATTGTGGCAATTTTACAATGGCTTCTTTTGTTCTCTTTTATCCTTTATGAATGTTCTAACTTCTCTCAAACGTCTTTTTTTTCTTCCACACCCAGTCGTCTTCAATCATTGTACCATTTTCCTTCTTCCGAGCTATCCATGCAGCCACTCTTCTTATAGCGAACCCAAACTCTCCTGCCAGTTTAACTTCCCACTATTTTCTTTTCTCTGTCAAAATAGAGGAAAAGGTGAATTCATGTGAGCATAATGAGACATTATTAATCAAAATTAAGACCAATTATTGTACCATAGTCCCAAGAAGGAAGTCAGACATAACACACACACACACACACACACACACACACACACACACACACACACACACACACACACACACACACACACACACACACACACACACACACACACTCTACTGGTAAGTACAGTACTTATAAAAGCTATTTATTTGAAGTTATAACCTTAACTTGTAAGCAATTTACTGATTTCCCCACTTGCCGGATCATCATGTGGACACCGTTTTTCATCGAGGTGTCGATCCTTTCAGCCCAGAACCTCTCCAAACGGCAGATCCACAACCCTGGTCACAGGTCCACACCAGTGGATTACTCAACATCAATGGACCCAGAACCTTAAAGTTGTGTACAATGCAATATCTTTATTCAAACTAATTTAATTATTAGTTCTATTTAAAGTATGACGACATATGAATAACTTCAATCATGTGTTCCTCGTTCCTTGGTAAACGGTTGTCAGATGGAGGACCCTGGGTCACGTGGTCAAGTTATTAGCGTTTGCGGTTAACTTGTGACCCGCCGCGACACAAAGTTATTGGTGTGCGATGGCCTGCGTTTCCCGGTGAGTCCGGAGAGGAACCAGGAACAGCCCCTCCCTCATGGCTCCCCCGTGACGACGGGGCCGTGACAATATTAATTAAAGAATTTATCTCACTAAAATAATTAATTCAACATTGTAATATCAAATGCAATGGAAACTTGTTTACATGAAAATCGACCAAACTTAAAAAGGTGACGATGGAGTCCAATGACATTTTCACAAGACCTGATCAAACAATCAGCCAAAATATCTTTTGTTTAACATGATGGAAAAAAAATTCTCAGCACGTTACACAAAATCATCCTTTACTGAACAAATTCTTGCAAATCTAAGTATCTGAAATGAAAAGACATTACAACCCATTTTGATTGGTACATTGCTACACGGAAAGGTGTACAAGACACAAGGAAACTGAAATCATCAACTTTATGATATACACTTGGACTTTATGATATACAAAGCCATTCTGTCCAACTCTAACCAACACATCCAGATATGCAGCAACTGTACAACCATTACCACTCCTGTTTGCAATCAGGCTATCGGGATAAATCTTGTGAAGCTGCCTGTCAAAAAAAATTATAGTTCACTACACAAATATCATCTATTGTATATAATGACATGTATGAGATAATATTTTAGCTTATCCTATTTTTTTTCTCCTTCATCAGTTTCTGCGTAAATGAAAATTCACAGAAAATAATAGTAATAATAAAAAATCCGCTAATAAGGGGCTGCAATTCCCACCCAGGGGAAAACCCTTAACCTGTTGAAACATTATCCCACAAAAAGACACAAATAAAAAGTATTAAATATAATAAAATTAACAGCATCCTTAAACTTCTGCTTCTCAAAACAATGAAAACTTGAGTATGTCTTTTTAGAAAAGAATGCTCCATCAAAGCTGACACATAAAAACTTATTAAAAGAGTTTAAAAACCTTGTCAATTACCTTGAAGAGTGAATCCCTCATAAGTAGGAAAGTATTTATGAAATAAAATAAAACACTGATCATGCGTATTATTCCACTCATGATGAATACAAAGTATTGAGTGATGCACACGATCATTTTAATATGTGTACTTTCTGAAGATTCTGAAAAGATGGCCTAGAGGTAGGCACACTCGCTTCCAGGCCGTCTCGCCTGAGTTTGAATCTCAACCCAGCTCTAAACTGGCATCCCAGTGCTTCACAGGCAAGGTGATTCATCAATGTGTGTGCCGTCCCTCAGACAGACGTTAAACTGGCCTTCTGTCTGCCTGCTTTAGTAAGTGAACGTTAAAGACC
Source organism: Eptatretus burgeri (assembly GCF_056783735.1). NCBI lineage: Eukaryota > Metazoa > Chordata > Myxini > Myxiniformes > Myxinidae > Eptatretus > Eptatretus burgeri. Next base: position 27,303,745 of record NC_140972.1, on the reverse strand, counting down.
CCACACTGTCTTTTGTAAAGAGTAGACGAGCTATCGCCAGCACCCTGAATGAAATTCCAAATTCCTGCCCTAAGTACTGCTGGGAGAGGGATGGCAAACCACTCAACATGACTCTGGCCAAGAAACTGCTTTGGCAGAACCAACGTTCTACAACACCAAGTCTGGTGCATGAGGATCAGATTTCTGGAAGGTGTTTTGCTAAATTGTATTGTTGATGCAATTTATTTAAGCGACAACATGGAACAAAGATGAGGTACAAACCTCTGACAGAGACAAATGTTGACCGATTGCATGTCCATTTCATTGTGACATAATCACATAATGCTGCATTTTGGCAAATCTTTTTGCAAAGAGTTAGGTTCGGTTAGGTATGGGAGCATGTGTGCGCCGAAGCGCCATGTCGCTGCATCCACTTTCCTTTGGTACTCCAGGAGCTTCCATCTTGCCATCCCCCAGGCAGATGCCTGGCCCATCTCCATCTCCTTTAGACGCCGATCAAGCTGCTGCAACCACAAGGCATGTGGTCGGCCCAATGGCCTCCTCCACTCACGAGGCTCCCTCGCTGAGAGAATCTGGGTGAGCAGGATCAGCATCAGGAAATTGAGCCACATGTCCATACTGCTGCAGCTAATGCTCATGGACTACACAGGTAACAAATCTCATTTGAGTCTCTCTCAGCATCCCCTCGTTGGACATAAAATCTGACCTAAGCTAAGGATTCTCCGAAGAGACCTGGTGCCGAAGGAGTTAAGTCTTCATCTCAAATACTTTGTCAGAGTCCAAGTCTCACATCTGGAGTGCAAGACTGGAAGCACCAAGGACCTGAAGACTCAGAGTTTCATCCTCCTGCACAGGTCCTGACAGCACCACACCCAATGATCCAGTGAATCCATGACTCCCCAGGCCCGACCTACATGTCCATTGACCTCTGGCTCACAACCTGCAGAGACATGAATATCACTGCCTAGGTAAGTGAATCTCTCCATGATCTCAACATCCTCACCACGAACACCACAAACAGGACAAGATGGCATGTCATTGAAAGCCTGGATCTTTGTTTTGATCCAGGAAACCCATAGCCCCAGCGGCTCTGATTCCTCATTCAGTGCCTTGAGGACCCCTACAAAGACATCCAGTGTCTCCGCAAGGATGTCTGCATCATCTGCAAAATCAAGGTCAGAGATCTTGACATTCCCAAGCGATGCACCGCAGCTTGATCTCTCCGACTTCTTCCCCAAAATCCAGTCCATGCAAGTGTTTAAAAGTGTGGGGGAGCCAATATACACCCCTGATGCACTCCAGTTGCAACTGGAAATAAGTCGGGGATGGAAGCACCATACCTCACAGTACTCTCTGTACCAGAGTCTAGTTCAGAAATTAACATAGGCTGCAAGTAAACTCTGCCAAAACTCTCGTCTGCGAGGACCCAGAGAGCAATGATACGGTCAATCGTTGACTTCTTTGGTGTAACGCCCGACTGCTCTGGGCACTGGTGCTGAAGGAGATGGTGCCATACCCTATCAAGAATTATCCGAGCAAATACCTTGCCTGGCACTGAAGGCAGCGTCACCTCTCGGTAGTCGTTGCAGTCCTGGCGATCACCCTTCCCGTTCCATAGAGGGTCAACGAGGCCCCTTTTCCAGTCAGTTGAGATGATGCCTGTGCTCCAAACAGAGCACAGAACTGCTTGCAATGATACAATTACAGCATTCCCACCAGCCTTGAGAAGTTCAGCATGGACGTCACAGATCCCAGGGGCTTTACCCCCATTTTAACTGGTTCACCACAGCCTGTGTTTCCACAAACAAAGGTAGATCACAGTTGATTGGAGGGTCAGCGTTGGGAATAGTTATACCCCTGACATCCAACTCAATAGCCGGTGGGTCAACCTGGTACTGGTACATCCACTCAAAGTAAGTGGCCCAGCAGGTCTTCACTTCAAATTCCTCTGTCAAGAGTCCACCACCCTCTGCTCTAGCAGGAGCACACCGAGGGGCAGGCTTCAAGGAACCCAATGCACAAATTCCTCTGTAAGCAGGATGAGAATCACTTGTCCACAGGTGATGTTCTACCCCTTCACAGATTCCTCATACACAGGCCTCCTTGTTCGCCCTCAGCGCACTTACAGTTTTACACCTCAGCTCCCTGAACAGCTCAGCTCTGCCATTAAGATGGCCCTCCGACTCTGGTCAATGGTATTCAGTGTCCCTTGGGAGACAAAGTTCCTCTTCGCCTGTTAGTGGGTTCCAAGACATCCACCGGCAACATCAAGGATGGTAGTCTTGAAGGCACTCCACTATTCTTCATCGTTCCCCATAGCACACAGACCCCCCAAATCCCCACTCGGCCGGTACACGAACTCCTCAGCTACTCTCTTATCCCTGAGCTTGTCAACATCCAGCCTAGGCTGGGATGGTGCCATTCTTCTGAATTTATGCTGCAACAAGCCTGTGGTCAGTATTGAGAAAATGGGCACTCTGGTAGACCCTGCAGTTTTTGAATCATCCTCAAGCACCCATACAAGGAAAATAGACACAGGTGGAGGCCATTCAGCCCATCCTGTCTGCACGATCACCATACTAATTTATCTCCACAAGTTACAAGAAGAAAATGCAATTATTTTAAATCTATTAATATTTGTGTATTTTTGTAGTTTTTGTCCTTTTTTTATTCCCCTCAGGGGAGGGGGCATGGGCTTGTTTAAAACACGCACAATATCAACCACACAACATCAAACAATGAGACCGCCATCTGGTGGACAACACCTCAGCACCACACCGACACACTACTGCAATCCAACCCGGGAAGGTTATCCAATGTTTTTCCTCCGATCGTCAAAGAGTGTCGGTCCCGAAGGCGTGTTTTTTTCCTTTTTGTGTGTTTTGCGGAATGAAGTACTTTACAGTGGCTAGAGTACAAATCCTGCCACCAACGTCATAGGGGAGGCTACTCACTGCAGGAGGATTACGCAGACGCAGTTGGGCATCAGATATGGATGGCCATTGACTCACATGGAGCTACTCGGCCCTTTGACACGTTTTGTCCAACTGGGTGTCCATATCCATACACACTCCTCACCAGGAAACCTTGTGGGGGAGATGGTTTGGTTACTGACAACCCAACCATAAAACAGGTTAGTACAGGTTTACACAGTACCTGTAGCGTCACAGATCTGATCTGGTTGACCGAGATAAGGGATCCAACGTGGAAGTAACATTCTCAATACCGGGTATGTGCACCTCCGGCAGCAATCACTATATTGTATTGTCGGCACATATTCAACTCTGAGCCTTGGAAATGGCATTTTACACCAGAATCAGCTCATCGAGGGTCTGTGGCTCTCTTGGCAAGGTTCAATTGTGCCGATCATTGATATCCCAGAGATGTTCAATTTCATCTAAAAGTGGTGAGATGGCAGGCCAGGGTTTCAGGACATGAACGTTGGCATTGACAAAAATGTTAAATGGCCCTGTGAGCAGGAGCATTATCGTGCATAAAATATTGTGGTTGTGGAAGAAATGGAGGAATTTCAGAACAAAGATAGGATTGTACAGAGTTGCTTGGTCCGTGGACGTGTAGGAGACATCTTTTTTTTGCATTTACAAGCCAGCAATAACAGGAATTATGTTCTTAAAACAACAAGCAAGCCAAACGTGCCGAGCAGGCAGAAGCCCCACTTTCCCGGCTTCGTGCCGACAAGCCACACCCGGAGGTGGATGATGAATGGGCCTGATGTGAGAAGCGAAGAGAAATAGCAAATGTTTTTTTTTTTGGTGGGTTGGGTTTGGTGTGAGGGACACGGTCGAGAGACAATGGAGCTAGGATATGGCGTGTAAGAACAGGGCATTACGGCTGGTTTTCCTTCGACGCATGAAGAAGATGGCACGATTTTCGTATTCGTGCTGAGGTGAATTGGCTCACATGGCGGAGCAAGACGTTGGCGTTTGACTCTTGGCTGGGTCATATGAGACCAGCCTCGAAGACTCGTGTATCTCACCGAAGGGAGCGGTGCCATTCTGCAGAGAGCAGTGGCGTCGGCAAGCACGATCGACGAAGAGGCTGCATGGCGGTTTCTGAGCCTTGGCGTTGAATCCTGCCTCATGAATTTCCTCATGTACGTTTTCCCGCCCAGAGAGTGGCTTGGCGCCATTTTGGGTGCATCTTCCCTCGCAGGACGAAGCGGTTCAACCCCAAAGTTCAACAAAGATGATCTCTAGACAAAGCTAAGTGCCAGAATAAAAGGAGGATTTGCTTTTCTTTTGTTTTCCCCTTGTCTGTATTAAAGTCAGTGTGTAAATGTGCCTCGACTTTAGGCTTTAATTTGCCTCACGTTTTATTATTACATTTTGAATTATCAGCCTTGTAAATATTTGATCTATTTTCATTAAATTCCCGTGTTTATTTTATTTTCTGGTGTCCGTGTATTTGTTGTGGGTTTGAGATAAACCCCTTTGTGCTGTGCTTCTGTCTGCTCCATCTTTGCCACCCTTCCCCTCCCGAGCACGCCATAATCTCTGAGGATCACGTGCTCACCTCCGAGGAAAACCGCTCGGTGATCCGGCTTGGTCGGTGTTAACCGCCTGTCTACAACATTTGGGTCAGTGGGGGGGGGGGGGTTAACCTAACCGGCACGGCCGCAAAAATATTATTCCTGGATCATGTTGTTGAAGGGTAGGCAACACATGTTGCTGTAAGATCTCACTAATGCATAAATCTGCTGTCAAATTGCCAGAGCTATGGATTAAGTTGGCATCAATGGTTTCAGCAATACCACCCAGATCATGACACTTCCATGTCAAACATTTGTGTCTTCTTGGACACAGATTGGGGCATATCATTCATTGTGTCTTCTGTAGACCTGTGCACAATCATGCCTTTCAGGACGAAACCTCGATTAGTCACTGAACAGAACACTTGCCCATTACTTAAGTGTACAATATCCATCAGACCTGCTGATTTCACCATTGCAAGCGTGCTCAGATGTGTCGCGGTGCAAGTCTTGGATGCTGAACAGGATGATGAGCACAAATCCCTTCATCACAGAGAAACCTGAACATGGTGTTGACACTTATCTTGTGAGGTCCAGGGAGTATGTTTGTAGTACTCTGGGCAGCTTGAAACTGATTGCTTAGATGGGTCGTGTGAATGTATCAGTCCTGAGTGGGAGTCGTTTTCCTGGGACATCCACTTCTGGGTTATTCAGCCAATGGATCAAGAAGATCTAATGATGTGATGTCATTAGATCTTGTTGATCCAGTAGCTTGATAAAGTCTATTGTGGTCATAAATAGTTCCTCTCATCATGTTAAAGACCCTTGAAACATGGCTTATGGAAAACCCTGCTTGAAGGTGTCCAACCATTTGATTTTTCTCATTTTCTGACAGATGTAGCATTGTAATGGATGATTAAAGGATGTAATCAGTATGTTTTTGGGATGACCCACACACAGGAGTCTCGGAAAGACTATTTTGAATTTCCTCAGAATAACTCACATCACCTGTAAAGACCAAAGGTTGCATGAGTTGCATGTTCTGAACGATGACTGCTTGAGGCAATTATGTTACGTGGAAACTTGCATCAGGTGTTCTACACTTCCCTTGTACCAAAAAGGCAGTTGGAATAAATACTGAAACAGTCCTTCGATAATCACGTTATGAATTAGAAGGGCACTCAGTAGAGCGCATACCTCTGCCATGTAATGCCTGATCCACGAGAACATATCGGGCCCAATACATTTTTGTAATACCATGCTGCATGTGCTTTTTCGGTTTTGGCCCAATCAATGGTGAAGAATCATTTTTAAAATGAAATAATTCTCTTATCCAGATCCGGATTCGGATCTTCACCAAAATCTAATCAATTCCAAAATCGAATCACCAAAACCGTACAATCTGTCATCCCTCAGACCGGCATACAGCAGCTTCTTCACTCACTACAGATCTGGGTAAAATCACAAACTGGTCCAACACGTGCAACATGTCTTTTAATCCAAACAAATCTCACACTCTCACTATGTCTCTCCAAAAGGACCGTTTAGAACCCCCCCCCCCATCCACTTTCTCAACAATCCTCTGGAAGAAGTCCTTTCTGTCAAGCTTCTGGGTCTCACTATTTGCCATGACCTTTCCTGGGAAAGCCACGTTTCAAACCTCGCCTCCAAAGACAGTCGCCGACTGGGAATCCTCTGTCGTGCAAAGTCCTTCCTCGGCCCACCTGAGCTCCTGACCACTTACAAAGCTTTTGTCCACAGCCTGATGGAGTACTGCTTTCCTCTCTGGGCTGGTGATCCTGCCTCCCACCTTTCTCGGCTTCACGCTGTGGAAACCAAGGCATTTCGGATCATTGGCATCTCCCGCGATGAGGCCTCTCTTTGGGCCTCTCACTCTCTCACTGCAGGTTGGTCGGTGGTCTTTCTGTCTTCTACTGTCTCCTCTCCAGCCTCACCCCCCTACTCTCTCTGCGATTTGTCCCCACCATATTTCCGTAGGGTGCTCAAGGTCCGCCAACAACCCCATTCTGGTAAAACTACCAAAATCACGAATCACTGCTCACCTTCACTCTTTCATTCCTCTTTTTCCCCACCTTTGGAATAAACTCCCTCACTCTATTCAATCCCATTCTTCCCTCCAGGCCTTCAAAACAGCTGTTCACCACCACCTCTTATCATCCCCCATCCAAATCCTCGATCTTTTCTACCCCCGATAATCCACCCAAGCCCACCTCCTTCAAATTCCCTGCTTTCCTTCCTGAAAGTCCCTGTAATGTCCATCTTGTATTCCCCATGTTCCCCACCCCATCCCTCTCCCTTCCACAGATCTCCTAATGTCTCTGTTCCCCACTGTTTTGTCCTTCCCACTCCCACCCTTCTTGTCTCATGTCCCCCTTGCTGTGCGTTGTGTGTTAGCTCTCATATGAGCCTCGACAAGGTATACAAACAAACAAACAAAAGAAATTTGTCCTTGCGACACACCCAACTTGTCCACCAAGTTTTGTACGAATCCACCCACAACTTTTTGAGAAATCGTGCTATATATATCATTTTAGCCATATCTCTCAATGGTGAAGAATAATTTCAAAAACTTCAAGCAGTCGGATCTGGATCCGGATCTTCACCAAAATCGAATCAATTCGTCGTGGTCACACACCCAACCTTTCCACCAAGTTTAGTCGGAATCCACCCACAACCTTTTGAGATATCGTGCTGTGTATCGGTTTCGCCCGATCTCTCAATGGTAAAGAATCACTTAAAAAATTATCAGATCCGAATCCGGATCTGGATCTTCACCAAAATTGAAGCAGTTCTTCCTTGTCACACACCCAATATGTCCACCAAGTTTTATCCGAATCCATCCACAACCTTTTTGAGATATCGTGCGATATATAATTTTTTGGCCCTTTGTTGAATGTTGAAGAATCACTTAAAAATTCTAGCAGTCGGATCCGGATCCAGATATTCATCAAGATCTAATCAGTTCGTCCTTGTCACACACCGAACCTGTCCACAAAATTTCATCCGGATCCGTCCACAACTTTTTGAGATATCCTGTACACAAGCAAACAGACAAACACACAGAAATGGGTGAAAACATAACCTACTTCACCTTCGGTGTTGGAGGTAAATATACCTGTTCGGTTTTTTTTATGGCGGAGAGGGTCTATTTAAATAGTTTTTTTTTTAATGTGTGGTGGTGGGGAGAGGATGGAGAAAGATGGTTGTCACAAACGAGTCATGTGCAAACACCAATAGGAACAAAACACAGACGTCACGCAATAATTCTCCCTTGCTCAAGCAATTCACAGCTCTTTTGTTAAGACAATCCATCCTCACTCTAAACAAACAACATTCCAAAGTTTGTAATCCATCTAAAAAATGT
>NC_140972.1:27168371-27290871 GCF_056783735.1 Eptatretus burgeri | reverse complement strand
CGAACATGGGATTTCCAGCGAGGTTTTCGAGGGGTGAGAGGTCGGAGGTGAAGAATGGGCGGAGCCCCGGCCTCGGGTGAGAGTTCAAGAGGCGGCTCGCCCAGCCCTATAAAAGGGCGGAGCTCGACGCAGTCGAGGAGACGTCGAAGCGGCAGAAGTTGGCGAGGAAGCCAGTGTCGGAGAAGTCGAAGCAGCAGTCGCTGGGCGAGGAGAGCCACTGTGTGTCGAAGCTGGAGAAGCGAGAGAAGGAGTGGTCATCGCGGAGAAGCAGCCAATTGTGGAGAGTCATCGTCGCAGGGAGGAGAGCCAGTCGGAGCTGCTTGGGACGACGGTCGACAGGACAGCGGCGGAGCTTGGTGACCCAGGCAAACGGCCCTGAAGGCGGTCGAGCAACGTCGCTGAGGTGGTGGACGGGTCACAAAGAGCATCAACTCAAAGAGCAAGGACCCATTCACTCCTCCGAAAGCATTGCTGGCCAGGCCGCGACGGAAGCTGGACCATCGAGGAGAACCAAACAGCCGTTCCAGCCGCTCGCACAGCTGCTTAAGCCGCTCGGCCACTCAAGTGACTGGCGCGTTGCGACACGACGGCCAGGCAGAGACACCACAGGTCGCAGACCCGAAGGCCTTCGAGCCGTCACCAGGGGTGGTCAGGTAACCTACACGGCCTCTCGCGAGCCTTCGTTCATCCAGGCTCCGGGTTCGAATAGAGGCTCACGGGCCCATTTCTTTTCTGGGTTTTTGTATGAATGTCTGTTCTGTGGCGCCTTGTCTTTATAAGTAGAAATGATGGTTAAGTGCATGCCTGTACATAATTGATTATACATTGGCTGTAGGCTTTTCTCGTGTCATGTCCCCTTCCACCATTGATTGCTTGTTTAATAAATGCCCCATTGTTGAATGTAAACCTGCTCGTTGCGTCCATTCCTCCCATTGACTTCCACGGCGCGTTTGGGAAATTAGCAGGCTGTTAACGCCAATAAAAGTGGTCATTTGGTCCGACGGACCTTGGTGATAACCGCTCGGGTCACGTATGGTAACGGCTCGCCCCGCTCAAGGTCCGTCGAGGTATAAATTCTCGGTACTTCTGTCTGCGCGGATAATTAGATATATCGAGATTCGGCGATTAACCCTGTACCGCGTGGACTGAATATTGGCAATTTATGGTGCGTTAAGGCACCCGTAGCAGGTTTCCAGAGTTGTCCGGAAGCGACGACTGAATTCCTGTTTTCGGCGGACGCACGACTGCGGTTGGGCCGTAAGCGGTCGTGCATGGCAGTCGAACCGGCGGAATTCGTAACAATATATTTCTCAACGTTTTCGGGTGAGAAGTTACAGTCTTTCGCTCGTAGTTTTTTTTTTACATCGAAAAAGAACGTTCAACACTCACCGAAATAATTTGACACTTTGGCAAATTTGCGTACAAACTTGGTGGAATGTCACCGCCTGCCATATCCATGATCTGCTCTATGTCCTTGTTATGCTCCAAACGCCTCTCCAAATAAAACACCATCCCACATGGTTCACTGCCGAAGCTGAGCGATTTAAGATTGTTGAAAGCATCAGAGATCGTAAACGTATAACTTTCGCATTTAGTAATCAGCTCATTCAGGTACTTGTAGTCACGATCGATAGTGAGCAAGTCCTTCACCAGGTGTTCTGATGTTATAGCTTCCTTCACTCTAGTAACGAGCAAACCATCACCTTGAAATTCCCCAACGATTCTCTTGACTTCTGGCAAATTTCCAGCATAGTAGAAAGCCGCATTTAACCAGCTTGCCCAGCGGGTTACGATGGGTTGAGATCGGTATCCAATTGCGGCAAACAACTCCTAATGGTCTTTGTTCTTGACCTTGGCGATCAGATTATCAACATCAGAGAAGTGGGCTCGAACCTTTTCGGTGCACTTATGAAATTGATGTGCAGTACATGTGACATGGAGTAGCCGCAGGTAGAATTGCTTGAGGAGGCATCCAGCAGCAGTCAAGTAGCGCGTAGCGTTGCTCAAGAGTGGAACAAAATTTGACCGATCAGACTGTCGTGTTTTGATGGCATCATCCACTGCATGTATTACTGTCTGTGAGTTGACTGAGGCTGGAAGCTGCTTGCAGTGCAGCAGGAAAGTATTCTTTGGTGATTCGACATTGCCCATGAGAGTGTTAATGTACCTTGCGCCTGCCACTTCTACTTCGTCGATGCCCATAAATATGTTCTTCCCCTTGAGCAAGTTCTGGATCCACAATGTTTCTTTCTCTGCCATTGATGCCACTTGCGATCACCAACAAGACTCCGAAGGTGCATTGCAGCCCATGAATTGGAATAGTGACTCCATCTCCTGATTATTGACTTTGTAGAGAAGTATATCTGCTGAGAGAAAGCTCGTAGCTACCTGATCAACAAATTATTGTCCCTTGCTCACTTTCTCAGCTGGAAGCAATGTCTGTCGAGGTTCATTTTCAGCATCCTTGACTCTCGTGTGTTTTGTACTGTCGCGATGGTTCAGAACACTGGACCGTCCTTAGTGGCACATGACTTTGCAGAACAAACTGCAGTTTGCAGAACAAACTGTTCACAGAAGTTACTACGAACTCAGTTGGAAATTCTGCTGTATAGGCTCGTACTTTTGCAATTGAAGAAGCAGCTTCCTTGAGCATAATTGGCAAGTAAAGCTGACGTCCTTATAATAGAGATTAAACTCGATATTTAAGTATAAGGAGGTAAGATATAGCAACTTGATAGCAAACAGGAACACCACAGCAACACATGACAGTAAGTCAGTTCATTCAATGCACAGGTGATTCTCGATCAAAATGTTGTTTTTATCACCGCTTAACTCAAGCACGACCCCACACGGCCGAGCATTTAGCATATTTAGCCACTCAAGTGTGATTAACGCCGGAAGTTGCGCTTATAATGGAAAAGTTGTAAAGTTGCATTAACCAGGAGAAGTTGAAAAAAAGTTGTGCTTCTAACTTCCTCCCACTGCATCCTCAGGCACAAAGAAAGCGATATTTTGTGTTTCGCAATGTAGGAATGTCATGAAAAAACAATTGCAAAAGTTGCAAAAAATTACCCCACTGATCAGGTTGAAATTTAAAACATGTATTCCCCATCACTACTCGATCATAATTATGAAGTTTCACTTTGATTGATTAAGCAATAAGCAGTTCCAGAGAAAATATGATTTAATATTTTTCTTCAATCCAATATGGCTGCCAAACCATGTGATCTAACATATCAATTATTCCTTGACAAACGTATACACACAAGGCTTGGAGGAACATTTGTGTGAAGTTTTATCTTGATCTGTCCAGCAGTTCTGGAGAAGAAGATTTTTAAAATAGGTTTTAGGGTAAATCCAATGTGGCTGCCAAACCATGTGACCTATGATGTCATATGTGTGAACCTTTTGTTCCTCATGGTTAGGCAGTCATATGTGTCGTTTCACCTCGATCTGTTCAGCCTTCAGAGAAAAATTTTGAAGGTTTTTTTTTTTTTAAACAATATGGCTGCCAAATCACCTAAATAATGACGACATCAAAATATTTTCTGTGGACCATTTTATCCTGAGATGACCCTCAAAATTTTTCATACTGATCAGATGTAGCATTCTACACATGCAATAATGATGTCATAATAAGGCACCTATGACGTCATAAAAATAATCACACATATTCCCCATGAGTACTTGCCATGTGGCAAGTTTCAATATTTTCTTTGCGGTTTCAGAGACACAGAAGTCCAAATTTTTCCCATTTTTCCAAAATGGCTGCAACATCACATGACCTATGTCATCATAATTATCAGTAAAACATTCTACATGAGTAATTGCTCCTATGGTGAAAATTTTGTCTCAATCCGACAAGCACTTGCGAAGAAAAAGAGTAAAGTTCTGTGCGAACAGACAAAACAGACAAACAAACAAGAAAAAGATGTTGTGCAGAGCACGAAACTTGCAAAATCCACCCCCCTCTCTCAAGATTACCATGGATTCATCAAATTGTCCATTTCATAAAGATTAAAATTGACAATCTTAATCAAAGCTGAGGTCAATCGGATGAAAATTGATTATTTTAGACGTTTGACCTCGAGTTGACCTTTGACGTTTTGACCTCAAAAATAGTTGGGTTCCCAATTCAGTGATGGACTATGCAAATCCTGTTTAACTTTCAAGTTAATAGGAAATAAATTGATGATTTAGCAGTTGAAAATTGATGATTTTAGAAGTTTGACCTTTTGTCCTCAAAAATAGTTGCTTTCCCAATTCAGTGATGCGATATACAATCGCTGTCTAATTTTCAAGTCAATCGGATGAAAAACGACGATTTCAGAAATATGACCTCGATGACCTTTGACCTCAAAATCGATAGGCTTCTCAGTTGAGATTACTTCTCCATCTTGGTAAAATTTCATGACGATTGGTTTAGAATTGGGACCTGTATGCGAAAAACAGACAGACAGACAGAATGCCAAAAATCGACTGATAAATATATTTGAAAAATATTTTATTTAGCAAGTAAGAAATGAATCCAAATGCAATATCCTGTCCTCCTGCAAAGGTAACCAGTGGAATACGTGTGTGAAGTATCGTGTTAATTGGATGAGGTGTGTTTTTCTATCCAAGATGGCTGCCAAACCATGTGACTTGTGACGTCATAATTTTTACTATGTGTGCAGACATGATGGAAGATGATAGTTGCAAATTTTCGCTTTGTTAGGTTATGTGATTCCAGAGAAAACATTATTTAATATTTTTCTTGAATCCAACATGGCTGCCAAACCATGTGACATCAAAAGGCACCAGTTCACCACTTGCTTGATATGTGTACCAAATTTCGTAAATATATATTGAGGGGATTTGTAGTTAAGCTCCGGAAACGAAATGTGACGGACAGACTGACGGACGGACGGACGGATGGACGGAACCCATTTCTATATCCCCCGCCAACTTCGTTGGTTGGCGGGGATAATAACAAATCCTCCAGTGCGCGACAAAAAATCCTCCAGTGTGCCGAAGGCTGCCGTGCTGCAGGTGGAAGTGGAATTGGGAGGGAGTGGTGCACCTCTGAGATATATATGTACAAATAATATTTCGTTTATGTGGACAAATGTACTTCTGAGGAATGTTTACAAATGATACCGACTCGCCTTGCAGCATATGGAGACAGATTTGAGGTGGAGCGGTGTACAATTGATTGATTATTTTATTTGCGTAATTGATTTCTCGATTTTAATGTGTAATTAAAACAAATAGTAATCGTAAAATAATTGATTTTTCAATCAATTGCCTAATGGTACACCAAAACCACCAATGTTTCATCCGAATCTGTTGAAAATTAAGTAATTCATTTAAAAATGAATAATTAATCCATTAATTGATTCATCAATAAATCAAAAAAATCCTTTATAGCCAAATAACATGTTCACTGTCATGTCCAAATATCAGCTTCCAATCTCAAAAGGTGCCTGAGATATTTCCCAGATGAGAAAGAAAATAAATAAGGAATTAATAAATCGTTAATAATTAAGTAAATAATCAATTAATTGATTAATAATAAAGCTAAAAAATACAGTTTTTTTCCAAAGCACATCTTCACTTTTGTCGCCAAATTTCAGCCTTCGAGCTCAAAGGATTGCTGAGATATTTCCTGGACAAACAAACAAGAAAACAAACGGAGTAAAAACAGACTCCCATCCTTTGGTGCCTGGCGATGACATCATGCATCACCTGGATATGGAATTGGGAAGGTCAGGTCAGGAATGGGAGCATGCGCCGGAGCAGCACGTCGCTGCGTCCACTTTCTGGGGCTTACGTCTGGGGGGCCCCCACTCCAGAGGCCTCTGTCTGGCCATCCCCCAGGCAGATGCCTGACCCATCGCCATCTCCCTGAGATGCTGATCAACCTGCTGCAACCACGAGGAACGTGGTCGGCCCATTGGCCTCCTCCACGCATGAGGCTCTCTCGCTGAGAGAATCTCGTGGGCAGGATCAGCATCAGGAAAACGAGCCACATGTCCATACAGCCGCAGCTGATACTCACGGACTATGCAGGTAACAAATTTCATTTGAGTCTCTCTCAGCAAGCGCTCGTTGGACACAAAATCTGACCAGTGAGAGCTAAGGATTCTCCGGAGAGACCTGGCACTAAAGGAATTAAGTCTCCATCTCAGATCCTTGGTCAGAGTCCAAGTCTCATATTCATAAGAGCAAGACTGGAAGCACCAAAGATCTGAAGACTCGGACTTTCATCCTCCCGCACAGGTACCGGCAGCGCCACACCCCATGATCCAGTGAATCCATGACTCCCCAGGCCCGACCCAGACGTCTCTTGACCTCTGTCTCACAGCCGGCAGAGACATGAATATCACTGCCAAGGGAAGTGAATCTCTCCGTGACCTGAATTGGGAAGGAAGGGTGTACAATGATACATTAACTCTGGACGATTTGCTAGTTACACACTGAATCACCTTAAATTCACATTGAATTTCATCACATTTGCCCTGCCGTTAAAATTCAGCCAAACATTATCCCAGACTTTCGGGAGAGCACCTGGTGCACTCAGATCGAGTAATGAGAGCTGTGCATTTGATGACCAGAGTGCATTCACAGTAGTGACCTGAGCGAAAGATGCATCAGCAAGGATATCAGTATTCTCTACTGTAGGAGAATCGTTTTGTGTTACCGAGGCAGTGTTGGGTCCAGTGGGCTGTTCCATGGGTATGGTATTGTTATGGTTTTGCGGAGTCCCAAAGAGTTCCTCACATAGTTAAAGCTAGTTATTTCGTAGTGAAGTATACTGTTTAGTTTAACTGTCTGAAGTCTGTTAATAGGTCTGCGTTGCGATTGTGTATACTTTGGAAATCCCATGTGTCATTTTCTTTTTCTACAAGCCACTTGCCACAATGAGTGCATTCTCCTCACAGACACTCTCCCCTCTCCCCCTCTCCCCGAAACTACTTTTAGGAGGTTAAATGAACGCCTGACACCATGTATCCCCCAATACCTCATGCCGCAGCGGCTCCTCCCATAGACGGTTTGGGGGGGGGCAGGGGTGGGTTTGGTCGTCTTCCCTTTCGCACACCTGTAAGAGTCCTTTGTGCTCTTGTCTGTCCTCCCTTTTGCTTTGCTCGCTCGTTGTGTCTTTCTTTTGGGCTTTCGAGTGCCATTTCGTTATTGCCTTTGGAGCGACTCGATAGCCACGTTCTCTGGTGGCACGATTCTGACCCGAAGCGTTTCTTTTTGGTCATTTTCCTTCGTTCATTTTTGTCACCCAGTTCATGGGTAAGGCATCCCACTCTGACCTCTCACCCACTTTGATGGCACGTTTTTGGTTATCATAGTGATAGTGGCTTTTCCTGCCTGAACTTGAGCCGATAGCCTGTCGGGTCTTTTAAAATCACGTTTAGGACAGATTACAAAGGGATAAAACATGACAAAGGTGTCAAGGGGAAAGTTACTATATTTTGGACACATCCTGAGCAGGGAGACAGCAGCTTTCTATACTTATAACAGTGAATAACCCTATATCACAAATAAATTGATTCACGCTTATGCTGATACATGCATTCTGGAAATAACTATCTTTACACTATGCAAAGTTACCTCCTAGAAGGCATTCCCACAACAATTTCATCCATCATGTACACAGGGGGATTGGGGGGGAGGAGGGGAGAGACATCACCACAATGTACCAATTTTTGTACCGAGAGAGTGGTCTCCCTGTCACGAGGAAATCTGACGTGAGTGTACAAAGGATTTGAGTCAATGAGTTAGACTTCGTGCACCAATGGATCATACTTTTTTCCGGCAAACTTGTCTTTTCACGAGCTAGGTATCAGGAGAAGCCAACCAGGTAGTTCTAGAATGCACGGGTGAATCTCTTCCGTACGTTTACGGAAATCTGTATTTTTGTAACGACACAGATGGAGGTCTCTGTATTTTCATCAACACAAAAGCATGTCATGATTTATCGGGAATTGAGATGCTGTTCTGATATGCTGATTTAGTTATTAATCCATTTCATCGAGATGGGGTGCAATGCCAATGCATCATGACCACGATTCTGTGAATTACTCCCATGGTTGTTTTTTATAAGGTATTTTATGAAGAAGTTCGCCGGGTACTAAAGCTTGCAAGCTCGTTACAGTGATCAAATGTCCGCCAGGAAGGAGAAAGTCTGTCTACGGTAATTGGTAAATACGCAGATAGCATCCATTTGTTGCCGTTCACTCCGGTGTGAACTTCACGAAAAATTCCGAAGTTCCGTCTTTACGTTGCATGAAGTTAAGACGCGATTCTGCAGCAAGCAAGTACAAAACATGATAACGTATGTTGGTCCTGATGTGGTTTGTGACCACATCGATACGAGACCGATAAATCTTAACAAGGAACTTTGACGCAAGAGAAGGCCATTTGGCCCATCATGCCTAATGCAAATAAAAATCAATGTTTGAAAACTCATTTGTTTATGACAACTTGCAACTTTCCCTTGAACATGTGGGATGGTGTGTTTACTGATCCCTGCTGGAGAGGGTGGTTAGAATTCCCTTTATCTCTTTGTGGAGAACATTATCAATTTTAACCTCCCTTGTGGATTTGCCATTGAAGCTGTGCCGAAATGGTTTCTCACGTGCGAAATCTGCAATGGCCGGTCACCACACCAATAACAGTTTATTACAAGAAGGCACGGGACGATGAAAACGGAGAAACCCGGGACAAAAGACACCTGTGAGTTTAAGTGGTACACCAGTGATTGCTCTGATTTTGCACTTAAGGGCAAAGGTGATTCCAGTAAAATGCTCCTTTACATGATGCATGACCCCCCCCCCCCCCACCTCTTTAAAACACTTGTATTAAAAGTCCTGCAAAGGTATGTGGTGTTCAGTACTCATTTATTTTATGACAACAAAATGCTGTCGCAGCTAACTGAGAAATAATCTTCCCAACAAGGGATGGTCAAAGCCTGGTGTTGGCTTAGGACCTAAGAGTCCTGAGTTTGAGCCCCTGTCTGCTGTTGAATTAACAGCAGATGGGGTTGACTCAGCCTGTCATCCTTTTGAGGTCGGTGAAATGAGTACCACTGTACTGGAGTAATAACCATTCGGGGTAACCTGCATCAGAGTGGTGACCCGTCCAGGACTGTTCTCGTTGCCAATGAAACTGCCTCGGCAGGCCTTTGTGACTTTTATGGCATGAAAGTAATGGTATTAACGAATAGATGTTCAGGTGAAATAAATTTTTTTTTAAATCTTCCCCAAATATCACTTTCATTCACATAGTATTTTGTTTGTTACAATTTAGACAGGATCACCCCCCCCCCCCAAAATGCACATTTGGACATCATTTTCTCAAAATTTTGCTGGTGGGGGCATGCCCCCAGACTGCCCTTGGAAGGAGTCATTGTTACTTTCCTGTTTTCAAAAGTTTTGCAAGTTTCACCCATGAGATAGTGTGCTTGTGGATCGGCGCAGGTAGTTAAACAGTCGATCATGTGTAGTGACATTCGTGGCTTTGAAGAGTAGTAAATGAAGGGTGCAAGCATCAGCAAGGACAGTCTCCCCACTGCACAGTCATCAGTTCTCATGACTTTAGAGCCAAGGCCACGGCTTTCCAGATGATGTCCGTGTATATTTCCACCAGGTCATTACCCTGGTGTGTTATAAGCAGTAGTTCGGCTGGTGGCAACGCCGTGACCACGCAGAACCTGCTTGAGTTCATCAGAAATAAAGCAAGTTCCTTGGTCAGAATGTACATAAGAAGGCATACCAAGGACTGTGAACAGTTGGCGGAGACATTATATGACTGATGCCGTAATCATGTCGACACATGGAAAAGAAAAAGGGGAATTTTGAAGATCTTGCAAGGTTTTGCTGCGAATAGCAGATCCATGAAAAGGTGTCAGCAACAGCTTTGTAATCCATCTATAGTCTATACGAATAAAATTTGTAGTCCGTCTGTGTCTGTCTGTCTGTCTGTCTGTCTGTCTGCATGTTCGCGTTTTTTGCAAAGATCGCTGGGCCGACAACCACCACAGACCAGACCAAGTCATACCCGGGGGTTGTCCGAAGGGTATTTTCATCCACCACCTCAGCCTTTAAAGACCTCGAAGATCCCTTAAGACCCTTTCGTCTGTAAGACTGCAAAGACCCATAAGGCCCCAAAGACGAGACCCTTAAGACCCTTTAAGACATCCGACCCTTGAGACCCATAAGACCCTTTAAAACCCTGAACACCCTTAAGACTCCGTCTGTCCGTGTAGCCACCTGTGAAGCTGTGCGACTATCTGGCTATCGATTACGTACAGTTTGAACGCCAGTTGCACACTAACTACATGTACACCCATTAACTACGTTCAATTGCAATGTACCTTTTAAATCTATCACTCTTTAGAGACAGACTGTTTGAGACCCCTTATAACTTTGAAGACCCTTTGAGACCTCGACATTTAAGATCCCTAAAGACCAGTAAAACCCCCAAACCCTCAAGATCCTTCAGATCCCTAAGATCATTTAAGACCCTTAAGACAACTAAATACTGAAGACCCTTTAGGACACTTTAAGGTCCTTTCGACCCCAAAGACCCTTAAGACCTTGGAGACCCTTAAGACCCCATATGACCCTGAAGACCCTTTAGAACCTTTCGACTCCAAAGACCCCAAAGACCTGTAAGACCTTTTAGACCCCTTACACCTTTCAGACAGATTAGACAGCTTGGGCCCTTGACCATTTAGGTGCTGTAGACCACTTGGACCTTTTTAGACCCTTTTTACATGCCTGAGGGATAAGATCCTTTCGACCCCTTAGACACTAACTACTACTGGAACATACCCTTTAGAGTTGAGAGTTTAGACCATCCAGAACCTTATAAGCACACACCACACAAACATCTACAGTCTTCTTACAAAACAGACTTTTTTTTAGATCCTCGTGGAGGATCTCGTAGTCTTACTCACGTTGTTGTTCTTCTGCTTCTTCTTGTGGACTTTTTTGTTGCACAGCCTACAGTTTTCATCGAAACTTCCTGAAACTTGGCATATATATGTACAAATACCCTGCGCAGACAGAAACCATCTCCGATTTTGAAAATTCCTCCGAGAAAAAAAAGTTATGACGTCAAAATATCTCCGCTAATGGAAATCGCCTAAAAAAATTATCTCCGAAACTCGGCAAGATTTTTGAATTCTGTTTGCGGTAATCGAACAGGGCATTAGCAGAGATAAATTACCGCACATACGATACATCACTATTACGTCATATCAATTTTATGACGTCATTCCTATTTTTTGACATATTTTGTTTCACAACCCAGAGTTTTCATCGGATCTTCGTGAAACTTGCCATGTATATGCAGACAGCCCACGCGCAGGCATTAACTATCTCCGATTTTGGAAATTCTTCCGAGAAAAAAAGTTGACGTCATAATATCGCCGCTAATGGAAATCGCCTATACCATTATCTCCGAAACTAGGCAAGCTGTTTGAATTTTGTTTGCGGGAATCAAGCCGGGCATTAGCACAGATAATTTATCGCAAACCTCATACATCACAATGACGTCATATTCGTTTTTATGACGTCATCATTAAGAGGACGAGGATCTTAGCTCATTTGAGCTTGTTAGTCTTTGATATGACTCGGAATCCAACCGTGGACCTTTCAGGCTCAGAACCATTGAAGTGTATGTAAGACTGGAAGGATTACGAGTGGTGCGAAATTGTCGCCACCAAGCGCCATCTTGAGAGGCCCAGATATATTTCGCAGATATATTTCGATTCGTGCGATAAATTCGGAGGGAGATGTTGAATATTGAATGTTAATATCGAGTTGAAAGTCGAAGTCGATGTGAACACTTTCTCACATAAACATAACGCAATGCAGGCCGCGGTGAATCATTCACTGGGCCGAGCAACATGGCGGCGTGTGAGGAGAGAAGGGGCTGTGTGGTGGCGACAAAATGGTGCATGCAATGTCAACAGACATAATCTTTGCAGTCTGACGGACGGTTCAATGCTCAATTATGGATGCTGATTGAACGTCCAAATAATTACAATAAATCAAAGAAGAGAACAAAATCACATCGTTTTTTTTTTTTTTAAAGGCAAGTTAATTTTTTTTTGTGAATAAACTACATCGATGTCTCAAACTGCGTGACTTGAAAATTAAATGCTATAATTTTTCCTGCCAACACGAACATCCATTTATAATTGCAGCAATCTGTGTGTGTGTGTGTGTGTGTGTGTGTGTGTGTGTGTGTGTGTGTGTGTGTGTGTGTGTGTGTGTGTGTGTGTGTGTGTGTGTGTGTGTGTGTGTGTGTCTGTGACCGCTGTTTCTCGACAACCGCTGGTCCGATCTAATTGAAACTTGTCATGTATATTGCTGGGGCCCTGAGGATGTGCGTTCTCAAGGTTTGATATTAATCGGACAAGTGGTTCCCAAGTTATGGCCATTTATTGTCCAAACCAATGACAGGACACGGTGCTATGACGTCACAAATGACGTCACACCTCTTCTTCTTCTTTTTTTTTTCTTTCTTTTTTTGCACGTACGGCCACGCACTAGTACAGTATATTTAAATGACAAGAACAAACAACGACGAATCGAAAAGAGTTTTAATAAATAATAATAATAAAAAACAACGCGCGGGGTGCTTGCACTGTACATGTCTGGTGTTCGGCCTTCAATCAGTTCGGGAATCAGTTGGTATGTAAACTTTCCGTCTGACGGTTATTACTCTTCTTGATTTCTCAATAACATGGGAATTCCATTCCTCAGTGTTGCTGCTGCTGCTGCTGCTGTTGTTGTTGTTGTTGTTGTTGTTTATGGGACGAATCCGACCGTTCTGAGAGCAATTTTGAAGCACGTGTTTTAGTGACGCAGTTAAAGCGAAAAAAATTGCTCAAAGCCCTCTGGAAAGAGTAACATGAACTGTACCTGCCGAGTCGCGAGGGAATGAGGGAATGAGGGAATAAACGACAAGGACAAGCGGTGAGTTTGGTTTCGCTGCAAGAAATCGATGTTAAACAGTTTTGTGCAGCCTGGTAGTTGATGACAGTATATATGGTGGAGGTTGAGGAATAGGGTCTCGGGATCCTCCGGTGAAGGAAGGGGGTCTGTGTGACGTCACGTATCTATAATCAGCAGAGACTGCGACTGAGACGGAGAAGGAAAGCATCACGAGAGAGGGGTTTCCAGGTTTGCATCAGTTCCAGGTGAAGTGAGGTCGAGGTGATGCTCTTGCTTTCTACGCAATGCCCTGAGGGCAGGAATTTGTAATTTGTTGAGAATGCCGGCGATAGCTCGCCTTTTCTTCACGAAGGACGCCGTGGGATAGTTAAATCCAGAAACGAATGCTCGAAGACTGGACGCCGGTTTAACGTCCATCCGAGGGACGACGCACGCACATTGATGAAATCACCCTGAATGTGAAACGCCTGGATCGGTATGACAGTTTATACAGAGGTGTTGCAGTGCTTGGGCGCCATATTGGTTGGCAAGCTAAACTAGGCCAAATAATTGGAGTAACCTTCCATTGTAGTAAGTCAGAATAATGAGATGAAACGTGCTGGATGGTAGAGCTACTGATGCTATCGTTGCCATGGGATGGCGGTGCACGCGGCATGATGGGATAGCTCTGAGTAGGGATTCAAACCCAGGCGAGACAGCGAGTGTGCGTACATCTTGGGTGGCTTTCGTGCAGCAAATAAGTGAATTGTATGAAAGGATTGTGAATTTGATAGAAGCATGAAACGTGGAACATAGACAGACCGAGACTACTCAAACATTTGTGCCAGTAGAGCCGCCGTACGTTTGACTTGAGGAGATCAGGGTGGCCATAAAAGAAAGGTGGCCATCGGTTTCCCCCAGAGTTCTCTGCACCAGGGCAAGGTGCGGCATCTTCTTTCCCCCAATTGTGTCTACGTCTGTCGACAAATTTGAGCCCGAGTTGTTCTGTTAAGTTGACTGTATGTATCCGATCGTTGCGAGGGCGTGAGTGTCGCGTAATGGGTAACGGTAATTATTGCTGTTACCCGTTCTGCTTCTTGTACGTGAGTGCTTTTTCTTTCAATACACTTGTTAAACCTGCTTTTGGTCTCTGACTCATCCTGCTTCTGCTTACTCACGATGGTTTCATATAGTGGCCCTGGGGGGATCTGTTTGAGATAGTGATTTGGGCTGAGGTATGATCGCATAGTGTGATTTTGTAAGCTCGGCCGAAGATAAGATCTGTCACGTGACTGTGCTCGGTACTTACTCGTACCAAGCACCTCAATCTGTAAGGTAACGTGGCTCTGGACGCAGGATCTGGCTTGTTTCTGAGATGAGGGACTGCCGTGCGACACGGACTTCGGACCGACTGGAGTTAGTTATCCGGATCGACCAGGGACCGTTACAATGTATTCAATGCGGCCACTAATTATATTAACAGGAAATGTTAGGAAATCAACATTTCTCCGTCTCGTCCACGGATATTTCTCATATTCCTATATTTTTTTGTGAGTCCGATTTTCATTGAGGAACAGAACAATTGTAGTTAACCATCTTGAAATTGCCACTCTTTTGTCTAAATGCTGAAGGTAATGTTTAAAAGACGTTTGTATCACAGTTTTTTCTCGATATAGTAATGGCAGGTTAAAAGTGCCCATTGAGCCAAACCAATCAGTGTAAACGCACACTGCACATGCGCAAGGGGCCTCGTTTAGCATTCATACGTCATTTCGAAAGTCGTGTATTCCATCCAATATTCTGTTTAAACAGCTGCTGTACTGTTGTTTAACACTACAATGAAATAAATTTGGAGGAAACCTCATGATTTTGAGGATTTCTATGCTTATCGCACCCCCCCCACCCCAACAGATAAATGGACTGCAGCCATTTTGACTAGCTCTGCCTCTAGGTAGACTGATGGTGAGACCACAATGATCTTTAGCTTATTAAGGCACTTAAATGAGTCTTTACGCATGAATGATGTATCCCATTGCCTCTCTGATTTTCCTTGCCAGTGGCTATCAGATTGTATGTGGACTGCATATGGATTGATTATTGCATATGTTGGGGCTTCATATGTGATTTCTTCCGGCCATGGCCTCAAGCGTGACGCGCGACACAACGGCCCAATTATGGCCTTTAATCAATTCATTGTGTAACACTCGCATGTGAGGAATCGAGAGCAAATTGGATGTATACATGTGTACCGACACATTGGCGATGTATAAGGCGGTGTACATAGGCTAAGAGGGACTGGTCCGCACACAGTACTAGAAGTGAAAATTATTATTACTAGAAGCACCTGCTCCCTACGGGAGCTGTCAAGGGGGTCATGTTATTGTTGTGGGCCGGGGGTCAGTGGCGAGAACGACCACTAGGTGGGGAAAGTTGCGTCGTCTCCACCAGACTCCCCGGAATTGTAGGCCATCGCTCTCGGATAACTCCGTAAGCTGGCGGGTCGCTGAACCGACCGTGGACGCCAATATCTCAACCGCGTAGCGTAGGGTCTTTGTGTCTAGAACCAATTTACCTAATTGACTATGCGTTTTCGACTACCGGGGAACCACGCCCTCGGCACGTCTTGCTCGAACCGGGTCACTCTACCAACTGTGGTAGAGTTCCAACTACCGACTACCAACTCCGTTTCGGGTGCAGTCGAGCGGAACTGCCAAAGCCGTGCCGGCTAGGATGAGCAGATTATCGGGTATAAAAACCCGGCTAAACTCAGATCCGAACCATGCTGGACCAATGAAAGAAATGACGGAAACGAACTGGGAACATTTTTACAATAATTTATTTATAATAAACGAGGACACAAAGCAAGACTTATCGTGGATATGCAAGCAAGAATTTACAATGATGGAAAACGCTTAACAGTTCTACTTATAAGATGGGCCCACACACTCAGACGCACACTCAGATGATTTATTGAAAGATCCCTGCAGCCAGAGAGGGAGAGACTAGCTGGGGGTCGCAGTTCACGTGGGTACCTGCACGTTGAAGGGAGGGAGTGCTCCACGGTGCGGTGCCTGGTATTGGTCGTGCGGCTCGGCCCACAGTCACACGCGTGGGGTTCGTGCCCGGGGAGGAAACCGAGCAGGGCAGTGGGAGTCCTAGGGCGGAGATCAGGGTCGCGGACGGGACCCAGGAAAACTCCGCGGACGGGACCCAGGAAAACTCCACGAACGCCGGCAAAATGTAGAGCGCACACCAACCAACTTGCTCCTCCAAAAGAACTCTCACTCTTGAGACGCTTCTCCACAGAGCTCTCCGCTGAGGATGGCGTCGTAACTTTTATGGACCTCCCCGAACGGAGTGGGGGCTCGGTGGAACAGACGTCACTGTCTGCCCTGATTGGACGGGGCTCCCATGGGTCTGCCCTTTCTGGGCAGGGTTTCGGCCATGTTGGGAAAACCCCGCCCCCACTCCACGCGTGCCCATACTCGTCAAAAAGAAGTTACAAAGTTTGTGGAAGCCGAGAAGGAACTGCCAGAGATTCTGCCTCGGACAGCGAGTCGCCGGTTAGGCGAGTGAAGCGCTTGTTCAGTGGTGTTGTCGGTTTGTTTGTTGGATGGTTCGTTGGATGTAATAACCTACCTAAAAGGACATCGCAACGCACACCTTTGATTCTCCCATTAGACAAAAGGAAGGGACCTGTCTCGTATGTACTTAACGGAATAACTGACTCTTGGGACATCTGTATGTTTGAATGCATATGGTTTCCAGATCTGTAACATTTTTATTATTATGCCTATTTTACTCCAAGGGTCCCAGGATTACACACCCAAAAAATGGTTGCGATCGGTTCAGCCGTTTTTGCAGTACCTGGGAACAGACAGATGGACAGACGGTGAATTTTAGTAAGATAACCACAAATCTATCAGTCAGTACTGATAATGATAATGACGTACTGACATAATGATAATTGCATAATAATGTCAACGTGATTTAATAAAATAAAACTAGAGCCAAGTTTATGGCATGCCATCGCAAATTCCCACACTTCCCACCGAAAGCAAAATTGAACGATGGCAAAAACTTCCACTTGGAATGACCCAATATCAATTTTGAGGTGTTTTTTTTTATTTCCGTTTTGACCCCTGTGATCTCAAGTCCTCACCCCCTGGGGCATGAACGGGGTGGGTGGGGGTGAAATCCCAAAAATTGTTACATATTTCATGCGTCTGCAAATTTTTATTGCACATCTTAAGTTTCATTAAAAATGTGTCCGTAATTGCATTTTTCGATGTTTCACCTTTTGGCGTTTGACTGCTCTCGTGCCTTAGCGCCATGTGATGATCATAACTACCAAGTTTGGTGAATTTCTGCACAACCATTTAGGAGGAGATAGCGTGACCGACAGACAGACAGACAGACAGACGGAGCCGATTACAATATCCCCCTGTTTTTTTTTCAAAAAACGCATGGGGATAAAAATGTATGCGGAGTCTCTTTTAGTGCTCTTTTATAAACATCTTGTGTTGGATACAAGTATAATTAATGCTGTTTACCAGAGGGTTGTTTTGCTCCTCATTATTTTTCTGTTGTATTTTATGGTTACTTCCATGTAGGACACGTTGCTTCACCGACGGAAGTACCAATTTTTGCTGTGACGGCTAATCAATGGGGCAAGGACAAAAAAGAATTCCTGGGAGATCCTGCCCACCGCATGGGGAGAAAGTTGGCGTTTGCAGTTTCGTCACGTGTACCCATGCACAAACCGGCCTTTATTATTATTAACCTCCACCATCGAAGATCGGAGGTTGCTGTTTTCACCCCTTTCTGTTTGTTTGTTTGTTTGTTTGTTTGTTTGTGAACAGTATTATGGGAAAACTCCTCGACGGATTTCGACGAAACTTAGTGGGGGGGTTAGGTATGGTCCAAGGATCATGCCATTAGATTTTGGACTTGGTCCAAAATCTAATATGGCCGCTATGGTGGCCATTTTGAAAAAAATTTTTTTTTTTGCATTTCTCCATGTTTTAAGTGATTTCCAACCCCCCCCCCCAAAAAAAAAAATTGGTAGAGAAAAGAAAACATTTTTGCAACTTTTTTTTCAACAAAATTTCGATTATTTTTTTTTTTTTTTTTTCCATTTCTACATGTTTTAAGTGATTTCCAACAAAAAAAACATGCCAAAACTATAATTGCGGCTGATTTTAGAACTTCAGGTGGATATACCCACGTAAAATCAATTTCTGTCTCAAGGAATCTAGTTATGACGAATGAATTGAGTATGTAAAAGGGAAAGTTGCAAACTATAACTCTGTGAGCACTGTTGACGTCAAATTGAATGAATAGGATATCAGGTTCACTTGAGTGACCTAGCAGTATTGGCAGCGGAGGTTTTGCACTCTACCGAGTGCTCCCCCTCAAGTTGTTATTATTAACCTCCGCCATCGAAGAGTGGAGGTTACTGTTTTCACCCCTTTCTGTTTGTTATCTTGCCAAAGCAAGTTATGTTACTCGATCGGTTTGTTTGTTTTTTTGTTTGTATATTTATATATTTGTCTGTTACAATTGATTTTCAACTTTCAACTTGCTCTCCAAGTCACAGTTCTAAAGCAATGGCTCTCAAACTTGACTTGTATACTCGTGAGCGCAATAACTTTCGACGCCCAAAATTTCGAAGGTCAAGGTCACTAGAAGGTCAAACATCAAAATCAACGAAACCCTGAGCTTTTGAGTAAATTTTATTGGATCATCTCCAAACTTGGTGGATATATAGCATATCGATAGGCGCTCAGCTGATTAGTTTTTGGTGGTGATCGGCCTTGACCTTCATGGTTAGCGCCGAAGGTCGAAGTTGACCTTCATGAAGGTCATTTTTAAATCTATGACTAACAATATCGAGTAGTACCTCAAATTGAAGCCCAAGAAGAGTTTCTCAGATATATAAAAATTTCGTCGTTATGACGTCATTTGATGTCGTCATGACGAAAAAACTGATTTTTCATAAAAAATGAAACTCTCAAATCAAGGTCTTTTGGCAAGATAACCTTTGGCCTAAGGCCAAGGTACACTTTTTATTTGTTTGTTTGTTTGTTTGTTTGTGAACAGTATTGCGGAAAAACTCCTCGACGGATTTCGACGAAACTTGGTGGGGGATTAGGTATGGTCCAAGGACCATGCCATTAGATTTTGGACTCGGTCCAATGGTGGCCATTTTTAAAAAAATATTTGAATTTTTTTTTGCATTTCTGCATGTTTTAAGTGATTTCCAACCCCCCCCCCCAAAAAAAAATGGAGAAAAGAACGATAACTCTGTTAGCACTGTTGATGTCATATTTAATGAATAAGATATAAGGTTCACTTGAGTGACCCAGCAGTATTGGCGGCGGAGGTTTTGCACTCTACCGAGTGCTCCCCCTCTAGTCATTTTATGCATCACAAACCTTCCTGGGAGTTCCCTGAATCCACTACCGTTTGAGTCATTGAAATCCGTTAATCCATTCTCAAGTTATAACACGACAAACAAACAAACAGACATACAGACACGGCTCCATTTATAATGTAGATCGTCGTATCTTTAACCTCCGCCATCGAAGATGGATGGAGGTTACTGTTTTCACCCCCGTCTGTTTGTTTGTTTGTGAACAGTATTACGGAAAAACTCCTGGACGGATTTCGACGAAACTTGGTGGGGGGGGGGATAAGGTATGGTCCAAGGATCATGCCATTAGATTTTGGACTTGGTCCAAAAAAAACATTTTTTCAAAAAAATTTCGATTTTATTTGAAAAATATTTGAATTTTTTTTTTTTTGCATTTCTACACGTTTTAAGTGATTTCCAACCCCCCCAAAAAAAATTTGTTGGAGGAAAAAAAAAACAATTTTGCAAGTTTATTTATTTATTTATTTATTTATTTTTTGGCATTTCGACATGCGCGTCGATCTAGTTTAGTTTATTCAATCGTGCTTCAGTAGAGTCTGATCCGTTTTGACCTACAATTAATAGGATATCAGGTTCACTTAAGTGACCCAGCAGTATTGGCGGTGGAGGTTTTGCACTCTACCGAGTGCTCCCCCTCTAGTTTCTCTTGTTTTATGTAACGTGTGGGCTGGTAAGCTAGTGTAGAGGTACGCACACTCGCTTCTGGGCTGTGGAGCCTCGGTATGAAACCTCAACTAGCTCTAACAACATAACCTTTTCAAAGAGACTTTGTTTTGGCAGTACAGATATAATCTGTCAAGCAATATGATGCATTGATTGATGCAACAAGGTGGGATTCAACCTTTGGTTTTGCATTTGACTTTACTGGTTCCACATCGACTTCTCGTTCTTTTTAGCTCACGGTCTAACTTTATCGATCCTCTCTACCAACATGTGATGAGCACCTGCTCTTCTATAGAAGTATGGAGAAACTTATTTTTGTTTCCATTGGCAGTGCTTAAACAGGTTGCTTATTGCATATCAAACTATGATTGGCATTACTTTATCTACCAGGTGCATCTCGTACAGATAATGACGACGAAGCTGCTGCTTCCATCTATCTCTGTTGCTTGTCTCCTGCTTTCTCAGTGAGTTTGTATGAAAACCTTTTAAAAATTAGTTTTAGGTTGTAATGCGGAAACTTTTTTTTCGAGTTTGAAATGGCAATTGTAAGGCTAAAGTACATGACAAATTACACAGTCACTGTATAACATTCAAGCCCTCTTGAAACGCAGCATTTGGTCTTTAGATTTTTAACATTTTTAATTTAAAAGATGATTAACATTTTAATATGACTTCGTAGAAGAGTATAAATAAAACTGCTTGCTGCATCGATGATGTGAATCCACATAGAAATGTGTGATTGTTGTACTTGGTGTGCTGAAGTTTGTAAATCTGTGGCCTTTTTAATTAATACTAATGGGCCCATTGATCCGATGGATCAAATTTTCATTGGTCTTCACAGCCTTGCAGCATACCTGCCTGCTGTACTGCTTGAGCATTAGCTTGCCTTTCACCAAGCCCAGTTGTGCTTGGGGCCAGCGTGGGGATTATATGTTCGTTATGATTATTGCCATATGATACCACTATTCTTATTATTGTTTTAAATATTATTAGTATTAATATATGCTACATTACAATGTTATCATTGTTTTTGATATTTATTTTGTAATTAGAATATCATACCACTGGTGGAAGGACGTATTGAGCTGCTCTAATCACCTTAATATGGCGTGCATTTAAAACATGTGAATTCTAATGGAGTTTTTGTAGTTAATTAGCCTAATCAACTCAGGAGGTCGTGAAGATCATTTTGGTGTATCACATTCCACATCAGAACGCTCCAGTAGAACTCCACAAAAAACATTCTCCCCCCTCCCCCCTGCCCCCCCCCTTCCCCACACACACACACTCCTCATCCATTTATAGTAGGGTCTTAAAGGGTATTAAGGGTCTTGTTTGTCATTTAGGTCCTTGGGAACTTTTGGGTTTTCAGGGTATTCTGGATGTTTTGGGTCTTAAGGTTCTTGGGTGGGGGGGTCTCAAAGGGTCTTCAAAGTTCGAAGGGGTCTCAGCACTCGAAAGTCAAAAGGTACATTCCAATTGCACGTAAATAATTTATAATGACATAGACTATGTAATTGTTAGACACAAAAGTTATCTCTCTCATGCGCGACTCATGCACGACACACACACACACACACACACACACACACACACACACACACACACACACACACACACACACACACACACACACACACACACACACACACACACACACACACACACACACACACACACACACACACACACACACACACATACACACATACACACATACACACATACACACACACACACACACACACACACACACACACATACACACATACACACATACACACATACACACATACACACATACACACATACACACATACACACATACACACATACACACATACACACATACACACATACACACATACACACATACACACATACACACATACACACATACACACATACACACATACACACATACACACATACACACATACACACATACACACATACACACATACACACACCATCCATTTATAGTAGATACATGCTATTTATTTTGACGTGAGAATCATGTCACGAGCAAATTTCATTGAAAGGAACAAATCCTGAGGTGCACGTATATCCGTGCTTGTTGCCAAGCTACCTTGTGTTCCCTGGTCGAGAGGCTTGTGCGTGCGTGCACCCATCTGTGTCTGCATGCAAATGAACTTTAACATGGCACCCAGCCGACCAACTTTAATATAGTTCCCCTTATGTGTGAAAGGGGTTGCTTCGACAAATACCCCGATGAGGTTTTGAATTGTGAATTATGCTTTCTCTTGTTATTAACATTATTATTATTGCTTTTTTATTTGGAAGGGAACCTGCCATGTCAATGTCATTTCATTTCATTAATTCCAACTTATTCGGTGGTTTTGTTGCTTCCAATACAATTATATCTGCACCACAAATGGTGCTTCAAGCAGCACCGCTGCCAAAATGTATTGACTTTTATCACTCCTCCATTACCATACACACATTTGAAAATAATTTGCTTCCACTGATAAAGCCAGATACTTCACTACAAGTCTTTTTTTTTAATGTTGTTCGAATAGTGATTTCAAAGTATCAGGGTTTGTATAAATAGTACCTGCAGGTTGTCCACACTACAACATTGGACAAAGCTTGATGTGGGGACTTTTCAATGTAATCTTTGTATGTACTGTTTGTACAGGCTACGAGGTGTGTTAAAGTTGAGTGCAATGGCAACAACTTCCCCATGTGTACCACCATCACCACCACCACCACCGGGTACTGTGTCTGCTGCATACGTCACCTGTCCCAATGAGGAAGTGGCTCGCAAACTTGCCAAGTGAGAAGGAATGGAACTTTTTACATCCAACCAATTTTAATTTTAACTCATCTTTACTTTTATAGACTTCTGGCAATTTTGAAATCTCAAGGTGTTATTTTACTTGCATATACATAATGTAATATAATATAACGATGTTGTGGAATTTCTTTAACCAACTCAGTGTAAATCCTAAATTACTCAATTTTCTTTACCCAAATAATCCACTGTCCACAAGGAAAAGTACATTTCATCAAATAACATTTGTTTTGTGGTACCACGGAGTCCAAAACACTGAGATGTAAACATCCACAATGATTTGCACTAATCTAAGTTTACATTTTCTGACATTTATATGCTTTCGTGGGAGTGGAGAGGGCTGGGAGAACAAAGGAAGAGAGAACATGGTGACTTTCAGCTGACCTTGGTGAGAATCAGACAAAAATACTAAAAGCAGACAACCAAAAGGAGTACAGGATAAGACAGTAGGTTATAGGTTTTAGTACAAAGAAATGAATATAAAAGGCAGTGAGTACATGGGTGAAACCAGTGAGTACAGTAAAAAGAAAAGGCAACTTGTTTAAAATTAATATTCCCCATAAGAACTAGGGGAGGGGAGAACTACAGGTTTAGCTGATAAGCATTAGGCAAAATAACTCAAACTGCAATACGTGTCCACTGGGTGAAAGAAAATGACATAATCATGGCAAAAGTTGCAGTGTTATCAACCAGGTCACCTTGTT
The DNA here is from genome assembly GCF_056783735.1 of Eptatretus burgeri. Taxonomy (NCBI): domain Eukaryota; kingdom Metazoa; phylum Chordata; class Myxini; order Myxiniformes; family Myxinidae; genus Eptatretus; species Eptatretus burgeri. The sequence continues at coordinate 27,267,315 of NC_140972.1, read as the reverse complement.
TCATAGTCAAAAGACTCGGGTAAAGGGAAACATAACTGACAGCCAATTCGACTAGAGCATAAAAATTAAATTTATAAAGCACCAGCAACAATTATAATTGAGAGTACATGAATATAATTATTTTTTTCCAAAACAAGAAAAAGAGCAATCAGAGATTGCAGACCCTCACCAGGACTTGTTTTGTGTGGTACTTGCATACTGGTGTGTTACGTAATTAATAAGAGACAGAATTAAAACTGCCATTTTATAACTGCTTGCAGTGATGACCAGGTACCAAGACGCCCTGCTTTGCAACCCCGCTTTGATTGGACACCTGACCCTGACCCTGACCCATGATGTGTATTTATTATTATTCAATTGAATTCAGAATGGGATTAAAATATATTCAATTCAAATCATATGGAAGACCAAATCGGTACAGTCCTGCATTGCAGTAATCAGAAGGAGCCCAAACAAGCAAAAATAAAAGATGAAGTCATCAGGTCGAACCTAGATAGGATTCGCATTTCAGCTGCTACTCCTCTATCCTCGAACCCATCCTGGCACAGCCAAGGGAGCTTTTTTCAAAAGGGGAAAAAGATCAAAAAATTAAATAATTTTGGCTGCCAGACCTTTGTATATACTGTATGTGTACCATGTGTCCAATCAAGTTGAAATTTAAGACTTTTATTCCCCATCACTACTCGTTCACAACTGTGAAGTTTCGCATCGATTGATTAAGTGGTTCCAGAGAAAACATTATTTAATATTTTATCAAATCCAATATGGCTGCCAAACCATGTGACTGAGCAATTATTCCTCAACAACCTTGTACATGCATGCCTTATGGAACATTTGTGTGAAGTTTCCCCTCTATCTGTCCAGCCGTTCTGGAGAAGAAGATTTTTTTACATGTTTTAGGGTAAATCCAATATGACTTTCAAACCATGTGACATATGACATCATATGTGTGAACCTTTTGTTCCTCATGGATAGGCGGTCATATGTGTAAAGTTTTGTTTCGATCTGTTCAGCCATTTCGGAGAAGATTTTTGAAGACCGTGTTTAAAAAACAATATGGCTGCTGAATAATGTGACCGATGTCGTCATCAAAAAATTTTTTTGACCATTTAATCCCTAGATGACCCTCAATTTTCATACTGATCGGATGTAGCGTTCTACGTTCTACGTATGAGGTCAGGTCAGGTTCGATCTGTGACCTGCTACAGGTACCATGTAAACCTGTACTAACCTGTTCCATGGTCGGGTTGTCGGCGACTAAACCGTCTCCCCCACCAGGTTTTCTGGTGAGGAGGGTGTTTGGATATGGACACCCAGCAGGATTAAAAACAAAACCTGTCAAAGGGCGGAGGAGCTCCTTGTGAGCCAACGGCCATCCATATCTAGTGCCCAACTGTGTCTGCGGACGTCCTCCTACAGTTGGGTTACTTCTTATTAGGAGGTTGGTGGCAGGATTTGCACTCCAGCCACCGTAAAACGCTTCATTCCGCAAAACGCAAAAACGCAAAAAAATCTGAAAACCCACTCCGTGGGAGTACCTCCTGTGCAGCTTCCCTTCGCAGGGCAGCTCACCGGATGATGGGATTGGGGCAAAGCCTTCGGGACCCCCAATCTTTGATAGGAGGGAAACCACGGGGTAACATCCCTGGGTCAGATTGCGGGAGAGTGTGTCGGAGTGGTGCTGAGGTGTCGTCCACCAGACGGCGGTCTCCTTGGGTTAACCTGAGGCGGTCCCTTCGGGTGGGTGCCTGGAATGTCCTATCCCTAAGAGAGGATGATCACCTGTCTCTGTTATCATCTGAGCTCAAGCGTTTGGACATCGGGATTGCAGCTCTCTCTGAGGTTCGGAGACCGGATTGCGGCGAGATAATGGTGGGTGGTTACACCTACTATTGGTCTGGTCGCTCTGATGGTTACCATACCCAAGGAGTTGCTGTAGCTGTGTCCAATAAGCTGACCCCAATGATAATTGAGGTAACACCGGTCAACGAGCGTATTATGAGATTAAGGATTCGTCACTCCTTAGGTGTCATTTTCCTGGTCTCTATTTATGCTCCGACTGAGGCGAGTGATCTTACCGTGAAGGATGCATTCTACGCCACACTCGAGTCTGTGGTTGATCAGTGCCCCAGACGAGATACACTTCTAGTCTTGGGGGATTTCAATGCATCGACTGGAACTGATAGGGATGGTTATGAGGTGTGTGTTGGTCCCCATGGGTCAGGAACTATGAACCAGAATAGCACTAAGTTCCTTGACTTTGCAAGAAGTCATGGACTTAGGGTGGCTGGTTCATGGTTTCAGCGCCCGCAAGCTCATCGCTGGACTTGGTATTCCAACGCTGGCAGTGTGGCAAAGGAGATTGACCATGTCCTCATTGACGGTCGTTGGAGGATGATCCAGAACTGCAGGGTCTACCGGAGTGCTCAGTTCCTCAATACTGACCACAGGCTTGTTGTAGCAACTCTAAAGCTGCACCTTAAATCCTGGAGAATGGTACCATCCCAGCCTAGGCTGGATGTTGCCAAGCTCAGGGATGAGAGAGTAGCTGAGGAGTTTGCGAACAGGCTGAGTGGACACTTGGGGGGTCTGGGTGCTTTGGGGGGTCCTGAAGAGTTGTGGAGCACCTTCAAGACCACCGTCCTTGATGTTGCCGGTGGATGCCTTGGAGTTCACCGCAGGGCAAAGAAGAATTTTGTCTCTCAAGGGACACTGGATACCATTGACCAGAGTCGCAGGGCCAGGCTGAATGGCAGAGCTGAGCTGTTCAGGGAGCTGAGGCGTAAAACTGTACGTGCACTGAGGGTGGACAAGGAGGCCTATGTGCGAGGAATCTGTGAGGGGGTAGAGCATCACCTGTGGACAGGTGATTCTCGTCCCGCTTACAGGGGAATTCGCGCATTACGTTCATCCAAGCCCATCCCTCGGAGCACTGCAGTTCGAGCAGAGAGTGGTAGGCTCTTGACAGAGGAGTCTGAAGTGAAGGCCCGCTGGGCCGGTTACTTTGAGCGGTTGTACCAGGCTGATCCCCCAGCTGTCGAGTTGGACGTCAAGGGTGTTACAATCCCTGTTGCTGACCCTCGAATCAACTGTGGTCCACCATCGCTTGTGGAAACACGGGCTGCGGTGAACCAGTTGAAACGGGGCAAAGCTCCAGGGATCTGTGGCATCCATGCTGAACTTCTCAAGGCTGGTGGAAATGCTGCACTCGCGTCGTTGCATGCAGTTTTGTGCTCTGCCTGGAACACAGGCATCATCCCAACTGACTGGAAGAGGGGCCTTGTTGTCCCTCTCTGGAAAGGGAAGGGTGATCGCCAAGACTGCAACAACTACCGAGGGGTGACGCTGCTCTCAGTGCCGGGCAAGGTCTTTGCTCGGATAATTCTTGATAGGGTTCGCCACCATCTGCTTGAGCACCAGCGTCCAGAGCAGTCAGGCTTTACACCAAAGAGGTCAACGATTGACCGTATCCTTGCTCTTCGTGTCCTCACTGAACGCAGACGAGAGTTTCGGCAGGGGCTGCTTGCAGCCTATGTTGATCTCTGTAAAGCGTTCGATTCAGTGAATCGGGATGTCCTCTGGAGGATTCTTGGTCTTCGTGGGGTGCCACCGAAACTGATCGATCTGATGTCTGAACTCTACTCTGGTACTGAGAGTGCTGTGAAGTGTGGTGGTACCGCCTCTGACTTATTTCCAGTTGTTACTGGAGTTCGTCAGGGATGTGTACTTGCCCCCACACTTTTCAGCACTTGTATGGACTGGATTTTTGGGAGGATGTCGGAGAGATCAAGTTGCGGTGCATCGTTTGGCAATGTCAAGATCTCGGACCTTGATTTTGCAGATGATGCAGTCATCTTTGCGGAGACTTTAGACATCCTCTTGGGGGCCCTCGAGGTGCTGAATGAGGAGTCGGAGCCGTTGGGATTACGGATTTCTTGGGTCAAAACAAAGATCCAGGCTTTCGGTGACATCTTGGATGCTGCTGTCCTGTCTGTGTCTGTTTGTGGTGAGGATGTTGAGGTCATGGATAGATTCACTTACCTTGGCAGTGATATTCATGTCTCCGCAGGTTGTGAGCCGGAGGTCAAGAGACGTCTGGGTCGGGCCTGGGGAGTCATGGATTCACTGGATCATGGGGTGTGGCGCTGCCGGTACCTGTGCGGGAGGACGAAAGTCCGAGTCTTCAGGTCCTTGGTACTTCCAGTCTTGCTCTATGGGTGCGAGACTTGGACTTTGACCAAGGATCTGAGACGGAGACTTAATTCCTTTGGTACCAGGTCTCTTCGGAGAATCCTTGGCTATCGCTGGTCGGATTTTGTGTCCAACGAGCGGTTGCTGAGAGAGACTCGGATGAGATTTGTTACCTGCATAGTCCGTGAGCGTCAGCTGCGGCTGTATGGACATGTGGCTCGTTTTCCTGACGCTGATCCTGCTCACCAGATTCTCTCAGCGAGGGAGTCTCATGAGTGGAGGAGGCCAGTGGGCCGACCACATGCCTCATGGTTGCAGCAGGTTGACCATCATCTCAAGGAGATGGGGATGGGCCTGGCATCTGCCTGGGGGATGGCCAGACGGAGGCCCCTGGAGTACCGGCGGAAAGTGGACGCAGCGACGCGCTGTTCTGGCACATGCTCCCATACCTGACCTGACCTGACGTATGCAATCATGACGTCATAACGAAGGCACCTATGACGTCATAAAATAAATCGCACTCATCCTGTACACATGATTAGTACTTGCCATGTGCGAAGTTTCCATTTTTTCCTTGGTACGGTTTCAGAGATGGAGGTCCAAAGTTTTTCCGTTTTTCCAACATGGCTGCCACACCACGTGACTTATGATGTCATAATTATCATTAAAACATTCTACATGAGTTGTCGCACCAATGATGTAAATTTCATCACAATCCAACAAGCGGTTGCAGAGAAAAACACGAAAGTTCTGTGCAGACAGACAGACAGACAGACAGATGGCCTCAAATGCAATACCCTCTCCTTCGGCGAGGGTAATAAATCGTGTTTGACTAGTGCACACTGCATATCAAGTGTGTGTGTGTGTGTGTGTGTGTGTGTGTGTGTGTGTGTGTGTGTGTGTGTGTGTGTGTGTGTGTGTGTGTGTGTGTGTGTGTGTGTGTGTGTGTGTGTGTGTGTGTGTGTGTGTATGTCCAGACTGCAGTGTGCTCTTCTTGTGCCACATTGCCATTTGCAGTGATTGATGTGCAAGCATCAATATATATATATATATATATATATATATATATATATATATATATATATATATATATATATATTTCTGCTGTTCATACAGCACAATAATATTGAACGATCATTCATAATGACTTTTTTTGAAGTTGAGTTGTTTTGGTGAAATTTTTTCTCTCTCTCTACAACAACGAGGCTCATGCAAAGAGCATGGTTAAATTGGTAGTGGTGTAGTGAGGTGACAATCGAGAACAGGTAACATGCAGCACCTGACATTGCTAAACAATTCAGTCAATGAATGAGAAAGGTGTTCCAAAAATTCTCAATTCGTTGTTCATTCGAGGACAATCTTACATATTTTACATACAACTAAGAGTAATGGAGGAGATTATACATTCAGAGTGGGACATGAAAGGCTGACTTGAGGATGTCATGTAACACGTGATTAAAACTCGTTAACCTGACACGATGGTGTAATGGTTAGTGTCCTCTCTTGAGTCTGGTAGGTCAGGGGTTTGAACCTCAGTTGAGTCACACTAAAGACTTTCAAAACGGTACGTGCTGCTTCCTTGTTTGATGCTCAGCATATAAAAAGGATAGAGTATGGACAAACAACCATTGCACAGGCTTGATGGGCCTGGCGGCCCCTTTCTGCGTTGAAATTCCTTGTTAGATAACACGTAAAATAATATAAAAACATGGACATTAGATGGAATAAATCAAAACGTGCTATTCAAAAACATCATGAGGCAAGTGATCAAATGGGATTGCAAAAGAGGGTAACTACACCACTCCGTGTGGTGTGTGATGGGAAAGGTCAACGTTCACGTCACCATTACATTAACCATTTTGTTTATTATACAAGGTACGTTTGTGTTTTCTTTTTCAGGGGACTTGTTGAAGGAAAGCTGGCTGCTTGTGTCAACATTATTCCACAAATCAAATCCATGTGAGTATGTCTCACAAGCACAGACCCATTTGTGATAGAAAACCACTTGTGCCCTGTATTCCATGTATTTATCATCAAAACCATCACGCATTACCTTGTGTTCACTAACTCTTAGGAGGATGTGATTTTCGTTTGTCGATAATGTGCAATGTTATTTTACATTTTCATAGATCTTTTGTGATAAGATGTATATTGTCTTGAGTGTGCTTCACATGTGGTCTGGGTTGCTTATTGCCATTTTGGATAAAATATACATCGTCCAATTCTTGAAATGAGGTATTCAGTCTTGCTAAGTCGCACGTTATAATGTACCGTATTTTTTGTCATACAAGTCGATACTTCCCCCCCCCCCCCAAGAGTGCAGGCCTTGACTTGTACTCACAATCGATGTATCTATTGTTTAAGACATTGAAATGCAGAAATGAAAAAAAATTGCAAAGTGTGATATTTTCTGAAATAAATTACATAATTGTTAATTTAATAACACGATGCAGAAATCATTGCTCGGAACATTTGCCAATTTGGATGAGCAATTAAATGTTAATCCACTCATTGACAAATGCAAAATTATCCAATCAATAACGAGCACGTACTCTTCAACTACTTTTGATCCATCCATCCATTTGGACCATACTCTGTGCGGAGCATTGGTGCTGCCTAAGCAGTCTCCTTTGCTATTGGGCACAATCCTGGACGGTTCGCCACTCCGACACAGGATACCAGCATGCTGGCACTCATTTTGCCGACCTCGGAAAGATGACAGGCAGAGTCAACCTCACCTGGTATTCAACAGCAAAGTGGGATTTGAACTCAGGATCCTAGGATTCCAAGCCCACCACCCATTAAGTCAACACCAGGCATACTTTTGTTCCATTCCAATCACATGTATCCATCCTTACGATGTCATCTCAAAATGCCTCCCATAAAGTCACGCAAGTTGTTAACTTCGCTGAGGAAGATGGCAGGAATATGGATATGCACAGGAAATAGTGTCTACCAGAAATGTTTTCGGGACTGGTCAAAAGCGAAGGATACATTGCGGACGATCAAGAAAACCAGGAAGGCTAATGACGGCTGCAAAGCTAGGTGGACAAAGATTGAGGATAGGGTATTACAAAATGTAATGTGCAACAAGCCGGTGCTACTAATGATTCTGTAGCTTGTTTTAAATATTGTACCTCTATATGATAACAAAAATGTTGAAAAACTCTTTACATTCCTCATTTATTGCAAAGGTTGTCCCACAAAGTAATTAAAATAATATGCACGAAACAGCTCGTTAATATTCATAACCCTGGAATTCATGGATGTGTTGTGTGTATGATGGCAATATGATTGACTGGCAGTTTTACTGAACTACCATACTTGGTTTTGCTTTGTCTTGTACACCCAATCGACTTATCCATAAATGAAGAAAGAAAAATGGGAAAGTTAGCCAATTCGACTTGTACTCAACATCGACTTGTATGCTGGAAAATCTTTCAAGCATAAACTGCAAATATGTTGTGACTTGGCTCTGGCAGTTGAAGCTTACAAAACCTGCTTCTTCCTAATAGTGTTGTACAATATTGTGAGACATAAAGCCTGCTCTCCTCACCAAAAGAGATTTTTCTTTCGGGGATATCTATGTAATACATTTGCGAAAATTGCAGTTTTTGGCCATTGCATCATCCATTCCACATCCCTTTATAGTCAGACATTGGAAGACAATATTGTACTTTTACATTAATTATAAGGATATTGCTGGATGATTGACAAGTCGTTCCCATATATGAGATTTGAACCGATGATCCCAGTGTAGTGGGCTCATCCCATATATGCACCACATTCACTTGTCTTTTTTTCTTGATTTGTCACCCTTTGCTTATTACTTCTGCCACTGAAGGTGAAGGAGGTTATGTTTTCACCCCTCTCTGTCTGTCTGTTTGTTTGTCTGTCCGTCTGTGTGCAGGATATCTCAAAAAGTTGTGGACACGGATCCGGATGAAATTTGGTGGACAGGTTCGGTGTATGACAAGGACAAACTGATTGATTAGATTTTGGTGAAGATCCTGATCCCGATCTGGATATGAGAATTATTTAACTTTTAAAGTGATTCTTCATCATTGAGAGATAGGGCCAAAAACGATAGAGTACTGTATAGCATGATATTTCAAAAATGTATTCAGCCTGATATGTTCTCGTGGATCAGGCATTATGTGATGGAGGTATGCGCTCTACCAAGTACCCTTTTAGTTTATATGCAGATGGCCCCTTTTGATTTTTCTTTCGTTGCAGTCCATCTGCCCTTTTTGTGATCTGCCTCTCATTTGATCTTATGTTAACTATAAACATTGGTTATAACACTTTTTTTTGTCTGTCTCTTATGAAGTGTCAGCTTAATCATTTGTGCCTTCTCACAAATGAGAGGCATGCATCAGACCAGGCTGTAATCATTTAAAGTTTATTTGTATGTCATTTGTGAAAGAATCATGGGGTTTCTTCTTTTTTTTGGCCTCACAAATGCAGTACAAGGATGTGCCACACAAATCATTTCAAAGGAGTTGTGGGTTTCTTTCTCTTTGAGGAGAATATCAATCATGGATGTGAGAATACAGTATTGCATAACAACTGGAACGGTTCGAAAAGCGAACAGAAATGGCCCAACGTGATCCAGGTTTCCAGTGCATTTCATCGTGTACCAAAATAAATGTAACATTCACCTGATATCCCTTCAGCCGTTCTTAAGCTATCGTGGTAACGTGCCCATTTCTCTGCTCTGAGTATCATGCATGCACTTGTGTGGAAGCATTTGCTGGGAATTAGTCATGTTTGGCCAGATTAAAAAGTTGGCCCACCACTTAGTCATTCAACACAATTAAGTCATCACACACTGAAAGTGTAGTTAAGTAAACAACTTTTTGCCTCTTGTGCTTTGGGCGATTAAATTATAAAGCTGCTATTTTTGAAGTGAACTGCAGGTGTGTTGGCCTTCTCATTAATATTTGGGCACATGTATAGCTCCAAGGTGGTTTAGAAAGATAAATGCTGACTGCAAATGTACTGCTATCGGTTTTCTTAGAAATGCTTCATTGTTTGGACAGAAATCTGGTTCATTGTTTGGCTTTTTTTCAAGATATGGGAATTTGTTATTCCAAGATCCAAGGTATGGGAAATCAGAGCTCCTGATTATAATATGAGTAGGGTAAGAATACTGATTCTGGCTCACTTTTCCCCATGTAAATGAATGGGGGATTTTCAGCGATTTATATTTTTTTTCCCTAAAAATAAATCCCCTTTTTATCCCAAGGTATATTTATTTGTCTCCCCTTTTAACTTGGAGGTTGAACCTCATTGAATTGAACACCTGGGGGTTGAACAGCTCACTCATTGAACCTATAAAGATTTGTTCATTCTCAAATTCCTTCAATAGTTTAATTTTCTTTGCACAATAATCCCCATCTAAAATATTGACAAACAAAACATTTGAATCTTTATATTTTTTAAGATACCCCATTTGTGCCATTACGAAATGATAAACTTCTCTTAATGCTCTCATCTGACCACCTCCTGAGCCACATATCATTTTGAGATTATAGTAAATTGTTTTTTCATTGTTCAATTGATAACCATCAAAGTTTTCAGTCCATTCAAGGATATTCATTTTTTTCTTTACATCCTCTAACTTACTAGTTTTTAAATTAATTCGCTTATTTGTTTTATTTACCTTTGTTTTAGTTATTTTTTCAATAAGACTTATTTGATATTTTTCACATTCATTATGTTTTCCATTTATATACCAAGACTGAGATTTTCTCCACTCTTTAGTTTGATTAATACTTGGTTTAACCATTTATATATTGTGAAAAAACGCGGCGGTAGCCCTTAAAAAACCCTAACCCATCTTCCCATCGTTAAAACATAATCTATTTTATACACTCTATCATACAATATCCATATGGAACACAATCTATTCCATTATCTAAAATAAATCTCTTATCATCAAAGGCTCCTAATGCCTTTTTATTTACTTCTTCACTATATATGTCATGTTTATAACTTCTTATTGTATTCATTTTCCTATATTCTTCTTTCTTATTCATCAAACAATTATAATAATTTCTAAAAGTTATTGATTTCTTTATTACATATTTCTTTATTCCCTTTAACCTCTTATCAATCTGTTCACCATACTTATAAGCATATGCCTTTGCTCTCAATCCAATAAACTCACTCATTACTTTTCCACCCAACTCATCCTTAAACTTACCAATAACCTTTTCATTCTTTTTGGAAAATAACTCACTCTTCTTGCTGAAATTACTTGTATCATATACTCCAATATTTTTCTTCATATCTTCATAAACATCATCAGTTTTTATATCTAGGATAAAACTATCAGTATCCATATATAACAATGAAACATTTTCACCATACTCTTTCTTTAAGTCATTATACAAATAATCATACATCAATATCTTTGATAAATCAAGAACTGCTGTTCCAATATAAATTGGTTTATCCATTACAATACTTTCCTTTTTCATATGAATTGCAGAAAAGTTCTCTGAAAAAACCTCTTCTCTCTCAAAACTTGGTTTATTTATCAATCTCGAAGCTTCTTTCCAAGATGTTGCGAATCTAATGTTTTGCCTGTTTCTAACATTTTCCATAGTCTTTCCAAATACAGCATTATTCATTAATTTATAAAAGTCCCCTTCAAATTTTACTTTTGTATTTGCTCTCATATCTGTATTGAATTGAATATACTTTTTCACCCAAGGACTTTGTTTAAATTTTAAAACTCTATGAATTTTAGCTACTCTCAATCCTTCTCTCAAAAACTGTTTTAAGCTTCTCTGATGCAAAACATATCCCTCTTTATCATAGAATGTTGTTAATAACTTTTCTGTTGATTTACCTTTAATATTAAAACTTTTATGATAATCACTTAACCATTCTTTCTTTGGAGTTTCTTTCTCACATGCAAAAGGAAGATCTTTATGCTTATTATGAAGATCACTCGGGTACCTCAAATCAACTTCAAAATAATAACCTTCTTCTTCGTCATTCAATTCCTCTTGAGAAGAAATAACAATATTCATCAAAGCCTTTTCATAATCCTTTTCTTCCACCCACTCTAATTTACCATAAGGCAGAGATTGAGACATTGCCCATCCATACAAATTATTAGCATCAAAATACATCAAATAATTACTATCTTTTTCACTATCATAATTTGGAAGATATTTATTATTTGCTTTAGCATATCTTTTTGAACATACTTGTGATATTCCACCTCTCTTGGACTTCTCAATCATCAAAAGCATATCCACATCACTGATTAAATCTATATCTTGTTTTGTCATTTTCAACATTGCACTCCAAGCTAAACCAGGAGCTGTGAAATAGTGGGCAGGATCTAATCCATAACAATTTTTATTATGACAGAGTGATCTAAAAGCTTCAAACACATCAGCTAACAATAAAACATCTGTTTTTAGATATAAATCGTGATATTCTCCAAGGTTCTTTATCTTAAATATTTTCCATATTTCTTGTGCGTGTTTATATTCCTTATCACTTATCTCTTCTTCATAAAGGTTATTATAGAAACTTTCTTTTGAAGGAAGTTGTGTTTCTTTAAATCTCATAAATGAATCCATATAATCATAAGGATAAATTCCCTTACTTGTAAGAATTTTCTCTTTACTTTGAATTTCATTCCTTGTTTGAATTTCCTCTCTCGTAAGAATTCCTTCTTTAATCAGAATTTCATCTTTAATCTGAATTTCCTCTTTAGTTCGAATTTTCTTTATAATTAGAATTTCATCTTCAGTTAGAATTTCCTCTTTACTTTGAATTCTCTCTTTAATCTGAATTTCCTCTTTAGTGAGAATTTCCTCTTTTGGAAAGAATGAATTAAGATTTGGAAAAGAGTCCGTGGAGCTTAGATTTGATGCGAGGTAGGCTAGTGGTGTTCCCATAAACTTGTAAGAATCTAAAAACCTAATACGAGTTATAGGTTTTGTGAATATCATTTTTGAAAATGAAATATACTTTTGACTTGTGTTTGTTATAGCAGAAATATTCCCTGGTGTTTTTGAAAGTTCATTTATAAATAGATGTGTATCATAGTTGGCGCTGTTGTGAAGAAAGACTGGAATAAAAGAAGGTAATTTATAATTAAGATTACAACAGGAATGAGCGGGACCTCTATATTTACCAGTAAGATGACAATGGTCTCTAACTTTAAACTCCTTAATTTCCCCCTCACAAATATGACAGATATTGTTCATTCTAAATTCTAATTTTTCTTCTTTGGTTAATTTCATCGGTTCATTTGTTTCTTTCATTAATTTAGTGAGTCTTATACAATCCTTTTCTAATCGTTTTACAAACTCTTGTGAAGCATTTTTTCCACGATAATGTTCAAGTTTGTTATACTTTTCTCCAACAGATGATTTGATATAATAACAAAAACCACAAGGAATATGTTTTTGATATTTATTTGTATATGGTTCTTTTGGATTAGGAGAAGCAGTATTTATCTTTTTAGGATACATTCAAAATCAGCGTATATCACAAATGGGTGCATGATAGATTTATTATAATCTTCAAAATAAATCTTTTCACCAGGTTTAGGCATTGTAATTACAGCTGATTTATGATTACTACAATATTTTGAATGTTGTTCTAATCGTTCTTTTGTATGAAATGAATTAAGACATCGCTTACAAGGATATATTTTGTTTGCTGTTCTGAATACCTGAGAAGAGATTAATCTTGATAAATTATTGATGTATGTGTAATGTGAATTCTTTCCAACACTAAAATATAAAAGGTCAATGTGTGTTTCTTCATTTTTATAGTTGTTTGAAATTTTTAATATTTGAACTTTGTTTGTATCCGTTAATCCATATACATTAATAGAAAGATTATTCTTTTTCTCAAATTTAGGAATATCTGTTAGTGGCATTGGGAATTTAAAATCTTTAATGTCCAAGGTATTCTCATATTTCATATATTGTTTTACTCTTTCTGAATTACATTTTGGTGGATGTAAGTGAGCAAGAACAGACCAGAGAAAACATTTATTATCATTGTTCTTAATATTAACAACTGCCTTCTTTAGTTTTATTTCTTTTGGTAATTCAATATAAGAAGAAGCTTTAAGAGGGTTTGATTTTAGAATGTGTATATCTAAAAAGATGATTTTTTAATATTGAATCCACTTCCTACCACTGTATTATCAACATCCTCCTCTTGTCTTGATAGTTCTTCATAAACCCCACTATTCAAAAAATCTTGAAATGATGTTATAAAATGAAGATCTGTTCTCATATAAGGAGTTTGTTCTTCATCTTGTCTTTTCATATTCATTTTCACTCCCATATAAAACTTTAAAGTTTTTATTTCTTTTAATGTCTTTTTAATAAATTTTTCAACATCGGGTTTTACTATTTCAATTGATTCAGCTATTGATGATGGACCGGGTTCTCCAAATTGAAAAATCCTTATTTTTATATGCCCTTTAAATGCCTCATCAGTGTTTTTAATATAATAGTCTCCCTTTACTTTAAACTCATTTTTCTTGTGTTTTTGTGATTGAAGATGTTGATTATAACTACTCTTCAAAACATCCTTTGAACAGATATCACAATGTTTTCTTTCCAACTCAAGAGGAGATATTTGATGAAATAGATTAAATGTGTGTTTGTTGGTTCGGAGGTGTTTTCTATAATGTTTATATTCGTGATTACAAACATCGCAGTACGTTGTATTCACCATATTTATAGAATAAAACTTTGCTTGAACTAAAATTTTCTTGATGAAAATTTCGTTTAATTTATAGGTGAATCTGTGCTTAAAAACATTTTATCCTCCAACTTTTTCACTTAATAAATACAATGTTTCAAGACACAAAAGACAAGTTTCAATCAATCTCTTCATCTGTTAAAGATACTGAGAAATATGTCAAGGATGTAAAATTGAACAAAGATAAATATAACAACTATTGGATAAAAACTATTATGGTAAATAATATGAGTTCTTCAATTTCCTTCAGTGGAAGGGCTTTTAGTATACCTGGTAGAACATCAATTAAAGTATCTCTAACAAAAGTTTCTCCTCTCCTTCTAGTAATATATTCAAAACTAGAAAAAGCAATGAAACAAGAAAAAGTATCAAAGAACAAAAACCTTATGGATGAAGCTTTAGAACGAAAAGATAAGACCATCTGTAATATGCAAGGAGAAATTTGTATTTTTTTCAACAACCCTAAAGATGTAAATCTTGATGAAATAAAGGATGTTAATATATCAGGTGAAATGACATTTCGTTCAATAGTAGTTAACGATAATTTTAAAATTACCTTTAATATAAAAATGTTGTCGTTGAATCTGATAATGAAAAAAGTATATCGATATCGATGGTAATATACAACTGAAAGTATAGATGAATTTCAGTTTAAGTAAAGTTTTACTTTATAAATATGCTAGACTTTCCTGATTCTCCATATGACAAATTTGAGAATTGTCCTGCGTGTGAAAGACGGGGATTAAACACAGAGTCAAAAGCCTATAAACAATGTATATTCTGTGATTATCTTCTAATTAATGATAATAAAAAATATAAAAAGGAAAATAATTCTTTTAGATTTACACCAAAAATGAATTACTTTACAAGATTGATTAGAGAAATGAATGTAAAGTATGAGGATGATAACACACCTTTCCTTACAAGGGAAGAAACTGAACGTATAAGAGAAATGTTCAAAGGATTGTTGTTGTATATTATTCATGGATGTAATTTTCAGGGAAATATCAACACAAGATATTGTATAAATAAAATAATGGATTATCTTGAAATTAAACCTGAACTTAGGATAAAATATAGAGTTTCTAAAAAAGCTAATAATAAATTAAATAACCTGTTTTTCAAATATATAAATGAATGACTTTTTACCTATTTGGGAAAATAAGATAAAATTTAACAACCATAAAAATCTCCCAAATTCATTAAGATGTCTCATAGTTGGTTCAAGTGGATGTGGAAAAACCTGCTTACTTTTAAAAATGCTCCTCACTCCCAACTTTTTAGATTATGATAATTTAATAATTTTCACAAAGTCGAGTTTTCAACCAGAGTATCAACTACTCTCACAAGGTTTTAATGCTGGTCTTCAAAAAGAAGATATAATAGGTTTATTTAAACGTCAAAAAAACCTAAATGATTATAACATTGAAGATATAATTCAACTATTTTGTGATACACAGAGATGTAAAAAGAAATCAAATCTTATAACTTGTATTCTTAGTGATAATACGGATGATATACCGTCTTGCCAAGATTTGGATAAATCAAAAAAGAACCTCGTTATCTTTGATGATTGTGTTAATGAGAGAAACCAAACGGTAATGGACAGCTACTACACAAGAGGGAGACATTCTTCTTGTAATTGTATTTATCTTAGTCAATCGTACTTTCAACTTCCTCGTCGTTCCATCAGAAACAATGCTAATACTTTTATTTTATTCAAGTTAAATTCAATAGATATCAATAATTTTTGGAGAGATAATTGTTCTACATTATGTAGTAAAAAGAAATTTGAGGATTATATGAAGCACACGACTGAAAAATATAAATATATTGTTGTGAAACAAGATGAGATATTAAGGGATATATTTTTTGTTTTATAAACAATTACATATATAAATGACAACTATTATTATAAATCTTGTGGGTAAATCTGCTTCTGGAAAAAACTTTCATAAATCAAGGTTCTTGTGTAGTACAAATGAGAATATTGTAAATTTACTTAAAAAACACCCCGTGATACGCATTGTATCAACAACAACTAGAGCAATAAGACCTGGAGAAGTAAAAGGTGAAGATTATCACTATATTTCAGTGGAGGAACATATGCGATTGAGGAATGAAGGACAAATATTTGAGGAGGTTTCTCTTGGTACAACAAAATATTCACATTGTAAGAGTGAGTTAAAGAAACTAAAATCTGGTGGTGTTGGGATATTAGAAACTAATCCAGAAGGAACGAGACAAATTATTAAATATCTGAGCGGAGTGAAGATTTTATCATTCGGTTTTGATGTTGATGAAGAAACTCAACACAAACGTATGAAAAGCAGAGATGCAAGGATTAGTGAAGAAGAAATTACAACTCGCATTAATGTTAATAAAGAATTTGATGAAATATTTAAAGAAAAGGATTTATTTGAACACATCTACTTGAATGATGAAGAAAAGGAAAATTTCCCTGTTGATCTTTACAATTCATTAAATGATATTTTACAATAAATAAATGGATACAAAAGAAAGAGCAAGAAGATTTAAGGAACATCAAGAGTTGGTTTCAAAAGTTGTAAAACAACAGGAAGACATAAAGAAGAAACGCAGACAGAAACTAACGGGCGAAGAAGCATTTGAAAAAAACAAGAGAAATTTTTTAAACCACTTTTAAAAACTTCCCAAGAAAAAATGAAAGATGTTTCCACAGTTCCCACAGTAGAATATACTCCTAGAAAGCTTCAAATGTTAAAAGATTTCAGTCAAATGACGGAGGAAGAATTAGAGCATTTAGGAGAATTAGAATATGATGATGAAGGTTTATTTCAACAACTGGAAGAGATTAATCAACCCCCTGATTATATTGTGAATGCTGTTCAAAACAATGAATATTCAGCGGATTCAAAAACCAAAGCAGGACTCATTCCAACAGAACAACCAGCAATATTTCATCTTGTTCAAGAAAAGGTATTGATATTTAATGATGAATTAAGGTTCTTAAGTTCTGCTCAACCCCCTGTTAAACTAACTCCGAGATTAATGTTTCTTCTCACAAAAGATGGAAGACAAGGTTCAACTGTGAGGGATGAATCAAAGTATATTGATAAACCATTGGATATGGAAAATAATGATGATAGAGTATATATTGATTTGCTGAACACTCTAAATTATAAGGTTATTCTTTCTGGTAAAAGTAGGAAGAATGAGAAGGAGAAACACATTATTCAGGCTTTAAGTATCCTTGGTTCAGGTATTAGTTTTCTTCCAAATGACCCATCGCAATTAGTTAATAGACTGTTATTGTTGTTCGGCAGTAAGAAGGCTGGAAATAACAATTGTTTTAATGAAGCATCAGCCATTTTAGACCAGTTGATGAACATGAAAATAATTAATAAATCTCAATATAAAGACATTTTATCTCATATTAAATAAGATGAGAAGCACAATCCTGAGTTTTAATTTCACAACAAGCGACCACACATCTTCATTCCCATACCCACTACAACTTGACACAACAAAAGAATATGAGGCATCTTTATTGTCCATGGAGACTTATAATACCTTATTTAATATAACCGAGAAAAATGACAAGTTTAGTTATAATCCGGGAAGTGGATACAAAACGATAACAGTCTCACCGGAGCATACGAGATTTCTCAAATATCTTCCGAAATTGCTCGTCTTATGAAAGAACAGGGTGATGAACCAAAAAATATTGTTATAAACATTCAAAAACATACTTCAAAATCAACGATTAAAGTTAAAAATAACTACAAGGTTGATTTCACAATTGATAATTCATTTAGAGAGTTATTAGGTTTCTCCTCAAAAAAGATTGAAACTAATGGGACGTTTTACAGTGATAATGTCATTCAAATATCCTCAGGAATAAATTCGGTGTTAATTCACTGTGATTTGATTGATGGTGCTTATAATGATGGATTAAAAACAAATACAATATTTTCATTCAGCGCATACTCAACCCCAATTGGTTATAAATTCAATATGGAGCCTAAAAATTTGGTTTATCTACCTGTGTCAGGAAAAACCATACACAGAGTAAATTTTAGGATAACCGACCAAGATAATCGTGTGATCTCTTTTAATGGAGAAGTTATATCCATCAGAATTCACCTACGTGAAGTTTTTCAATAAATAAATACGATGGTTATTGTGAGGAAGCACGAGTTGGGAAAATATAAAATAATTACAGGGGATGGGATGTTCCTTTCCCCGTACTACAAGGGTGAAGGTATGTATCTTGGTAGAGGATACTATAAACCTAAGAGACAAAGGGGTGTCGGACATCAATTTAGAGGAGATGGGATAATTGATACTCTCATGGGTATTGGTTCAACTATTCTTAAACATAAAGACCTAATTGGTTCAACTGCTTCTGCTGTGGGAAATGTAGCAGGTGCTGTAAAGAGTATAAAAGATGCTCAGAAAGAATCTCATAAATTACAAGCAATAAAAGAAATTAAGAAAGGTAAAACTCAGTTGTCCCCCCAAGAACGACAGAAAATAATTCAAATACTTGGATCAGGGTTTCAAAAGTTTTAACATCTTTTTCCTAAATAAATACAAGTATGGAAGCAATTGATAGTATCTATGATTTGGATGATACTATTATTATCTCAAACTCCACTAAAAAGAAGATTACTTCAAGGTAAATGCAATAACTGGAACAGACTGGAATACAAATGGTACAAAAAGTTTTGAAATAAATAATCAACAAACCTATTTGAATCTCTCCGAAAGTTTCTTGTTGTGTAAATTTAAATTCACTAAGGCTGGGAATAACACAAACGCTACACTTGTAAATGATTTCTTCTGGAAAATGTTTGATAGTGTGCGATTGTATATTGGAACACAAGAAGTTGAAGCGGTTGATTATGTCTCTGCTGTATCTGAAATGATGAAATTTACACTCTATACATTCAGTGATAGAATGGGAAAGGGGTCTGTCGAAGGTTTTATTCCTGATATGTCAACGGGAACAAACACAGACCCTGGATATATTCAAAGGAAAGGAATGTATAATGATGATACAAAAGCAGAAAATAGTTTTACTGTGGCAGTTCCTCTTAAAGGTATATTTGGATTTTGTGATTATGATAAAGTTCTGTATGGTCTTAAAATTAGATTTCAACTACAAAGGAATGATAATGAAAATAGATTGCTTTTTGGTGTTGGTAATGCTTTTGGTGATCAGAATAAATTTGTAATTGAGGAGATGAGTTGGTAT
This sequence comes from Eptatretus burgeri, assembly GCF_056783735.1. Classification (NCBI taxonomy): domain Eukaryota; kingdom Metazoa; phylum Chordata; class Myxini; order Myxiniformes; family Myxinidae; genus Eptatretus; species Eptatretus burgeri. The sequence continues at coordinate 27,248,129 of NC_140972.1, read as the reverse complement.
ATCAGTGAATATACTCCTAATCTTAAAACAGAAGAGATGTTGAATCGAAGACTTAACTCAAAAAAACCACTCAGTGTATCATACCTCAAAAGAAGATGTCAACACGTTAAACTCAATCAAACTACTTACACGTGGAATTTGGGTGTTCTGGAAGGAAAGCCACGATATCTGTGGATGATTTTTAAAAAACCAGATGGTGATACTGCGACTGATAAGAATAATGCATTGACTGATAATGCTAAGGTGAAACAACTTCGCGTTTCTCTAGATGGAACATTTTATCCACGAGATAGATTGGAAATTAATTGGGAAAAAAATGATTTTGCTGAAGCATACAAGTCTTACCAAAAGGTGTGTGAAAGTAATGGAAATAAAGAACCTATTTTGGATATGACAGCATTTAAAAGTTTGTATACAATCTATACGTTTGACCTGAGCGCTCAAAAAGAAACTATAAAGTCTAATCGAGTGGATACTTCCCTATACATTGAAAGAGGAGAGAGTGAAGAAGTTGATACATATTGTTTGCTTTTGGAAGAAACAGAATTGCAGATTAATACAGATAATGGTGTGATGATTAGTCTCACATAATTTTTTGTTAAATAAATGAGTGGCAAAGTACCAACTGGGGTATATGTTAATCAAATCAATCTTCATAAACTATCATCTTGTGTTCAAAATCAAAAGCCTTGTACGATTAACGTTAATACAATTCAGAGAAAAGGAGCAGTAAGAATTGATGTTTTGCTCACAAGAGAACAGGTTAAAATCTTGAATGACACTGGCTCACTTAAAATTAAAATGACAAAACCAATGTTGAAAAAATATTCAATAAGAGAGACGAGTGGAGGATTTCTCCCATTTCTAATTCCTTTATTTGCTGGTTTAAGTGCGGTTGGAGCATTGACGGGTGGTATTTCAACAGCGGTCAAAACTGCCAACGAAAGGAAGGCTCAACTCCAGGCTCAAAAAGAATTGGAAAGACATAACAAAGAGTTGGAGAAACAAATTAGTGGAAGTGGTGTAATTGTAGATTTTGCTGAAAAACTTGAAGGTCTGCCTGATAAAGCGAGATTGTTAGTTGGAGATATGCTTTCTTCTATAGCACAAGCAGGTGTAAAATTAACGAAAAGAGGTAATGGATTATATCTTTCTAATAAATAAATGAGTATTGATGAGTGGTTGAAAGAATTTGGAAAGAATACAACATCAAATTTACAACTTGCCAAATATTGTAAGAAATTAAAAATTCATAATGTGGTTATTTGTATGAGAGATGAATTAACAAATGTGTCGAAACATACAAAGAATATTATTATGAACTTAGAAGATAATGATGGGAACGGTTCTCATTGGGTTTGTATTTTTAATAGTCAAGACAAATATTATTTTGATAGTTTTGGTCTTCCACCACCTGTTGAAGTCATAAAATTCTTACAGAATGGTGTTTATCAAACATTTCAAGTCCAAGAATTAAATTCCAAGTGTTGTGGTCAATTATGTCTATATGTGTTATTTCAACTCAACAAAAATAAAAAATTTTATGATATTATTTTTAATCTAATATAAATGACTTATGTTGGTAAAGATGGTTCTATCTTTGGTGTATCTCAAGAACTGGATATTGATTTATCAAATTATTACACAAAGGCACAGGCTGAACGACATAAATATAATATAAACAAAAATATTAACATGAAAAATGCTTATAAATTAAAAAATTATCCAAGCCCGACTGACGCGAATGACTTGGTGAGATTAAGCGATTTATCACAATATATATACTTAAATAAAACGGCTGTGTATTCTAAAGATACAGAAGTGTTGATATTATCTCCAGGTCATACAGAATTCACAGTTCGAATTAAAATAAATTTTTATAAAGAAGGGCGTATCGTTTGTATGAGAATAGAACAATGGGGGTATGATATGAATGATTTAGGGTATAATTGGTCATTTAAAATTAACCTCGAAGACCTGGAACAATTAAATCAGTCTCGTAAGGAAGAATATTATCCACTTGGTATCGAGAATGAGTTTTGTGGAGCCACGATTAGTAAACAACAAATAAAAGAATTTAATAAGGGTAAATATAATAATGGTTTTGCCCTTGTTTATCTCATGAAAACAGAAAAAACAGGATTATATATAATAAGTAAGGAAATACAAAATGATTTAACTATGGGAAGATGGGGAGGTGTTTCGTGCCATAATATTATTCTAACATATATTTCTAATACATAAATGACAGCAAGAAGGCTTCAAGAAAATTATCATTTCTGTGTTCAAGCATACCTTCAAGAAAAGGGTATTCGGTATTTTAATAAATATGTTCTACAACATAAGAATGAGGTATTTTCAATAAAAGATTGGCATTATGCTGATGTTGATAAACCGACAACTTTAGATTTAATTAGAATGTTAAATAATGAAAAAATTATAAGGTTAAGAAAAGGTAAGGCTCTTTTAGAAATTCAAAAGAAATTTTATTGGTATCCTGTTGTAAAAAAAATTATTTTGGATACAGGAATAACAAGAAATCCTGATGAATATATGTATAATATTCTATGGGGTGTAAACGATTCAAGTATAGTAAGGGATGAGGAAGGAGTTGAAGAAGAGAGGGAAGAGGAGGAAAAGGAGGAGGAGGAGAGAGAGAAGGAGGAAAGAGAGAATAGAGAGAGGGAGGAAAGAGAGAAGAGAGAGAGGGAGAAGAAAGAGAAGGAGGAAAAGGAGAAGAGAGAGAAGGAGGAAAGAGAGAAGAGAGAGAAGGAGGAAAAGGAGAAGAGAGAGAGGGAGGAAAGAGAGAGAATGAATAAATATCAAAATATGGAAACCAGTGAGATTCAAAAAGAATAGAGGTATTACAGAAAATAACTCAACCCACCGAGGAGGAAAACAAAGAATTGACAAGTCTATTTGCAATACTTTCGACAAGACTATTAGCATCGACAAGATATAGATTTTAATTCAAGTTTTTTCTTAAATAAATGGAGGAGAGAGTGAAGGCATTTCTTAGGATTCTTTATGTTTTAAAAATTAAGATTCAAATGTGCATGTTGGAAACTAAAAAGGTTTTTGCACTCTGCAGGAATTTTTCTCATAAATAAATGAGTTATTGTCTCAAATGTAAAAAGAAAACTAATACTAAAAATATTTCATATATTAAAAGTAAAAATAACAGGGTTATACAAAAAGGTATATGTTCGGTGTGTGGTTCAAAAAAAAATCAATTTATCTCCAAACACAAACTCTGAGGAGATATACAAAAGTTTTTATCAGGAAGTAAATTTACAACTACTGGAATACCAGGGGAATTACATCTTCCAGGTTATTCTTTCTGTGGTCCAGGCACAAACTTAGATAAAAGATTAGATGAGGCAGACAATCCTAAATCCTGGAGTAAACCAATCAATAGAGTTGATGAAGTGTGCATGAGACACGATATTGATTATGGGAATACCACAACGTTGGAAGAAAAGCATGAAGCCGATAGAGAAATGTTGTATAATTTGTCTCTGATACAAAATCCAACCTTGAGAGAAAAAGTTGATAGGTTCATCGTGAAGAAGATGATTAGTGCTAAATTGAAACTTGGACTTGGAAATTCAAAAAACTTATAGGCTCTAATGATGCCATTAAGACTGAAGAGCAATTAGCTGATGAATTACATAAACCAATATTCACAAAGTTTCAGAGAAGGAAAGTTTATTCCAAGGAAGTTGATTATATCTGGTCTGCTGATTTGATTGAACTCAATAATGATAAGGGGTACAAGTATGCTTTAACCGTTATTGATTTGAGGAGTAGATATGCGTGGGTTGTCCCTTTAAAAAACAAAACAGGTAATACTCTTATGTTAGCTTTTCAACAGATATTTAATAAAAGTAAGAGAAAACCTAAGAAATTGTGGACTGATGAGGGTAGAGAGTTTTATAACAAGACATTTATGAATTTTCTAAAAAATAACAGTATTACATTATACAGTACCTTTAATGAAGGGAAGGCAGTTGTTGTTGAACGTTTTAATCGTACCTTAAAAGAGAGACTATATAAAAAATTCACACAACTCGGTTCACAACAATGGTCATCTTTTATTCAGGATATTGTGGATAAGTATAATGACACGATTCACACGTCAACGAATATGAAGCCATCAGAAACATTTACAAAATTAAAATATGAAAAAGAGATTAATGTCAGAAAACCTAAGTTCAAAGTTGGTGATATCGTAAGAATATATAGGTGGAAATCTCATTTTGAAAAGGGTTTTACTGAACGATGGACGAAAGAACTTTTTAAAATTGTTGATGTAATAGATACAGTTCCTTGGACTTATAAAATATATGATTTGGAAGGGGAAGAGATTTTAGGTTCATTTTATTCACAGGAATTACAAAAGACAAAACTAAGCAGATAATACACCTTTGTGGACACTCGAGGGCCAAGTCCGAGGTGTATAACAGTATATAATGTGTGTCAAGGGGGACGTTCTTAGATCTGTGAACCCCCAAACACAGAATCCTCAACTGAATAGTCAAGGCTTAACTTTTGTTTGTGTGTGTGTGTGCAATGGGAGCAATAGGTTGGCGCTTCACTCCCTCCTACTATACACCGTTGTGGACACTCGAGGGCCAAGTCCGAGGTGTATAACAGTATATAATGTGTGTCAAGGGGGACGTTCTTAGATCTGTGAACCCCAAACACAGAATCCTCAACTGAATAGTCAAGGCTTAACTTTGTTTGTTGGTGTGTATGTGTGTGTGTCCCAACCCTCACATTCAAAATCTCAACCCCAACCCTCACATTCAAAATCTCAACCCCAACTCAATCCTCACCCAACACAGTCTTTTTCAAAATGAGATTTCCACCTATATATATATATATTTTACGTTTTTTTTTTTTTTCTTCCAATTCTGTCTTTTAAGGCTTTCAGGTTTGATGACATAGAAAGAGGGAGTAAGAACTTTCTTGATAGGTTTAGATCCCAAAGAGTGATAGCAACTCCAAAAGTCTCCAAAATATAAATAAATAAAATAATAATAATAATAAATAAATAAATAAATAAATAAAAGCCCCCAAAAAAGTTTCAAGTGTCCAACATAAACCCAACTTTCCAAGTCTTCAAGGTATAACCACATTCCCGTTGAGTTTCCAAGATATGTATCACATTGTGAGTTATCAATCCAGAACCCACATTTCAAGTATTCAAAGTAAAACCAACTTACAAAGTCTCTTAAGGATAACTCATTTACTGATTTTTTCAAAATTTGTGAGTCTCCAAGGTAGGACCCATATTTAGAACCATCTTGGCAGAACCCTTTTCCTGAGTCTCCAAGGTAGTTATTTAAACCATCAAGGCAGAACTCATTTACTGATTTTTTCAAAATTTGTGAGTCTCCAAGGTAGGCCCCATATTTAGAACCATCTTGGCAGAACCCTTTTCCTGAGTCTCCAAGGTAGTTATTTAAACCATCAAGGCAGAACTCATTTACTGATTTTTTCAAAATTTGTGAGTCTCCAAGGTAGGCCCCATATTTAGAACCATCTTGGCAGAACCCTTTTCCTGAGTCTCCAAGGTAGTTATTTAAACCATCAAGGCAGAACTCATTTACTGATTTTTTCAAAATTTGTGAGTCTCCAAGGTAAAACTTGTATTCTGGCTCATCAAGGTATAACTTATTCAGTGGGTATTGTCTTGATAACTCACAATGAGTACTATTGCTGTAAAACTCTTTTTCAGGATTTTGTTGGTCTCCAAGGTATAACTCTTTGGTTGGGTCATCAAGGACGAACTCGTTCTGTGGGTCTTGGTCGCTCATAAGGTCTTCAACCAAGCCAACAATTTCGCCCCAAGTTGTAGCAAAAGCAGTATTTTCATTTCGTATTTCAGACACAATTTCCTGTGAGAGAAAATAATAATGTATTAATTAAGTTATTTAATTATTAAATGAGTATGCTTCAATCAAAGTTTGAAAATAGGAAAATAAAAAATCTTACCTCAATAGATAAGAGGTTTGAATCCAGTTCATCAACTTGAAGGTTTAGTTCCATAGAAGACAGAGAGTTCCAAGGAACACCAAAGTCATCCCACTCAAGGTCTTCAACCAAGCCAACAATTTCCCCCAAAGTTGTAGCAAAAGCAGTATTTTCATTTTGTATTTCAGACACAATTTCCTGTGAGAGAAAATAATAATGTATTAATTAAGTTATTTAATTATTAAATGAGTATGCTTCAATCAAAGTTTGAAAATAGGAAAATAAAAAATCTTACCTCAATAGATAAGAGGTTTGAATCCAGTTCATCAACTTGAAGGTTTAGTTCCATAGAAGACAGACAGTTCGAGACAAGCACACAGAACACCATTGCCAGCAAGAACAAATGTTTAAAATGGAGCCTGGGTTTGAAGCTTTTATAGAGAAAGACTGGTGGGTGTGGTTTCCTTTGGAAATTCCCTGGGCAAGCCTAGGCAAGCCTTCATTGGGAAATTTTTCAAAACCATAACATCCTGTAATTTTCTAGTGATTTCTTTGTGAGTCAGAGATGAACTGGAAATGATGTAAGAGTGGGCGGGGCTTAGCAAAAGTAGGCGGAGCTTAGGAAAAGTGGGCGTGGCTTAGAAAAAATACCTTATGAAAAGTGGGCGGAGCTTAGCAAAAGTGGGCGGGGCTTAGGAAAAGTGGGCGTGGCTTAGAAAAAAACCTCATGAAAAGTGGGCGGAGCTTAGCAAAAGTGGGCGGGGCTTAGGAAAAGTGGGCGTGGCTTAGAAAAATACCTTATGAAAAGTGGGCGGAGCTTAGCAAAAGTGGGCGGGGCTTAGCAAAAGTGGGCGGGGCTTAAAGAAAAGTGGGCGGGGCTTATTGAATACCTTGTGGGAAGTGGGCGGGGCTTAACAAAAGTGGGCGGGGCTTAAAGAAAAGTGGGCGGGGCTTAAAAAATAACCTGTGGCTCAGGAGGTGGTCAAACAAGAGCATTAAGAGAAGTTTATCATTTCGTAATGGCACAAATGGGGTATCTTAAAAAATATAAAGATTCAAATGTTTTGTTTGTCAATATTTTAGATGGGGATTATTGTGCAAAGAAAATTAAACTATTGAAGGAATTTGAGAATGAACAAATCTTTATAGGTTCAATGAGTGAGCTGTTCAACCCCCAGGTGTTCAATTCAATGAGGTTCAACCTCCAAGTTAAAAGGGGAGACAAATAAATATACCTTGGGATAAAAAGGGGATTTATTTTTAGGGAAAAAAAATATAAATCGCTGAAAATCCCCCATTCATTTACATGGGGAAAAGTGAGCCAGAATCAGTATTCTTACCCTACTAATATGCATTGATTGATTGGTGCGAACAATTGAATAAAAAAAGATGGCTGGGTTGAATGACAAAAGTGGTAACGCTGGAAATATAATGTGATACTGCTGAGTTATTGGCTGCATTTAAATTAAAGAATTTGCCTTTTCAAAATTAGAAGCACCTCCAAGTTTCACAGCTGGCCCAGCAAGAAATGGCTCAGGTCTGACATTTCAACTACCAAGTGGTCTTCATCAGGGACTTTGCAGGCACTCGCGATGTTGTGTACACTTCAGGTGGTGCGAGGGTGGCATCACTTGATAAATTGGTGGTGCCTTCATTTTTGCATATGGATCTTCCCAACTACAAACAGTTTTTGTGCCTCCGCTGACAGTCATTAGAAGAATCATGTTTTTGGGTTGTCCGTGTGTCTGTGATAGGTTTTCTTTGCGCGATAATTTCAGAATGGCTGAAGGGATCCAAGTCAAACTTGGTACAAGTATGTATAATGATGTAAAGATAAACTGATTAGATTACGGGGTCAAGTGGTAAAGGGGCAGTGGTCCCGTTAGGTAAAAATCCTGTTACCGTGCTAACTTGGTTAGTAGCGGCTGAAACCTGAATCCTATGCAGGTTCCTACTGATGACTCCATCTTTACTCTTTACTTCTTCGGCTTTACTTCTTGGTCTTCTGTTTCATTGTGAACCATTGAGGGGTTTTTGACCAAACTTGGTTTAAGTATATATTGTTGAGGGCCAGGGGTCGGTGGCGAGAACGACCACTAGGTGGGGGAGGTTATGTCGTTTCCCACTAGACTCTCTGGAATTGTAGGCCGTCCCTCTCGGATAATTCCGTGAGGCGGCGGGTCGCTTAAGCGACAGTGGATGCCAATACCTCCACCCCGTAGCGTAAGGTCTTTTTGTCGAGAACCAATTTACCTCGTTAACTATGCGGTGTCGTCTACCGGGGAACCATGCCCTCAGTATGCCTTGCCCGAACCGGATCACTCTACCGACTACCAACTACCTTTCCAGTCGGATGCAGTGAGCGGATCTGCCTAGGTCGTACCAGCTAGAACGAACGGATTATCTGGTATAAAAACCCGGCTAAAACTCAAATATGAACCATGCTGGACCAATGAAGGAAAAGACAAAAACGAACTGGGAACATTTCTACAGTAATTTATTTACAATAAAGAAGACACAGAGCAAGACTTATCGTGGAATATACAAGCAAGAATTTACAATGTTCAAAAACACTTATACAGTTTCTACTTACAAGACGGGCCCACACACTCAGACGCACACTCAGATGATTTATTAAAAGACCCCCGTAGCCAGAGATTGAGAGACGAGCTGGGTGTTGCAGTTCGCTTGGGTACTTGCACGTTGAAGGGAGGGGTGCTCCACGGTGCGGCACCTGCTAATGGTTGTGCGGCTTGGCCCACAGTCACACGCGTGGGGCTCGTGCCTGTGGAGGAACCCGAGCGGAGCAGTCGGAGTCCCAGGGCGGAGATCAGGGTCACGGACGGGACCCACAAAAACTCCAACGAACGCCGGCCAAATGCAGAACTCCACTCGAATGCCCCAGACTCCAGTTCAAACTGCACGATGCACACCAACCAACTTGACTCCTCCAAAAAACTTACACTCTGAGGATCGCGTGGTATTTTTTATGGACCTCCCCGAACGAGGCGGGGGCTCTGTGAAACAGACGTCACCGTCCACCCCGATTGGACAGGACCTCCACGGATCCGCCCCCTTCTGGGCGGGGTCTCGGCCAGACCGGGAAAACCCCGCCCCCTTCAGGCATGTCTGGATCCGCAAAGAAGAAACCACTGCAAGAGGATTTTGCCTCGGACAGCGAGTCGCCGGTTGGGCGGGTGAAGCGCTTGTTCGGTAGCAGGTTGTTTTGTTGGTTTGTTTGGATGGTCTGTTGGATGGTCGTTAGATGTAATAACCTGCCTAAAAGGACATCTCAACGCACACCTTTGATTCTCCCACTAGACAAAAGGAAGGGACCTGTCTCACATTTACTTAACGGAATAACTGACTCTTGGGACATCTGTATGTTTGAATGCATATGGCTTCCAGAACCATAACAATATTATGATGCAAAGATGAACTTATTAGACGTCTGCGTGAAGAGGTCAAAGGTCATGTCAGGTAAAAATGTGATACTTGAGAACAGCTGAAGAGGTTTAGATCAAACTTGGTACAAGTATGATAATGATGTAATAATGTTGGCAGAGGCAATATCGGTCAACGTCGCAATGTCAAATTATGTCAAGTTCTCCTCGTGTGCATTGTAAAGCATCACTAAGTTTTTTTTTTTATTTTTTTTATTTTATTTTTTTTTTTTTTCCCTTGTTTTTGTTTTAGTTACGAGTGGCAGGGACAAATTGAAGAAGATTCAGAAGTGCTCATGGTCAGTCTTTCTTTGCTCAAATGTTGATGGTTTGGTTGACATATTGTTATGATGCAAACAAGAATGCCAAAAAAAGTTGTAGACAGATTCGGACGAAACTTGGTTGACAGGCTGGTTGTGTGATGGACAAGGACGAATTGATTCGATTTTGGTGAACATCCAAATCTGGACACGATAATTTTTTTTTTTAATTTTTCAAGCTGTTCTTCACAATTGAGAGATGGGGCCAGAAACTATACATAGCATGATATTTCAAAACGTGGACAAGTTATGACAAAACTTGGTGGATGAGTTGCTTAGGTGACGAGAACAAGTCGATTCGGTTTTGGTTCAGGTCTGGATCCATACCCGGCTTATCAGTGGGATACAAAACGTATACTGTTCAGCTTGACGGAGGTATTTGCTCTACCACGTGCCCTTCTAGTTTAATGTGTGCTTGTGAGGTCATATTTTAGTTTGGATATGAGAGTTCTTACTCATTTTACAAAGTCGTGACCATTTGTATTGCCATTTCAGATGCTAAAGACGAGGACTACTAAAATACCGCAAGTAACACAATATGTGAAGTGAGTACAGGTTCCAGATATTTTTTTCAACACTTTTACATAAATCCCTGAAATGGAATAAAAATACTAACTCAAACTGTCGTGTTTTCTCATAGGTTAACTTCCTGGACGTGCATAACGCATAAATAAGAAACAAATGAATCTTACTTTCCATTTTACTCTTTTCCTAATCCCAACCACAGGACATACCATCCGTACGAAGTGTGTGAAGTCATTTCCCACCCAATTCAAGATGGAAATCCAGATTATCTTTCCTGGGTCACCACAGTGGTCCCAGAGTGAGGGCATCAAAACCATCTCTGATGTTTTTCTTGATTTGCTGCTGACTGAACCCCACCTAAGGACAAAAAATTTGTACTGTATTATGAAAAGACAAGCAAGCACAAAATAATGCTTTTCATTAATAAAAAAAAAACAACTGTTGTTTGGTCTTCTGTGACATTTTTGTTTGGACAGTTTGAATAAACTTTCCTTAAAATGTGGTTGTTTGACTTTCCTCAGGCTTTCAGTTTTGCATTAAATCGTGTCATTCATATTGTTACGTATCCGGGGTCTGAGGTTATCACGAGGGAGCTCCTCGGACCTTTACCCAACATCTGGGCCTGAGGTCGCTGGCCACAGATAACTCTGCATTCCGATGGGATGCTCGGCAATTGCAGCTGCCGATTAGAACCGCTGAGCCAAGCAGGGTTTTCGCTCCTTGATTGCGCGTTATCTTACCATTGGCATGGCAACCCTAATTAGGGGTCATGCCCTCAACAGCCACCTGTCTATTTAGCATGTTAGGCCGAACGAACCGTGGTTGGCTGTTGGCTAATCACAGAGCCAATCAGTGGAGCAAACCTTCTTGTCTGTCTCACATGCACATGATGTTGGACCAATGGAGGAAAGGACAAAAGTGAGGAGGCTGGAAACGTTTAACAGTTCAACCAGTACATTTATTCAACAAGCACAACAAGGTTCATTCAGTCAGAAATGGCAGGTATTTACGATATTAATCATGAGCATGTATTTACAATGGAAGGACAAAAATCACAATGAAAAGGCACAAGAGAACAGTAATTATTCTTTATGCTAACCCTAACCCTAAAAGCCCACTTGCACGGTCTTAACCTAGTCTATACACAGGACATGGCGCACCATCAATCTTCGGGGGAAACGTAGATAGAGCGGAACATGGATACGGCTCCTGCCTCACCTTACACAGATGTGTGTTATTCTGTGCTGTGTGCAGACCCGCGCCACTTGCAAGCTCCCTCTTGGTGGCTCTCACGGTCTGACCAGGCAGTGCAGCTTGTGTAGCATGCAAGCTCTCCCTTGGCTCTCATGGTCTAAACAGGCAGACGTGAGCACAGGCTTGGCCAAAGGACTCTTGCGTGGTAAGGAGAGATTAATGGACAAGAGCGAGGCAAATCAAAAGGCCTGACACATGACGTGAGTCGAGACCTGGCAAATGAGACGAGTCGAAAGCACTCCTGGTAGGTGTGTGGTAGATTGGAGCACTACGAGACAAAACCTCCCGGCAGATGGAGATGATTGGAGAATTGAAGCGTCCGGCAGATGGAGATGATTGGAGAATTGAAGCGTCCGGCAGATGGAAGTGCTTGGTAGATCGAGATGCATGATGGATCCGACGCTTAGACGCTTGGAGAATGGTTTCGGATGTGGAATGGAAAGGGGGTGGGGGAGGTTTGAAGAGGAAAGGGTCGTGAGGAATTGCAGGGTTTGAAAGGTAAAGAGTGAGGGACCTGCGATGGATGAGTAGCTGGAGTTGAAGAAGGGTCAAAATATGGATTGATAGATGTAGAAATTAAAGAGAAATTGAACATGTTAACTCACAATGTATCTCCTTCCCCCCCAAAAAATATTCTCCATACAAAAAGGATCCGGCTCACATAAACTTCAAAAATATCTGTCTGGGGGAAAATCCTACGTGTGTGAATACATGGGGCATAGCTGCAACAGTATAATGCAAGCAGTTTTTCTGCGTATCATGAACTACCTTTTTCCCCAAGCAAAACTTTTTCTGCAGCCACTTGAAACCCCCAAGTGTACCACCTGAGGGTGTTAAAAAAAGATGGTGTCATGCATGATTAATGGTATAAATTATGCAGGACTCAAGGTGAACAGTCAATCGTATATTGCTGTAAAGCCGTTAATTACAAGGATCTTAAATTATTAAAATTTATGAATCGTCTCCTTTCCCCTGGATGCAATCTCCACATCTGTGGATAATTATTTTCAAAAAATAACTTGTGTGTGTGTGTGGCATGTCATCGTCTTCTTTTGGATGCAGGACAACTGACAAGGCTGCGGGGTGGCATCATGGACTGAGGGTGTGTGTGCCTCTGATGCAACACCCTCCATAGGTTAGTGTCGGGTAATTCTTGATGGCGACTCTTTGTGAAGGACACCGTGGGATCTTTAACATCCACGAACTAATGCAGGCACACAGGGTCCCATTTAACCTCCATGGTGACGCAAGTGCACACACTGATGAAGCCCCCTGCCTGTGAAACACCGAGATGACGGTTTATAGCTGGGCCAACATTCGAAACCTGGCTGGACGACGTAAAGGCGAGTGTGTGTACCTCTTGGCCATCCTGTTCTTCATTGCACGGCCCGCGAGCCACTGGCGGCCCCTGGTGGTCGAAAGTGCCCCCCACCCACCCCGACGTGCGGCCGATAATATTCAAATGTGAAAACATCCCCATCATAATCCGCCACAAATGCCATCAAGTTGACACAATGGTTACAAATGAGTGTTACAACGTGAAGCATAAAAGTAACATCACGATATCAGGATATGGTTTCAGTATTCAAACGATTCTGCTTGCAGCCCGGTTAACCTCAACGAAGAAGAGTATGTGGACTCAGGGTCTAATAGCAGCCATTATGGAGTAAGAGTATGTGGACTCAGGGTTTAATGGCAGCCATTATGGAGTAAGAGTATGTGGACTCAGGGTCTAATGGCAGCCATTATGGAGTAAGAGTATGTGGACTCAGGGTCTAATGGCAGCCATTATGGAGGAGGATTATGTGGACTCAGGGTTTAATGGCAGCCATTATGGAGTAAGATTATGTGGACTCAGGGTTTAATGGCAGCCATTATGGAGTAAGTTTATGTGGACTCAGGGTCTAATGGCAGCCATTATGGAATAACATTATGTGGACTCAGGGTTTAATGGCAGCCATTATGGAGTAAGATTATGTGGACTCAGGGTTTAATGGCAGCCATTATGGAGTAAGAGTATGTGGATTCAGGGTCTAATGGCAGCCATTATGGAGGAGGATTATGTGGACTCAGGGTTTAATGGCAGCCATTATGGAGTAAGATTATGTGGACTCAGGGTTTAATGGCAGCCATTATGGAGTAAGAGTATGTGGATTCAGGGTCTAATGGCAGCCATTATGGAGGAGGATTATGTGGACTCAGGGTTTAATGGCAGCCATTATGGAGTAAGATTATGTGGACTCAGGGTCTAATGGCAGCCATTATGGAGTAAGATTATGTGGACTCAGGGTTTAATGGCAGCCATTATGGAGTAAGTTTATGTGGACTCAGGGTCTAATGGCAGCCATTATGGAATAACATTATGTGGACTCAGGGTTTAATGGCAGCCATTATGGAGTCAGAGTATGTAGACTCAGGGTCTAATGGCAGCCATTATGGAGTAAGAGTATGTGGACTCAGGGTCTAATGGCAGCCATTATGGAGTAAGAGTATGTGGACTCAGGGTCTAATGGCAGCCATTATGGAGTAAGAGTATGTGGACTCAGGGTCTAATGGCAGCCATTATGGAGTAAGATTATGTGGACTCAGGGTCTAATGGCAGCCATTATGGAGTCAGAGTATGTAGACTCAGGGTCTAATGGCAGCCATTATGGAGTAAGAGTATGTGGACTCAGGGTCTAATGGCAGCCATTATGGAGTAAGAGTATGTGGACTCAGGGTCTAATGGCAGCCATTATGGAGTAAGATTATGTGGACTCAGGGTTTAATGGCAGCCATTATGGAGTAAGTTTATGTGGACTCAGGGTCTAATGGCAGCCATTATGGAATAACATTATGTGGACTCAGGGTTTAATGGCAGCCATTATGGAGTCAGAGTATGTAGACTCAGGGTCTAATGGCAGCCATTATGGAGTAAGAGTATGTGGACTCAGGGTCTAATGGCAGCCATTATGGAGTAAGAGTATGTGGACTCAGGGTCTAATGGCAGCCATTATGGAGTAAGAGTATGTGGACTCAGGGTCTAATGGCAGCCATTATGGAGTAAGATTATGTGGACTCAGGGTCTAATGGCAGCCATTATGGAGTCAGAGTATGTAGACTCAGGGTCTAATGGCAGCCATTATGGAGTAAGAGTATGTGGACTCAGGGTCTAATGGCAGCCATTATGGAGTAAGATTATGTGGACTCAGGGTCTAATGGCAGCCATTATGGAGTAAGATTATGTGGACTCAGGGTCTAATGGCAGCCATTATGGAGTCAGAGTATGTAGACTCAGGGTCTAATGGCAGCCATTATGGAGTAAGAGTATGTGGACTCAGGGTCTAATGGCAGCCATTATGGAGTAAGAGTATGTGGACTCAGGGTCTAATGGCAGCCATTATGGAGTAAGATTATGTGGACTCAGGGTCTAATGGCAGCCATTATGGAGTAAGATTATGTGGACTCAGGGTCTAATGGCAGCCATTATGGAGTAAGATTATGTGGACTCAGGGTCTAATGGCAGCCATTATGGAGTCAGAGTATGTAGACTCAGGGTCTAATGGCAGCCATTATGGAGTCCTGCAGGCGGTGTGGCGGCTTTCACACCGATGTCTTGTCGGCAAAAGTGCCCCCCCCCCTCTAAAAAACAGTGAAGATCTCCATACTCTCGGGCCTAGGCCAACCTACAAGCCCTACATATAGTGTAAGTGATTATGCAGGTTTGATATGGACATTGAAGTGTCCCGTGTACCGGCATTAGTTGGTGGCCGATGATGGATATCCCATTGACGAGGAATTAAATCTCTGCATGTTGGCGAAACGATATGTTTGTCGACAGGAATTTTGTCTCGATGGAAGTGGTAACACGAATCTTGTGTTTATATTGGAGTTGATGGACGTTGTGGTGAATTGAAGGTCGTGACGTGTGATCACATGTTGCACGGCTCGAGCACGGAATAGATAAAGCTAAGGTTCCGCTCGGTCGGGGGGATTGTCCCAGGGGCATTGTCGTTTACGGCGGCGGTTCACTTGGTGCTCGTTGAATGGTGAGAATTGAGAGTATATCGGACTCCGGGCTTATACTGATTTATTTTGCGGTGATTAGTTGCACGTGTATACCTTACTGCTTATGTACTCCTTGCTGCACCTGTATCCCTTGATGTGCCCGTAGAAGCGGCTTCAATCAAATGGAATAAAGCCTACACTCTGAAGGTTCTTCTCTCGTTTTCATTTCAATTTATTCCATTTGGTTTTCTCGGCTCTCTCAACCAACGATGGACAAGATCTACAAACCAGAGAGGTTCGACGCAGACCCAAACGCGACTGACTCAGAAATGAAATGGTCGCATTGGTTCTGTTCCTTCTCACACTATCTGACCATCATCGAAGAGGAAGCCGACAAATTGGCCGCCCTTGTGAATCATGTCTCGCCCAGCGTATACAGGCTCTTCTCGGAGTGTGACACCGAGGAAGCAGCGATCGACGTGCTGCAGGCGCTCTACGTGAAGCGCAAGAACGAGGTATACATACGACATCTTCTCAACACACGCAAGCAAGCAGCCGGGGAGACAATCAATCAGTTCCTGCAAGCTCTGAAACAGCTGGGAAAAGACGGCAGCTTCCGGGCCATAAACGCCGAGGAACACAGAAATGAAGCGACCCGGGAGGCATTTATCCAAGGACTCAGATCAGCCCACATACGGCAACGCTTACTAGAGAAAGCGCAACCCACTCTTGAAAAGGTAGTTGACCAGGCTCGAGCGATGGATACGGCTCAGCAGCAATCTGAGTCATTTGGGACACCGATGCTGCTAATGAACGCCGCTACGGTGGAAACTCAAGGAACCCCACAGACACAGACACAGCCTGACACAGGGGATGGAGAAAAACCCGAGGAGTCGGATACCCAGACCTCGTCAAACTCCTCAGCAACTACTCCGGTTGGTAAATGCTTCTTTTGTGGGTACAAAAGACACCCCCGCCACAAATGCCCCTCCAGAGATGCCACATGCATGAATTGTGACAAGAAAGGGCATTATGCCAGGGTATGTAAATCTACTCTACGGAGAAATAAACCCACTTCTGCGGCTCTCTACTCACAAAAGAAACTAACTGCAGCCTCACCGGGGAATCTATCCAAGGCTATCATCAACGTACGAATTAACGGGCATATGGCTGAGGCACTGATTGATACCGGTAGCTCTGAAAGTTTCGTCAACAGCTCGCTAGTGAAGGGCAGGAAATGGATAATCCACCTGACTGACAATACGGTATGCATGGCCGCCACCTCACTGCAGTCCCGCGTACGAGGGTACTGCAATGTTGAATTGGACGTAAAAGGGTACACGCATCGGGATGTAAGGGTACTCGTGCTTCGTGATTTATGCGCAGACGTAATTCTGGGTCATAATGTCCTCAAGCAGCACACGAGCGTCGAAATACCCTTTGGAGGAAGCAAACCTCGTCTAATTTTAAATGCCTTGACTACCGCAGAGGTAACGTCCCCCCAGCTGTTCGCTAACTTGTCGCCGGTCTGTAAACCGATAGCGATCAAATCGCGGCGATATACCACTGCTGATATGAACTTCATCACTTCAGAGACCAAGCGATTACTGGAAGAAGGAATTATACAACCGAGCGATTCGCCATGGCGCGCACAGGTGTTGGTCACCGCCAATCAGAATCATAAGAAACGAATGGTTGTCGATTATTCCCAAACGGTCAATTGTTTCACCCAACTCCATGCCTACCCTTTGCCGCGCATAGACGAGATGGTCGAACGCGTGGCCAATTATAAGATATTCAGCACCATCGATTTGCGAAGCGCCTATTACCAAATTCCCATCCGAGAGGAAGACAAACCTTACACCGCATTCCAGGGAGGGAGGCGCCTCTACCAATTCAGGAGGATTCCGTTCGGTGTCACGAATGGAGTAGCTTGCTTCCAACGGGTTATGGACGACATCATCTCAGATGAAAACCTCAAAGACACTTTTGTTTACGTGGACAATGTCACAGTGTGCGGTAGGGATCAGGGAACATGATATGAATCTGGACAGATTCTTGAGCATTGCTAGAAAATATAATCTGACCCTCAACTACGAGAAATGCGTATTCTCGGCAAGGTCAATTGACCTTCTCGGCTACACAATAGCCGACGGCACGATTAAGCCCGATCCTGAACGATTGCACCCGCTCCGTGAGCTTCCACCACCTCAGGACCTGCAGACAATGCGCCGGGTGATAGGGATGTTCGCTTACTATGCGAGATGGATTTCCCAATACTCCGAGAAAATACCTCCCCTAGTGCATTGCAAAAACTTTCCACCAGATGCCGCTGTTGTAACAGCTTTCCACAACCTCAAAGATGATATCAGTAATTCCGTGGTATTATCGATCGATAGCTCGGTGCCCTTCGTGGTGGAGACAGATGCTTCAGATCATGCGATAGCTGCTACGCTTAATCAGTCTGGGCGACCCGTCGCGTTCTTCTCGAGAACTCTCTCTGGAAGCGAGCAGAGACACTCGGCAATAGAGAAGGAAGCGTACGCCATTGTCGAGGCCCTACGTAAATGGAGACATTACTTACTGGGAAACCACTTCACGCTCGTTACGGACCAACGATCCGTGGCATTCATGTTTGATGGGAAAAATAACATGAAAATTAAGAATGAAAAAATTATGAGATGGCGGATAGACCTAGCCTGCTATAGTTACGACATAGTTTACCGGCCCGGGAGGGAAAACCCTGCTGCAGACACCTTCTCTCGGGTCTACTGTTCGGCGACAATCAGTCGGGCTTTCCAAGACCTCCATGTGTCTCTGTGCCACCCGGGGGTAACCAGAATGGCACATTTTGTGCGCAGACAGAACCTTCCCTATTCTATTGAAGATATTAAACAAATGAATGCTTCATGCCCTGTTTGTGCTGAACTAAAACCCAGATTCTATGGCGCGGCATCTGGCAGACTGATCAAGGCCACTTCCCCCTTCGAGAGATTAAACATCGACTTCAAAGGGCCCCTGCCGACCGAGACAGACAACAGATACATATTCACTGTTGTTGATGAATATTCAAGGTTCCCTTTCGCATTTCCGTGCTCGGATATGACCTCGGCACTGTCGTGAAATGTCTGTCTGACCTCTTCGCTATGTTTGGGAAACCTTCGTACATACATTCAGACAGAGGGCCGTGTTTCATGTCGGCCGGGCTAAAACAATTCCTATTAGAGCACAGCATAGCAACTAGTTGAACGACGGGTTACAACCCACAGGGTAATGGGCAGGTGGAACGATATAATGGAGTTATTTGGAAAGCCGTAACTCTGGCGCTGAAATCGAGAGGACTGGGCCCTGAGCGGTGGGAGGTTACCCTTCTCGACGCTCTGAATTCCATACGCTCTTTGCTCTGCACGTCCACCAATGCAACTCCTCACGAACGAATGTTTACTCACCAGCGACGTTATGTTGACGGCCAATCGGTGCCCAACTGGCTAACCCATCCCGGTACAGTGTTCATGAAACGCCCGGTACGACAAAGCAAGTATGAACCCATGGTGGAGGGGGTCGAACTCATCGATACTAATCCAGAATACGCTCATGTCAGGCTCCCGGATGGCAGGGAGACCACTGTGTCGGTTCGCCATTTGGCTCCCTCAGGTACTCCTCCCGCAGGTACACCACCATCTGGCACTCCTCCCTCTGACATCCCCTCCCCAGGTGTTCCCCCCCCAGGAACTCCACCCGAGAATGGTGGTGACGGAGCTGCCGCGTTCCACCCGAGAGCAATCGGGGAGTCATCCCCGGCACGAGTCGAGGCTCACCAAGAGGAACGGAAGCCTCCCTCAAGTGAAACCGCCATTTACTCCCGGAGAGGTCGACGGATAAAACCCCCTCGCCGACTCAATCTGTAAAGGGGATTATCGGCATCCTCGATGCTCATGCTCCTATATGCTCGTTACATAATATATCGATGCTCATGACCATGCTCCTACAACGCAAAATAATCCTCACTGCTTGGCATGTATGCTTCTGTAGTTTAGATAGTTCGCGTTGCTTGAAATGTATCCTCCTGTAGCGCTGAAGTAATCATGGTGCGTTAGTTGGGCCTCTAGTTACATTTTAAAGACGGGGAGAATGTGGTGAATTGAAGGTCGTGACGTGCGATCACATGTTGCCCGGCTCGAGCACAGAAGAGATAAAGCTGAGGTTCGGCACGGTCGGGGTGATTGTCCCAGGGGCATTGTCGTTTACGGCGGCGGTTCACTTGGTGCTCGTTGAATGGTGAGAATTGAGAGTATATCGGACTCCGGGCTTATACTGATTTATTTTGCGGTGATTAGTTGCGCGTGTATACCTTACTGCTTATGTACTCCTTGCTGCACCTGTATCCCCTGATGTGCCCGTAGAAGCGGCTTCAATCAAATGGAATAAAGCCTACACTCTGAAGGTTCTTCTCTCGTTTTCATTTCAGACGTCACTAATAACTCGTATTCTACTATATTCGCTAATAAGTGTACCACTGTATTCGACACAAACCTGCATTCGATACGACCCTCGTATCTTATTTTTTTCTTGTGCATCGATTATAAGCCATGACGGTATAGGTAGCATCACTCCGAAATTTGGTCAATAATATTATAGCGCGTTTATTGCGATGGTCGTGCATTGCGCATATTCCCTTGCTGAGTTGATTTAATTTAAAAAAATGTTACGCTTCTGAGGAAATTGCGTCGAAATTAAGCGGAGAACGATCCCAGTCGATGACGTCACGGTGACGGCGCAAGTTGTTTCCTTTTGTGCCGCGAGTTGTTTTTTTTTAATCGAGCCTTTGTGCAGCGTCCACGATGCCGACGGTGATGGAGGATTGTGTGGGCGCGATACAGCACCGTTTTTCACCTTATTCTTTCAATGGCGGGTACGTACACTCGCTGGACTGCTCGTGTGGACTTCGGTCGTTAAATTTTGCAATGTTCGTCACAGGCCGCGAAAAGTCATTCCCTTTGCAATGGTCGTAGTTTTCGAAAAGGCCTCGAATACCAGGCAGGTTTTTACATCTTGTATCATTGCGCTCTGCGGCAGTTCGGCTCCCTGACGTGAGCCACTGGATGTGTCATTGCTGTTTGTTGCAAATGGATTCCTAATTATTGAAAATGTGGCCACACTAGAACGTGTCAATGAAAATGTGAACGGGATGCTTACTTGCTGCTCAGCATTATAAAAGTACTAGTGTGTGGCCGTACGTGCAAAAAAAGACAACTTTCAAACCACGTGCCAGAAACACTTGGGAAACAGCTGAAACGGATGAAGAAGAATGATATCAAACCTTGAAAAGGCACATACTCAGGTCCCCAGCGTCAATTGTGATGTCATATCAAACGGAGAAGAAGAATTGACGTCATATCAAACGGAGAAGAAGAATTGACGTCAATTGTGACGTCATATCAAACGGAGAAGAAGAATTGACGTCAATTGTGACGTCATAGCACCATGTCCTGTCATCGGTTTGGTAAATAAATGGCCATCACTTGGGAAACAGCTGTAACGGATGAAGAAGAATGATATCAAACCTTGAAAAGGCACATACTCAGGTCCCCAGCGTCAATTGTGACGTCATATCAAACGGAGAAGAAGAATTGACGTCATATCAAACGGAGAAGAAGAATTGACGTCAATTGTGACGTCATATCAAACGGAGAAGAATTGATGTCAATTGTGACGTCATAGCACCATGTCCTGTCATCGGTTTGGTAAATAAATGGCCATCACTTGGGAAACAGCTGAAACGGATGAAGAAGAATGATATCAAACCTTGAAAAGGCACATACTCAGGTCCCCAGCGTCAATTGTGACGTCATATCAAACGGAGAAGAATAATTGACGTCAATTGTGACGTCACATCAAACGGAGAAGAAGAATTGACGTCAATTGTGACGTCATAGCACCGTGTCCTGTCATCGGTTTGGTAAATAAATGGCCATCACTTGGGAAACAGCTGAAACTGATTAAGAAGAATGATATCAAACCTTGAAAAGGCACATACTCAGGTCCCCAGCGTCAATTGTGACGTCATATCAAACGGAGAAGAAGAATTGACGTCAATTGTGACGTCATAGCACCGTGTCCTGTCATTGGTTTGGTAAATAAATGGCCATCACTTGGGAAACCCTTGGGAAACAGCTGAAACGGATGAAGAAGAACGATATCAAACCTTGAAAAGGCACATACTCAGGTCCCCAGCGTCAATTGTGACGTCATATCAAACGGAGAAGAATTGACGTCAATTGTGACGTCATAGCACTGTGTACTGTCATTGGTTTGGTAAATAAATGGCCATAACTTGGGAACCACTTGTCCGATTAATATAAAAACCTTGAAAAAGCACATACTCAGGTCCCCAGCAATATACCTGGCAAGTTTCAATTAGATCAGACCAGTGGTTGTCGAGAAACAGCAGTTACAGACAGACAGGCAGACAGGCAGACAGACACACAGAGATTGCTGGAATTATAGATAGACTAGTGCGTGCCCGTAGGTGCAAAAACAAACAAAAAAAACATTTCAAACCGCGTGTCAGCAACAACAACAAAACTCACAGGCCGTTCCTTCGCTCTCGCGTGCCCGTACGTGCGTGGCCGTACGTGCAAAAAAAAATCAAACGAAGAAGAATTGTGACGTCAATTGTGACGTCATAGCACCATGTCCTTTCATTGATTTAGTAAATAAATGGCCACAACTTGGGAACCACTTGTCCAATTAATATCAAACCTTGAAAAGGCACATACTCAGGTCCCCAGCAATATACCTGGCAAGTTTCAATTAGATCGGACCAGTGGTTGTCGAGAAACAGCAGTTACAGACAGACAGGCAGACAGACACACAGAGATTGCTGGAATTATAGATAGATGAGCACTGAGAACAACCATCGGTTGGCAACCCTTGCAACCATACTTGGTGGCATACCTGTTATAGAGAGTGTCTGGCATAGAGCAACTATCTTGATTTAGCACTCGCTAGATCAGTGGTTCCCAAACTTTTTTGTCCATGACCCAAAATTTGAAATCGCATTTGCCTCGCAACCCAAATGATACTGGTACCTAGTGTACCTATGATAAAAATTGTCAGAGAAAATGCTTTTGACATGAAACCCCCCCCCCTCAAAAACTCAGATTTTGAGGGAGGGAGGGTTCAAGTTTGGGTCACGACCCTGGGTTTGGGAACCCCTGCGCTAGATAGACCACTCCTCCAAGAAACGGCTGAAGGAAACACGACTTCATCTATTATACTATAAGGAGGCGATTATGATGGCATCTGATGGACATTCTTGAGATTTAGAGGGAGTATGTGTGATAGGATCAGGGGCAACAGCTTGAGAGTTCGGAGGATGTTGTGGCAGGGGTGTTTCACTCGGTAGTTATTATTATTAATGCATGGAATGGTCTCCTTGGAATGGTGGTGGCAGCTGCAATTTATGGTGGATTTAAACTGCAATTTGATAGATACCTAGAAGCAGTGGGGTTGGAGTGGTGTCGGAGTATCAGCACTATTATGCAGGCTTCATGGGCCGATGCCTGGTGTTGGCTTTATGGTTAGGGTGGTGGGCTTGGGATCCTTGGGTCCTCAGTTCAAATCCCGCTCAGCTGTTGAATGAATGCCAGGTGGGGTTAACTCGGCCTGTCATCCTTCCGAGGTCAACAAAATGAGTGCCAGCTTGCTGGTATACTGTCGGAGTGGCGACCCGTCCAGGATTGTGCCTAACAGCCAAGGAGACTGCTTATGCAGCACGAACGCTCTGCACAGAGTGTGGTCCCAATCTCCTCCTCCTCGTTTAGGCAGAGATACCATGATGGACAGATGGATGCACAGACAACTTTTGAAGTTTTTTTTGTCAAAACTTGTCCACACCTTTTTGAAATGTCTAGCTATGCGGAAATCATTTTTGGCCCCTTCTCTCAATTATGAAGAATCACTTAAAAAAAAAAATGGTCGTGTCTGGATCTGGATCTTCACCAAAATCTAATCGATTTGTCCTTGTCACACACCCAACTGCTCCACCAAATTTTGCCTGAATCCACCCTTAACTTTTTTTAGATATCCTGTTCACAGACAGACAAACAGATAGAAGTGAAAACATAACCTCCATCCACCTTTGGTGGTGAAGGTAAATATTGGGGTTGGCAGGAATTTTTGTGGTGTGTCAGGCAGGAGACTGGAAAGTCAGCTATATATTTTTTGTTTTCTTTTTTTTTTAATGCCTTTGCAGTATGTATACAATATATAGACGTTAAAAGGCAGCATTTGTTCTCTTTGATGTTTGTTGCTTGAGTTTGAGTCATGGGTAACTGCATTTTAATAGTTGAAGGAATGATTTGTTTGTTAGTACAAACAGGAACTTATCTAAGAGGTGTACGTGTACTTTATCCCTGTGCTTTTCAGGACTCTACTTGCATTTGCGGGATCGGATTTTGCCTTGCTTGCTGCAGATTCGCGGCTCAGTGAGGGGTTCGGGATCCACAACCGCAACGCAGCCCGCTTACATAAGCTGTGTGTACACACTGATGTGTTGCTCTGTTTTAATTGCTGAATGAGAATTTTTTTTTGAGACATTATTTTATAACAGTCCTGGCTGTTGTAATATGATATATGGATAGAATCACTCTGATCCATTCCAATCTTTTTTTTATCGTGAGATTGTTTGTGATTGGTAGGGCAAATTTTTGTAGTGCTAAAAAACGTGAAAAGTTGCATTTATTTTTACCAACGTTGTGCAAAAAGGTAACTTAAAAACCATGCCCAGAGGCTACTGCAGCGATCAATTTTCAGTCATTTATTTATTAAATTCTCAAAGCCAACAAGTAGGCAAGGATACAATATTTTCATGAATTCAGCAATGATATGACATTTTAAAAGGTTTTTAAAGTCAGCATTAAATCAAATCACTCAAATTAATGGTTCATTGCTGTGATTGTAATACACAGAAATATATTTCTCAACGTTTTCGGGTGAGAAGTTAGTCTTTCGCTCGTAGTTTTTTTATTTTAACATCGAAAAAAGAGCGTTTAACACTCACCGAAATAACTTGACACTGACAAATTTGCGTACAAACTTGGTGGAATGTCACCGCGTGCTATATCCATTATCTGCTTTATGTCCTTGTTATGCTCCAAACGCCTCTCCAAATAAGACACCATCCCACATGGGTCATGCCGAAGCTGAGCGATTTAAGGTAGTTGAAAGCATCAGAGATCGTAAATGTATAACTTTCGTATTTAGTAATCAGCTCATTCAGGTACTTGCAGCCACGATCGATAGTGAGCAAGTCCTTCGCCATGTGTTCTGATGCTATAACTTCCTTCACTTTGGTAAAAAGCAAACCATCACCTTGAAATTCCCCAACGATTCTCTTGAAATCTGGCAAATTGTCAGCATAGTAGAAAGCCGCATTTGACCAGCTTGCCCAGCAGGTTACGATGGGCTGAGGTTGGTAACCAATTGCGGCAAACAACTTCTTATGGTCTTTGTTCTTGACAACAGCACTCTTGAGCTTGACGATCAGATTATCGACGTCAGAGTAATGGGCTCGAACCTTTTCAGCACAGGTATGAAGTAGATGTGCAGTACACATGACATGGAGTCGTCGCAGGTGGATTTGCTTGAGGAGGCGTTCAGCAGCAGTCATGTAGCACACAGTGTTGCTCAAGAGTAGAGCAAAATTTGACCGATCAGACTGTCATGTTTTGATAGCATCATCCACTGCATGTATTACTGTATGTGAGTTGACTGAGGCTGGAAGCTGCTTGCTGTGCAGCAGGAAAGTCTTTTATTGTGATTCGCCATTGCCCACGGGAGTGTTAATATACTTTACACCTGCCACCTTTGCTTCATCAATGACCATAAATATGTTCTTCCCCTTGAGCAAGTTCTGGATCCACAATGTTTCTTTCTCTGCCATTGATGCCACTCCCGATCGGCAACAGGACTCCGAAGGTGCATTGTAGCCCATGAATTCAAATAGTCAGTGACTTCACCTCTGGATTATTGACTTTGTAGAGAGGTATATCTGCTGAGAGGAAGCTCGTAACTACCTGATCAACAAATTCTTGTCCCTTGCTTACGTTCTCAGCTTACAGCAATGTCTTGCGAGGTTCATTTTCAGCATCCTTGGCTCTTGTGTGTTTTGTTCTGTCGTGATGGTTCAGAACACTGGACCGTCGTTCGTGGCACGCGACTGTAGAACATAGCTTGCAGAACAAACTGTTCCCAGAAGTTACTACGAACGCAGTTGGAAATTCTGCTGCATAGGCTCGTACTTTTGCAATAGAAGAAGCAGCTTCCTTGAACATAATTGGCAAGTAAAGCTGATGTCCTTATAATGGAGATTAAACTCGATATTTAAGTACAAGGAGGAAAGATATAACAACTTGAATGCAAACAGGAACACCACAGCAACACATGACAGGAGGTCAGTTCATTCACTGCACAGGTGATACTCGATCAAAATGTTTTTTTTTTCCACTTCACTCAAGCGCGACCCCGCATGGCCGAGCATTTAGCAGATTTAGCCACTCAAGTGTGATCAACGCTTGAGTTATAATGAAGGAATGTGTGATTAACGCTTGAGTTATAATGAAGGAATCGAGGAAGTTGTAATGAAGCGGAAGTTGCGCTTATAATAAAAAAGTTGCAAAGTTGCACTAACGAGGAGAAGTTGTAAAAATATTGCGCTTGTAACTCCCTCCCACTGCATCCTCAGACAAAAAGAAAGCAATATCTTTGTGTTTTGCAATATGGGAATGTCGTGAAAAAAAAGTTGCAAAAAATTTCCCTGGTTATTGGTGCTGGTAAAATGGGTCGCATGGCACATGTGTGCATTTACGTCATGGGGTTTGAAATGTCGTTTATACAAAAACAACTTACATTTGGTTCCTTTTATTTTCTGCCACACGAGCATCTGCCATCTGTCGATTACAAAATGTATATTGAAAAGTCAAAACTAATGCTCTGAGTATTCATTGAGTATTTTATGATTTTATGGCTGTTTGCAATTTTTCATGAAAGTACAAGCAAGTAACGATCAGTTTGTCGTTTCGGTTTGCATCATAACGTTTTAGCATCGTTGGCAAATAGGGGACATTATTTTCGGTTTTATGTTGTTGACAAAGAATATATTGTGAAAATATCAAAAAATCAATTAATTAATTGCAGGGAAAAGCCATCAAAGTTTACTCATGGGGTCTGGGAGGTGTAAGAGCAGTACAGAGTGACTGCCACCAGGACAGGGTTCAGGTCTATCAAACTGGAGGAGAAAATGGCCAGGGAGAGATGTCAAGGACATCCTGTGGAAGGAAGGATTATGTTCAACAGATGATGTCTGGTTTATCAGCAGCGGCCTGGATTGAAAGATTTGTGAGGTGCAGAGGCCTCGGATAGTTGAGGTCCACACAGTTATGGACGGGCGGAGGCTCTGTTGGCAGGGTGCAGGAACGTGGAGTGCAGCAAGGAGAGTGAAGCTGAAGCTGCAGTGTCATTTGTGAAAGGACTGGAGAGGAGCAAGACCAGGAGCAAGCAATCAATTTCATGTTCCGATGAGGAGGCTCTACGATGGTCCTGTTCCATGCTCGAGCCGACCTACAGAACACGTACTGTCGGACAATGAGGCGATCACTTCTACCTCTTCGTCTCCATAACTCCACCACTCGCCTCTACACCTACCTTGACTCACTCAAGCCACAACGCCCCCTCCCCCAATGTAAATGTGAACAAATATACCTTATTTTATACCTATAAAAGTATAAGTACCTATTATTTGTCTTTTTTAATTGTTTTATGTAATATATAATTTTTATTTGTGTGTAAATATATCTTGTACTTACTTCCCTCTATTATTTAGTATTACAAGCAGAGTACCTGCCCTACGGGTGATCTTCTGTGTTGGAGTGGCGACCCATCCAGGATTGTGCCTAATAGCCAAGGAGACTGCTTAGGCAGCACCAACACTCTGCACAGAGTGTGGTCCCAATGAATAGATGGATGGGTGATCTTGTTCCAAGCATGCAACACGTTTCTGACGCATACCTTTATTTGGGCGGTGTATAGGTAAACAAAACCCAAAAACCCAAGTTACACACATGAAGCAAAAACATCCCTATTGCTTTGCTTGCAATTAAAAGCACTTCACTGCACTGGAAAACGTGGGGACAGGAATACTGTACAGTAAATGGTGGAGGCATGTTATACCCTCCCCCACCTGGAGGCAGTGCTACATGATACACATTTACATGGAGAATTTGCGTCCCCACCCCTCCCTCCCCCAAAATCACTGGCAAAGATTAAAAAAACATCCCTATACATTATTTGGGTTCATACTGATCCTGTGTTGCAAGTCTGGATGTAATCAGCCCAGAACTGTCGGAGGAGTAGTGCGACAAACAGACACTGGTCCATGAATTATCGTAAAGATTCTTCCTCATTAAAAGGTATAATTTTTGATCTTTGAAGACTTTGCATATGGAGTATTGGAGTGCTGGAATGTATCCTGTATTTTAGTTCATTCTTATTGGAAATAGCTGATCAGTTTATGTCTTGTTTTCCAGGAACGTAACCCAACTTAAACTGATCATTGCCAGTATAGTAATACCCTGCCTTTGATGCAATACTCTGACTGAAAAGCATCAGGGTGATGTGATATATAAAAGGCAGCAATGCTCGCACTGAGACAGTCAGACCAGGACCCACACAACCACGGACAGACAGCCCGAGATAGCAATTGAAAGAGCCACGGATCAATGTTGGGGACCCACAGAGTTGGACGTCCACCAACACCAGGAGCGGAATCACAGAGCATAGCCCAGCCAGGAAGCCCTACCGGCCACAAAGCCACAGCCCAGCGGAGAGCTTTGCCAGTAACGGAGACCCAAGGGTGACACCAGATCAGGAGAAGGGACTGAAGACATGCCACCAATTTTTTTGTCTCCAGAACAACCTGCACCGCCCCTCCCGGCATGCGCACGCACGCACATACACATACACACATCAATTATTTTGTGCATCTTGCATTCCCGATTGAGTCTGAGTCTGTCCATGTCAACATTAGTGCTAAGCATAGCCAGGAAATTGTTACTGTTCTGTTTTTCGCTGTCTTGGGAGTGAATGACCAGTGGTCTCGCATCGCTCGTTAGGGAGCTGAGACTGCTACAATATATTCCTCTATTAACCAGTCTTGTCAGAAACCTTGTTAAGACTCGGTAATCATCTCCCATCATTGTTATTGCTTTTGATTGACATGTACAAAAATAAGCCAAGGAATCTTCTCAACTAATTATTGAGAGAGGTATGCTTACTGCCATTGGAAAGGAGATGAAGTGATATTTTGGGTGAGATCCCTTCTTCAAAAGAGGAGAGTTAGTGAAGATAGCCCGCTTTTGATTTGAACAGAGCTCATGCCCGAAATAGAATTTCCCATAAGGGTTTGCATATCTTTTGAACAATTGCTTGAGAATTTTTTTATTTTACCATTGTACAAGTCAGCTCTCATCTGTATAAAGACTATGGTAGTCTTCCATAATGTCTTTAAAAAAAAAACAAAAAAACCGTTCATTTCACTTTAAAATTATAAACACCTTGTAGTGTTTGTGGTCATTCAGTTTTAAAAACATATTTTTATGGTGCTTTTAAAGGGAACAGCATGACAGTTTATACTCTCAATTATTTCACAACTAAGTTGCCCATTTCATACAACATGATGTCTGTCTATTTTCACCAAATAATGAGGTATTGAAAATAAAATTGGTTTAGTTTTTAATTAAATGGAAAGTCCTTGCACCTCATTTGATAACCTGTCAGTAATGACTAAAATTTTGATTATCTTGGTGATGCGACTCATTTTGCTCTCACCTGTTGTATTTGATCACCCAGCGAAGTTTGAAGTGACAGCCTTCTGGGAATTGAAATATGTATGAAGTTTGTTTTCTCATTCCAGGTTGATTCCTCAGTTAGTTGGGTAAAATAAACCTGAGGTTTTGTGTTCCTCAGTTCTGAATCCTGCGTCTTGGCTTGCTGTGGATTCCAAGGAGACTGCCTTTCTCTTCTGCGCATCCTTGAGGCACGGGTCAAGGTTCGTTCTCTTTTGGATTTTTTCACTTCTCCAGTCGATTATTAGTCTTGACCATTCCTGAAGGGATGGGACAGGCTATTGTACTTGGTTTGTGTGTTGGTGAGTTTGATTCCACACACAGATCTACTTTAATGTAGAGCTTTCATTCTTGGATCTACTGTAATCTACAGGTAGTGGAGGGAAAAAAAATGAAAACACCAATGTAAAATAATTTAATAGGGTGTTGGGCCACCACAAGCAGGCAGTACAGCTTGTATACGCTGTGGTATCGAGTCCACCAGCGTCTGGAGTTCTGCAGGAGGTACGCGGCACCATTCTTCCACAAGAAAGTCAATCGACTCATCTGTTTGATGGAGGTGAAAAACAGTCTCAGCCATCATTACAGAATATCCCATAAATGCTTGATTGGGTTCAGATCTGGTGATTGAGGAGGTCAGAACATATTGATAACATCAGTGTTAGGGTTATCAAGGTTATCAAGCTCATCAAGCCATTGGCCGACCACATATGCTCTGTGAATGGGGCATTGGTGGGTCTCCTCTTGCAGCCATACTGGTCATAATTGTAGGCAACAAGGCCTGTGCATCATTTTTCATACATGACCCTAAGCATGCTGGGATGTTAATTTATTGATTAATACACGGGCCACACTTGTATGGAAGTTGTTGCTTGGTATCCCTCATTTACCCAGATGTTTTTTTATTTTTTATTTTTGGGGTGCACTACTCGTATGTACTCTGACAAGGCTCTTCATTGTTAGTTGCTCAGTCTAACTACCCTGCATACCTGCACTGCAAAGCGAAAAGCGGTGTTAAGCAATTGGTTCGTGTCTGTCTGTCTTTGTCTACAAACATCAGTTTATCATCAAGGAACCATTGATTGAAATTGAATGTTGTAATTTGAACATGAATCAGAAAACGAACCTGGAGTTTTGTAGTATTTTCGTCCCAAGCACGCATGCACACAGAGGATTGAGGTAATTGTTTTACTTTGTCTGTCTGTCTGTCTCAGTCAAACAAAATTGAAAATAATTCCAAACCAGAAACATACTGTTTAAGGACTTGATGACACAAACAGGCACATATAACTAATATAACATGTTAAATAATGTGGTCCAAAAGATGCAGCAGCAACGGTGTTAAACTTCTGAAAAAAATTTTCTCCGACCTTTGCAATCTTTGTTTTATTTAAATTGAATTATATACTTGAACACAAGAACACAAATCACCTTTTTGGCACTTTCAAAACCCTTCCATTTTGCAGTACTTCGACAAAATATTACGGCATTTTACATCATCTCGACCAATCAAATTTGCCATTCACAGACCCTGCCCTTGTACTTGTTTTTCAAGACTGATCGGGGGAAGGTTTCTGTGATCTCCTGTTATAGGAAGAGAGTTTGGTGAGCAGGACAGTGCCAGACCGTGTCAAAAGCACGCGATATGTCTAGGGATATGGCTCTGATTTCATGTATGGCATTGAGTACCTCCATCCATTGTTGGGAGAGCAGAAGCAGCATATCCAGAGTGGAGTGACCTGGTCTGAAACCAAATTGATGATCAGAAATCAGGCCATTGGAGAAGAGGAAGGATTTAATGTCTGAAGCGATGACGGATTCCATAACCTTGCTGATAATTGGGAGAAGGCTGATTGGTCTGTAGTTTCAGGGATCTGTTTTAGCACCTTTTTGTGCAGGGCAGTAATGTTTGCTGATTTCCAAGTGGATGGCAGATGACCTTGAGCAAATGAGAGGGTGAATAGAACAGAGGGTGAGCAAGAGCAGAAGAGTAGGTTTTTAGGAAACGTGGGCTGATGCCGTCTGGACCGGTTGCAGAATCTGAGTCGAGGTTTGACAGCAAGCTCTCCACCTTGTCAGAGGAAAAGGACACAGAGTCCAGGGACAGTTGGATGTGACTGGGTAAAGTGAGTACAGAAAGCGATGGGTTTCGGACACAAGATTTCGATGCAAACACCGAGTTTTATCTAGGCATTCAGCCTTTTCACATATGGTATCAGCAGTGTGGCCATTTGAGGTAAGGGAGGGGATGGAGGGGGAACATACACGAGAAACAGATTTAGTTAGAGGCCACCAGGATTTAGAGGAGGGAGAGAGGTTTGAGAGTTCAGACTTGAGATGAGAAAGATGTTGTTTTCTGGCTCTCCTGTGGGTACATACACACTTGTTCTGAGCTTTATGGAAGGAACTGAGATTACCCTCAGTTGGTTTTGCTTTCCATGAGGCAAAGGCAAGTTGTTTCAGGACAACTGCCTCACCACAAGCTTCAGTGAACCAAGGGCGGGAGGAAGCGTAGGACAACTGAAGACGACAGGGGATAAATCTGTGCATGAGAGAGCACAAGTTTATTTGAAAGAATTCCCAGGATGAGTTGATGTTGGAGAAAGTAGCGATGGGAGACCAGTTTCGAAGTTCGATGGCTGCTTGGAGACCCTGCCTGTCGGCTTGAGTGAAATGCCAGATTCGACTGTGCTGAGGTGGTTCTCTGATAACAGCCAGAGAGATGTCCACTTTGACAAGCGATTTGCTGCCCTTTTTTTGCTTATTTATTAGATTACCTTGCTTCAAAACAAACATTGGTGTATTTTGGGTTTTCAGATTATTTTTTTTTGATATTTTTTTCTTTTTTTTGGAATTGCTAATTTGTCAGACATTTATGGAAATAGTGTTAGGCCTAAGTCACATTTGCTCTACGGCGAGGATACGGCGGCCGTACACCCTCTGAATTGACAGAAACATGCAGTGGCCGCAGAGTTTCTGAGGTGGCCTCGGGGTGGCCCTACGCCGTATGGCATATTTTACAGGCCGTAGGGGTCGCCGTGGAATTATAACGTGGAGTTATAACTTTTTTCATTTCTACGTTCGCTGTAGCAATTCGACAAGCCAAAACATAAAAACTGGTAAAAAAAAAAAATTAATAATAAAAAAATAACCCACTCGTTACCGTCCATCTGGCCGCACGATCGCCTTAGGGTCCCCTGCGGTCGCCTTGCGGGCACCTTGAGGCTACCTTGTGTCTGCCTTGAAAATTCTATGGCCGCCGCAGGAACGCCCTAAGGTCACCGTGCGACATCAAATCAAAGACCGTACGGCACCCCCACGTTTTCGGTCTTAACAATTTATGAATACCCCGTGTGGCTCCTCAAAAAATAAAAACATATGTGACTGCTACATTGTGTGACCGTGGAAATACTGCGCAGCCCGATAATTGCTAGTGGCCGTAGATTTTGGAGACCCCACGGCCGCCGTGGCAAATGTGACTTAGGCCTTAATATGTACTTGCTTGAAATGTATTTTGATTTCTAAAATTGAGAGATTTGTTTGGTGGGTTGTCTTATTCCTGTTTCTCCATTCTTGTTCCGCAGATGTACAAGCAGACACACCAGCGTCCGATGACCTGTCCTGCTATTGCTTCCTTGCTTTCTCAGCTTTTGTACAGCCATCGCTTCTTTCCCTACTACTGTTACTGCCTGATTGCTGGCCTTGATTCCCAAGGTAGAGTTATTACCTTTTTTTTTTTCTTTTTTTTTAAAGACTCGTATAGCTCTTGCAGACTCATGAAGGATGGGGATCAATAATTCCTTCCATGTTTGTTCAGTTGGTATGCATGCGACCCATAATGAAGTGCTCTGCCTCATGCAAAATTATTCCCTTCCGACCTCAGTACAAAGAAGAATGGGATGCTTTTTTATTTTATTTCATCTTCCAACATCAATACAGAACCAGTGTAGTGTAGCTAGTGTCATACAAGATGTGCACTTCACCTGAATAACACACTGATATCTCTATTCATCACACTGATATCTCTATTCATGGAGGAATTTGAGCTTGATTATGCAAGGCCGTTATAGCTTCAGACTGTCTGAGTCATGTCATCTGGAAAAGTGTTTGAGGTCTTGCATATGAAGCACAAGGTGTTTTGGATTGTGAAGCTACAATTGTTCTTGAGCAAAAAGATGGATTTCTAAAATAATCGAACGTGATCTCATTTCCACATTATTCAATGCTTCACCACTCAAAGCCGGCCCAATATGCAAATCCTCTTGTTTTCTCAGGATATGCAAATGAATAGGTAAATAAATAAATGTGACCTCGTCAGTTACCTTGCTGGTTGGATCTTGTTTCCTGAGATTTGCTCGAGGTTAGAGGTTACCTTTTAATGCTTATGATTTATCCGAGGACTGTAGTGTTTGAGAAGCTCCCGTATTTGAAAAAACCTTTTTCATTGTCTGACGACATCTCTGATAGTGGTGAATTCAAATCGAACATTTGGTATGCATTTTGTGAAATAGATTTGACGAGCAAAGTTATAGTGGAGTTGATCGAGTATATTTAAAGTTCCTTTTTGTATTGGCCATTTCATGGAATTGACGAGACGTGCAAACATTTCCGAGTCATAAAAGTGTTGAAATAATAAAGAAACTGCACAAATTGAAACTCGGGTTCCTTCAAGAAGCAAAACCGTACTCTTTATGATTGTGTTTAAAGGTTTGTATAATTACAAGATTGGATTCCATTCACTCGAGCATTCACATCCCTCGGGGCTTTTTATGTGGCTGTTTTGCTCAGGAATCATCAATTTTACCTCTCATGTATATTTGTTTCTCCTCTGCTCATTTCTTTGCTATTGTTTTTGCTGTAAAACTAGTTTTCATGTGCGTTCACAGGTCAGGGAGCTGTTTTCAGCTTTGACCCTGTTGGTTCATATGAACGAGTTCCGTTTTCATCACTTGGCTCAGCCAGTGCTCAACTGCAACCGTTGCTGGATTCGCAGGTAAATTCTCACCCCAAAGCTGCAGGTGTTGAGGTGCATCCGTACTTTCACCCACAACACTTCATTACGTCACCCCTTTGTGGTTTTCTTTTTATCCCCCGCCAACCAAGGAAATTGGCGGGGGATATAGAAATGGGTTCCGTCCGTCCGTCCGTCCGTCACATTTCGTTTCCGGAGCTTAACTACAAATCCCCTCAAGATATATTTACGAAATTTGGTACACATATCAAGCAAGTGGTGAACTGGTGCCTTTTGATGTCACATGGTTTGGCAGCCATGTTGGATTCAAGAAAAATATTAAATAATGTTTTCTCTGGATTCACATAACCTAATGAAGCGAAAATTTGCAACTATCATCTTCCATCATGTCTGCACACATAGTAAAAATTATGACGTCACAAGTCACATGGTTTGGTGGCCATCTTGGATAGAAAAACACACCTCATCCGATTAACACGAAACTTCACACACGTATTCCACTGGAGGATTGGAGGCAGAATGTAAATTTATGATGTCGTAGGTCACATGGTTCGTCAGCCATCTTGGATTGAAAATTAATAAATTTTTAAAATCTTCTTCTCCAGAACGGCTGGACCGATTGAGGCAAAATTTCACATACACTTTCCCCAAGACATCCTTTCAGAAGTTTGTTAATTTCTAATTGATAGGTCACATGGTTTGGCAGCCATATTGAATTTACCCGAAAACCTTCAAACATCATCTCCAGAATGGCTGGTCAGATCAAGGGGAAACTTCACATACATATTGCACACGCTTCGGGAATACAAGTTTGTTAATCCTCATTTACTATGGTGGGGGATATCGAAGACTTTGTCTTCAACGGATGCTATTTATTTTGTTATCACGATAACTTGTGGATCACTGAAGGGATTTCAACCAAACTTGGCACGAGGAAAGATTGCAACACAAAGATGAACTGATTCAGTTTTGGGCTCAAGCAAGTCCAAATGTCACGTGTCCTTTGAAAATCATTTTGCAGATCATAAATAACTCGAGTTGGAAGCATCTGATTTTTTTTTCCTCTCTCACTCTCACTCTTGCTCTATCCCATGTGACCTTCAATTGAAATCAAACGTAACAGTGGGGTGACATCTGACGTGGGTGGAGGCAAATCCAACGACGCGTTCGCATCAAATTCTATTTTCTCGTTTCATTCTAAAGCTTCTGCAAAGTGATGCACATTTGGTCACACAGAGGATCACTGCACAGCTTAACTACCAGTCGCAGGGGTTGAAGGAACAAAAAAAGTAAACCTTATTTCTGAGAATGATGCCTTATTTCTGAGCTGTTCTGATCTGTTGTTATTTTATTTATTTCTGCCTCATCTTATTCTTTTGTGTGTAGCTGTCCTCAGGTGTGCAACTATCTGCTTCCCAAGCAGAGCAGTTGGCCAGGGACGTGTTTGTGTCTGCAGCTGAGCGTGATGTGTACACCGGCGATAGTGTTCAGGTTTGCCTGGTGTCATCAGCTGAAGTGCATCGTGACAGCCACAGTCTAAGAAAAGATTAGGGTGGTCATGAAAATTTATGTTCGTATGATTTGTATGGACATGTGAGTTAAGTGTTTGGAGACCTGTGGCTGTATGTGCAATTGGTGTGAAATTTGCAAATGCCACATATATAAATATCACTTTGACAAAAGGATAAGAACAATACAAATGTTGTATGCATGTGAGAAGAAAAAAAAACAAACAAAAACAAAACACCAATGCTGAAAGAATGACATGCATGCACTGCTGTTTCCTTTTTTTTTTTATTAATATTTTGTTTTTAATGAAGGAGAAACTTGTCACTAAAGCTCAGAAAAAACATTTTTTTAAATGGCTTTTTTTTTTCTGCAACAATAAAACGTTCCCAAAATAGTTTTTTTGATACATCACCTCTTTCATTGAAACTTGTGTTGGGACAGGGTAATGAGCTTACTATGAGTGTCTGGGCCCTAAAACTACATTTATAATAGATATGTATACCTTATTGGATGCTGCATTTTAGGGTAAGTATATTGTCTTGTCACGAGATCACATGACATTCATTTGTCACCACATTGAATATCAAGCCTGCCCTGGTGGTCGTCGTCATCGTGGAATACGGAATGATGTTGGAATCTCACCTCAAAGTGTGCTCAAACCTTCAATTCTGATGATACTAATCCCATTCCCGGTTTGAGTACTGACACCCACCCTACTCCTGATTTGAGAAGGGCATGCTGCCTGCTTTTATTGTCCACTGGCAGTCACCCGTTGAAAAATCAATGAGGCTAGATGCATTGAGGAAGAGAATTTGAAATTTGAGAGCTATTCACGATTGAAAACTGGATGTTATTGCTGAATAATAAATCGATCTCTCGGAAGTTGTACATGTCTGGGAGTAAATTTTAAAAAAATCCCTTAAGGAGCAGGTGTTTGTAGTCGATCACCTCAGCAGATTTCAGTCTATCACCGACCATGACATGAAAATCGAAAGATCTCACTCCGCGGTGGACGAAAGGCAGTGAGGAGGGAGTTTATTTTGGTTAACCGTGCACTTTTGGTTTTATTGTACAGATTGGTGGTCTCTGTTCAGTGCTACTCATTCTTTTGACAGACTTAGATGACTACCATTGTGAGATTTCATTATGCAAGAATTCCAACAAGAAATGAGTCGATAAAGTTCTATCATGATACCATAATTTAATGAAGACGTGTTATAATTATGAATGAAATAAGGAGTGGGGGTGGTTCTTTGTCTCACCGACTACAATTTCAGCTGGAATTACCTTTTAAAACTAACATCTTGTTTAAAAATCTTGTTAAGCTTTGTAATAGAAGCTGAGAAAGGGTGGATGAGTGGGTCGCGCCTGGTGTTGGCCAGAACCCTTGCAGCAATTGCTGGTATGAGATGAGGATTCACAGTCACCATTCTGATGATGAACAACTATTTGTCATTTAAGCCACATGGCACAGCTTAACTGTAGAGGGGCATCTACTCCATGTTGATGAAGGCCAGGAAGCCAGAAATGTGTCCATGGATTGATTGCCAATCGAGGGGTAATGGATGACCATTGCTAAAACAAATTGGCTGACTGACCTGTGAACCCCAGTTGAGCAGATAACACTCTATTTGCAGTGGGTGGTTATGTCTCAGATTACAGGTTAACTTTTTAAACTGTAAAATATTTGTTTATATTATTACGAATTTGGAATTCGATTGCACACAACATACAGGTTCCTTTAGTCAGCTATGTCGATAAGTGCTTGTTCCCCAGATAGCTCACCTTCCATTGTTTAAATGTTTAGAAATCGATTAGATGCGCTGCGGATTGATTTAATAGTTAGCGATCGCGAAACAATGGAGACGTCCCTCCCCCTCTTCTGCGAAGAGGAAGAAGAGCCCTTCCGTCCCGTGATTCATGACGTCAACAACTCCCTCCCACCCATGGTTGAGCGGAGGATGGATCACGAGGGCATGAGTCACGGGGGAAGGGGGCGGAGAAGGATAAAGAGGAGATCCTTTCTTTTGTTCGTGTTGGGAGTTGAGGGCTGCGTCGTTCAGCAAACCTTCAGGTCCTGTTTGGCTTGGGTTAGGGTTGAGGCCTTCAGAAGCTTTTTGCATCTGCAGAGGAGTTGTTCAGCAGAGCTTCGGGTCCTGCTTGGCTCGGTAGGCTTTTTGGAGAGCTGCTTTGTTTGGAAGAAAGTTGAGCCGGTTGCTCGGCTCGAGCTGCAAATGGTGGCTTCTTCTTCTTCTTCTTCTTGGTTCGTGGAGCTCTTTGTTCTCCATTTTGGTTCCCGGCTTGGTGCGACTCATCGGCCTCTTCTTGGAGGTGGTTCCTCGGGGAAGCAGTGCATCGACAGGAAGGATCGGCGCCTCGTCTCACCAGCATGTGTTGAAAAGCGTGGGAGGATTCGCGGAAGCTCGGGAAAGATCGCGGCTCACGGCGATTGGATCCAGCTCGCTCTCGCTGGAGCCCGGGTCCGAACAACTTGAAGACCACACGAGGTGGACAGGTTCGAGATAGGTTCTGGGTTTCAGCTCACCTGTTCTCCGAGCTGTAGCCCGTTATTAAAGGCCTCAGCCACCATTACTTGGGGGTGTGTGTGTGTGTGTGCGTACGTGTGTCCGTGGGCCCGTCTAAAAAGTAGGAAATTGTTAAGTGCTTTGTGTGCTGTAAATCTTTGCATTGCATTTCGTAAAGTCGGAATAGTTCTGCTCTTACGTGCTTCCCGAGTTCCCCATTATTATTAATAAATACCCCAATTGTTAAATGTTTTCAGCTCGTCGCGTCGATTCTTTCATTGACTGAGCATTTAGTGTGTTGGGAGTTAGAAAGCCGCTGGTTTGCCTAAAAGGGGGACATTTGGACCGACGGTTCTCGGCGATTAAGCCGCTCGGACAGGCTCGCCTCGGCGGTTTGTTCCGTACGAGTTCCGTCGAGGGTGGAATACCCCGGTAGTTGGATTACGTGGGTATTTAGGTACATTTAAGATTGGCAATCGACCCTACCCCACGTGATCTGCCCATTGGCGTATTTCGGTTCTTGTACAAGGACCCGTCGACTCGGACTTATCCGGGCGGCGATCTTTATTCCGGGCGATCGGTCGGGCTGACTCGACTTGCGGCTCCGTTCAGAGCGGCCGGTTGGCGGCTGACCCCGGACCGTAACATTGGTGTTCAGGAGTGCGATTCGGCCTCCTCCGCCTCAGTAGCAAAATTCACGGAGTCGGATCAGGGGTATACGGAGCAAACCCCCCCCCCCCGTGTCCCCAAATTCCAAGCGTTATAAATTTTATTCCCAGCACGCAAAATGTTCAGCCAAGGCGAGTTGAGCCAGGTGGGTAGTGAAGTGGATGTGGAGTTAATGGAACCAGAGGCCCAGGACGAATTCACCGTGCAGGACTCCGTTATGCAGGTTGAACTCTCCCCGCAAATAAATGAAGAGCCCGAAGGGCGGCGGCTTTTGACACCCCCCCTCCCTCCGTCAAATTCCCTCCCCGGTCCCCAGCGAAGCCGCGGCCGACCGAGGCGATTCAGCTTGGTCGGGGTCAGCTGAAATCAACCGGGTGGGGAAAATGTTGATGCGGATGATGCAAGCGATGAGGGGCGATATACAAGCCACGAATAACAAAATGGATGGAATGGATGCAAATATGCAGAGCATGCGATTGACTCTCCAGCAGGAAACAAAGGGGGAATTGAAGGCAATCGGGACGGGCATAAGAGGAATCATGGCGGCGCCATGTGTTGGAGCGAACGAGCTTGGGGGGAATGTGGATTGTGTCGGTCCCGCAATGGAGACTGGCGAGGTCACAATAATAAGGGAGACATGTTGGGCGAGACTCGTGGAGGTGACGGAGAAAGTGACGGTGACAGAGAAGGAAAAATTAAATGGGGTGACTAAGACATGTATGGCGAGACACGTAGAAACGAGGGACATAATAAAGATGACGAAGGAAATAGAAATAACAGACACGGGAGATAGAGGAGACGGGGTGAAGTGGACGAAACTATTGACGAACACACACAGATGGAGCTAGTGGAGGACAATTGGGGCGATCTGGTGGAATGTCCCGTGACCCAGTGCGAGCAGCAGGATGGCCCTCTCCAGGAACGAGGGGAGGGACTGTGCCCCCTTGAGGCCGATCGCGACGAGGTGAGTCCGGTCGAGCCTTGCGTGGTAGAGGGGGCGAGTGCTGTGAATGGATGCACGCGGAGGTTGGGGGGTATGGAGACCCCGGGAGCGCTTGAGGTAGCGCAAATCCCCAGCGTGGTCGTCCCAGTGTGTGTGGTTACGAGTGTGGCGAAATGCGTGCTGGAAAGCACGCATTGTGTGAGTGAAACCCCGTGTATGGAAGAAGCACGATGCGTGAGTGAAAAGGTGTTTAAGGGAGAAGCGCCGTGTGTGAAAGAAACCGCGTGTGTGAGGTCGCGGTACGAAAGAAAAATGGCGGTTGGTATGCGAGAGGGCACAACTGTGTGTCCGAGTGCCATGGTGGAGTGTGTGAGCATCAGGGCACGTGAGAATGTGCGCGTGAGAGTGCGACAAAGACTGTGCCTGACGAGGGACAAAGGCCGAGTAGCGGCCGTAGCTATTTTAGGGACCGTGCCGGGTTTTCACAGCAGCGAGCGCGGGGTCCGTGCGGTGCTACGCACGAGGCCGCCACGTGCGCGGCTGCGCGAGTGAAATCCACTCTGGAAACGTCCGCGGTGGATACAAGCCGACCCCCGCAGACGGACAAAAGTTAGGCTGGAATTATTTAATTCGCATCGGACGGGTTCTCCAAGCGAGTTTGTAAAGCTCCATGTGGCCTGCACTGCACGTTCTGTTCGCGGAGCGTGCGAAGCGGCTTCCCTGATGCGTCACCCGTACCCCGGCTTGCGCGAGAAATCGCGCAGGTTCGGGGTGCGAATGACGTCATCGGGGATTCCGCGGCGAGGGTTACGGACGGGCAGAGCACATGTGCTCGCGTGGGGAACCCCTCGAAACGCGAGGCTTGCCCTGTGCTATATAAGGCGGACCGCACGCGGGGCTCACTCTCTCTGTCGGGGTCGAGTGCTCCTCTCTCTTGGTGGGCAAGGTCGAGCTCGCTCTCTCTCTCTCTTAGTGGCCAGGGTCGAGCTCGCTCTCACTCTCTCTCTGTCGGGGTCGAGTGCTCCCCTCTCTTGGTGGCCAGGGTCGAGCTCGCTCTCACTCTCTCTGTCTGGGTCGTCGACGCCGTTCTCTCTCTGGTCCATGAGCTCTCCCTGTCTGGGTCGTCGACATCACTCTCTCTCTCTCTCTCTCTCTCTGGTCCTGAAGCCCCTTCTGCCCTTCAGTCCTTCCTTGTTGGTCGTGGGTCGTGGAAGCACCAGCAGCAACGCCAGAGAGAGCTCGCTGACCACGCCAGGGGCCCGAGGTCAGGCGCGGCTACGCAAGGCCGTGGGGAGTCAACGTCGCGACCTGCCCACCGTCGCGCCACGAGGGCACGGGTAAGACCCTTCGGTCTCACGGGACCCGTTCGGTCCTCCAGGTCCCGTGCCATAAAGGTTTATGAACCCCGTCTACCTCCCTGCCTATGGGGAGGGTCTTTCTTTGCTTTTGTATGACTGCTGTGGCGCCTTGTCCCTATAAGTAGACCTGTGTAACTGACTGTACATCATCCTAGTCGGTAGTAGTACTTTCTTTGTGCCTGTACATTGCATGACTGCCTTGGCTGTATATACGTGTTATAATAAATGTCCTTGTGTGAAATGCATCCCGTTAGTCGTCTTTTTCCCTTTTGAAAGTGCCATCTTGAATCGCGGAATAAATTAGTGGAGGGTTTTGAACGCCCGGTAAAGAAGAGAATCTGATCCGTCGAGGTCGGCGATAACACCGCTCGGTTATCACTATAGCACGGAACGGACTGCTTAAGCGGTTCGTGTCCGAGGCTGACCTGCGGCGAGGTACGATCGCCCGGTCGACTACTTGCACAGGTACTTAGGTAGGTCGAATTTGGCGAGCAACCCTATCCTGCGCGGGTAGGCAATTGGCACGATCATGGTGAGGTTAAACCCCCACCCGTGACTGGCTCCTGGCAGTAGTTCCAGGAGGGTCACGACTGAATTGTCCGTCCGGTGGGCGATGCGGTTGCGATTGGCGTTGCGCAATCGCTCGCACGCCAGGCGGGCCAGAATTCGTAACAATATTTTGTGCCATGGCTAATAACCCCTCCTCCCCCTTCCATCTACAGCAGGGGTCAGTAAGTCACTTTTACTGTAGCAAGTGCACAGACAAAAACTCTAAGTCCCCCCCTCCCTCATCTGCAGGGAAAAGGGGGGGGGGGTTGTACCCATGACCTGATGCTGGATACCACCAACACGTATGCAAAATTTGGTGGAGATTGGGGGGGAAAATTGTAAGTCTGTGCAAGGAGGGGGGGTGTGATTAAACATATATATGTATATTTTTTGTGCCCATGACCTGATCCTGGGTACATACATACATATGCAATCTATTGTATTATGCTATATAGCAGAAACACAAACAAAACATTGATGCTGTAAAAGGTACCATTAGTGGCTGTGCATGAATACACTTGCCCCATAATATATTATTATCGGGGACACCCGGCGATGCCCTGCTCGGTGAGGTTTTCCCGGCGGTGGTTTTGAGACGTGTTGAATATTGAAAAGTTAGAGTTATTGTCCTCCGGGTGGTTACCGCTTGCGTGCGGTTGGTGGCAGCACTGCCTTACTACACATCCCAATATACACTTTATAGCAGCCTTTGGTGGTGGACGTCAAGGCCAACATGCAGTATCTTAAAACCCTTCCCAGATTCTGACCTCTTCTGACTAAAATTTGGGGCCTCTTGGTGCTACGGTTCGGCCGTGAAAGAATAATGTACAAATGCACAAACAAACACTTGAGAATATGCACATAGATATGGCCTTGAGATGTGTGCACTCATCTCTCAGCTGTCTAGCCTATGTTCGAATCATGGCCCATATTATAAACTGTCATCCTGGTGTTTCACAAGCAAGGCGATTCATCAATGTGTGTGCCATCCCTTAGATGGACGTTAAACTGGACATCCTTGCTGGCATTAGTTAGCGGACATTAAATATCCCATGGTGTCCTTTGTAAAGAGGAGGTGAACTATCACTGGCACCATGAGCAAATTCCAAAACTCCTGCCCTGACTTGAGTTGGAGTGGCTACCTGACCAGACTTGTAGCCTTGCAACTACTTTGGAAGCACTTGTTCTGTATCGGGCATGCATGTTACATGATGATTTCTTCCCAACTCTATTATTAAAAACATTTAAAGTGTAGTTGATGCGACATCCTTTCCTTCGCAAACACGCACTGCACTTATCAATTCCACACGGAATTTAAAATGCACAATAAAAAGAAAAAGTGCCTCGAAGGATGAGAATTTGCACTTAAAAGTTATACAGCAGCCAATAATGTTTCGAGTTCATGGAGGAGGGAGGCAACAAGTGCATGAGGGCAGCAATTGCTGTCATGAGGGGATTGGGGGGGGGGGACAAGTTCAGCAGTGCCAGCAAGCAGTTAAAAAGGTATACACCTGCCAGCAAAGCAGTTAAAAAGTCATTGGGCCAGCAAGTAAAAGTCTGTGACCAGATAAATTGTTTATTTGGCAACAATGGCAGCAAGTTTAACTTGCAGCTTGGTCGCAATGACGCTTGGCAGGATCCTGGCAGCTT
Organism: Eptatretus burgeri; assembly: GCF_056783735.1. Lineage (NCBI taxonomy): Eukaryota > Metazoa > Chordata > Myxini > Myxiniformes > Myxinidae > Eptatretus > Eptatretus burgeri. Next base: position 27,204,542 of record NC_140972.1, on the reverse strand, counting down.
GGTGTTGCTGGCTGGCTGCAGATGTCAGTGGGTGGTTTTGCAGCTGGGAAACTTGCAGGCTGAAAGGGTAAGACCTCCTCAGCTCGCTGGTGGAGAGAGTGACCCCGAGTGGCACCAACCATCACCTAACAACTTGTGACTCATTGGATCCTCTCAAATGCCAATTTTCCTATTCTGTCGTAACTAGCGGCCGACACATTGTGTTGTACAGAGATCATCTAATTTAAACCCGAGTACACAATCAAAACTCATGCTTCAATTTACTTTTAATCACACCAGTGTGTCAGGTCAGGTCAGGTATGGGAGCATGCGCCAGAGCAGTGCGTCACTGCGTCCACTTTCCGCCGGTACTCCAGGGCCCTCCGTCTGGCTATCCCCCATGCAGATGCTTGGCCCACCCCCATCTCCTTGAGATGCTGATCAACCTGCTGCAACCACGAGGCACGTGGTCGGCCCATTGGCCTCCTCCACTCACGAGACTCCCTCGCTGAGAGAATCTGGTGAGCAGGATCAGCATCAGGAAAATGAGCCACATGTCCATACAGCTGCAGCTGATGGTCACAGACAATGCAGGTAACAAATCTCAAATGAGTCTCTGTCAGCAACTGCTCGTTGGACACAAAGTCTGACCAGTGATTGCCATGGATTCTCCAAAGAGACCTGGTACCAAAGGAATTGAGACTCCGTCTCAGATCCCTTGTCAGAGTCCAAGTCTCACATCCATAGAGCAAGACTGGAAGCACCAAGAACCTGATGACTCGGACTTTCGTCTTCCTGCACAGGTACCTACATCGCCACACCCCATGATGCAGTGAATCCATGACTCCCCAGGCCTGACCCAGATGTCTATCGACCTCTGGCTCACAGCCAGCGGAGACATGAATATCACTGCCAAGGTACGTGAATCTCTGTGACCTCAACATCCTCACCACAAACAGATACAGCCAAGAAAGCAGCATCCAATATGTCATTGAAAGCCTGGATCTTGGTTTCAACCCAGGAATCCCATAATTCCAGCAGCTCCGACTCCTCATTCAGCCCCTTGAGGGCCCCCAAAATGATCTCCAGAGTCTCTGCAAAGATAACTGCATCATCTGCGAAATCAAGGTCAGAGATTTTGACATTCCCAAACGATGCACTGCAGCTTGATCTCTATGACATCCTCCCCAGAATCCAGTCCATACAAGCACTGAAAAATGTGGGGGGCAGTGCACACCCCTGCCAAACTCCAGTAACAACTGGAAATAAATTGGAGATGTTATCACCGTATCTCACGGCACTCTCAGTACCAGAGTCTCTTCTTCTTCTTCTTTCGGCTGCTCCCGTAAGGGGTCGCCACAGCGGATCATCCGCATGATCCGCATCGTGATTTGGCACATGTTTTTTTACGCCGGATGCCCTTCCTGACGCAACCCTGGTTGCCTCTTACGACACAGGGATATGGTACACCTATTTTAACCGGGGTATACACCGGCCCAGTACACTGGTACTCACTTCACCGACCTCGGAAGGATGACAGGCTGAGTCAACCCCCTGGTGTATTAATTCAGTGGCCCAACGGGGCTTGAACTCAGGACCTTTTGGATCCCAAGCCGCTGCCCTAACCACTGCGCCAACACCAGGCTACTCTCAGTACCAGAGTATAGTTCAGATACCAGATTGATCAGTTTTGGTGGCACCCCATGAAGACTGAGACTCGTCCGGAGGGCACCCTGATTCACTGAATCGAACACTTTGCAGAGATCAACATCGGCTGCAAGCAACCCCTGCTGAAACTCTCATCTTCGCTCGGTGAGGACCCGAAGAGCAAGGATACGGTCAATCGTTGACCTCTTTGGTGTAAAGCCTGACTGCTCTGGACGCTGGTGCTAAAGCAGATTGTGGCGAACCCAATCAGGAATTATCCGAGCAAAGACCTTGCCCGGCACTGAGAGCAGCGTCACCCCTTGGTAGTTGTCACAGGCTTGGCGATCACCCTTCCCTTTCCAGAGAGGGACAACAAGGCCCCTCTTCCAGTCAGTTGGGATGATGCCTGTGTTCCAGGCAGAGCACAGAACTGCATGCAACGACACGAGTCCAGCATTTCCACCAGCCTTGATAAGTTCAGCATGGATGCCACAAATCCCTGGAGCTTTACCCCATTTCGACCGGTTCACCGCAGTCTGTGTTTCCACAAGCTAAGGTGGACCACAGTTGATTGGAGGGTCAGCAACAGGGATTGTAACACCCCTGACATCCAACTCAACAGCTGGTGGATCAGCCTGGTACAACCGCTCAAAGTAACCGGCCCAGCGGTCCTTCACTTAGGACTCCTCTGTCAAGAGCCGACCACCCTCTGCTCCTACTGCAGTACCCCGAGGGATGGGCTTGGATGAACGCAATGCGTGAATTCCCCTGCAAGCAGGACAAGAATCCATTGACCACAGGTGATGCTCTACCCCCTCACAGATTCCTCGCACATCGGCCTCCTTGTCCACACTTAGCACACGTACAGTTTTACGCCTGAGATTCCTGAACAGCTCAGCTCTGCCATTCAGCCTGGCCCCGCGACTCTGGTCAATGGTATCCAGTGTCCCTTGAGAAACAAAATTCTTCTTTGCCCTACGGTGAGTTCGAAGACATCCACCGGCAACATCAAGGAAGGTGGTCTTGAAGGCACTCCACAACTCTTCAGGACCTCCCAAAGCACCTAGACTCCTCAAATCTCCACTCAGCTTGTTCGCAAACTCCTCAGCTGCCTTCTCATCCTTGAGCTTGCCAACATCCAGCCTAGGCTGGCATGGTACCATTCTCCTGGATTTAAGGTGCAACTTCAGAGTTGCTACAACAAGCCGGTGGTCAGTATTGAGGAACTGAACACTCCGGTAGACCCTGCAGTTCTGGATCATCCTCCAGCGACCATCAACGAGGACGTAGTCAATCTCCTTTGCCACACCGCCAGCGTTGGAATACCAAGTCCAGCGATGAGCTTGTGGGTGCTGAAACCATGAACCAGCCACCCTAAGTCCATGACTTCTTGCAAAGTCAAGGAACTTAGTGCTATTCTGGTTCATAGTTCCTGACCAATGGGGACCAACACACGTCTCATAACCATCCCTATCAGTTCCAGTCGATGTATTGAAATCCCCCAAGACGAGAAGTGTATCTCGTCTGGGGCACCGATCAACCACAGACTCGAGCGTGGCGTAGAATGCATCCTTCACGGTGAGATCACTCGCCTCAGTCGGAGCATAAACAGAGACCAGGGAAATGACACCTAAGGAGTGACGAATCCTTAGTCTCATAATACGCTCGTTGACCGGTGTTACCTCAATTATCATTGGAGTCAACTTATTGGACACAGCTACAGCAACTCCTTGGGAATGGTAACCATTAGAGCGACCAGACCAATAGTAGGTGTAACCACCCACCATGATCTCGCCGCAATCCGGTGTCTGAACCTCAGAGAGTGCTGCAATACCGATGTTCAAACGCTTGACCTCAGATGATAACAGAGACAGGTGATCATCCTCTCTTTGGGATAGGACATTCCAGGCACCCACCCGAAGGGACCGCCTCAGGTTAACCCAAGGAGACCGCCTTCTGGTGGACGACACCTCAGCACCACTCCGACACACTCTCCCGCAATCTGACCCAGGAATGTTACCCCATGGTTTCCTTTCTATCATCAAAGATTGGGGGCCCCGAAGGCTTTGCCCCAATCCCGTCATCTGGTGAACTGCCCTGCGAAGGGAAGCTGCACAGGAGGTACCCCCACGGAGTGGGTTTTCAGATTTCTTTGCGTTTTTGTGTTTTGCGAAATGAAGGGTTTTACGGTGGCCGGAGTTCAAATCCTGCCACCAACCTCCTAATAAGAAGTAACCCAACTGCAGGAGGACGTCCGCAGACACAGTTGGGCACTAGATATGGATGGCCGTGAACTCACAAAGAGCTCCTCCGCCCTTTGACAGGTTTTGCTTTTAATCCTGCTGGGTGTCCATATCCAAACACCCTCCTCACCAAAAAACCTGGTGGGGGAGACAGCTTAGTCGCCGACAACACGACCATGGAACAGGTTAGTACAGGTTTACATGAAAACCTGTAGCAAGTCACAGATCTAATCTGGCCTGACCTGACACCTATACAATGCAAATACAACCAGTCACAAATCTCTCATTAACCATGTCAGAGACCATGAGATATTATTAACCATGAATGGTAACTGCAACACTTCGACTGATTAGAAAAAATAAATAAACAAATTATGATACAGACACACACACGTGACGTGTTTACTTGTAAGCAACTTTGCCAGAATGTTATTGATATGTCATAAATGATCTATTTGAAATGAAGATATGTCATAAATGATCTATCTTCCATGTAACAGTGTGTGGTGTCCGCAGGGCAAAAAAAGTTCCAACTCAAGGGAAATCACAATCACAACTATATAGATGTTTCCATGATGATTTATGTCTGTTTACGAGTTATACCCAAACACCCAACTGCAATATGATTATACCACCACACACGTACATGTACACACACAGGACCACAACTTACCGAGCACATAAACCACCCCAAAGTCGGTTTCCATCTCAGACGACAAACTTTTCATATTTTCCCACATTTTTTTTTTCCTTCCACCATCTGCAGGGAATCGATACATTATGAAACCCTTTTCTGAGTGATTGGTATATCTAAGAGCACAGCATCTTGTCATTCTAAAAAGAATGATGAGCTTTCATTTCTGTGTGCTCATTAAATGAGCTATCGATGGATACAAAATGGCGCCCATGACTCATGGAATCAGAAACTTCCGGGATACACCATGCGCTACTCGTAAACAGTATTGGGACGCTTTGCTGAAGGGCCCACTCCTCACCCGCTGAACATCGAATGGCCAGTGGTTCTTATACTTGCCTCCCCACCATGTCGTTGGTGTTGGTTTATGGGAGGGATGCTGTCATGGCATTAAGGCCTTAAACAAATTGCAGGCCACCCCCTCCCACTCTTAAAAAAAAAAAAAGCACAACAGCACTCTCCCGTGGACCTTAGGTTCTCGATAAGGCCACCCAAGACCAGGCATTAACACTTAAACATTTACTCCCTTAAATTTAAGTATCTTAACCAATAAACTAGAGGAGGCTGTGAAAGATGTGAAATATGACACTAACTTACACTAAACAATCAAACAAATTTAATGCACAAACAAATTTCACAAACCATGACCCCACTCTCTCCCAGTTATCAAAAGGCAGCAATAATCCCAGGGCTGCAAGGGAGAAGTTTTGCAAAAACACATTCGGGTCTTCCTTATCGACAATTAACAATCACAGTTTCTAGATTGACCATGTCCCCCAGTGGATGCCACTGAATGCCCGTGACGGAGAAGTACCTTCCATTTTAAACACATGCAGCCAAGTGGTTAGATGTCACCGAGCACCTCAATCTAACAGTGTCCCTTTTAGAGAGTTGACCACAACATGTTGACTACCACCTCAATCTAACAGTGTCCCTTTTAGAGAGTTGACCACAACATGTTGACTACCACCTCAATCTAACAGTGTCCCTTTTAGAGAGTTGACCACAACATGTTGACTACCACCTCAATATAACAGTGTCCCTTTAAGAGAGTTGACCACAAAATGTTTTATATATATCTCTCTCTCTCTCTCTCTCTCTCTCTCTCTCTCTCTCTCTCTCTCTCTCTCTCTCTCTCTCTCTCTCTCTCTCTCTCTCTCTCTCTCTCTCTCTCTCTCTCTCTCTCTCTCTCTCTCTCTCTCTCTCTCTCTCTCTCTCTCTCTCTCTCTCTCTCTCTCTCTCTCTCTCTCTCTCTCTCTCTCTCTCTCTCTCTCTCTCTCTCTCTCTCTCTCTCTCTCTCTCTCTCTCTCTCTCTCTCTCTCTCTCTCTCTCTCTCTCTCTCTCTCTCTCTCTCTCTCTCTCTCTCTCTCTCTCTCTCTCTCTCTCTCTCTCTCTCTCTCTCTCTCTCTCTCTCTCTCTCTCTCTCTCTCTCTCTCTCTCTCTCTCTCTCTCTCTCTCTCTCTCTCTCTCTCTCTCTCTCTCTCTCTCTCTCTCTCTCTCTCTCTCTCTCTCTCTCTCTCTCTCTCTCTCTCTCTCTCTCTCTCTCTCTCTCTCTCTCTCTCTCTCTCTCTCTCTCTCTCTCTCTCTCTCTCTCTCTCTCTCTCTCTCTCTCTCTCTCTCTCTCTCTCTCTCTCTCTCTCTCTCTCTCTCTCTCTCTCTCTCTCTCTCTCTCTCTCTCTCTCTCTCTCTCTCTCTCTCTCTCTCTCTCTCTCTCTCTCTCTCTCTCTCTCTCTCCCTGTGGCTGCTGGTTGCATCATTGGTTGGGATGCAGCTATGTTGCTGATGCAGTGTCCCCCTTACCAGTACACTGGTGCTCATTTTGCCGACCTTGGAAAGATGACAGACTGAGTCAACCTCCTGGTGTATTTTAAGTCAGCGGCCAACGGGGCTTGAACTCAAGAACCTAGGATCCCAAGCCACCACCCTAACCACTAAGCCAACACCAGGCTTAACATGTTGACTAGTAACTAAACACAAGTGTCCCTTTAAGAGAGTTGACCACAACATGTTGACTACCACCTCAATATACCAGTGTCCCTTCAAGAGAGTTGACTACAAAATGTTGACTCGCACCTAAATACAACAGTGCCCCTTTAAGAGAGTTCACCACAAAATCATGGCCAGCACCTAAGTATAAGTGTACCTTTAAGATAGTTGACCACACACAGTTTTGAGTGGAACTGAGGAGGAGATCAGGACAGTGAGTAACAGCACACCCATGTTTGAAAGCCTGTTCAGTGCCATGCTGTAATCCATCCTATGGTAAATATACATGTAATATCCTTCAAAACATGACGTAATATAAAGTTAACGTGATGTCACGTTGTATAAGGTAATAGTTGTCCATATATTTGGATTCAAAGGACAGATGGTTTTGGATTCAGATGCTGAGTACGTGTTCCGGAGTACATTCAAAGTTGATGTTGTAACTTTATGTTTGGCAACATTGTCGTTGGTTGTGCCCATTTCAAACAAACTATTCTCTCATGAGAAGTGTTTATGTTGTTCCGTACTGGATGTAATATATGAGATGTAGGAATAGTTTAGAAAGAGAAAAGATAAGTCACATGATTGAAATGAAGTGGAACAAGGCCAAAGGAAGTTTATGAAGAAGCAAGTTTTATTTCTACAAATTAATGAAACCAGCTGTAATTGAGGCTGGCATTGACTTTGTTTTGCAATGTTTGAACAAAACTCCAAAGTACTTGAATTATTTTCGACTCGACAGTAAAATAATTCCAGATTTAAAAAAAAAAACCCAAACAAACTTTTGTGTCTGAGTCTTTAACGAGCAAGTGAGAATGTACTGGGCAACAAACAGAACACGTTTCTGTTTTTTCTTTATTCCTTGCAAGACCATGGGATTCAATTACCTACATGGTCGTTACTAACAAGGCAGCAGCCGAGGGATCCTAAAATGAGGTGGTGGGTGATAGTGTAACAGTGTGTGGTGTCCGCAGGGCAAAAAAAGTTCCAACTCGAGGGAAATCACAAGCTGCACATCCATCCTGCCCCCCAGTACCAACACAGCTCCCTCAGACACGATGGCCCAATTTGATGACTACCACCCCCCCCCCCATCTCCCCTCTACTACCATCTCCCAGCCCTCACTCCACTCCCACTTCCCACCTGATGGATGGTGTAATCATTGATGCAATCGCCTGCCTACAGAGCAACAGAACGTCTGGTGGTTGGGATGGGAATGAAACCCACACTCAACAGCTTAAAGGTGAGTAGAGACACTATTTTCTGCCTTACTTGCACACGTAATAAACAGATGGTCCCTTTGTGTTCACCTCCTGACTTAAATGTTCTTCCATCTTCAAAAAGGCCGAAAGTCGAGATTGTAATGGAAGCTCAACACAAGGCAACATTGGGCACTCAGGTCTATCCTCAAATGTTTTTTTTAAATGTTGAAGGCAGTCTTATTAGGGGTGGACATTAAAAGCCATAACAATCTTCTTTATTACGATGGGCATTAAAATTCCGCTCTGCAGCCAGCATCTCCAACATCCCATGAATAAATATAAAAAAAAGCAATCAGAACTGTTGGCTCAAGGAAGCACATTTATCTTTTCCCGTCTCCTCTTTTCCCAAATCACCCTTCCCTCTCTCCCCACCCAACCTCACACCACTTTCTGTCACTCCCCCCCCCCCCCACCACTACCCTCTCCCATCTTTACTACACCCTGCCTGGTGTAAACGTATATTTCAATGTGACCCCAATCGCTCACCTTGTGCTCGATAAAATACTCTTCAAAATCTCACACAGAATTAACATTGTTACCATCCACTTAATGAAATAATAATTATATAATTATCATTTCACTAATTTCACCAACAAATTGGATTGCAGAATTTGAAGATTCATATCAAGTGTTAGGATTAATCAGTGTTAATGTTTTACATCACAAGCTAGAAACTGAGCTCATCTCAGGAAGCGTACCATGTTGCTTGTGTGCTGTTGCTGAAATAACAAGCTGGCCCAATGACCTTTTGGGAGGGGGAAAGTCTGCCAGCCCCACATGGTCCACCACATGTTGACACCAGTCCCCACTCCCTTTTGGTTGACCCTTAACATCCTCAGGGAAGTATATGGTCTCTTTAACAGGTTCAGTACAATAGAAAGCTTGCTCGGCCTGTGCTGGCCTATTTGATGCCCCCTTCGAAGCACACACACTTCTTGCTGCAACCCCTGCTTTGTATACATACATTACTGCTTTGTTGCTTGTCTCCTATAATATCCTTGTTCTGTGTGTAATATGTGTACAAATCCCTCCTCGAGCCTTGTTTACTGTAGAAAAGAAAATACAGTATTACTAAGGAAAATGCTTGATGAAGAAAACAAATCTGTGAAAGGCAATGACTCGTTTGCAAAGTGCATCTGATGTTTGGATCTTTCAACATGAAGAAATGGTGGAAGAATTAAAGGGTGTCCGTGTCGTGGAAAGACAATTTAGAGTTTCGTATTTGCAAGGTTTTTAAGATAATTTTTTTTAAAAAGAAAAATTAATTTGTGATTACAGTTGTAATGGGTGTGTTATTTATTTATTTATGTGAATTCTGGGGGTGGGGGGGGGCACAACTGTGCTGCTGATGCAATGCCCCTGTTACCAGCAAGCTGGTACTCATTTTGTCAACCTTGGAAGGATGACAGACTGAGTCAACCCTACCTGGTGTTAATTCAACAGGAAAAACAGGGGGCTTCAACTCAAGACCCTCAGATCTTAAGCCAAGCACCTGGACCACTAAGTCAGCACGAGGCCTATGAGTGTGTTAATAAGTTGACACGAACAATGAAAAGGAAGGGAAGGTGCAGGATATAGAAGAAAAGAGAGTTTGCGAGAGTTGGTGATAAGGGGTCAGACTAAAGCTTGGGAGCAGATAGAAGAAAGGGAAGTGGAGGGGAAGAGGGTGGAGGCAGTTGGGAGGGAGACACAGCACAGAAGGGGAAGGGTGTGGAGAGAACTCCATGACTTGTATCTAATAGGTAGACACCCCTCTACTCTCTATTTCCTGTTCTTGAGCCAATTTTTTTTTTACCCAATCTGCAAGCTTGGCTCCTGTGCAACTTGCATTCACTTCAACCCGAGGCTTACTGTACAGACTTCACAAAAGCTTTCTTAAATGGCCGTGTATCAAAAAATGCCACACCATTATCAAGCGGCCCAACTTGAAGTATCAACTCAAGGTAAAAGCAGCATTAAAATCTTTTTTTCTTAACGATCCACAGGGGATGTCACACAAAACCGGATGACTTGTTAATTAAATTACTCATTAATGTGAAATGATTTCACTTGAAAGTGGAACTAATCAAGAGCAGGGTTTGGCATGGACTTTAGGAAATGATTTGAGTGTTTGTAAGTTCATTCAATGTATCCACTATTTTCTTGGAAAACTGTCATGCATTAGTCATGGAAACTTGGGAATTGTCACATTTCCTCAGAATCCTGAAGTTCTTCAATTGTATGAGATTCTTTGAGGTTCCACAACAGCCAGGAATGCAAATGTGTCAGGTCTGGAGATTGTGTCGGTCATCAAGTCAGTCCATTGTGTCCGACGCAGTGTTCGTTGATCTTGCAATGTAGCCGAGCATGCAATCGGTCGACCCCACTGTGGAGGTACTCATTCATTTGAAGGTAAAGCATTCCCTCATCGAATGTCAGTGTTTGTTGAAACTGGGGGAGAAGGCAGACAGCTTGTAGTTGTGAAGCCGTCGGAGAAGGAAAATGGGCCGATAACACTGAACAACAAAAATTTTTTACTGGAGATGTGTAAAGTGATTTAGACTAATTTGGGTACGCTGATTTCAAAAATCATAACCGTTTTGCTGTATCACGTCAGGATTTTCAGTAACAGAAATATTCCCATTGCCTAGAAGTCAGGATTTCAATGAAATTTACAAAAATTCATTTATTCATTTATTTCAACATGAATGCTTCAAAATTATAGAAATTACAGAAAAACTCCACTAGAATGTAATTAAAAATGCTTTAGGCATTTGGCTTTGCGTTTGTGCTGCTCTGTGTCAGTTTCACGATGCAGGAACCAGCAGAAATCACCCATCATGTTCGGGTTGTGCCGCCCTTGGTAACGCGTCTCCATGAGTGAAATCTCTTGGTGGAATCGCTCGCCGTGCTCGTCCGAGACTGCTCCCAAGTTGTCAGGGAAGAAGTTCAGGTGCTGGTGCAGGAAATGGATTTTCAGGGACATCCTGGAGCCAAGTTTCCTGAATGACTCCAGCAGCTGCTGCACTATTTCTTCATAGTTGTCCGCGCGCTCGTTCCCCAAGAAGTTGTCCGTCACAGCTTTGAAGCTCCTCCACGCTGCCAGCTCTTTGGGGTTTAGAGTTGTTGGAAAAGTTTCGTCCTTCATAATCTGTCGGATTTGCGGTCCAACAAAGACACCAGCTTTGATCTTGGCCTCCGACAAGGTGTTGCCAAACTTTTCCTTGAGGTATAAAAACCCACGCCCATTCAGATCCATTGCCCGTACAAAACTTTTCATCAAGCCGAGCTTTATGTGGAGTGGTGGAAGGAAAACCTTGGCTGGGTCGACAAGGGCGACATGCTTCACATTGTGTCGACCAGGTACATGCTCCTTTCGCTCTTCCCAATCTTTCTTCGTCCAGTGATTCTTGTCGTCTCTGCTATCCCAGAGACAAAGGAAGCACATGTATTTCGTGTAGCCTGACTGCAGCCCGAACAACAGCGCCACCACTTTCAAGTCTCCGCAGATGTGCCAGTTGAAGTCATTGTACTTGATGGAATCAAGCAGCTGCCGCATAGTCTCATAGGTCTCTGTCATGCCGAACGCGTGAGCCAGTGGGACTGATGGTTTCTCGTTGCCATTGTGGAGCAAAACAGCCTTCAAGCTGTTCTTCCCCGAGTCGATGAAGAGGCGCCAGTCTGCAGGATCGTGATCACACCCAAGTTCTTTCAACAGACCGTTGATGTCACTGCAGAATGTCATCGTGTCTTCCATCTCAAAGAACTCAGCCATGTCTCAGTGACGTGCTCTGAACAAGGATATCTTGGTGTTAGGTTCAAGTAGATTCCACTGCTGCAGCCTTGATCCAAGCAGCTCTGCCTTCGCCTTTGACAGCGAGAGATCTCTTACAAGATCATTTAAGTCTCCCTGCTTCAGAAGGTGTGATTCTTGAGTGTCGGGTTCAAAAGGTTCATCATCACCATCCTCTTCACCACTGCTTACAGCTATGTTCTGATCAGCTGGAGGTGTTGGAACGGGGTTCTCGTCATCATGAGGCACAGGTTTACGAGCAGAGACGCAGTCAGTGTACTTGATGTGACCTTTATTCTTCTTGTTGAAGCCGGCGATGCTTGTGCAGCAGAAATAACAATCATCATGATGATTCTGCGGCTCACGCCATATCATGGGCACCGCAAATGGCATGCTCGCGCGCTTGCCCACCAACCACTGAGTCAAGTTTGTGTGCAGCTTGTGCAGCAGATGTGTGGTGCCCAGCTCTGTTCTTGGTCCCCCACCTTACAGCCGAAGTAGTGAAAGTAGGCGGCCTTCATTTTCACTGCTGTAGATATACTTCGCTGTTGATCTTTTTTGGTATACCGACCACAGACATAACAGAAGTTGTCAGGATGATTGGTACAGGAACGCCTACTCATCTTTATCTGAAAGAAAGAAATATAACACAAGTTAACAACAATTGTACGAAATAGACATGTTAAAGACATATGTAAATTTCATTGAAATCCTGACTTCTAGGCAATGGGAATATTTCTGTTCCTGAAAATCCTGACGTGATACAGCAAAACGGTTATGATTTTTGAAATCAGCGTACCCAAATTAGTCTTAATCACTTTACACATCTCCAGTAAAAAAAATTTTTTGAAATTTGTTGTTCAGTGTAACGTCACCGGATGAGACGGTGACCCACATAACCTTGAGTGAGCGAATCGGCGGTGTTCCCACACAATGGGCACAATTTGACTGCCAGGATGCTGCTTTGGTTCTTTCAAAATTCCGTAAACTCAGCTCGTTTTCCCGTTCATCCGCAAAGACGCCTGACCGACTGACATTTTGGATGTTACAAAAACTTAAGAGTTTTACATCTGCCTCCTCAGTGCGCACGTTTATCCTGAGGTTTACATGGTGGAACTACTAATTAATATTAAGTGGCATCACAATGTAAATTGGTTTTAATTGATGTGAATTCTGCCACATTCCTGTCTGAGATGGCACTGAAGGACTATGAGCGGGTCTTTTCGAACCGTGTTGCCGCGACATTGTAAATGATCATTAATTTTTTCCTACCTGTGGAAAGAGAATCCTAAGCGGAATCAAATGATAACGTCTCCAGTTTGAAATCTATTTTGTTAGATTTAAAATACTAGTACACCCACTCCCTACGGGAGTGACAGGAAGGGTCATGTTGTTATCCTCTCTGGGGTATATAGATTACAGTCGACCTTGGCTCGGGTCCGTTAGTCTGTGGAGGACGTGATAAGCATAGAATGCTTCAAGAACGTTGGGATTCCTCCACATTTCTTTCAGTTTAGTGTTAAACATCAGCAGCAACTGTTTAACAAGGTAATCATCCGTGTTTGTGGTTTATAATATTTTTTCTTCTGTTTGGTGTGCCCCACGATACGCCATGATAAGCTAATTATTCACGTTAACAAATATATATATATATATATATATATATATATATATATATATATATATATATATATATATATATATATATATATATATATATATAGTATATGAATCTTTGTTATACATAGAATGAAGTAACACACAAAAATGAAACCAGTGATTTCATGAGACAGTCCACAAAACATGTTCTAAATGGCTGCCCTGCTGCAGCAGGCACAAATGGATCCTCCTGGTGAAGTTGTCGATAACTCGACTCCATTCTTGAACCGGAATAGCTTTGATGTTGCTGGCAATTGCATTTTGAGGTCTTCAATAGTCTGAGGTCTCTCCTGGTACACTCTATCCTTCAAGTAACCCCAAAAATAGAAGTGAGGTGGGTTTAGGTCCGGAGAACAGGGCGCTCATTCAACATCTGTCCTTCTGGAGACCATTCGAACACTGAATTTCTGTTGTTGTACGCACTATATTGATCTGTTGGAAGTGTGAGATGTGGCCCCATCTTGCTGAACCTATTGCACAGCCCTGTCGATGTGGCACTTCCTCGCTAATGCAACCCAGAACTTCTGGATAACTTTCAAGTACCGTTCAGTGGTTACGGTTCCTGATTTCCTTTCATCTTGAAACCAGAAAGGCCCAATGACGCCATGTTTGCTTATGGAAACTCATGCAAAGCATTTCTGGCTGTGAAACAGCCTTTCAAGAACTTCAACAGAGGAACTAGAACCCCAAAACATGGTGTTTTTGGAGTTAACATGGCAACTTAAATGAAAGTGGGCCTCGTCAGAAAACCACACATTACTCATAAAATTTGGATCCCGACACATTTCTTCCTTAAGCCAGTCACACGTCATCACACAAAGTTGTTCATCATTGTCTGTAAGTTTTTGCTTCACTTGTATGCGATACGGGTAGATTTTTAGTTCCTGCATCAGAATCCTTGGTGTACTTCATCAAGATAAGTTCAAGTCTTGAGATCACCGACGCGGCTCCTCAAAGCTGTTTCATGGACCGCTTCAATGGTTTCTCGTGTTCTTGCAGTCCTCGGGTGACCAGACTGTGGTGGGACTTAAACCTCTTTATCAATCGAAAAATAGCCTCGGACTTATCTGGGGCTAATCTGGTCTCGAACTTCTTTCTGAATCGTACTTCAGTCTTTCTAAACGACTTTGTGGCAAAGTAAGCCTCCACAATGAATATCCTTTGTTCAATTGTCCAAGCCATCTTCAACATTAACATTATGACTCTGATGTTTGTAGTTTTTCCTCCGAACGATACTTCATACAAACCTGCAATAGAAAATAAATAGTGTTAAAAAATAAAAATTTCACCTAACTGTAATAGGGTTGTGTTTTTATTTATGAAACACCCTGGTAGTTCAGGAAGGCTTTGAGGTCTTCACACACAATTCCTGAAATAAATATTTGGCTGTAACTGCCTCTCAGTCCATCTCTTTAGTCATTCTTTCATTAATTTTTATAGCCAATAATGACCTTTTTTTATCATCGCACAATAATCTCACACAAAAGCCAGAGGGATATTAAAGGGTAGGATGGAAGCAGTCTGGATACTTTAGCAGCTGTCAGTTGTTACACAATAATTACAAGAACAAAACAAGAATGGCACTTGATTGAGCGCATACCTCCACCAGGCTGACCAGTTTACGTTTTGGATCCTGTTGATAGGCCAGATCTGGATTCAGACCTGAACCAAAATCTAATCGATTTGTTCTTGTCACCTAACCAATTCATAGACCGAGTTTTGTCATAACACGTCCACAACCTTTTGAAATATCATGCTATACTGTATATCGTTTTGGCCCCCATCTCTCAATGTAATGGTGAAGAATCACTAATAAAAATTTTTTTTTAATCCTGTATTTGGATTCGGATCCAGATGTCCACCAAAATTTAAATGATTCGTCCTTGTCACACTTCCAACCTATTCATCAAGTTTCCTCCGAATCCATCCATAACTTTTTGAGATATCTTGCTCACAGACAGACAAACAGACAGACAGACGGGGTGAAAACAGCTTCGGTGGCGGAGGTAATAAATATAGACATCCAAACAATCAAATTCACAGCAGAAAATAACACAAATATGGCAATGAAGAATAAAAATAAAAATCAGGCAAAGAGGAAAATGCGACTCATCAAACATAAAGAAACCCCCAAATAACCAGTGTGCAAAATGCCAATCTGGTGGGAATAAACGTCCTTCGCTCTGCTTGGCAACCTTTGCCAGTTATCCCAGAGTGGAGGGAGGGACACTTCCTTACAATGGAAAAGCATTGGTTGAGTTGTTGTTCCATTGTATTTCCAACACTTTCACTCCCTGTTACCAAATTGCTCAGCAGCAACATTTTTGGTGCCACACAAACATGGTGGTTCCCACTGTTCTTCGCTCTTTCGAAGCATCGACATTTGCTCGTTTTTCCTCTTTCACACCAAAGGAACCCAATCCCATTCCCCATCCATCCTTTTGGCACCAAATTAGCTGCCCTTGACAACAAACCATCAGAACCTATTTCAGTGGGTTTTGCCCTTTGCTTTTCTATCAATCACGCCACCGGTATCATGCCCTCATGTGCCGTACATCATCTATACTAACGTGTGTGTGTGTGTGTGTGTGTGTGTGTGTGTGTGTGTGTGTGTGTGTGTGTGTGTGTGTGTGTGTGTGTGTGTGTGTGTGTGTGTGTGTGTGTGTGTGTGTGTGTGTGTGTGTGTGTTGGTTGTTGGTTTTTATCTCCACATGTGGGTTTCACAAGGTGCAAGAGATCCCTCCCAGGTCTTGAAGTAGCCAAAGTCGTGTGTGTGTGTGTGTGTGTGTGTGTGTGTGTGTGTGTGTGTGTGTGTGTGTGTGTGTGTGTGTGTGTGTGTGTGTGTGTGTGTGTGTGTGTGTGCTCCCCCTCCCTCTTCTCTCTCCTCCTTCTCTTTATCCTATTTCTCCCTCCCACCCCCTTCTCCCGGAGTGTTTAACAACATGTGGTGAGGAGTTGCCCTCCCCCCCCCTTCCTCATTCTCCCTCTCTTCCTTGCTCTTGCCCGTCCTCCCCCCTTCCTAGCTCCCCCTCCTCGCTACCTCCTGATTCTCTCCCCAACCAGCTTTCTCCCCCATCCTCCTTACTCCCACTCCCCCTCCCAGAGTGTATACTGATATTTGGTGAGATGTTGCTCCCCACACCCCCTCTTCCTTGCTCTTAACCCCCCTTCCAAGCTCCCCCATTCCTCACCCCTCCCAGCTTCCCCACTTATCCCCCTTCCCACTCCCTTCCTCCCACCCCTCTCTCTCTCTCTCTCCCCTCCATCCTCTCTCTCTCCCCTCTATCCTCTCTCTCCCCTCTATCCTCTCTCTCCCCTCCCTCTCTCTACCCCTCCCCCATCTCTACCCCTCTCCTCTTTACCCCTCCCTACTCTCGCCACCCCTCCCTCCTCTCTCTCCCCTCCCTCATCTCTCTCTCCCTCCTCTTCTCCCCTCCCTCTTCTCTCTACCCCTCCCTACTCTCACTACTCCTCCGTCCTCTCTCTACTCTCCCTCCTCTCTCTACCCCTCCCTCCTCTCTCTACCCCTCCCTCCTCTCTCTACCCCTCCCTCCTCTCTCTTCCCCCTCCCTCCTCTTCTCCTCCCTCCTCTCTATCCTCTCTCTCTCTACCCCTTCCTCCTCTTCTCCCTCCCTCATCTCTACCCTCTCCTCTTTACCCCTCCCTCATCTCTACCCTCTCCTCTTTACCCCTCCTTACTCTCGCCACCCCTCCCTCCTCTCTCTCCCCTCCCTCATCTCCCTCTCCCTCCTCTTCTCCCCTCCTCTTCTCTCTACCCCTCCCTACTCTCGCCACCCCTCCTCCTCTCTCTCTACTCTCCCCCCTCTCTCTACCCCTCCCTCCTCTCTCTTCCCCCTCCCTCCTCTTCTCCTCCCTCCTTCCTCTCTCTCCCTTCCCTCCCTCCTCTATCCTTCTCCCCCCTTCTTTCTCCCACCACTTAATATTTCCATTTAGTGTAGCAGCATAGCAAACCTGTTGTGCATTTTGTGATACAAGCACCAAATTTGGCACAAATGTACATTAATATGTTGCGAACATTTTCAGATATTGGGCCACTTGAAATTCTCTCTTTATGTCCGCCATATTGGATTTCAAAATGGCCGCCACTTGAAATCTCCATTTGCTATTATCTCTGGACGTAATGCAGCTATTGACTTGATTCTGGTATCTAAATGTATGTTTTTGGGGGCAAGGAATCCAATGGTACCGTTTTCAACTTAATATTATCTATCACAGTCTGTTATATAATTTTATTTGGAAATTAACTAGGCAAATATTGGATTCAACACAATACTTTGAAAAGAATGTCTTAGTTCTGTAAATGTCTTAGGTATAATACTGACATGCTACATGGTCTAGTATTTGAGGCGAGGTGTACTGGTATCTGAGGCTAGGTATATACCGGTACTGAAGATACGTGTACATAAACAGTGTCATGTTAACAAGTTCAGTATTGCCACAAGTACATGTATGTTATTGACTCATCATCATGTGCAGTCCCCTTCACACACACAGAGGGCTGTGCACTGAAGGGCAGCCTTTTTGCACTTGCAGCGCCTCACACACCCTTTCTTGCACTTGCAAGAAACCAGCTCAATGCAGCTGTGAGCTGCCTCAGTTAGCCTGGTCCAGTAAGGTGTGTATTGTCCTTCTCCAGTCCTTGACCAACCCCAGTTGGTTGGTGGAGGGAGCTCTGGTGCTGGCAGCAGTATCTGACTCCACAGATGTCCACCTTGATACACTGCCCTCTTGACATGTTCCTCCAGAGCTGCCTTCGTTGGAGGGATGAGCTGCACATTGTTCTTCCTTGCGAAGAGTTTCCTCCTGGCCTTGTCAATGTCTGTGCATTTGCTGGTTCGATCATACAACAGGATCACGAATCTCTTGATGATGCGCATTGCATCGCCTGGTATGTCACGAGGTGCAGAGGACAGCAGCAGCAGCGCCTCAGTGAGTTCTGGCAGTACTGTCCAGACTGCCCACGCAGTCTTCTTGCCATGTCTATGAAAACTAGACACAGTGTCGCATCCAGTTAGAGCGTGGAACATTGGCAGTGCACGAGCCTTCTCTCGTCCCAATCCAGCTGCTATTTCGTGTGCTGCTTGGTATCGGAAACTCTAGCCTGTTCCGAATGCCAGCCACAGTTTGTCTTCTGATTGCAACTCCTGTGCCAGGGACACTGCCAGCACCACAACATCGGTGTCTACAGTCCGGATGAGTATTGCATGGTGTCCATGCTGGACTGCGTGAGATGCATGCAGCAACATCCGACTGTCAGCTTCTTCATGGTTACATGGGGCGAGTGAGGTCAGATCTGGCAGTAGTGACTTGCTGAGCACTGCCTCTCCATCAGTAATGACGAGTTGCTTGTTCTCCTGGTCAAACCATTCCATGAGAGCTGCTGAGAGGAACCTGAACAGCTCGGTCTTGTTCAGCAACCTGAACTCCTCAAGGTTTCCATCCCTCGTCTGGCAGCCAATGTACAGGCGTGCAAAGAGTTCATGGTCATTCTTGATGGAGGCGAGCTGTTGCTGACCTATGCTCTGGCTTCTTGGAGTGGAAGTGCTGAACACCTTCAGCTTGTTACGAGGAATGGGTGCGTCCACTGCCTTTGTTCTGTCCAACAGACACTCTCTGGTGAAAGCCTCGAACTGCTCTTGGCCAATCCTCTTGGCATTCACCACGGTCTCCACAGCAGCAGGATCTGCGATCTCCTTTGTGTCCAGTTTGACTACATCCTGATCCTCCTCCTCGAATGGGTTGCCCATCTCCTCTCTGACACCGACGAGAGAGCGAACATCTTTCATAAATGAGGCCTGTACACTTGGCGTCTGATCATGATGACGTGTGTCTGCTGTTTGCCTTCTCCAGTGTTGGTTCCCATCCTGGAATTCTTCGATCACCCTGGCAACTTCTGGTCCCGCAACCATCCAGCGACGTAGGGCACTATGGTTGTCAGTGAGCCCAACTGCTCCACCGTCTCCTTTGATGCAGGCATTATTCTGCTCATGTGCCTGGTCAATCGGGATTGAAGAGAACACCCTCTGTGTTTTCTGAATGGTGAAGTGGCTTTCCCTGAATTTCCTGGCTACATCTGGGTGTTTGATGGTGAGTTCGGCCAAGTCCCTCAGGCGCACTGGTATCCACCTAGCATAGTGGGTGTGATCCAGTGCATGGAACCAGGGGACCAGCTCTGTCAGAGCATCGAGGTACATCATTAATGATCCCTGCCTGAGAGAACGCACATACACTAGAATCAACAGTTCTAGTTCCAGCACGGTTGCACAGTAGTGAAATTGGGGGATGTCTTCTCCTCTCTGGCAACACCAGTCTTCAAACTCCGGAAGGTCCTCTGCATCCCTGGTTTCTCCCAGACAGTAGGGGTTGTAGGCACGGTGTTGCAGGATGTACAGTGCAGCTGCTGTCACTTGATGTGCTCTTCTTGTGCGCAAGACATGGGATGCTCGCAGGAATGAGTCTGCTGTCCCTGCTGTTGCAATCTCGGCTTGCACAAGTGCTTGCACCCAACCACTCCCTTTCAGCCAGTCCCCCAGTGTCCTCAGTGCCGCCATCTCTATGTGGAGGCCACTAAACATCACCACTATCTGGTCTTCACCATAGCTCTCTGGCCACTTCCACTGTATCTGCTTGGCCAAAGCAAACAGTGGCTGATCAACGGTGACCACTGGTGTCTGTCCAGGATTCAGGTGTTCCACAGCATTCTTCACGATGTCCATTGAGTGCCGGATCATGGCCATTGTGTGGGATCATGTGTGAGTGCCGGATCACTGTGTGAGTGCCGGATCATGGCCACTACCATTGGATTCCTTGCCCCCCAAAACATACATTTAGATACCAGAATCAAGTCAATAGCTGCATTACGTCCAGAGATAATAGCAAATGTAGATTTCAAGTGGTGGCCATTTTGAAATCCAATAAGGTGGACATAAAGAGAGAATTTCAAGTGGCCCAATATCTGAAAATGTTCGCATTATATTAATGTACATTTGTATAATGTACATTAATATAATGTACATTATATTAATGTACATTATATTAATGTACAAATTTGTGCCAAATTTGGTGCTTGTATCACAAAATGCACAATTCTTTTGAATATTTGGGCTAAGCCGCCCCACTAATTAGCAAAGCAACGGGCTGTATTTGCTAGTTATCAATAATTGGAAATTAATACAACGCCACATAACCGTGTATTCCTTAGTTTCATAAAATGAAAAAATCTGCAATCAGACTTAGGCCTGTCAACTTTCTTATTTTCTAAAATACTTGTACTTTGATGAAACATTTAGTATATACCTACACAGGTAAAGTATTATATCCTTGTGAGTTTGGACACATCATTGTCCTAAGAGATGGTGATTGTGTATTTTCATTTGAGAGAGTCCAGGAATGGATTGCACCTGGTGGAGTGAGGTTATGATAGGGAAGTCATGGCCGTGGTTTTATTTATTTACTTATTTTGTTTGATGTGCACATGATGGCTGGGGACAGTCGTCACCATGGATATCGTCATAGACAAATATAAGAGACAGGATAGAGAAGGGACTGACAGGAAATGTCATGTTTGTGAACTTGGATCAGAAAGACAAGGGGATTTTCCATTGTTTACAGTTTGAAGAGTTACCAAAATTCAGAGCATGTAACAGCACATAACTCAGGCTCTCGAAGGATGTTGTGAATGCAATGACGAAAATAATCAATAATCAATGATCATTTATTGGAAGAAAAAAAAATCACCAGGTAGCTATTATTCATCCAGGAGGCAATTACCTGTCCCCCTCCCCAAGTTTTATCCTGACTGATTGTCCCCCTTTATATTCTTTCTTTTTTGACCCCCTTTGATAAAGGGTGACACAGAAGCATCAGGGCTATTTAACTGTTGTAAATAGCATTGTTTTCATGCATCAGACTGATTTTAGTCATTTTTTTTTCTTTCTGATTAGTCTTTAAGATTGTGAAGATGTGGATTGTAGTACCATCAGAGAAAGCTCTACTGTCGTGGAGCTGCTCTTTACAACCGGTCAATTGTTAAAGTTCAGAGAGCATTAGAGGGTTGTGCTTCCCTCAACCAGAGGCATTTAGGATAATGCGGCATCCGCTATGCCGGCTGATTCTTGTCGGTGGGCACGAAGTAAGCTGGTTAGGAGTGGAGGAGTGCCCGTTCCACCGCAACTCCCAAGCTGACCGAACTCTTCAGACTGCAGAGTCTGGAATCGGTTGCACCCCACAGTGGTAAAAAAAATTAATTATTAATTCCTTTCCCACCCCACCCACGAGTGGCACAGCTTTCAGACTCCTTCCCAGAATGGCATACCATACAGATTCACTCCAAGTGGCTGGCTGATTTGAACTCTTCTGACACAGCATGAGCAGGCATCGGCTTTTATAACCCCCGGTGTATGATGTCAACATGGCTCCATAATTGGCCATGCTCTCTGAAAGAAAACCTCCCAGTCGTGGACCCGCATGACGCCAACCACATTGTCGGGAAATAAAATAAAAGCGGGTGAGAGGAAATTGAAGCATATTTCACAGAGGAAAGTACAGAGGGACGGCATGAAGGCGGGGAACTGTCTAAAATATCAAGTGATCCCTGCAGCACCAATGATGAGACAACTTGTTGTAACAGTCCTTAGGAGATAGCTATCGAATTAATGAATGAATTAATCCACTTACCCAATCAAGTATTTTCATCACCACATTTATATCTAATATATAAAGCTCTTTCTAACCACTGACTGACTCACTCACTGACTCATTAACTCATATTACAGATCAGGACCTCCCTCCTTTGGTACAACTTTGCGACTCATCCGAACAGTCTGAGTTACGTAGAAAGCTGAAATTTTGTGTGCCAGTGGACATCGAAGCTGGTGCACCAGTAAAATTCACAGAATTGTCGGACAACATCCATGAATGAAAAAAAAAATGAAAAAAAATGCAGGTGAGTGCCTTCGAGACATTGCGGAAGCACGGTTCGTATGCTTACACAATGTGTTTGGGCTGTTTAGGCTTACACAATGTGTAAGCACAACCCGCTAATATATTGTCATTAACACCGACCTGGATGGATAGCTGAACACTTCTACCTTGGAGGTGAACACGTGATCTTTGGAGATTATAGCATGCGCGGGATGGAGGGCGGCAAGGGCGTGTACCAGACGGAAGCACAAGGGTTATACTCGAACCCACAACAAAGACAGACACAAACAATTTTAATAAATTTGGGTTTAATGAACATAAGTATAATATTTATAACGAAAATAAATCAAAGCATAATAATAAAAACGTGAAGTCAACTAAAGCGAATTTCGAGACGTCTCCACACGGACTCACATACAGACAAGGGGAAAGATAAAATAAAATAAAATCCCTCCCTTTATTCTGGCACCTAGCTGGGTGGCCAGAGATGATCTTTTATGAGCTTGGCGATCGAACCGCGTCGTCCTGCGTGGGAAACCACATCCAAAATGGTGCCAAGCCGCGCTCTGGGCAGGAAGTGTACGTGAGATAATTAGTGCGGCGGTATTCAACACCAGGGCTCACCAACCACCGTACAGTCTTCTCTCTCGAACAAATATGCCGAAGGCCCAAAATCATATCCAATATCCATGTATCATGCATTAAATTGAAGATAATTGCATTCTGATCATCTGTATACGTCTAACAGTGTTGTACATTAAATCTAAATGAAATTATATACATTTGAATATATATTCCCTATCTTTCGAATAAACACAAAATCAACACTCCGTATTCCTCAATGAATATATTTGACATTACAGTATATGAATTTTATTGCAGGTAAAGACTATTCAATGATAGTGAGAAACGGTTTTAATTACCTTATATTTCTTGAAATATGAGACATACAGGAATGGTGTCGGTGTTGGAATGGGCCGTATCCTGAACGGAAAGCGAGTCGTCATATTCGATATTTGTTTACATATTATTTAAGATTTATTTCCAAAACATTCATGTTGAATGTTCAACTGAAGATAACACGTTAGTTAAGATGTATTTTCTTTCTCATGGTATAACTACTGATAAGTTTTAATTAATGGTAATTAAGTTAATTGAGTAAGGTAATTAAGTTATATATTCCAGTAAAAATCAGAAATATTTAAGAATGTGATGCAACATTGCAATAAGTAACACCTATTAGGGTTGCTCGATCATTCATTCCCGGTAATCGATGTGCGGTTGACAAAACCATGGAGGAAACGTTTATGCGTCATGCCAAGTCCCATGGAGGAGCTGGTGGCAGTTCCACAGGTGTCTCGGGCCTCCTGCCGAATTATAACGCATACCAATGCTGGGTTCGAACAACCCATGCTCGATCCCAGTATGTCAATAGCACCCTGAGCATGGCCGACATGTTATCTGGAACGACAGCAGGAACCAAGCACCATGATCTTCATCCATCCGAGATCGTGAAGGGACAGAAGCTGGTGGGAAGAATATGAGAAGCAGTTGAAAGCTTCATGGATCCTTTCGAGGTCGAAAGCAAAAATCAGCTAATGATCCTCTCGTCAGGCGCCACGGCATCTGAAGAAGTCCAGAAAGATGTCTTGAGAGCCGAGCAGGCAGGCAAAGATGCTAATGAAGCCTTCATTACCACACGTTTGGAAGCAGGACGGGACTTCTTCGAGCCAGTCAAGCGTCTCAACTTGAAAACTCTCGCTGATATGAACAAGAAGAGCAAAGTTACAACCACTAAGAACAAAGTTGTACAGTACCAACAATAGGGAAACGTCGCTTTCCAGCTGTTCATGAAATCACAAAACCAAGGCATACAACTGGATCTGAGAGAACTTCTCACCTACCCACTCACTCCTGTACCATGCAGTATTGGAACTGCTGATGGTTTCATGGCCAAAACAGATAAATCAAAGTCCTTCACTTTCCTGACGAAAGACCAAGAGGATGCTGCCCAACCTCCGAATGACGAAGCACTTGTCATTTTCGATGGCAATGCCTGTTTCTACTTCCTAAAGGAGATACCAGGTAACTTCAGCCAGATATGTGAAAAAGTGTTCAACATGCTGATGTTCAACATGCATGACGTCAGGTGACGTGTTTAGCACAGATAGCTACACTTAAGCCCAAAATTATTCATACCCGATGAAAAATCTGTGTTTTGCATTTATCTCATACATACCTACAAGCTGGAGTGGTGGAACTTTCACTTCACCCAAGGACATTTAGTTGGCATGTATAAATACATATATATTTTGGCTCAACATTATTAGCATAACAATAGAAATGTTAAGATTTCTGTTTTTATGCCTGTCCAAAATTATTCATACCCCATACCAAGTCTCAGAATTGAGACCAATGTTTGTGATAATGCACATGCTTTTCATGTTCCTAAGATTCTTTATAATGTTATGCAATTATTCCAAGATGTGTGCAGACAATCTGAATGCATTACAAATGTGGTCTATTGAATGTACAGTGAGGAATGTTATAGAACAACTTATTATTATAGGTTACAATATAAATATATATATATATATATATATATATATATATATATATATATATATATATAATTAATAGGCTGCTGCTCAACGATTTAAATCATAACCGCACTAGAAATCGAAGTGTCAACATCACCGTCATGCCGAAGAAAAAAGAAAAAAAGAAAAAAAACAGGGAATCTGGAACACTGACGCTAACCATTACCTCGACGTGTTTTGACTTATGAGTAACTTACAAGTAACGTGTGTCGACGTGTGTCAACGATCGCGTAACGTGCCTACAACTTATTGCCAGCGTATGCGGACCGTGTGTCATACGCCGAGTACGTCGAAAAATTTTCAACATGCTGAAAATTTGTCGACATACTCGGCGTACTACTACGTATGCCAGCTTGCTTCAGCGTGCTATTAACGTATACAAAACTTACCCATAACGTATTCAACGTGTGCTGGCGTATTCGGCAAATTTTTCATACGTCAGCATATGTTGGCTAAAACGTCAAGGTGTGACAGCGGCTTGACACTTCGATTTCTAGTGCGGTTATGATTTGAATCGTCGAGCCACAGCCTATTAATAGCCTATGCCAAGTGATCGTCGGCGATACGCTGCCGCGCGCAATGCATAAGTTTGACTATCGTTGGGCATAGGTTGTGAACGCCGACAACACGCTCAGCATTCGTTGATATAAGTTATCTTTTTGTTCTCGAAACGTTCTGTGTACGTTACGAAAACGTTATGCATACGTCCAACTCGTTATGAATATGTCCAAAACTGGAAAAAAAACATCAATAGTTCAGCATAAGCCAGCGTTTTACATACATTTTGATACCTTGCCATACGCTGGCTAAAACGTCAAGGTGTGACAGGGCCCGATGCAAGGGCATGAATAATTCTGGACATGGCATTTTTTTGTAAATCTATCAATAAAATACCCCCGAAACAATGTATTTCTTGAAATGTCTCTTGCAGTGATTCTTTTAGCTGTTTGTCACATTCTTATGTAACTTAAGCCAGAAGAAACTCATTCCTTAAATAACACGCTTCAAAATACTCCGAATTTGGTAAGGATCTGAATAATTTTGGGCTTAACTGTACGTACCCAACTTAGTGAAGGCGATGGAACGATTGAGGAGAGGATCCGGGCACAAACTGATTCTGAAGCGGGGAAACACTAAAAAACCAGCAGATTGGAAGTTCTTCTTGAGCAATGATGAGAACAAGAAACAGTTCATTGAACTCCTCACTCAAATTTGGAGCCAAGAAGCATATGCCAGCAAGTTACACGGGAGGAAGGTAATTGTGACTTGTGGCGGATCAGCATATCTACTGACATCTGAAGATGGTCTGTCAATGTGTAACAGAGAACTGAACACACTAAAATCCACTCAAGCAGAAACTGATTCTCGAATCATTCTGTATTGTGAGTATGCCAGGAGTCAGAAGTACAGCCACATAAGGGTGAAGAGTCCAGATAGTGATATATTTGTCATCCTCATGCACTACGCTGCAACGATGACAGATGTGACGATCTTGTTTGACACACGTTAAGTATGGCGAGAGGAATAAGAAGAGGAACTCGTTTGAGGAACAAGAAGAGGCTTATTGACGTGACCGAAATTGCCCGTGGTTATTCTACACAGCATTCAGCAGCAATAATGGCACTTCATGTATTCAGTGGCTGCGACTTGACCAGCGCTTTCAAGGGTCCAGGCAAAGTGAAGCCACTGAAGACCCTTTCTAGGCTGCCCAAGTTTGAACCAGTTCTAGCTAGATTAGGAGACACGTGAGAAGTACCCGACGAGCTGATGGATGATCTGGGCGAGTTAACCTGTGCGTTATATGGAAGACCTCGTACTCGGAGCGTCGATGAGTTGCGGTTCATGAAAATGAATGAGCTGTATGCGAAAGATGATGACGGTCTCTCCCGTTCGAGCACAGTTGACATGGGCACTCTCCCTCCATGCAAGAAGAGTCTGGAGCAACACATCCGGAGAGTCAACTTCCAACTTGGCATTTGGAAAAGAGCGCATGTTGCAAATCTTGAGATCCCTGAGCCAAGTGATGGACATGGGTGGATTTTAGTTGAGGGGAAGCTGGAGCCTCTTTGGTACGAGGGAGGGGTCCTGCCACAGCAGTTGGCAGACATCGCTGAAGATTCAGCGAACACCAACGAATCGGACTCGGACATTCCAGATTAATTGGACCATCTTAATGGAGACAGCTCAGAGTCTGACAATGAGTAGGATTAGTTGCAATTCACATTAACGACAGGAACATTCATTTCTATTGGAGTATACTTCTGTTTTGAATTGTTTAGAATATATGTTGTATATAAATACTTACCGTGTTTGAGATTTGGTTATGTTATTTAATTCCGTGAATATTGTATTCAATATGATGCGGATATGATGCAAATATAAACACGATTTCATTCACTCTGAAACGAATGCTTTCTGCAGTCTGCATTGGCACTGTAAGTTGTAGATGTATGTTTGGAAATATGATGGATGAATATGGGAAGAAATATGAAGGATAATGAAATAATGCACGTAAAATATTCTTGTATTATCGGTAACTGACATGATCCAGATTATGGAGATATAGACTGGAAATGTTTATGTGCAATGAAATATCTTGTAGTTTGGTGATGCTGATGGTGGCCATCTTGGATTTTTTGGTTGCTTTCAAACTATACTATTAAATAATATTTTGTGTGGTATTATAACTAATTCTCTGTAATCATGGTAATAGCTTGTCAAGTAATGTCTTTCACATGTCTTTCAATCCGGACAAATCTCACACTCTCACTATGTCTCTTCGAAAGGACCGTTTAGAAAACCCCCCATCCACTTTCTCAACAATCCTCTGGAAGAAATCCTTTCTTTCAAGCTTCTGGGTCTCACTATCTGCCATGACCTTTCCTGGGAAAGCCACATTTCAAACCTCGCCTCCAAAGCCAGTCGCCGACTGGAAATCCTCCGTCGTGCAAGGTCCTTCTTCGGCCCACCTGAGCTCCTGATCACTTACAAAGCTTTTGTTCGCAGCCTGATGGATGGTGCTCCTGCCTCCCACCTTTCTCGGCTTCACGCTATAGAAACCAAGGCATTTCGGATCATCGGTATCTCCCGCAATGAGGCTGAGTCTTTAGGCCTCTCACTCAATCACCGCAGGTTGGTCGGTGGTCTTTCTGTCTTCTACCGTCTCCTCTCCAGCCTCGTCCCCCTGCTCTCTCTGCGATTTGTCCCCACCACATTTCCGCAGGGCGCTCAAGGTCTGCCAACAACCCCCTTCTGGTAAAACTACGAAAATGACGAATCACTGCTCACCTTCACCCTTTCATTCCTCTTTTTTCCCGCCTTTGGAATAAACTCCCTCATTCTATTCATTCCCATTTTCCCCTCCAGGCCTTCAAAACAGCTGTTCACCACCACCTCTTATCATCCACCATCCAAATCCTCGATCTTTTCGAAACCCGATAATCCACCCAAGCCCACCTCCTTCAAATTCCCTGCTTTCCTTCCTGAAAGTCCCTGTAATGTCCATTTTCTATTCCCTATGTTCCCCGTCCCATCCCTCTCCCTTCCACAGATCTCCAAATGTCTCTCTTCTCCACTATTTTGTCCTTCCCACTCCCTCCCCTCCTGTCTCATGCCCCCCTTGATGTGTGTTGTGTGTTATCTCTCACAAGAGCCTCGACAAGGTATACAAAAAAAAAAGAAAAAAAAAGTAATGTTCCATAAAAGTGACCACAAATGTGTATTTCGTCAAAATGTGGTTGATTGAAAACATTATTTGTCTGAATACCCGTTTGATACTTATTGTGTGACAATGTTGTATATTTTCATAATAGTTGCTTGATATTTTCGAAAAATATAAGGTCATTAAAACCATTTCTTGCTATCATTGAATAGTCTGTACCTGCAATAAAATTCATACAATGTCAAATATATTCATTGAGGAATACAGAGTGTTGATTTTGTGTTTATTCAAAAGATAGGGAATATATATTAAAATTTATATAATTTCATTTAGATTTAATGTACAACACTGTTAGACATATACAGATGATCAGAATGCAATTATCTTCAATTTAATGCATAATACATGTATATTGGATATGATTTTGGGCCTTCTGCATGCCATTTTGATTCCATCCGTAAATTGAATTCGACGCAAATCGATAAAAGTATAATTTTAGGGTACCCCTATTCAAAAGGTCAAAACAGGTAGTGCATCCCAAAATTTTCAATGTTAACATTCATATTCGTGTTCAGTGTATCCAGGGGATTCAGAAAAACATAGGTTTGCTGGGAGGGGGGGGGGGGTGCACTGTGGCCATATCTGGCCCATATATATATATATATATATATATATATATATATATATATATATATATATATATATTCTCTATGCACTAAGCGAGTGACGTCACAGCGGAAGGTAAGGCTCCGCCATATTGAGAGGCAAAAAATCATGGCTACCACGCACGTGTCACGCGAACTTCTGGGCTATTGCCATTAATTAGATGATATTTCTAAGAAGAGGTACTGCGAAAAACTGAAGATGTGTGGTCTTAGTGAAGATCCTTATATTATTTCAAAGGATAAATGGACAACAGAAAGAAAATTTTGGCCTCAAATCGTTTTCCCTGACATCTATGTTTCCCTTGTTGAAATGCCGAGTCCTTACACTCAAACCAGCCTGAAAGCCTTCACGAGTATGGACGCTTACTCATGTTATGGTTTGTTAGTGACATAATCTCGACGAAAGCTGACAAGAACTGTATTATCGTGAGGGCAAAGGTAGTAAGCCTGTTTTCTTTCATTTCACTATTATTGTATTCGTTGTTGCTCGTTTTGTTCAGCAACCAGTGTCACTTTTTTAACCTGACTGCTGCCACAAGTTAATTTCTAGTGAAGTTCTTGTCTAAATGCTAAGTTTGTAGAAAATCTTCGTTTGTCAGTTTGCAAAGAGATATATTATATTTTTCCCATGACAAACATACGGTGTAATGCCACGCTGCTGTGGATATTTCAAAGTGCTAGTTTTTTTTTTAATGTATTATACATATCGATGTGTCTTTCTGTAGTGAAACAACTCAGAACTGTGCTCGCGAGACAGCTGTTAGAAAGGCGATCTAGCCTATCTCATTCTGTCAATAAAACAAGGGAAATAATGCAATTTAATGATACAAATCAGACAATATTTTGTAACCACCAGCTATTTAATAGCGAACGCAGTGAGCTTCATACTTAACGCGTGCACGTGAGCGAATAGGAAACAACAACAACAACAACACAATACCCCTGGCTATTTGGAATCCGTGTCGTTAACTATGACCTTTTGCTTCCGGTTGTTTTTAAACGTTGTGCGGTGTATAAACACGATTGGGTTTTATTTCTATCTTGTGAATATTACTTAACGCGTGCACATGAGAGAATAGGAAACAACAAAGACAACACAATACCATGGCAATTGTGAATCCGTGTCGTTGCCTATGACCCTTTTGCTTCCGTTTTTTTTCTTGTTTCTGTTTTTTTTTTTGTTTCCGGTTTTTGTCATGGGGAATGATGCATGCCGGGAGAGAAAGGCAGCGTCGGAGACATGCATGAAAGACCCAAATATCAGACATGGTGTATATTTCCTCCACTGATTTTCATAAAGATATCTCCCGCATCATCAAAAAATAATTTTTAATCGTGATTTATGTTATTTGATCGCTGATTTCGAATCCAGGCCGAAGTAACTGGAAATTGTGTATACAGTTGTCAAGAAGTTGTAGGTAAAGTCAGAAGCGAATGTAAAGAATACTACGTTCGCTTCTAGTATTAATTTTTTTAGATGAGATCCTGTTCTAGGCGGTGTAGTTGTCGTTGTGAAGGTAATGTTGAGGAATTTTTTTTATTCAGATGAGATCCTGTTCTAGGCGGTGTAGTTGTGGTTGTGAAGGTAATGTTGAGGTAATATATATATTTTTAGATGAGATCCTGTTCTAGGTGGTGTAGTTGTCGTTGTGAAGGTAATGTTGAGGTAATATATATATATATATATATATATATATATATATATATATATATATAGATGAGATCCTGTTCTAGGCGGTGTAGTTGTCGTTGTGAAGGTAATGTTGAGGTAATATATATATTTTTAGATGAGATCCTGTTCTAGGTGGTGTAGTTGTCGTTATGAAGGTAATGTTGAGGTAATATATATATATATATATATATATATATATATATATATTATTATTTTTTTATTTTTTTTTTAGATGAGATCCTGTTCTAGGCGGTGTAGTTGTCGTTATGAATAAATAAGAACAGAGTTCAATTTGTTCGGCAACTTTATTAGCGTGGAACGACAATAATCAAACAAGTATTGAACAGGTTGAAACACCCACAACATCCCTGGCTCCGGGTCAGGCTGCGCATGCGCACTGGCCCAGGGGACCGTCGATATGTAGAATTACCGTAAAGTACAATGTTCTCTATCTCCCTCCGAGTCTTTATTATGTTAATAGATAAAGGCTGAGAAAATATTAAGTTTAATGAATGAACAAAAGTTTATATCGCCCATCGTGTGACTATTCCATGGAGTAGTCCTTGTGCCAGGCAGGCACGCTGGTCGCTCTGGTGGATCGGCGTTGACCTATCGCTGGTGCTGGTGGTGTCACATCGGGCCCCAGTGGGGATGGGGCTCTCGGGGTTTCAGGGGCCGATGGTGGCGTCTGAAGGATCGCACGCCTCGGTGTGCCTCGTCCTGGTGCTGCTGGCGTGTCTAAAACGGGTGTCGTCTTGCGCCGGGGTGTGCATACTGACGTCAGTGCCGGCGTGGGCCCCGTTGGCGTCGCAGATGTCACGGGTTCGCTGTCGAGGTCAGGCAGTTGCGGTGTTACAACGGGTGCAGGTACAGTGATTCGGGTTGCTAGATCATCATAGATAGACCGGGGTGGCAGCTGGTCATTGCGAACTGGGCTAAACTTGCGCAGGAATTTCCTGTTCCGAAGTGTGACTCTGCCCGAGCCGTCGATCTTGATCACGTATTGGTCGTGTTGGCGTACCTCCACGATACTGCCTGTCTTGTCCCATTTTTTTGGGTGGAATCCTGTCTGGTTCTGTACGCGGACTTGGTCCCCTACAGCAAGTGGCGGAAGGCGTTTGGTGTGTTCTGCCCAGGTGTCGGCTGTGCGGATATGACGTTTGCGGAGGGCCTCCTCCCTCGCTTTCAGGGTCTCATGCCAAGTGTCGTGCGGTCTGTACTTCCCGGGGATAATTGGGATGAAATCGCGTATCGGGCGGCCGAAGACACACATTGCCGGGGAGATCTTCGTGTCAGGGTCAGGCGTGTTACGATATTGTAGTATCGCTCTCTGCACAGCGTCAGTGTCAAGTTCTCCCTGCGGGCTGGTGTTGTCCGTGATAAGTCGTTTCATTGTCTTAACTCCAATCTCCGCGCGACAGTTGCTGTAAGGGAAGGCCACCGATGACAAGCGGTGGTGTACGCCCCATCTGTGCAGGAATGACCTGGTCTCGGTGGAGGTGAACTCCGGTCCCCCATCTGACGCGAGCTCTTCTGGTGTCCCGTACGTCACGAAGGCGCGACGTAAGTGGTTTATGAGTCCGGCGGCGCCACCCGTCGACTTTGAGATGATCGGCCAGTTCGAGTATCTGTCCACTGTCACAAGGTAGTGTGCACCCCTGTGTACAAAGAAGTCCGAGCACACTGCCTGAAAGGGGTAAACGACTGGAATAGGTGGAGTTGGTGGCGCTCCAGGCTGTGATGGTGCCATCCGGTGGCAGTGTTCACAGTTTTTCCGAGTGGCGCTGATGTCGGCCGACATGCCTGGCCAGAATACAGAGGATTCTGCGCGGGCGGTCATCATTGATACGCCCTGGTGGGCAGCGTGTAGGGCGCTCAGCACATCGCCGCGGAGTGAGGGTGGTATGACTACTCGGTCCTTGTATAGGATCACTCCATCTGTCGATGTAATGTTCTCGCGGTACTGGTGATAGTCGCGAATTGTCTCTGGCATCTCGATTTTTGAGTCGGGGATGCCGTTCATTGTCATTCCCTCCAATATGTGCATATCGCCATCGCTGCTGGTGGCTTCCCTGACGCGATCCCATGTTACTGATCGCAATGATTCGAGGCCCGCGGCACACCATGCCAGGTTGTCCTCGACGTCGTCGTCATACTCCGGCTCAGTTTGGCGTAGGAGGGACAGGACGTCGGTGTGCGTGCTTGGTTGGAGGTGGGTCGCTATGGTGGCATTGTCATCTGGAAGGTTCATGAGTGGAGGTCGCGTGGTGCCAACTGGCCTGCGCGACATGGCATCTGCCGCCTTGTTCTTCATTCCCGGGATATGTATGATGCGGAAGCGATAACGCAGGGTCTTCTCCTTGAGGTTCCTGAGGCGGGGGTTGGGTATGTCGTCAAGTGCTCTGTCCGAAAGGAGTTTCAGCAGTGGTTTGTGGTCTACTGCAACGATCAGGTTCTCGCAGCCCAGTACGAAGTAGCGCGCTTTGTCCAAGGCGTCCGCGACTGCGAGAGCCTCGCCCTCTATGGGCGCGTATCTGGATTCTGCCGCGTGTGTAAATCTGCTGCCGACCAGGGTTATTTTCCATCCATCAGTGCAGCAGAATGGTCTAACTGGCACGCATCGGCAGTGCTTTTGAAGCAACCAGAATCCGATTCCCTCCTTCGACCAGTCCGTGGCGATGCATGTTGGCTTAGTTTTGTCAAATATGCGGACACCGTGTTCGATTTCTTGTACGATCACGTCTTTCGACTCGCGGAATATGTCCTCAAACTCCATGGACCACTGGAAGCGTTCTCCACTTTTCAGGAGCTTCCGGAATGGCTGCATTCGTTCGGCCATACTAAAGGCGTATGCCACCTGGTTGACAAGCCCGAACCACGATCTGACGTCGGTGATGTTACGCGGTTGTGGGAAATCGTGGATTGCTTCCAGGTAGCGGCTGCACGGTCGCACGTCGGTCATGGTGATGGTGAAGCCCGCGAAGTTCACCGTGGGTGCGCTGAAGACAAACTTCTCCGGGTTGAGGATGATTCCATTCCGGCCGCATATATCCAGCCATTGGACCGCCTGGAAGTAGCTCCCCTCAATTGTGTCTGACCATAGGAGCGTGTCATCTACGCACTTGGTCTTGTTACCAATGTCCGCGACGATCTCATCGTATCGTCGTGAGTAACCGTCCCCCGATGCCATATACCCTTGTGGGGCAGATAGGTACCGGTAGCGCCCCCATGGAGTGATGAAGGTCGTCTTGTGGCGGTCGTCCTCGTGTAGGCGGACGCTATGGTAACCGTTCCATGCGTCGAATACTGTCTTGCGCTTCCCGTTAGGTACGCGTCTCGCCTGGTGGAACGGGGATTGGGTGTGGTGGGTCTCGCGGAACGCATGCTTGTTCAAGGCCTGAAAGTCGACGGTGCGTCGCGGCTTGCCATTCTTTTTCGCGCAAATTACCATGCGGTGACACCATGTCACCGGCGTGCCGACGGGTACTTCCTCCAACACGCCGAGCCGAACGTCCTGGTCGAGGCCTGCTTTTACCTCATCTTGCCAATGTATGGCCACGGAGATGGGAGTGTGATGGGCAACCGGTGTCGCGTTCTCACTGAGCATAAGACGTAGTGGCGGGCCGGTCATTCTCGGTAGTGGCTGGTGTGGGCACGTGTTGAATGTGCTCTGAGCATACATCCTGAGTAAATGTGACTGTAGTGCCTCTCTGTTGGCCTCGGTCGCTGGCATGGGGAGTGCGGTCGGCTTGGTCGGCGGCTCCGCGCGTCGCGGGCAGTCGCACAATTCCGAGGTCGTCAGATTCACCTCTCCGAGTGTCGGGAATCTGTCCGAGATCATTCCCAGGTCCATGCAGGCCGCGCGGGAGAGGAATATGCGGTCTGAAGAGTCCGTCACATACGCGATTTGGCGTGTCTCCAATCTCCGAGCGTCGTCACTGTTACCGGCGAATCTGACTACCACGGCTCCGAGGATACGAATTCCTCTGTTGTTTGCGGCCTTCATGGTCATGGATACAGGTATGAGGTCCTCGGTACTCAGGCCCATTTGTTGGACGACTTTAATGCCGATCAGGCAGCTCTGGCACCCCGTGTCTGCCATAGCGGGTAGGGTTACCGCGCGGGTGTGTTTCAGGAGGTTAAAACCCAGCGCTTTGTAATCCTCGCGCTTGTTGGTGAGAGTGAGGTTGACGTATGGCTGCGGGTCGGATATGCGTTTCATCCACTTATCGCACATATCATCGTACAGGTGGTGAGCGAGGGGAAGCGTGCGCATTTCGTCCTCTGTGCTGGCCATGGTGACCGTGCATAGCTCGACGAAGGCTGCCGTCTGCTCGTCGTACATCCCGTCGGTCTCCTTAGATGGGGGTCTTGCTGATCGGCCGCCCAGGCACGCCTTGTCGAGGTGATTCTGGCGGTCACACTTCCGGCACTTTTTACCGTATCCGGGGCACTCGGCGCGTCTGGCGCGCCATTGAGGCGTTTTGCCGTGGCCCACCTCGCCGCAGTAGATGCATACTCCTTCGGGCTTGGCCTTCCGTTTTTCCGGCCTGGCTCCTACTCTGGCGCGGACGTCCTGTCGCTTTCCCCGCCGATACGAACTACTGATCGCGTCCGTGCTCTGAGTGTCAAGCAGGCGCGATGCCGAGCGTTTTCCAGACTCTTTGGCCTCGATATACTCTATCATGTCCTTTAATGGCATGTCCTGGTTCTTCTCACCGAGTAGGTCAAGTTGTATTGCTTGGTCCGCGATGCCACGGGCAACCACGTTGCGCAATATCTCTTCGGTGAAGTCGTTGACCTGATCGCACCCCGCCTTGGTGCACTTCATTTCATACTTGCACGTGTCCGCCTGCCCCTTGATGCGGGCGTGGAACGACCGGACGGGCTCCTCGTGTCCCTGCCGCATGTTAGACAGGGCCACTCGAGCTACCATCGTGTTCTCCGTCCGGACGGCGAGCGCCTTCATGGCGGCGAGGACGTCTTCTTCATCGCTGCCCACGAGGCTCCGACCCGCCGCGCGAGTGAGGTCCTTTCTCAGCTCCTCCTCACAGCACTCCAGTAGCTGCGTGACTATGTCGGGTCCGACAAGCTTAGTACCTGTTTTGTATTCGCCCCAGCGGGTTATGAAGTACGACCAGGCCTCGCCCGTTCCGGCCAGTGCGATGGAGGGACGCTTGAGTTTCTCCATCTTGGCATTCGAGCTCGCCGCCCTGGGGGCGGCGACGTGCACAGTGCCGTGTATACTCAACATGGCCGCCACCACTGCCGCCTCTGCGTGTGTAGCCATATAGTCACAACCCTCGATCGGGCACTCTGCTTCCACCGGCGCCATAGGAACAGTTATTCTGGAGTAAACGTACTATTTTCGGTGATGCACACGTGTGT
>NC_140972.1:27135871-27165871 GCF_056783735.1 Eptatretus burgeri | reverse complement strand
ACCTGTTACGGTATGTAAATTTTTCGTGCTTGTGCCTCGAACATAAATGTAACATAGATAACATATAGTGAGTGGGTAGTACCTGATGTAGTTTTAACAATCTATTAAACCGAATTTTGTTGTGATTATAATGTTTGGTTTGCCTGTATTTCGAGCCCCCGAGTGAAGGATCGCTAGTTGTGTAGGCCCAGTTCAACATAGGGGATCATGTATGGGATCTTTTTACAGTTTTTACTTCATATTAACCTTGTTATTTTATTGGAATTTGCAATTTATTATTGCTATCAAATTTTACCTCTTGCAAATATAAACGATCATTCGTCACTGATCGCTGCACCACGGGGGCACGAATTTCACGAAATGTCAGCCACACATAAAGTCAAGAGGACGCATTTATCGCTACTTGTATATAATATCCCGTACCACAAACGGGTTTTCATTAACAGACATGATATATTCACGGCAGACTACGTTAAAGTTAACTTACCATAACTTCAAGAACTTTTCAAGCCGCCATGGTTCCCACGTTCTGGTAACCGGAATGAATCGCTTTCGCTTCGGTCTCCTCCGTTTCGCGACGGAAATAACCGATGTTGCTTCCATTCCCCACCGTCCTATTTCGGGATTGACCGTTCTTGTGTCCGTCACGACCGTTCTTGCGTGTAGAATAAACGTGTTGGTTTCGGTTATATCTACTATTACGACCGTAATTACTGTGTTGGTTTCAATTTCGTCCGCTTTTTCATCAATTTTTAGCTGTTTTTGTAACAAGAATGACTGGTTTTCATTATGTCTGACAACGTTGGCGTCCGGTTGTTAGGGGGGCGTGCACTTGTCGTTGTGAAGGTAATGTTGAGGTAATATATATATATATATATATATATATATATATATATATATATATATATATATATATATATATATATA
This sequence comes from Eptatretus burgeri, assembly GCF_056783735.1. Classification (NCBI taxonomy): domain Eukaryota; kingdom Metazoa; phylum Chordata; class Myxini; order Myxiniformes; family Myxinidae; genus Eptatretus; species Eptatretus burgeri. The sequence continues at coordinate 27,164,944 of NC_140972.1, read as the reverse complement.
TATAATTATTTTTTTTTTTAAATGAGATCCTGTTCTATCTTCGAGATCCAAAAGGCATACGATTCAGTCTGGAAAAATGGCCTCCTTTATAAACTGAGTAATCTCAGGGTCAATGGCAGAATGCACGATTGGATTGGTGACTTTTTATCGAAAAAAAACATTTCAGGTGAGGGTTGGCCTGAGCCTCTCCTCTTCGTTTCATTCTGAAAAGGGCATTCCCCAGGGAAGCTGCTTAAGCCCAACACTCTTTAGTATTGTTACGTTTGAGGGGGGGGGGGTATGCATTCAAAGGGTAATTAGGATGTTTAATTAGGTATGCCATGCTGTTCGAGTTTACCAGGATCTCGATGTAATAAGTAGCAATTCAGTGGTGATAAGTTGTCTAGTAAATGTTCATTTCTTCAAGGGGGAAATGATAATTGTCACGTAATTAGATAGGGACACGGGATAGGGTAAGTGTGTCTGCGTAAACCCCTTTTGGTATTCTCTGGAGACTGGCCGTGACGTCACAGGACAGTGCAGCGGATGGATTTCCGCCCCGTGATCACGATTGGCAGAAGGCGACGGCGGTGGGCCAATAAACGGCTCGATTGGAAGTGACGAGGACAGGAGGATAAAAAGGTTCTGTTCGGGGTCGAAAAGGAAGAGGAAGAAGATCAGGACAAAATGATCGTGTTTTTTTTGTTGTGGAGGCTGTTGCGCGGAGAGCGTACTTGTTGTTGTGCTGATTCGATCGTATTCTTCATCGTGTCTTGGAGCCTTGCTGAGCCTCGTGCCTCACCTTGGTTGGCTCTGGGGTTCTGCTGACTCGGAGTACGGGGTCGAACGGCCGGCGGACCTGCCTCCCTCTCCTTCTCGCAACTTGGCGCCAGAACTGGTTCCCTGGCGGCTGTGAGCGGACTTGGGCCAAGACCAGGAGGTCGACAGCACCACGGTTTCTCCTGCCCCCCTGACGAGAGCAAGGCCAGCTCGTCCGATCCAGGGACAGTTGCGTCCACACCACGGTCCAGCCTGACCACCAGAAATAGCTACGGTGTGTGTGTGTGTGTGTGTGTGTGTGTGTGTGTGTGTGTGTGTGTGTGTGTGTGTGTGTGTGTGTGTGTGTGTGTGTGTGTGTGTACTTGGCGCCTTAGAGGTTTGAGATCTGTATATTCATTGGAATTGTCTGTGTTTTCCCCACGCCCGATCCCACACCATCCCGTCGAATCGCCCCGGATCCCTCTTCTTGCCGAGTCTTGTTATTTCTGGTTAATAATAAAAACAAATAAACATCATCAACTCAGTGAAAAGTGACTCGTGCCACCTTTCTCGTCCCGTTTGCGGTCGAGCGATTAGAACCGCCATGTTTGGGTTATAAATAAATAAACCGCCTCCATCGTTTCGGCTCATTCTACGTTGGCGGGACTGTTAAAGTCCCGTGGACGTCACAGTATTATGATCAATGATGTTGCCTCCATCCGCAAGCTCCATAGCAAGTTATTCCTGTTTGCTGACGACATTGCTATGTGGATTCGGTGTAAAAATCTTGCTACTTCGAGTAAAAAAAACTCCAGGGCGATATCCGGCTCGTGGAGAAATGGGCCGAAGACTGGGGTTTTAAACTATCAGCTGACAAGTCCAAGTTTATCATATTTTCCCGTAAGAAGAAAATGGATGATATATCAATGGTAATTAATGGCACTTGCATCCATCCATCTCGAGTGGTGTCTTTCTTAGGAGTCACCTTCGATAAGGGACTAACCTGGACCCCGCAGGTGAAGGAACTGATAGGTAAATGTGCCAAAGGCATAAATTTATTATGTTGTCTCTCTGGAACAGAGTGGGGAGCACATCGTGACAGTCTTCTCATGATATACAAAGCTAAAATTCGTTCCAACCTGGATTACGGATGCCTGGCTTTCGGTGATATGGCCAAGAGAAACCAAAAAAAACTTGAGACTGTCCAGTCAAAAGCCCTTCGTGTCTGTTTAGGTGCTTTTACTGGCACTCCAGTGTCTGCCCTTCTGGTGGAAATAGGTGAGATGCCCTTGTCCCTTTGCTGGGAGATGCTGAGAATGAAATATTGGGCTAGATCCATTTCTTCTGGGGACAGCCATCCTGAAAATCCTTATTTGAAAATTGTTGGGAATACCTGAAGTTAGACAACAACTCTGCTTCCTTGCCTCTTGGCCTGGCCTGTATCAAGTTAGCCAAGGAAATGAAGCTGGACTCCCTTCCCATCAGCCCCCAACATAAAGTCCCCATTTGGCCCCCCTGGACACTCGAACCCCTTCGTCTCCGCATGGATCTCTGGGGAAAAATGGATTCAGTTTATCCTGTGGTAAAGCGCAACCTGGCTATCGCGTTTATAAATACAAGTTGGAGTCAATCTTTGTATATATATATATATATATATATGCGGATGGGTCCAAAGAACCCTCTCTCGGAAGGACAGTGGCGGCTATATGTATCCCCAATGTCCGTGTGGTCAGGGCTTTTCGGTTAACCGATCATCTTTCAGTTTTCTCGGCGGAACTATTTGCAATCGTCCTAGCTATGGAATGGATAATCGAGTTCAATCCTCTTAGTGCAGTTATCCTCTCGGACTCACTTTCGGCATTACAGCCGCTGGAATCCTTACAGGGTGGCTGCAGGTATGACTTGGTCCTCGAAGCTTGGCATTTGTATAACATCATGAACTGGAGGGGTCTGGTGGTGGATTTGTGCTGGATCCCTGCTCATGTGGGCATCGGGGGGAATGAGGCCAGTGACCTTGCGGCAAAGCATGCCCTCAAAATGGACAATGTCACCCAAATCCCCTTGGGACCTTCAGAAATCATTAGTCTGGTCAAGGACCGTATTATGGGAAATGGCAATGTCAGTGGGACTCCTGCACAAAGGGGAGATTTTTTTCACAAGGTGCAGTCGGAGGTGGTTCCGCTTGTTAAGCTCCCCAGGCTCTCCCGGAGGGACCAGGTAGTGCTTTGTAGAGTAAGACTCGGGCACTGTCGCTTAAATGCATACGATATCAATAGAATTGGATGTCACCCAACGGGGTTCTGTGATGTGTGCAGAAAACCTGAAGATTTAAACCACTTATTTCTAAATTGCCCTCTCTATGGGGAATCGAGGCAGCGTCTCGTATGGTGTATAAGAGTTATGGGGATAAGGGTGTTGGACCTGCAGGTGATGCTGTGGCGGATGAACTGGAAGCACTCTCAACTCTGTAAGGCAGTATTAAAATTCCTGAAGGAATGTGGGAGACCGATTTAAAATGTATCTGCCTTTGAAGGGCTATGGCTGAAGGCGAGTTTGATCAGATTCTGTGTGTGTTGTGGATCAAGCCTCCTGGCTCTGACAGCGCCATTAAACCCTCAACAACAACAACAACAACAACAACAAAAAAGATCCTGTTCTAGGCGGTGTCGTTGTCATTGTGAAGGTAATATTGAGGTAATATTTTTTTTTTAGATTAGATCCTGTTCGAGGCGGTTTAGTTGTCGTTGTGAAGGTAATGTTGAGGTAATAGGTAAAGTCAGAAGCAAATGTCAGAATAATTCTACGTTCGCTTCTAGGCTTTGCCTATTCCATATTACCAACTACTGAAATAACATATCAGAAATTAGTTACATACCGGAGACAAAATGAAGGCCACACAACTAGTCAGGTTCGCCAGGTCGCCATTTTTCTCTTCTCAGAAACGATATATCCAAAGATTTCGGCGGGAAAGCGGTAAAACTGCACTCCAGAGCCTTTAGTATATCGCTGATTACATCCTGGGGCACAACAACTCTAACCCATTAGCAGAAAAAATTGCTTGCTTGGAAATAACGGTGTAGTTGAAGTGGAGACTATCGGTTGTTATGGACGAGGTAATACTTTCTTGCCACTCAATATGGTGGAGCTGCCACAGTCACGTGACCGGTGACGTCATCTGAATAAGGCCTATTGATGTAAACTTATATATATATATATATATATATATATATATATATATATATATATATATATATATATATAATTGTGTGTATAAGACTGGTGTTGGCGCAGTGGTTAGGGCAGCGGCTTGGGACCCAAAAGGTCCTGAGTTCAAGCCCCGTTGGGCCACTGAATATATATATATATATATATATATATATATATATATATATATATATATATATATATATATATATATATATATATATATATATATATATATATATATATATCAAGTCGTATAACACCAGGGGGTTGACTCAGCCTGTCATCCTTCCGAGGTCGGCGAAACGAGTACCAGTGTACTGGGCCCGGTGTATGCCCCGGTTAGAATAGGTGTACCATATCCCTGTGTGTCCTAAGAGGCGACCAGGGTTGCGTCAGGAAGAGCATCCGGCGTAAACCTATGCCAAATAATTATGCGGACAACAAAACGAATTTCCATACCGGATCGGTCGAGGCCCGGGTTACCAACGACCGCCACCAGTACCGGTGATCAGCAGGGTACCAGTGGAAATTGTGCTACTGCTGGGCGAAGGAGGAGAAGGAGACGGGGAAGGCAAGTCCGGATGCAGTGGGAGATGGGGGAGAGTAAAAGTGTGGAAGTGAGAGTTGGAACTCTGAATGTTGGGACGATGACTGGCAAAGGGCGAAAGTTGGCTGATAAGATGGAGAGAAGAAAGGTGGACATACTGTGTGTACAAGAGACCAAGTGGATGGGGAGCAAGGCTAGGAGCATTGGAGGTGGTTTCAAACTGTTCTACCATGGTGTGGATGGGAGGAGAAATGGTGTCGGGATAATCCTTCGCGAAGATTATGTCAAGAGGTTATTGGAGGTGAGGAGAGTGTCGGACCGAGTGATGAGTGTGAAGTTGGAAATTGAAGGAGTGATGATGAATGTCATCAGTGCATATGCCCCACATATGGGGTGTGATATGGAGTATAAAGAAGATTTCTGGAGTGAGTTAGATGAAGTGGTGGAGAGTGTATCCAAGGATGAAAGAGTGGTGATTGGAGCAGATTTAAATGGGCATGTTGGGGAAGGGAATAAAGAGGATGAGGAGGTGATGAGTAGGTACGGTCTCAACAAGAGAAATGCGGAAGGGCAAATGGTGGTAGAGTTTGCAAAAAGAATGGAAATGGCAGTGGTAATTACGTATTTCAAGAAGAAGGAGGAACAAGGTGACGTACAAGAGTGGAGGAAAGTGCACACAGGTGGATTACATCTTAAGCAGGAGATGTAACCTGAAAGAGATTAGAGACTGTAACGTGGTGGAAGGGGAGAGTGTAGCTCGACAGCACTGATTGGTGGTCTGTAGGATGATTTTGGAGGTGAGGTTGAGGAAGAGAGTGAGGGCTGAACCAAGGACCAGATTGTGGAAGCTGAAGGACATCTGGATAGCTAGGATCCTAGATAGCTAGGAAGGTAATTGGTGTGACATCTGGACAGAGGAAGGAAGATAAGGAGACTTGGTGGTGGAACGAGGAAGTACAGGAAAGTATAAGGAAGAAGGGGTTGGCGAAAAAGAAGTGGGATAGTCAGAGAGATGAAGAAAGTAGGCAGGAGTACAAGGAGTGGCGGCAAAAGGCAAAGAGAGAGGTGGCAAAGGCTAAGAAAAAGGCATATGACGAGCTGTATGAGAAGTTGGATACAAAAGAAGGGGAAAAGGATTTATACCGATTGGCAAGACAGAGGGGCCGAGGTGGGAAGGATGTGCTGCAGGTTAGGGTGATAAAGGACGCAAATGGGAATGTGCTGACGAGCGAGGAGAGTGTGTTGAGAAGGTGGATGGAGTACTTTGAGGAGCTGATGAAGAAAATGAGAGAGAGAGAGAAGGTTGGAAGAGGTGGAGATGGTGGATCAGTCAGGATGAAGTGAGGACTGCAATGAAGAGGATGAAAAGTGGAAAGGCGGTTGGCCCAGATGACATACCAGTGGAGGCATGGAAGTGCTTCGGAGAGATGGCAGTGGGGTTGTTAACCAGATTGTTTAATAAAATCTTGCAAAGTGAGAGAATGCTGGAGGAGTGGAGATGAAGTGTACTGGTTCCGATTTTCAAGAACAAGGGTGATGTGCAGAGCTGTGGAAATTACAGAGGGATAAAGTTGTTAAGCCACACCATGAAGTTGTGGGAAAGAGTAGTGGAAGCTCGGTTGAGAGGAGAGGTGACTATTTGTGAGCAGCAATATGGGTTTATGCCAGGAAAGAGCACCACTGATGCGATGTTTGCTTTGAGAATGTTGATGGAGAAGTATAGGGAAGGCCAGAACGAGTTACATTGTGTGTTTGTGGATTTCGAGAAAGCTTATGATAGGGTGCCAAGAGAGGAATTGTGGCATTGTATGAGGAAGTCGGGAGTGGTGGAGAAGTATGTGAGGATTGTGCAGGATATGTATGAAGACAGTGTGACAGCGGTGAAGTGTGTGGTAGGAATGACGGAGTGGTTTTAGGTTAAAGTGGGATTGCACCAAGGATCAACTCTGAGCCCTTTCCTGTTTGCAATGGTGATGGACAGATTGACGGACGAGATCAGACTGGAGTCTCCATGGACTATGATGTTCGCGGATGACATCATGATCTGTAGCGAGAGTTGGGAGCAGGCTGAGGCGAGCCACGAGAGGTGGAGGTACGCACTGGAGAGAAGGAGAATGATAGTCAGTCGGAGTAAGACGGAGTACATGTGCGTAAATGAGAGGGAGGTGGTGGTCTGGTGCGGTTGCAAGGAGTTGAGGTGGGGAAGGTGGATGGGTTTAAATACTTGGGATCAACTGTCCAAAGTAACGGAGAGTGTAGGAGGGAAGTGAGAAAGAGAGTGCAGGCAGGATGGAGTGGGTGGAGAAGAGTTGCAGGAGTGATTTGTGACAGAAGGGGAGCTGCAAGAGTGAAAGGGAAAGTATACAAGACGGTAGTGAGACCAGCTATGTTGTATGGTTTGGAGGCGGTGGCGCTGACAAAAAGACAGGAAGCGGAGCTGGAGGTGGCAGAGTTAAAGATGCTGCGATTCTCGTTGGGAGTGACGAGGATGGACAGGATAAGGAATTAGTATATTCGAGGGACTGCGCAGGTAGGACGGTTTGGAGACAAAGTGAGAGAGGTGAGATTGAGATTGTTTTGACATGTGCACAGGAGGGAAGTGGAGTATATCGGGAAAAGGATTCTGAGGATGGAGCCGCCAGGCAGGAGGAGAAGAGGAAGGCCAAAGAAGAGGTTCATGGATGCGTGTGAGGGCGGACATGCGGGTGGTTGGAGTGTCAATGGAAGATGTGGAGGATAGAGCGAAATGGAGACGGTTGATCCGCTGTGGCGACCCCTAACGGGAGCAGCTGAAAGAAGAAGATATAATTGTGTGTATATATGTGTGTGTGTATGTATGTATATATATATATATATATATATATATATATATATATATATATATATATATATATATATGTCATGACACACACACACACACACACACACACACACACACACACACACACACACACACACACACACACACACACACACACACACACATATGTATATATTTAATATATTATGATATATATAAATAATATGATCCAACCCAGGCTGTAGCTTGGACCAGACTTGTGCCCTGTATAGTATCATCATCATCATGGAGAAGGTAGTCGAATCATTGAAGTATGAAGTTGTGAAACACGACTCCGCACCTTGAGATGCAGTTCCGGGAGGTGCGGCTCGGGGCGCCCGTGATTATTTCCCAGCTCAGTCGCCTCCTCCCCTCCGTCCCTCTTACACCTCTCGCTCGGTCTCCAGTGCTTGGAGAGTGACGAGCCGTGGCTTCCTCCGCGAGGTGGGATCCGAGCCTCCTCAGGTTGAACGGGGAGGTGAGCGAGGGGCTTGAGGATCGGGTGTAGAGTGAGGAACCCTCTTGATGAGGGTGTGAGGGGTGAGGGTGGTCGTGGCTCGTGGGGGCTTTTCACGCTCCGATCGTTGTGATCTCACTCTCGGTGTTCGGCCCGATGCCTCTTTCTCAGCTCCGATCGCTCGTCTGTAAGCTGCGTCTTTGTTTCCGACTTACCTGTCTGTCGAATACGTGGAGGGAAAGGGAGGAGCGGACGAGGGTTGTTCATAACAATCCTTGTAAGAAAGCGCTTTGTTCCACCATTCAAACTTCACGTGTGTTTATCGTCCTTTACAAGTACCTGGAGTGAGTGTTTTTGATGATGATCCATTACCCAGTTCTGAAACCGAAGAGTTTCATTCATCGTTTATGTACCTGCTTCCTGGGACTGCGGCTCGAGTGCAGGGATCACCTGGGAAAAGGTATTTGTAAAAATAAGTGTGTAACATGTGAAACGACAAACAGTAAGCCAAGTCGAATAATCACAAAGAGGTTAAATACCCGGAGATCATCCCTGATCCTGATTATTCCCGATTGGTGTGATTTTCATCACAAAGATACAAAACAATACTTTTTGAACCTTCCAGGGTGTGTTACGTCATCACGTCTCGTCGGTCTTGACCACGTTCAAAAGTCTGTCGGAAAACCTGGCTTGAGATTCATGGTTAACATGAATGATCATGGGGATCATGGTTCGAATGTCTTTGTGAGCTGCTGCTGTTCTCATGGAATATTTGTTTTTTGAGCCTTCGTCTTGGTGTGTGCTTGGAAACGACGCTGTGTTGTTGCTGTTCACTGAACTCTCCCACACACTGTGAAAAGGACACATTTTAAATGGTTCTTACATTTGCACAGATTCCACCACTTGTCTGTGAACTTGATTTCCTTGAAACTCTCACTGTGTTCTACCTTTACCTTGGATTTTTATCGTGTGACTTATCTGTGCTTGTGAAGACCTCGCCCGTGCTTTTGAGCCCCACACCCGTGCTTGTGAGCCCCACGCCCGTGCTTGTGAGCCTCACACCTGTGAGCCCCTCACCCGTGCTTGTGAGCCCCGCACCTGTGCTTGTGAGCCCCTCGCCCGTGCTTGTGAACCCCACACCCGTGAGCTCCTCGCCCATGCTTGTGAGACCCGCACCCGTGCTTGTGAGTCCCATGCTTGTGAGCCCCATGCCCGTGAGCTCCTCACCCATGCTTGTGAGACCCGCACACCTGCTTGTGTCCCATGCCCATGAGCTCCTCGCCCGTACTTGTGAGCCCCACGCCCGTGAGCTCCTCGCCCGTACTTGTGAGCCCCACGCCCGTGAGCCCCTCACCCGTGCTTGTGAGCCCCGCACCTGTGCTTGTGAGTCCCACGCCCGTGCTTGTGAGCCCCGTGCTTGTGAGCCCCTCGCCCGTGCTTGTGAGCCCCACACCCGTGAGCTCCTCGCCCATGCTTGTGAGACCCGCACCCGTGCTTGTGAGTCCCATGCTTGTGAGCCCCATGCCCGTGAGCTCCTCACCCATGCTTGTGAGACCCGCACACCTGCTTGTGTCCCATGCCCATGAGCTCCTCGCCCGTACTTGTGAGCCCCACGCCCGTGAGCTCCTCGCCCGTACTTGTGAGCCCCACGCCCGTGAGCTCCTCGCCCGTACTTGTGAGCCCCACGCCCGTGAGCTCCTCGCCCGTACTTGTGAGCCCCACGCCCGTGAGCTCCTCGCCCGTACTTGTGAGCCCCACGCCCGTGAGCTCCTCGCCCGTACTTGTGAGCCCCTCACCCCGTTTTTGTTAATTTTACCCCCATTTTTGATCACATCTCCGCCATTTTTTGTTTTATGTCCCTGTTCCCTCGTTTCTGATCCCTGCTTTTCAGCCCTGCTCCTGTGTTTTTATTTTGAAGCTTTCCTCCTGTGTTTTTTTTCTTTGCACCCATTTATTATTGATTTTTTATTTTTTTTTTACCCTTGTGCTTCATTCTCTTTCACAGTCTTCCACTTCTACTCGCTATTGGCCTGATTTAGGCGGCTCGCACGGGTGTGAAAATGAAAAGCCTTCGTGCAAGGTTTAAGAAAACGGAGGTAAGCAACAATTGTCAGTGGTCTGTTCCCATGTGGCGGTTGTTACTTAGTATTACCATACAGTGGTTATCTCTGTCATGAGGTTTGTTTACTCTTTGAGGATGTGATTGATGTGAAATTCTGTCCACACCCTAGTATATTGATTTGCACAAAATATTTAAGCTGTGTTTCATCTTGCAACATTAGGCATTTTGCATCAAAGCAAATCCATGCCCACAATCTTAAGAAAGCGAATCTTTATATATGGTTCAATTTGCGAATAATGTGCTAATAAACATGTTATTCGTGAGGCAAAGTATTCCTTTATCCAAAAGAAATGTGACGAACTCTCATCTTTGTCCACGAATAGATCTTTCCGGTCCTCAGCTAAAAGTATATCAAACTTCTGTCACTCTATCTTTCTTTCGCTTTTCCATTCCGATGATGCTGTCGCTGTCTCTCCGACTAATGAAGCAACTCCTTTTGGTTCTCTTTTCTCCTCTAACTCCACACTGGATGACCCTCTGATGCTCCCCTCACCAATCCTATGTCCCTTCCCATAATCTCTTTTCATGCAGTCAAAAAATACTCCTCTCTCTGGACATAAGCCAGGCGTACGGACGAGATGGCATTCCTCCTCGTGTCTTGAAGGAATGTGCTTCAGAACTTGCACCCGTGCTTGCTCGTTTGTTTCGTTTATGTTTAAAAACCCAAGCTTTTCTTCTGACCTGGAAACATGCCTTAGTACAGCCTATTTTAAAGAAGGTTGATCATTCAAACCCTTCGAACTACCGTCCTATTGCTCTGACTTGTACCGTTTCCAAAGTCTTTGAATGTCTTCTCAATTTCCATTTTCTCAAGCATCTTGATCTCACAATCTTCTATCTGACCACCAATACGGCTTTCGCAAGTCAAGATCTACAGGTGATATCCTTTCTTGCATTACGAATTTCTGGGCCTCTTCTTTGAGAGATTTTGGGGAATCCTTTGTTGTCGGCCTTGATATCTCAAAAGCCTTTGACAGAGTTTGGCATCGGGGTCTGATATCCAAGCTTCCGTCTTTCAGCTTTCATCCATCACTCTGCTCTCTCATATCGAGCTTTCTCTCCGACCGCTCTATCTCCGTAATTGTTGATGGTTCAACATCAACCCCCTTCTCTATCAACAGCGGTGTACCTCAGGGTCCCGTTCTGTCTCCAACACTCTTCGTTCTTTTTATCAATGACCTACTTTCTTATACAAATAACCAAATGCACTCGCATGCTTATGACTCAACATTACATTCCTCCATGTCTTTCCCATCTGCCCCATCTTCCCTCACTCCATCTACATCTCGCGTTATCACAGCCACCTCTTTAACTTCGGATTTGAACAAGATTTCCTAGTCGTTCAAATGTAATCAAGTTAAGATTAATGTTTCTAAAACTTAACTTCTTTCCCATCTCTAACTCTAAAGCTCCTCTCAACTCTCCAATCTCCTTTGAAAGCTCCACAATGACATTATGACTTGTCCTTGAATCTGCACATTATGCAAATAGCTTAGTCTGTCTCTAAAAAGCTAGGAGTCCTGTTCAGACATTGAAGATTCTTCTCCTTTTTGCTCCTGGAAATTGATTTATTATCAATGTTGTTTCTCTTTGCTCTTGGAAAAGGGCAACCAAATCAACACCAAGGAGCAAAGCAACACTTGATGAAATCTCCAAGATTTATTTTCTCTTCATGACCCAAAAACTAGCAGATTTTATATCTTGCCAAAGATCACGACTTGAGAAACTGTCATATAATGCTTCAACCCTGAACTTGTATGAAGTTTTATTTTTTTTTTGAAGAGATGTTTTGAGTCGAGCAACTTCTGATTTCTCTCCGATTCAGATTTATGAGGACATTTCTGATGATTTCTTGCATGTGCCAATTTGTAATATTTCATAACATCCAAATTGAAGACAAATAACATTCTTGTGTTTACATCTTTTTCAAAAAGAGTAACCTTGTGCTCCAAACCGACTTGCATGATTTGCTTTTCCTTAGTTGGAAAACACAAAAATAGTTTATTTTGGCTTTGTTTTCTTCTGAACTTTGCATCCTTGAAGCACAAATCAAAAATCTTTCCAATGTCCTAATTATCTGACAAACAACACATAAACAGTCATGCAGATCTATGCCAGCTACGACTACACATCTTGTCAGAGTCCTGCGAAATTCTGATCACAATGATACATGAGAACGGAACTCGGTAGAGCGCACACCTTCTCCAGGCTGAGCAGTTTATCTTTGTATCCCATTGATAGGCCGGATCTGGATCCAGACCTGAACCAGAATTGAATCAGCTTATTCTTTTCATCGAATCAACTCATCCACCAAGTTTTGTCATCACTCGCCTGCAACTTTTTGAAATATCATGGTATATATTGTTTTGGCTCCATCTCTCAATGGCGAAGAATCACTTTAAAAAATTCTTGCATCCGGATTCTGATCTTCACCAAAATTGAATCAATTTGTCCTTTTCACACATCCAACCTGTCCACCATATTTTGTCTGAATCCATCCACAACATTTTGAAATATCATTATATATATATATATATATATATATATATATATATAGATATATATATATATATATATATATATATATATATATATATATCCCTGTGTCGTAAGAGGCAACCAGGGTTGCGTCAGGAAGGGCATCCGGCGTAAAACATGTGCCAAATCACTATGCGGATCACACGGATGATCCGCTGTGGCGACCCCTAACGGGAGCAGCCGAAAGAAGAAGAAGAAGATATATATATATATATATATATATATATATATATATATATATATATATATATATATATATATATATATATGTATATATATTTTCTGCCGAAATCTCTAATTGGAGAAGAATCACTTTAACAATTCTAAGATCTGAATCCTCACCAAAATCAAATCAATTAGTCTTTGTCACCCACCCAACCTGTCTCCCAAGTTTTATCCAAATCTATAACCTTTGGAGATACCGTGGCTATGTAGGGTTTTTGGCCCTAATCTCTCAATTATGAAGAATCACTTAAAATTCTCGTATCTGGATCCTGGTGTTCACCAAAATCCAACCAATTCATCCTTGTCACACACCCAACCTATCCACCAAATTTCATCTGAATCCACCCACAACTTTTTGAGATATCCTGCGAATAGACAAACAGACAGACAAATGGACAGGGGTGAAAACATAACTTCCCTCTACCTTCAGTAGCGAAGGTAATGAGAGATAAAATGGTTCATGTTGTTTGTGATGTAATAGTCCGTTAGAATGAATCGGGAATTTGAATGCAGAATCAAAGTGTCGTCTGTTGAACTGTGCTATTTCGAGAGCAGGTTTATGTGTACCACAACTGCAGAATATTGAATTAAGTAAGATTATCCTGGACAGTCCAATGAATGTATGGCCGATAGGTAATTGCTTCTGACTAACAGACTTGTCTTGCTGTATTGGTATGCTACCTCTGACTTTGATAAAGCACTGCTTTATATGCAAGTGCACAATTTTTGTGGATTAATTTTATCCTGGAATCATCCTGTTTGGTGTTGGTGCCTGAGTGATTGCCTCATTCTGTGGGGATACCAGATTTAAATCTCATCGAGTGGACCAATTTGTCGTTGTCGGTAATGTCACATTCTTGCTCTTCATGTAATGTGCATGTGCATTGTAAAAATAATTATATTGTATACAGATTCTTCATCCACATTTATCACTTTAAAAGTCTTTAAGACCCCTTGATGCTTTTCTGTAACATAAACTTAACAGAGAAGACACTATTAAATAATAACTATGAAATTTGTTGAAAGAGTAGCTTCCTGAACCATGAGCAACACAACTTAGAAATACATAATGGTGGCTGCTGCACCACATTACAGTGAACAAGCAGGGGCTACCCAGTGCTGGGTGAGTTTTTCCTGGTAGGGGTTCAGGATGTGTTGGACATTGAAAAAGTGATGGAGTTATTGGCCTCATGGTGGTTACCTTTTTTCCTGTGGGCCGATGGCAGTACTGCCTGACCCACATCCCAACATGCACTTTGTTGAGGCCTTCTGTGGCCTCAAGACGGACATCAAGGCCAACGTGTGGTCGCTTAAAACCATGCCCAGGTTACAGAGTTCCTACACGCAAAATTTGGGGACTCTTGGTGCTACAATTCGACCGTGAAAGAGTAACATACAAATGCACAAACACTTGAAAATATTTATATAGATTTGAACTAGTAATGAGTAAGAGACAGACTGAAGAACAAAACATGGTGAGGACATGAAAAATGGACTCAAAAAATGAATCGCTACTTTGTTTGCTTATACATATCAGCCTTTTAAAAATGTATAACTCGCTGGGATACCCGTTCTACGAACGGAAAGAATTGGTAAGTATTGATGACACCTTTTGTTGCAAACCTGCACCGTATCACAATATCCGTAATTCGTGAAAACCTGCAGGTTTACCATGGAAAGTTTAATTGAGAATTCTGTTTGCATGAAAGATTTCTGTTGCCACTGTTGAAATCTCTATTTATTGTGCTTGAAGCCCATCACAAAGAGCTTGATGTCCCAAGGAACATCCGTGCAAGACGGGGAGGGTCAGAGGTGCGGGAGCATGAACAGAGTGTGTTACATTCAAAAATGCATACAAAATTAACAGCTTATCGTTCAAGTTCGACACAAGTTTTCTCATCACCCTCCACCAAAAAGTGAGACTGAAAATTAAATAGTTCCCATCACCAAATATCTTCTTGACTAAAAATCTCTGATTTTTTGCACCAGTAAAAAAAGTCTGTGATTGTTCGCACCACCAGTGATCACACAAGGGCGTCAAAGTTGAAGCTGTGAATCTTCCATGTGCAACAGACGTGAAGGTTTAGAGGTGGGGGAGAAATTTGTCAAGGGAAAATGGTCGCTCCTGGAAAAAAAACTCCCAGGCAGTGTATAAGCATGAACCTTGCTCGAGAGCTGAAGTCCAAAAGGCTGAGGCTTATTCATGCTCGGGCCTTCTTAGGGGCTGTGAATCCCACCATGTATGTATTGTTACAGCTGTGGAAATTCGCATTACACCATGAAGGGCCCGTAGGTGAGATATCTCTAAGTACATGTGTAGTTAGCCCCAAATCCGTTGTCGAGAGGGAATTTATGTGATTCATTCGGGCTGCGACGCTTTGAAATAGCCGTTTTTCTGTTCTATCTTTATTTTGAACCAACCACGTTTCAACTGCCATCACACAACAACCACCAACCACAACGCCGCTTCATAACAACCACAACCACACCTGCCTCTCGCCAACCACGCCATCCTCACCACTCCGCCAGCAACCGTCAAAATCTCCACGAACACAAAAGGGGAACAACAACAACAACTCCCACCCCGATTTCCCTGGTAAACAAGAATGACGGTTGGAGCTCAACTCCCACCCCGATTTCTCTAGTGGAATGTC
Source organism: Eptatretus burgeri (assembly GCF_056783735.1). Taxonomy (NCBI): domain Eukaryota; kingdom Metazoa; phylum Chordata; class Myxini; order Myxiniformes; family Myxinidae; genus Eptatretus; species Eptatretus burgeri. The sequence goes on along the minus strand of NC_140972.1, from coordinate 27,149,617 downwards.
CCCCCCCCCACTGCGTTTCGCGAAGGGAGGGGCGGGGTGCCGGGGAAATAAAAGGGTGCACGGAGGTGCCGCTGGGAGGAAGTGAGGTCAGGGCGGTCGGTGAGAGTTAGTGTCAGTCGGCGGTTCATGGTCTTCTGCCCGTCTGGGTCTTGGAAAAGCGGTCCGTAGAGCGACCCGCTCGTTGGAGCTTGCAGTCGGTGGAGAGTCCGGACATCGCGGAGGGACGCGGACTGGAGGCGCCGCTCTGCCAGCTGTGTCGCGCGGACCTGCGCGTTCGTACAAGGAGCGCCGGAGAGAGCTCGCCCACCATTGCACCGCGAGGGTGCAGGTAACCTGCAACGGTCTCGTGGGACTTGTTCGGTCTTGTCTATGAGGGTGGCTTCTTTCCTTTGCTTTTGAGTAAATGTGTGTTGGTGCCGTCTGTAAAGTAGAACTGTATAAGTGTTGCCGTGTGTACGCGTATTCGGTTTAACTCTTGCTTTCGCTTTATATGTGCATTTTGATTATTGTGGCTGTATATACGTGCTTTCCGTGTGCTGCGGAATAAATTTGCATTGTGTTGAACTTTTTTCCCGCTTCGCTTCGTCTCCTTCCTTTTAATTGACCCTCCATCCTGCTTCACGTAAAGGGTTCTTAGTGGGCTTAATACGCCCGATAATTAATTAATCGGAACCGTCGAGGCCGACGATAACACCGCTCGGTTATCACTGTAGCACGGAACGGACCGCTTAAGCGGTTCGTGTCTGGAGTCGGCCTGTGGCGTGGTGCGATCGCCCGGTCGACCATTCACGCAGGTACTGAGGTAGATCGAATTTGGCGAGCAACCCTATCCTGCGCGGGTGGGCAATTGGCACGATCGTGGTGAGGTTAAACCCCCACCCGTGACTAGCTCCCGGCGTTGGTCCGAGAGAGTCACGACTGAATTGTCCGTCCGGTGGGCGACGTGCCGCGATTCGAATCACGTAACGCCGGCGGGCGCGAATTCGCAACAATACACACACACACACACACACACACACACACACACACACACACACACACACACACACACACACACACACACACACACACACACACACACACACACACACACACACACACACTAGGACATACCACGAACCTACCATATCAGTTTCATGTATATCTGACTCATAGTCTAGTCTCTGAGATATAACGAACTTCATTTTTTTATTGTTTTCGACGAGGGTTCATTCAGAGTCTATCTTCTCCGACAGTTTTCATAGGAATCGGCTGGAAATTTTTGACAATATGGCTGAATGTACTGCCCACAGTCGCTCGTGGCCCGATTTTTTTTTTTTTTTTTTTTTTTTTTTTTTTGATTTTCGAAAAAAAATTTTTTTATGATTTTTTTCAAAAACTTCAAAGTCCCGTTGCTAGGCAACAGTGGTGCTCACAGCAACGGTTCTCATTTGTACACAACTAGGTCATGGTATGAACTGACCAACCAAGTTTCATCGAAATCGCCATTGTATTAACTGAAATCGCCATTTTAAATACTGATAATAAGGGAAGAACAAATTTAAAAATATATATTTAAATTTTTTTTTTTTCGACGAGATCGACTACCCAACATGCATACAGACAGACAGACAGACAGACATATCGACGGAAATAATGATAAGGGTAGAAAAAAAATCTCATTTTTTTTTTCCACTAGATCGACTACCCAATGTATGTATGCGTGTATATATATATATATATATATATATATATATATATATATATATATATATATATATATATATATATATATATATATATATATATATATATATATATATATATATATATATATAGGCTCGTGCTTGCTTTACAATAAAGGGAAAACATAGGGAAGGCATGGCGATTGTGGATACTGAAAACTAGTTACCGTATCAGATGGCTTCGGCTTACCGCAGCACAAAAAATGGCAAATCCATTATTTAGTGGAGTTAAAATTGTGGGTGGAGTCAGGCCAGCTGTTCAGCCAATGGGTGGAAGACACAGCTCAGCAAATTGGATATGCTGGCCTTCCCCCGTGTTTTGTGTCACGTGATAGCTGTTAGCCAATCAGATTGCATCGAAAGAAAAAGCAGAGGAAAAAGTGGCCTTTAACGGCTGGTGTGGTGGATGAAAATACACATCGTACAATCTCCGGGTCAGACTTGTTCTGTGTGCTAAATGTAGTGGTTGGCGGCCCAGCGGTCTTTGCAAAATCACGAACATACAGATAGACGACAGATTTTATTTATTTGATTTTTGTTTGTTTGCCTATTGGTCTTTAAATACAAATTCGATTTTCAAAGGACCATGGTAATTGTGCCACTAATGAAATGTCTGTCCGCTGTAGGTTAGGGTATGAATTTGTACTTTGTTCAGGTTGTCGGCAAGAACTCACCTTGGATTTACTTTAATATCCTTTATTAAATTTATTATTAAGGTCTTTAATATCCACTCACTCATGCCTGCAGATGGGTCCTCAACTTAACATTCATCCAAAAGATCGCACTTTGTAATTGAACACCCGTACCTGTGAAACACCAGTTAATTGAGCTGAGAGTTGAATCCAGGTTAGACAGCTAAAAGGGATGTGTGATAACTCTACACCATACTGTTGGACCGTCAGATCCATAATCCTTAATTTTTCTTTAAAATGTGAATTCCAGTTTGCGGTGAGCTTGTGTGGAATTCCAATCAGACCATAAATTTTATGATGCTGTTATACACAAATTTAAATTTCATATGCTACATTAATTTGTCTGTTGTCTACTAATCTTCTTGGTCTGCGCAGGATTTATGTTCAACCTTATGCACCAGTCTTGTATCACTGTAAAATAAATAAATACATTTCCCAACTCTATTATTAACAGAACAGCACTGAAACATCTTCGGTTGTTTGACAAATTAATGAGCGACCCACTCTGACTCCGATAGCCATTAAAATGCTACAAAGCAAAAGAGAAATCGAGCGACATGTTCTCTGATGAGAATGCATTTGCCACCCTGAGAAATATCTCATTTAAAATATGACTGATTATAAAAATCTCACCATAAATGTTTAGATAGATTATTTGCTATTTTAGTTTAGAGATAGTTTAGATAGATTACTTGTGACTTTTACAAAATAAGTTCCAAAAATAAATACTGCTTTAGGAAAACCATCAATACACTTTGGATTTTTCTTTTTCTTTTATAAGTCGATCCAAATTGCTTTGAAAGTCATTACAGTCTTGCCGGTGAATGAAAGATGAAAGGTAAGGATATAGGGACCACCACTCGGTGGTGTAATGGTGAGAGCTTCCGCTCTGAGTCTGGGAGGTTGGCAGTTTGAATCCTGGCCAAGTCAAACCAAAGACTTCAAAAATGGTATTTTGCTTTCTTGCTTGATGATCAGCATTTAAAAACGATAGTGCATAAGTTGGTGATTATAGTGCAGTCTTTGATGAGCCTCATGGCCTCCTCCGATGTCGAAGTTCGTTTTAAGCCAACATATTATTATTGTTATTATTTTAAAATCTTTTTAAAAAATTGTACTGTGGACAATCATATTAAAGGCTCCAAATATGTTATTAACTAGAATGTTTACTTCTACTACAATGACTTTAAATGTTCCCAATTATTTCCAACTTCTTGTCGGGTTGGCCAGGGAACCTTTTTGGGACAATTATTTCACTAACTGGCTGGCCAGATCTGACATTCCACTTAGAGTGATGGCAATTTGAAACTTGGATCAGAGTGCCAGTGGTAACTTGCCTACTCTTCAAGAAAGACGCCATGAGATATTTAACATCAACCAACACAACCAGTGCTAACAGATAGGTCCTCTGGCTTAACGTGCTTCCAATGGACTGTGCAGATATTGATGTTTTCATGTCCTGCATGCAAAATACCAAGGTAACAGTTTATAGCTTGGTCAACATTCAAATCCAGGCTAGACAACTTAGAGCTATCCTGGCAGTATATATATATACACGAGAGTCGGTACGAAAGTAATGCTTCTTATTTTTCAGTTCGTAACCAAAGCGTTGTAGGTGAGATTGCAATGAAAGGTTTGTATGTCCTGCCCATTTTAATTTGAGCGACAATGTGATGGATCACATGACAACATCACACAACACTTTCAAAATTGCTGTCCCGTTATATGTGCGTAAGAAGTAGAGCACATTTATTGAAGGGGTTCCAGGGGATATTCATAGGTGTTTAAAGAATGTGTTCAGCGACTCCATCATTGATGTGGGCACCTTTTAGATGTTGGGCAAATCGTTTCAAGAGCAAGGAAACTTGTATTAACACCGATACATGTATACGTACAGTTTTCTCCACATTTCCCTCAGGCATGTATTAAACAATGCTTGCGACTGTTAGGGGCAATATCACACGTCGCACGTCACACTTGAGGCCATGGCCGGGAGAAATCACACATGAGGCCCCACTATAAAAGTAATAAACTAGAAGGGTACTCGATGGAGCGCATACCTCTGCCACGTAATGCCTGATCCACGAGAACATATCTGGCCCAATACATTTTTGAAATATCATGCGATACACTACCATATCGTTTTTGGCCCGATCTGTCAATGGCGAGGAATCACTTTAAAAATTAAATAATCCTTGTATGTCGATCCGGATTCGGATCTTCACCAAAATCTAATCAATTCGTCCTTGTCACACACCCAACCTGTCCACCAAGTTTCATCCCAATCCGTCCACAACTTTTTGGGATATCGTGCAATATATCGTTTTTGGCCCAATCTCTCAATGGTGAAGAATCACTTTAAAAATTATCAGATGCGGATCTGAATCTTCACCAAAATTTAATCCGTTTGTCCTTGTCACACATTCAACGTGTCCATCAAGTTTCATCCAAATCCGTCCACAACTTTTGAGATATCCTGTACACAAACAGAGAAACCTTCACTTTTGGTGGCAGAGGTAACAATCCATATGCAGTCCACATATAATCTGATGGCCAGAGTGATCGGAAGGGAAATGGGATATATTATTCATGTGTAAAGACTCATTTAAGCACCTTTATTACCTGAAGATCATTGTGGCCGACCTATAGGCCTAGCAAGTCGAGACTGCTCTGTTCCATTAGTCTTGGGGGGAAATATGTAAAGAATGCCTGAAGGACGTTGGGTTTCCTCCAAATTTATTTCAATTTAATGTTAAACAACAGCAGCGACTGTTAAAAAGGTAATTGTACGTTGGACAGAATTGACTGAATAGTTTGGGGTAGGGATAATTTTTACTTCTGGAAGGAGTGCCCCATGGTAAGCTATATATAGCGAACGTAGTGAGCTTCATACTTAACGCGTGCACATGAGAGAATAGGAAACAACAACAACAACAACAACAACAACAACAACAACACAATACACTGGCAATTTGGAATCCGTGTCATTGGCTATGACCCTTTTGCTTTCGGTTTTTTTTGTCATGGGGAATGATGCATGCCAGGAGATAAAGGCATCGCCGGAGACATGAAAGACCCAAATATCAGACATGGTGTATATTTCCTCCACTGATTTTAATAAAGATATCTCCCGCATCATCAAAAAATAATTTTTAATCGTGATTTACATTATTTGATCGCTGATCCCGAATCCAGGCCGAAGTAACCGGAAATTGCGTGTACAGTTGTCAACAAGTTATAGGTAAAGTCAGAAGCGAATGTATGAAGAATTCTACGTTCGCTTCTAGTATTTATTTTTTTAGATGAGATCCTGTTCTCGGCGGTGTAGTTGTCGCTGTGAAGGTAATGTTGAGGTAATATTTATTTTTTTCGATGAGATCCTGTTCTAGGCGGTGTAGTTGTTGTTGTAAAGGTAATGTTGAGGTAATATATATATATATTTTTTAGATTAGATCCTGTTCTCGGCGGTGTAGTTGTCGTTGTGAAGGTAATGTTAAGGGAATATTTATTTTTTTAGATGAGATCCTGTTCTAGGCGGTGTCGTTGTGAAGGTAATGTTAAGGTAATATTTATTTTTGCAGATGAGATCCTGTTCTCGTCGGTGTAGTCGTTGTGAAGGTAATGTTGAGGTAATATTTATTTTTTCAGGTGAGATCCTGTTCTTGGTGGTGTTGTTGTTGTGAAGGTAATATTTATTTTTTCAGATGAGATCCTGTTCAAGGCGGTGTAGTTGTTGTGAAGGTAATGCCGAGGTTATATTAATTTTTTTTAGATGAGATCCTGTTCGAGGCGGTGTAGTTGTCGTTGTGAAGGTAATGCTGAGGTAATATATTTTTTTTAGAAGACATCCTGTTCTAGGCGGTGTAGTTATCGTTGTGAAGGTAATGTTGAGGTAAGATATATTTTTTTTTAGATATTATCCTGTTCTTGGCGGTGTAGTTGTTGAGGTAATATGCAGTAGTGTTATCACGGTTATAGAAATGCACAAATAATTATTGTTGTTTTGAAGGTAATGTTGAGGTGATATGCAGTGGTGTTATCACGGTTATAGAAATGCACAAATAATTAATTTGATCTATAGTATACCCAATCACACCTTTATGACTAAAAAATTAACAACAAAACACTAGAGTAAATACTCTAGCAGTTTTAAGTCTACCTAATTTTATAATAAAGATATCTCCCGCATCATCAAAAAATAATTTTTAATCGTGATTTACATTATTTGATCGCTGATCCCGAATCCAGGCCAAAGTAACTGGAAATTGCAGCATCGAATGTAAGAAGAATTCTATGTTCGCTTCTCGTACACCTTAACACAAAGTTAATCTAAAGTGGAAAACAGGACATTTACTCCCCCTCCCCGTGGTGCTTCCTACTCCAACTCTGAGCCAACTCATCAAAGTTGGTTTGAGAATCCAATTGTGAAGATACGGCTGGAAATCTTGTAAACCGAAAGCCAACTTTATACTGGCATTTGTTGACTTGTGATTTGTCGACGCTGATAAAACTTGCTTTTATGTTGAAATAGTTCCCTTCATGGCAATACCAGTTGGAACAGCAAAAACTTTACAGCACAATGAAGATTGGCTCACTGATGAGTCATGATTGTTCTTATCGTGAAAATAATAGTTTAAAAAAATAAAACCTGTCTTGACATTCTACTGTGATGTTATCATCTCAGGTGCCTGGTGTTGGTTTAGCGGCAAGGGTGGCTGGTTTAGGGTCGTGAGTTCAAGCACTGTCGGCCGCTGAATTAACATTAGGTGGGGATAACTCAGCCTGTCATCCTTCCGAGGTTGGCGAAATGAGTCGCAGTGTACAGGTATAAGGGCACAGCATCAGCGGCACAGCTGCCCTTCCAAGAAATGATAGCTGCCTGGCACCCAAGCTTCCATGTGCAAGAACAGAAAAGAATCATCTCGGGTATCCATGTGTCAGTTATATCATGAATAATAAACATTTAAAATACACTGAAGCAACATATGTACTTAATATTTACAAATTAAGATGCGTGAGAGTTATATTATTACAGCTTTTAATGCTGCGATGGGTCTCTGATGTATTCGGCATTTTTTTTCCTGATAAATGTTTTTAAAGCAAAATTAAATTTTGAAAAAGAAAGAAGAAAGATTTCCTGTTTCAGCTGTTAACAATGAGTTAAACTTTAAGCACTTTTAATTAGAGTCGCCCTGTTTGCCATTCCCAACTGAGCTCATGAGGTTGGAATCCTGGATTCAAATCCCAATTACTGCTCGTTGTTTTGTCTTTTGTCTCCACATATCCTTGTAATTCATGTAAAAGTAGATCGTCTCCTAATGTCCGATTCCTGCATAAGATTTGTGGACAAGTTCTTCCATGTGCTTTGGATCGCCGTTAAAAATTAGTTACCTGAATGAATAAGTCCCTCTAATTCCGTTATTGCATGACCCGCACAGGCTATTGGTAGGAGGCAGTGTCTGTAAAAGCTGGCTTTGTTGTAATAATTCTTAAGCCTTTGTTGAATGCAGAATAAGGGCAAGACATAAAATAAACCTCATGCTGTTTGGCTCCGCTTAGGCCTTGGCAGGGATTCGTAAAATCTGGAATGGAAGGCTTATGTTTCCCTGGGTGATAAAATACTTGGGTAAAAATCCTACTATTACACTTTTGAAATATATGTGTGGTTTCTTGTGGCTTTGAATGATTTGTGATTGAGCTTTGAGCCATACTCGGTGTTCTGGCAGTCACGCATGCCTTGAGTGTAGAGTATGTACAGACGGCTTGAAATAACAGCTCACTTCATACCAAAGAAGGCTTTTCCTTCTTGCTGGCAACTTGCTCACCACATTATAGATCTATTGAGTGATGGCTGCAGAGATCAGTGCAAGAAAGTAGAAATGGCAGCTTGAACCAAAGCGAGCCCTGCTGTAAGTTTGATACAGCAGTTACTGCACAGCGAAGGGTGCTGCTGATTTTACATGTTGATGTGGCAACCCGAGCTCGAAAGCATATGTTTTAAACGATCGCCTTTGCTTAATTTGCTTACATGTGGTTTAAATTTTTTTTATTACAGTTAAGATTTTATATGAACTTTTACAAAGGATCTGGTGCATGCACATTGTGGATTAAACTCAACGCAGTAGCAGAGATGGGTTGCAGTCATTATATATATATTTATTTATATATATATATATATATATATATATATATATATATATATATATATATATATATATTTATATATATATATTTATATATATATTTATATATATTTATATATATATATATATATATATATATATATATATATATATATATATATTTATATATATATATTTATATTTATATATATATATTTATATTTATATATATATATATATTTATATATATTTATATATTTATATATATATATATATTTATATATATATTTATATATTTATATATATATATTTATTTATATATTTATATATATATATATATTTATATATATATTTATATATATATTTATATATTTATATATATATATTTATTTTTATATATATATATATATATATATATTGCTGCGGGCCAGGGTCTGGCGGAGAGACGACCACTAGGTGTGGGAATTTACGTCGATTCCCACCAGACTCCCCGGAATTGTAGGCCGTCGCTCACGGATAATTCCGTGACTCGGCGGTCGCTTAACCGACCGTGGACGCCAATACCTCAACCACGTGGCGTAGGGTCCTCCTGTCTTGAACCAAGTTACCTAATTAACCATGCCATTTCAACTACCGGGGAACCACGCCCTCTGTACGCCTTGCCCAAACTGGATCACTCTACCGACTGCGGTAGAGTACCAACTACCTTTCTGGATCGGATGCAGCTGAGCAGAACTGCCAAGGACGTACCGGCAAGAAGGAATGGATTATCAGGAATAAAGACCCGGCTAAACTCAGATCCGAACCATGCTGGACCAATGGAGGAAAAGACAAAAACGAGCTGGGAACATTTCTACAATGATATTTATTTACACTAGGCGAGGCAAAACGTGTGGACCAGGAACAAGGTTTATTGGTTTGGTATTTGCTGGTATGCTCCGAAGCAGGAAGTAAATTATTTTTTGCACATTTTTTTTCTCCTCTTTCCTCTTGTCTTTGTGTTTTTCCTTGCGATGACATTGGGAAAAGGTAAAATACGTTGGCGCTAATTGAATAAATGGCCATTAAGAATAAATTGCGAATAATCGTAACTGCCATATGCGAACTTCCGGACAGTGAGGACTTCACTTCCGGAGAGTGACGATTACTATATTCTTTCTCGATTCTTTCTCGATTCTTTCTTTCTCGATTTCTGTACTTTCTCGATTTCTTTCTCGATTTTCTTAAACCCAATACCCCAATCCAGTCAGTGACGATTTCTGTATTCTTTCTCGATTTTTTTCTTGATTTATCGACTTACTGTATTCTTTCTTTCTTGATTTCTGTACTTTCTCGATTTTATTAAACACAATGCCCCAATGCAATCGTTGTTTACGAGAGCGAAGGAACGGCCTGTGTGTTTGTTGTTTCTGGCACGCGGTTTGAAAGTTGTTTTTTTTTTTGCATGTACGGCCACGCACGTACGGGCACGTGAGAGCGAAGGAACAGCCTGTGTGGTTCTTTCTGGCATGCGGTTTGAAAGTTTTTTGTTTTGTTTTGTTTGCACCTACGGGCACACACCTACGGGCATGCACGAGTCCCACAAATGGCCACAGCACACAGATTCTCATCAACACAAGCTTCTATTTTACCAATTAATGGGTTAGAGAAGGAGGGAAGAGAAATAGCCCCAAGCAATTATATCACAGACTGGAACCAATTAATTAAATAAAATAACCCCTCGGACCCACGGTGTCAACGACACACTTATTTATCTAACTTATTTCACTCGTGGGGGTTCACAGAACATAGAAAAAAAAAGGACAGAACACAAATAACTTGGGGGGGGGGGGCGAGTGTTCCTGCTCGCACTTGATTTTGTTGCCAAAACTACTCCAAGGCACACAACTTGAGGGCCTTTCTGATCACCTGGCATTACAGTGCACCTTAGACAGCAGGAGGGAGGAACCGCCAATGAAGGGGTGGAAGTTCTCCCACAGCAAGAGCAGCTCAAATGGGATGATAAGGCTCGATATCTTGGGGGAAGGATCTAGATGACCGCAATGATTATGGAGAGGGCTTCAGGGACACACCGAGAGATAGAGATTTCCACTCGCAGTCGCGCTTTGGACCACCCGTTGCGTGCTTATTGGCGGCGGAAATTGTGCACACCTTCTTGGAGCCTCATGGTCCTGTACAGCCAGTGCCCATGCAACGAGGACCTAACCCATTCTCATCTCTTTTGTTGCACTTGACTGCTTGCTGCCATGAGCACATACCTGCCCGTGCTGTATCTGGGCTGTGTGGAGCCATGGGTATGTGATGTGAAACCTTAGTGCTGGTATTTAAGAGAAAAGGAAAACACTTAATGACAGGTCACAATGGTAAAAACAAAACAAAACATATAAAACACAAATATGGAGAGGTGGGCACTTAGACATGACCATTTAGAGAGAGTTGATGAGGGGAGCTCCCAAAAACACTCGATGCTGCTTGGGCATACACTTATTACATACATTTATGTTGAACTTGCACAATTGAAATATCTATGTTAAACTAAGCCCCATTTAACCCTGAAAACTAGATCCATATTCCACATTAAAGGAGAAAAGAAAAATCAGTTTATGGTTAAATTATTTGGACAATTTTGTTGAACCGTACTTATTCCAAACTTCTTGTGGAAGAAAATATTCAAGTAGACCATCTGGGGGTTTCAATACATTCCGCACTTCTGGCTAAAGTAATTAGATGTTCTCCACAATCATTACGCTCAAATATTCAACAAACTTATCCAAGAGGAAAAGGTAATGAATGGCTCACAGAAGTAACACATTCCTCATCCCAATATCTGAAGAAACCCAACGACCTCACAAGTACAGACCAATAACATGTCTTCCAACAACATACAATGTTCAAATGGGAATCGTCACAGAAATGATGCATCACCACCTAACACAACAAGGAGGCCTGCAAATATCGGGGATGCCTCTTTGTGGTGAATGTAGCGGTCCCTCAATGCAAGTTGGCCACCAAACCTTCCCCATTCTTCTCTGTTGCCAAGATTTATCAGGGTAACGTGGTCACAGTTGGTGCCGATTGGTTGGTCCCCATGGACTGGCCCACTCCTCTCTCTCTCTCTCTCTCTCTCTCTCTCTCTCTCTCTCTCTCTCTCTCTCTCTCTCTCTCTCTCTCTCTCTCTCTCTCTCTCTCTCTCTCTCTGTGTGTCTCTCTCTCTCTCTCTCTCTCTCTCTCTCTCTCTCTCTCTCTCTCTCTCTCTCTCTCTCTCTCTCTCTGTCTGTCTAGATTGATGTGCTATCTCCGTGCTGCGGGCCTGTTCAAGCAGAACTGTCTGGGGCTGAACAACATCAACAACAACAATGAGGCATAGAGGCAGAACAGATTGGATGTAAGAGGATGCTACTGAACAATCCACCACCTACTACGAAACAAGACCAAACTCAAAAACTAAAATGAGCAATGGAGCCCTGGAACACATTTATGTTACAGCACTTGGAAGAAAATATATAAATACCAGGGGTGAAGATATGACGCGGGATCATTCAGGGTGACAACCTTTCGCCCCTTTTGTTTTGCCTGGCCCTGAACCCACTGAGCAACCTTGTTAATGAGCAAGGGTATGGATATACTCTGACCTCAAATAAAAGAACATCCATAGAGAGGAAATGCAGAACATGGATGCTTTAAATTTTCACACCGAATGATGAAAAATTGCCAGAACAACCAAAATTTGTGAAACGGCCTCCAAAGACATTCAAATGAAATTTGGCCGAGATAAGTGTGCCAAGTACACATTCCGACAACCAAAAATGGATAACATAAAAATCAACCCAGATACGACACAGGAACTAGAAAACGTAGCATCATATAAATACCTCGGAGTAGAAGAGGGCCACCAAATATGTCACAAGCAAATGTGCAAAACAATTTCCAAAGAATACCAGCAAAGAACGAGGCTGATACTGAAAACATACCTCCCCCCAAACAACAAAATCAAAGTTATAAACCAACTCGCAATTACCACTGTTGCAATTCGGCTGTGGCATAATAAAATGACCACAAGTGGAAATCAACAAACTAAGTATCAAAACAAGAAAACTCCTCACTATCCTACAAAATGTTGTACAAAAATCATTGCATCCCGAGAATGTACCTGCCGAGATGGGAAGGAGGTAGCAGACTGATGGAGCTTAACCAAGTGCACAGAGTGACAAAGTTTGACAGACTTCTGAACCCAATTTGTATGCAAACACGAAGACAGCGAGCCAATAAAGGTATCCCTAACCCACCTAGCAAAGATTTTCCAAAGACAGGTGTGGACAGAAGATGTTGCACATGAAACTGAAATAGCAACAAATACATCTCCAATGATTGCAAAAAAGAGAAACACAAAAAAGTATCAACAGATATACACTGGCAACTGGAAGAATGATAAAATAGCAGGGAAATACACATGTATAAAAAAACAGTGTTGGATAGACTGGGGATAGACAAAGAAGGCTCTTTGTTGTGGCTAAGAAATGATCAGCTTCACTGGGACGGAGAACGAATCATTATATATACCCAAGACCAAGGTCACTCCACCAATGGCTTTAAGGCCATAAAGCAGTTTTGCTTGGCTGGTTTGTTGGTCGGTTGTGACACATTTAAACAGACTTTACAAACTACATTTCTCAGCCATTTTGTTCACTCACAAGTGATAAATATAACTTCTTTTTTTTTGTTTTAATATTAATTTGTCTTAAACGAGGCTGAGAGCCATTAAATGTGAAGGGCTACAGAGAGCATGAAGAAGAGGAAAAACTGGCAAAACCTTCACCGAGTCCTGAAACAAGGAAACCTCTTCACAGGACCATTGTACTCGGCCAGGTGGAAAAATATATTTTCCTACCCCATTGGATGTTTTTTAGGAGTCACCATCTCTGTAATGGATGGCCATTGGCTCCTGAAGGGAGCTCATCCATCCTTTGTCAGGTGTTTTTAGTCCTGGCAGTGTGTCACAATCACCCTTCCCACTCGCAAAGCCAGTGAAGGGGTGTCTGTTTAGTCGCCGACAACCTGACCATGCTCCAGGGAGCACTGGGTTACATGTTACCAGTGGCTGTCCTAAAAGACTGACCTGGCTTAAACTTGTACAGTACGTGTTTTATTAACTTGCATGAATATATGGCATGGCATGAGATTTATTTGTACATATTTCGTGAGATTAAT
>NC_140972.1:27118371-27130871 GCF_056783735.1 Eptatretus burgeri | reverse complement strand
TACACACACACACACACACACACACACACACACACACACACACACACACACACACACACACACACACACACACACACACACACACACCTGGTGTTGGTTTTGCTGTTAATGTGGCTGGCTTAGAACCTTAGAGTCCTGAGTTTGAGCCCCTGTTTTCTGTTGAATTAACACCAGGTGCGGTTAACCCAGCCTGCCATCCTTCTGACATTGGTGAAATGAGTACCAGTATACTGGGGTAATAACCATTTGGGGTAACCTGCATCAGAGTGGTGACCTGTCCAGGAATGTACTCCTTGCCAATGAAACTGCCTCAGCAGCCCTCAACACCTTTATGACGTGAAATGAATGTTATTATTATTATTATTATTATTATTATTATTATTATTATTATTATTATTATATAAAGTTGTGCTGTCTGTACATTGATATCATCGGCCCCACCCGCAGTGACCCCATCATATTGCATACTGTTGGAATCCTCTTTCGCAATTAGAGGTTCAAGAAAACATTTTTATACCTCCAGGGCAGGTGGTCGAGGGTGAGGGGAAGATCCCAATTCTCTCCATGCAAATGTGTATCTTATCGTGCCACCCGGTCGTTGGCAGTATTACAAATCTTCTTGTTATCTCTAAACTCGAAATTCCTTCTGCACAAGGTAATATTATAATATTAATAATATTACCTTGGGTGGGAGGGAGTTGTTATTATATATTATAATATTAATAATATTACCCATGCTCGTAATATTAATAAAATATTGTGGGCAGCACTGATGTTTTAATGGAAACATTTTGGGGCCTATCCCAAGTTACCTTGAGGGAATCGATAATTCGGTCAGACCAAGCATGGCTGGTAGATTATCCCTTTCCTGAAGCTCATTAGTGAACCACATGGGTTCTATTTTTTTAAAAGATACTGTACATTTATGACATGGTTAATCTGTTGAGACGAGTTTGGTTTCTAAACTTGTATTCCAAATTGTTCATACTTTTGCTTTCATACAGATTTCAGTTGTAACCTCAGCGATGCAAGCTTCGTATCCTCTAAACAAGGTGAACACCATACCCATGTCTTGCAGATACTGAATTTACTTTCACCTCTATATTTACTAGTTGTAAGTGAACATGACTTCACGATGATTTATTTAACTCTAAGCATTTCAAGGCCTAGATCAATACGCTCTCCCCGATCTAGTGTTTATCATTACTCTTCCTTTCGTTCCTTTGTTCCAGGAGGTCACCTTTCTCTCGTAACTCAAGATTAAAATAAAAGTAAATGAGTTGCTGTGATGCAAGTTTTCTGGCTGCATAACTGTTGGCCCTTTTGAGAAACTTGTGCAGAATAGTATTGAGGTTGTTGGCAGCATGCTTGGCTCTACATCAGCGTTATCGTGAAGTTGCTTGGATAATGGATTATTTGTTTTTTTTAATTTGAGATGGGTGCATGGACAGTTTGCATCTCATTTGATTATGGAGAACAAAACCCAAAATGTTGTTCGAAACCTTTGTTTAATACATTTTCATCATCAGGATGTACTTTCAATTCAACTTTTTAAAACCAGTTAAAAACTGCGAAATAATATCCATCTCACTTGAAAATTTGTTTTTAGTTTTGTTATAATGAAAGTTCAATCGATATACCAAAGGATATCATGAATGACTTTCTTTAACAGTCTCACTGTCTGGATATATCACATGGCACAGTTTGCACCGCAGCCTTGAGGCTTACAAAACATAACACAGCCGAGCAACGAAGGCAGCTCAGCATAATAATTATCGTTTGATCTCAGCATAGCAGATGGTTAAATTACAAAAGGCTCAAACGAGTTGTAAAGTTTACAGTACTGTATATAACTTTCTATCTTTTTTTGATGTCAGCGACCGCATGTTTAAGTAAATGAAGTGTTTGACCTTTTTCAAACCGAACGGTCACATCACAGTATTTGATCAAATGGGGCAGACTTGCTTTCCTTGAGAATATGTTTGCTTTAAATTGCCAAAAATGTTGTTTTTCTTTCCCAAAAATGTACAGCTTAGAAAAGCCTTTCATGAGTACTGGGCAATTTGTTAAACAAGTCACCTTCTGGAATGTACCCGACACTGCACTTCACGGAGAAGCGATGCAAGTAAAATAGTTATGCTGATGAGTCATGCGATGGAACACAATCCTCATGTGGTTGCGCTCTTTACACATAATGTGATAAACATTAACTCTAAATACTAGTGAGAATGTGTGGAATGGTATTTTTGCCATCTTAAATATGATGGGAAATATATTGGACAACTTGTACAACTTCTTTGCTGGTGCACTTGTTTTTATACGTTCCCTCCTCCCTGCTTCTAAAAAAACATATCCATCACGTGGAGTGGTTTATTTGCACGATTTGTGCAAATATGTCCTTGTGGTTGTGGTGTGGTACAGAACTTGTCGTAGAATATTCCTCGTGTGGGAAGGCCGCTGAATGGTCTTTGCTGAGACTCTATGTCAATGGTAAAAGTTCACTTTTGGCAAGCCTGCTGATGTGTTAATGACAATAACAAAGTAAGAATGTAGCTCACAGCCAGAGTTTGTAACATCTTGTGTTTTTTATATTTTTTTCCAACCATTCCTGTCCTGGACAATCTGAACCACTCATAAACTGATTAATTAATTATTATTTTTCTTCCCTTTTCTGCTGCTGTAGAAGCATTGATTTATTGTTGTGTAGCCGCAACAGTTTGTTACTTGGACTTCAAAGTAAAACATAAAGCAAACTTTAAAAAAAATGAGAGTTGCTTTCCGTGACAAAATCCTTAATAGTGACTCTTGGTGTATTGTGTTCAGAGCGATGTTGATGCTCTTATACGAAGCGATGATTTGATATGGAACAAATTTTATTACGTATCAGTATATGACTGTTGGGGCAAGATGTTAATTAAAAATCTAGTGTAGAATACAAAATGCGACAAGTGTTGATATTGAAGTTGGATGTTACTGCTTGTGGAAAGATCAGGAGTGTGCAGGGAGGTTCTAGCTGCTTCTGGATATGGAACAATCATCCGGTGATGAGCGGTTTCTGGCTCTTTCTAGATTTAGACTCGTCTCGTATTTACGAGTCAATTCCTATGGGGAGGAGCTTTCGGGAATGCTCATGAGCAGTCTATGAAAGTGACAATGCGGAGCCGAGTATGGGGAAGGCGGAGCGAAAGAGCCAGCCACCATTTCTTTTGCTGTGTACTCTCCTGCAAATGTTTTGATGGTTTATATCTGCCTGTCTGTTGGACATCGATTCATCAAACAAGCTTGGCTTTTGTGACAACTTATTTCATCATTAATGAATTTTATCAAGAAAATGTACCGTTAAGTTGGAAATGTGACTTCAATGCATTTATCAGTAATTTCTGTAAGGACAGGCATGCTTTTTATGTATGATTGGCTGAAACACACATGTGACATCATGTGTTTTCCAGACAATCGTGGTTAAGACATAGCTGAAAACAAAAATTGCTGAGAAATTTGCTGAAGAAATACCATGATTTCTTCCTTAAAGTTAATCTTCTGCTTACAAAGGACATGTAACATGATTTCAATTTTGTTTATAATTGGGAAGATAGGGATTCTGAAACGACTTGCATTTCATTATATGCAATAACACAAGCAACAAGGATGTAATCCAAGTTTTTGTTGCACTGATAATGGGAGGAATACCATGGGGTAACCTTCCTGGGTCAGATTGCGGGAGAGTGTGCCGGAGTGGTGCTGAGGTGTTGTCCACCAGATGGCGGTCTCTTTGGGTTTACCTGAGGCGGTCTCTTCAGGTGGGTGCCTGTAATGTCCTATCCCCAAGGGAGGATGATCTGATCCCTGTCTCTTATCATCTGAGCTCAAGCAGTTGGACATCGGTATTGCAGCACTCTCTGAGGTTGTGAGACCAGATAGCAGAGAGATCATGGCAGGTGGTTACACCTACTATTGGTCTCATCACTGATGGTTACCATGCCCAAGGAGTTGCTGTTGCTGTTTCCAATAAGCTGACTCCAATGATAATTGAGGTAACACCTGTGGTGTCCGGTGTGCAGTGAGGTACGTAGAGTCATGAGCGTTGCCGTAACTCTGTTTATTGCGTATCCGGTTAGGCACCACTGTAGACTACCCCTCGCCTCTAGCGGCGTGAACACCTATAAGCCTTGCGGACACGTGACTACCAAAACCACTCCTCCACGCCCCCACAATGCACCCCGCATTGTGCCTTGCCCACGTTTGCCAATAAACCACATTCCTCCCCCCTAAAAACATGATTATAAAATTACAATTATAATGATAAGCATAATAGGCAAAACATACTACGGCACACAAGAAAAATGGGCTTCATCTGCACAACCTGTCACAATAATGCCGTCAATATAATCTGGCCCACAATTCAGCCCTCTATCTCCATCACACATATATCGCGTTCCGCGAACTTCTTGAATGTGACCGGCTCACTCCAATCCCCCGTTGAAATCGCCTGAACGACACAGGTGTGCACTGTATCATGAGCGCAGCAGGAGCGCGAGAGCCCGTCGCAGCTGGCGTGGCCCCCGTTGCTCCAGAACCGTATGTCGTAGTCGCAGGAATCAATGACCGGAAACCCATGTTGCATCATCGCGGCTCCTGCCACTGGAATCTCGCCCTCGGGTCTCGAGAGAGGCCCGGGCCCAAACGGAGGTACGGGGCCCGAAGGAGACACAGGTGCACCTGGAGGTACGAACTCCGAAACAGGAACCTCCTCCTCCTCCCCCGTGCCGGGCCGTCCAAGGCCACCGGCTGGCGCCATCCAGTCGAGTTGAATGCGGGGTGAACCGCGAGAGCGCGACCCGCTGACCTTGATGGGCGACCAAGACGTGTGCCCTGCCAACCGCTGGTAGCGCTTCACCGGTATACGTGTGCAATGCGAGGGTAGACCTGAAAAGACGTAGACCGGGGAGTCCACGAGCGGTGCGCTCGCTCATGATCGACACCGCCGCTCCGGTCTCAACTCGAAACACGATCGGTTCCCCGATCATCTCGACCTCCACTGTCATTGGTCTTGTCACCTTCGGACCAATTGAGAACAGGTTCAATATCGGCAGCATCTCCTGCTCCGGGCCGCTGGGATCGCTATGCCCAGGCTGCAGGACTCGACCCGGGGCGTAAAAGTGTATGCCATACACAAAACACTGTACCAGCAGTAGGTCTCGACCTGGGACGTAGGGGTCGCTTCGCACACCGCCATTCATGACCGTTATGATGGCCAATGACACTCGGCACA
The DNA here is from genome assembly GCF_056783735.1 of Eptatretus burgeri. Lineage (NCBI taxonomy): Eukaryota > Metazoa > Chordata > Myxini > Myxiniformes > Myxinidae > Eptatretus > Eptatretus burgeri. Next base: position 27,125,602 of record NC_140972.1, on the reverse strand, counting down.
CACACCGTAGACGTCCCTGAGTGTTCAGACCACCGTCCGACTGACCGTGTTGCCACATTCGGTCACGACCCGAAGACTGTGCGTGCGGCCGTGGGGGCTTGGCATACCGCGCTGACCTCCGGATCACCTGCCGCGCACTGGCCATCGAGGCTCCGGACATCTCTCAGAGTCTGTGCGACAGCCGACGCCGCTTCTGAGTTGAACTTAATGTCCTCGTCCTTTAGCCGTGGCATTGCAGAAACCATTCCCGAGGCTTGCAAATCAGAAATAAAACGATTTCCGAGCCCAGCCGTTCACTCGACGTGAATTTGAACCACGCTGACGTGCAGGCGCCGGCGAGATGCCTCACCCGTGCGGCGAAACTCGCGATGCGCTTCCCTGGGCTCCTCGCCAGGTGGTCGAACTCAAACCGCGCGAGCTGCGCTGATTTCCCCGGCACTCCGTGCGCCTCACAATCCAATTGCTCTGGCAACGACTCCATGTCAATACCGAGGAAAAACCAGGCACTCTGCACACGTCGATCCGAAACAAACTCGTCGCCAGTGTGGTGTCCGGTGTGCAGTGAGGCACGTAGAGTCGTGAGGTTTGCCGTAACTCTGTTTATTGCGTATCCGGATGGGCACCACTGTTGACTACCCCTCGCCTCTAGCGGCGCGATCACCTATAAGCCTTGCGGACACGTGACTACCAAAACCACTCCTCCACTCCCCCACAACGCTCACCGCATTGTGCCTTGCCCACGTATGTCAATACACCACAACACCGGTCAACAAGCATATTTCGAGACGAAGGATTCATCACTCTTTAGGTGCCATTCCCCTGGTCTCTGTTTATGCTCTGACTGAGGTGAGTGATCTCACCGTGAAGGACGCATTCTATGCCACGCTCGAGTTTGTGGTTGATCAGTGCCCCAGGCGAGATACACTTCTAGTCTTGGGGGATTTCAATGCATCGACTGGAACTGATAGGGATGGTTATGAGACATGTGTTGGTCCCCATGGGTCAGGAACTATGAACCAGAATATCACTATCTTGCTTGACTTTGCAAGAAGTCGTGGAATTATGGTGGCTGGTTCATGGTTTCAGCACCCACAGGCCCATCGCTGGAATTGGTATTCCAACGCTGGCGGTGTGGCAAAGGTGATTGATCATGTGGTCGTTGATGGTCGCTGGAAGATGATCCAGAACTGCAGGGTCAACCGGAGTGCTCAGTTCCTCAATACCGACCACAGGCTTGTGGTAGCAACTCTGAAGTTGCAGCTTAAATTCAGGGGAATGGTATCATCCCAGCCAAGGCTGAATGTTGGCAAGCTCAAGGATGAGAGGGTAGTCCTTTAACGTCCATCCGAGGGACGACACACACTTTTATGAATCACCCTGCCTGTGAAGCATCAGGATAACAGTTTATAGCCGTGTCGGGATTCAAACCCAGCCAAGACAGCTCAGAAGTGAGAGAAGGGCCTCTAAAAATCGATTTTGTTTCACCCCCTCCACAACATTACTTGTACGGTACCGTTGGAAAGTGTGAAGCTTCATGAGTACTGTATTCTGAGCCAGGGTATCACTTTCTTCACACACTTTTGAGCGAGTTATGAGTTACTCCTCTGCATGCAAAAACACGCATATCGTAGATTTCACATCGATATGACCAAACTTGTTGTACAGATAGTCACATATATTGATATTCTAATACAAGATTGATTTGTAAGGTAACAGATAACATTAACAAAAATTATCCTTGAGAGTTTGGTTTGGAAATCAGTCATTAGAAGTTGGAAGAGGTAAGTAAATGAAAGTGCATGCGATACCCTAACTTAAATTACAATCATACCGTATATCTTGAACCACCTTTGTTAATCACATGTAAAACGAGAGGGGGAGCACTCTGTAGAGTGCAAAACCTCCGCCGCCAATACTGCTAGGTCACTCTAGTGAACCTGATATCCTATTCATTCAATTTGACATCAACAGTGCTCACAGAGTTATAGTTTGCAACTTTCCCTTTTACTTTTAACTTTTACATACTCAATTCATTCATCATAATATAACTAGATTCCTTGAGACAAAAATTGATTTTACGTGGGTATATCCACCTGAAGTTCTAAAATCAGCGGCAATTATAATTTTGGCATGTTTTTTGTTGGAAATCACTTATAACATGTAGAAATGCAAAAAAAAAAAAAAATCGAAATTTTGTTGGAAAAAAAAAAGTTGCAAAATAAATTTTTTTCTCTAACAATTTATTTTTTTTTGGGGGGGGGGGGGGGGTTGGAAATCACTTAAAACATGTAGAAATGCAAAAAAAAAAAATTTCAAATATTTTTTCAAAATGGCCGCCATAGCGGCCATATTGGATTGTTGACCAAGTCCAAAATCTAATTGCATGATCCTTGGACCATACCTTATCCCCCCACCAGGTTTTGTCAAAATCCGTCGGAGTTTTTCCGTAATACTGTTCACAAACAAACAAACAAACAAACAAACAGAAAGGGGTGAAAACAGTAATCAACGATCTTCGATGGCGGAGGTTAACTAGGTCACTCGGTAGAGCGCATACCCCCGCCGCACAATACCTGATCCAGTAGAACACATTGAGCCCAATACATTTTTGAATGTGCCATATATCATTTTTGGCCCGAGTCTCTCAATGGTGAAGAATCACTTAAATAATTCTATTATCCGGATACATAGCCTGATCTTCACCAAAATCGAATCAACTTGTTCTTGTCACACACCCAACCTGCTCACAAAATTTCATCCAATTCCATCCACAACATTTTGAGATATCCTGCACACAATCAGACAAAAAAAAACAGACAGACATATGGGGCTGAAAAGATAACCTTCTTCTACCTTTGGTGGAAGAGGTAATAATTTATGAAAAGCAAAATTTTAATTGGAACAAAATGGCAGAGAAGCTTTACTAATAAATATGGCTTGGTATAGTACCTTGACTTCTGTGCTTGTTGATCTATCTATCCATCTATAATTCCAGCTGTGTGTGTGTGTGTGTGTGTGTGTGTGTGTGTGTGTGTGTGTGTGTGTGTGTGTGTGTGTGTGTGTGTGTGTGTGTGTGTGTGTGTGTGTGTGTGTGTGTGTGTGTGTGTGTGTCCGCTGTTTCTCGACAACCGCTGGTCCGATCTAATTGAAACTTGCCAGGTATATTGCTGGGGACCTGAGGATGTGCCTTTTCAAGGTTTGATATTAATCGGACAAGTGCATCCCAAGTTATGGCCATTTATTTACCAAACCAATGACAAGACACGTTGTTGCGTGGGCGTGGCCGATGGGGAAGGGAAGCTCAGCTGCGTTCCCCATTACGGGTTACAACGTACGGACTTCCGGAGAGTGATGACTTCGTGTATTCTAATAATTTCTCGATTTCTTATGCGCATTTATAGATAAACGCAATGCCGCAAGTTATGATCGTTTTCATACCGCAAGTTATGATCGTTTTCATACCGCAAGTTATGATCGTTTTCATATGAGATGGTGCATAAATTTCGGTAACATCAGAGTGCTGGTATGCTCCGAACCAAGAAGTAATTTTTTTCTCTCTTCTCTTCTCTTTTTGTTTTTCCTTGCGATGACATTGCGAAAAGGCAAAATACGTTGGTGCTCATTGAATAATTGGCCATTAAAACCTAAATTGCGAATCATCGTAACTGTGATATGCGAACTTCCGCGCCACGCACGTACGGGCACGCGAGTGCGAAGAAACAGCTTGTGTGGTTGTTGTTTGTTGCTCGCGGTTGGAATATTTATTTATTATTATTATTATTATTATTTTTTTTTTAACGGGCACGTACTTGTATTAATAAATTTCAGTGTGCGTGTCTCCTCCATAACTCCAAAACCATGAAACTTAGCAGCCTGGAACTTTACATGCAAACTAAGGGAACTCCAAGGAAGTGCATGAGTGAAAATTGGGTGTTTGCATAAATTTAAACACCTCCTTTGAAGATAATTAATTGCTTAGCTTCATGAAAGGCTTATTCTTGGTCAGCCCAACTTCACCTCGCAGGGGTCTTAGCTGCCATTTTGATTAGGCCTACTAAAAATGTCTTGCCTTGGAGACGCGATCCACTCTCATGGACTGATTAAAGTATATAATCGAAATATGATCTCTGATTTGAGGATCGGATTTTATGGACTAAATACTGTTACGAATTTGGAAACCTTGTGCACACAAGCAGCCAGAGTCCCCGTAGTTCAGTTGTTTCAATAAGTATGTGTTTATAGTTAGAATCTATCCCCTTTGTCGATTGGGAATTACATGTGTGCGCTACAAGTTATTTTATAGTCAGGTTTATGACATCCTCAACAACAACAACAACAACAACGACACCACCCTCACTTGACCCGGTCGCCATTACGCACGTGTTCGGGACCACGGACGTGAGCGGAGGTTTCGTCACCTCAGTGCTGGCTCTGCCTGAGCCAGATGCAGTGTTCGGCCCAACCAATGAAGGGCCGCTACGAGTTGCCTGACAAAAGACCATCCAATCAGGAGGTGAGTGGTGAAGAAAAGAAACCCCTCCCACCTCAAGAGAGAATAGGGGTGTGGTGGTCAGGACGAGTGTGTTCTGCAGGATCGTGGCGATTGCGGTCTGCGGTCTTGGTGGCGATTGCGGCGTGGTGTGTGGTCGTGTTCGAGCGGTCTGCGGTCCTTTGCGGTGGCTCACCGTGGTGGTGGTGACCGAACAGTGTGGTGGTGCTCGATTAGCCAGGGTCGTGGGCTGTGGACTTCGGGTCGTGGGTTCGAGTCCCACCGTGGTGGTTCGGGTCGGTGTGACCGCACGAGGAAGGACAGGTGCCCCGGGCCGGCTCTACCGACTGGGGACCCACGGGTCCAGTTTCTTTTGGGTGTGTGTGTGTGTGCGTGCGTGCGTGCGTGTGCGTGTCGGTGGGTAGAAATTGTGTAAGTGCTTTCCTTTGCTTGTACATTGCCTGCCTTTTATTTGTGATAACTCTGCTCTGTGTCTCCCTCCCCGATTAATTATCGCTATAAATAAACCTCTGTTAAATGTACCAGCTCGTTTTCTGTGCTTTCCTCCATTGGCCTTGCATGGTACGTGTTGAGAATGAGTAAGGCCGTTCGTGCCGTAAATTGTTCATTTGGTCCGGCGTGGCTTTGGTAACTGCCGCTCGGTTACGCCGGATCCGAGTCGGTGATAGCGACTCGATCCTGACAAAGTCGGTCGAGGGTGTGGTTTTCCCCGGGAGATGGACGACGTGGGTATTTAGGTATATTGAAATTAGGCAATTAACCCTACCCCACGTCGTCGAAATATTGGCGACCACGGTCCGCTAAGGGACCCGTGAACTCTCGGACTTATCCGAGAGTCACGACCTAAATTCCGGGTGTTCGGTGGGAGACGACTCCACTGCTCCATCTCGTGGTCGTTTATCGCCACCGAACCCCGGCCCACAACAATACATGTGTCAAAATCTGGAGTGAAATCTGAAAATTTTAAGAAATAAGTGGGTTTTATTTATGCGGGTGTGTCCCGTTATCAATCAACTTACCATCGCTTGCCAAGCCAGCCGTTCCTTATCAACCGTTTTAATGGAGTGCTTGCTTGAGTGATTAAGCAACTTGTCAAGCGCTCTACAAGCTGCTTGTTTGTTCATTTGCAAGCTCTGGCAATACATGGCAGAAGTACCCACACTGTCACTCTGCATTGTTCCTCTGCTAAACACAACCAAAATTACAACAATCGACAACAAAGTTCAGGCCCCGCCTGCGTTGGGCCCCCGGTGTCTCGGGCGATGCCTCACCCACTGAAAATGTGCAATTTTATTTTTACATGACAGTTCTACAAGCTGCTTGGTTGTTTGTTTGCAAGCCATGGCGAGACGTGGCGAAAGTACTACAGCACACCTTAGATGTTAAAAAAACACCGAAAAAAATTTCGTCTTTTTTTTTTTGGCCGTTTCAATTTTTCTGCCGCAATTGATTGATTTTCCGCGTCGTGACTTTTTTATTCACAACCTGATCACAATAATACAAAGATAGACTGGTGGATGGACAGACCAGTGAATGTTTACAAAGTTTCTGATCAAAATTTGACTTTCTGATTTTAGATGCCCCGAAAAAGGAAGGCAGCTGCAGCTAAGCGAAAACACACAAAGGGACAACAGGAGACTGAAAATGAGCAAGATGCCAGGCTAAATGAACAGGCACAGCGGCAACAGCAGCAGCGACAAAAAGAGAGTGAAGAGGAGCAATCAGCCAGGATCAATGAACAGGCACAGCGGCAACAGCAGCAGCGACAAAAGTAGACTGAAGAGGAGCAATGAGCCAGGATCAATGAACAGGCACAGCAGCAACAGCAGCAGCAACAAAAAGAGACTGAAGAGGAGCAATCAGCCAGGATCAATGAACAGGCACAGCGGCAACAGCAGCAGCGACAAAAAGAGACTAAAGAGGAGCAATCAGTCAGGCTCAATGAAGAGGCTCATCGGCAACAACAGCGGCGAGCAAATGAGACTGAGGAAGAGTGTGATGCAAGACTTGAGGCAATGTGTCACCGCACTGGCCTGGGCACAAGAGCACAACAATGCCAACAGGGTGGCATTGACGTATGACCCGGTTGACCCAACAACTCATGCAGACATCGGCCGAATGGACCAAGTCTGCACCCACTGCTCTGCTCACAAGTTCAAGGGAGAGACAAAGGGTGTGTGCTGCAGCGATGGCAAGGTCGTCCTTGAGCTCTCTCCTGCCCTTCTTCCCTTGCTGAAGGAACTTCTCTCAGGTGAAGGTCCCCTCAGCAAGCACTTCCTTGACAACATTCGGACATATAATGGCAGCTTTGCAATGATGAGCTTTGGGCACAAGGAAGCTGAAGTCCAGGGCTGGAACCCGAGCTTTCGGATCCAAGGTTAAGTGTTCCACCGCATTGGCAGCTTGCTCCCGCCTGAAGACGGCCAGCCAAAGTTCCTACAGGTCTACTTCTTGGACTCACACGCCAAGGAGCTGGTTGCCAGGAACCACAGCGGCCTCAAACCACACATCCTTGAGATGCTCACAAAGTGGTTTCATGAGGATAACCATCTGGTCCGTGAGCTCAAGGGGGGGGGGGTGTTGATGCTCGGGGGAAAGAGGATATCTGGCTGGCTTGGGTCCCGCGACGAGCGACGCCACTGCGACCTCGATCGCGTTCCCGGCCTCCCCTCTCCGCAGCTCCCCGACTCTGACACGAGCGCAGACCTCCACAAAGCTTCT
>NC_140972.1:27088371-27113371 GCF_056783735.1 Eptatretus burgeri | reverse complement strand
TATACATGGCAAGTTTCACGAAGATCCGATGAACACTCTGGGTTGTGAAAAAAAATGTCAAAAAAATAGGAATGACATCATAAAATTGATATGACGTCATAGTGATGTATCATATGTGTGGTAATTCATCTCTGCTAATGCCCTGTTCGATTCCCGCAAACAGAATTCAAAAAGCTTGCCTAGTTTCAGAGATAATTTTTTAGGCGATTTCCATTAGCGGAGATATTTTGACGTCATAACTTTTTTTTCTCGGAGGAATTTTCAAAATCGGAGATGGTTACTGTCTGCGCAGGGTATTTTTACATATATATTCCAAGTTTCAGGAAGTTTTGATGAAAACTGGAGGCTGTGAAACAAAAAAAGTCCACAAGAAGAAGATGAAGAACAACGTGAATAAGACTTAGAGATCCTCCACGAGGATCTAAAAACAACTCGTGTTGTCGAACATGTCCTCAACCATTTCTCAGACATGCATGCTCCGATTTTGTTCAAACTTGGCACAAGCACAGTACATGACGGCATGCACGTGCCCCCCACTTTATTTTGCATCTGATCAAAGATGGCCGACTGGTAGACTGGCAGCCATGTTAGTTGTACATAAATATGGGATAACCCTTTGACTCCATACAGCAAAATTACTAAAACAACGGGGGCTCTGACTTTTTATGTCTTTTTTTTACTTGTTTTCTGCAAAATGCCCTTTTCATGTTCCTACTGAATTCTAGTCAACTGCCAACATATTACGATATGTTCCAATTTAACCCAGATGTTCACTCCTATCCTACAAGACAGTCCAGGAAATATCACATTTTGAATCCAAAAGCTGTAATGGCCCACAAATCGATGAGACATTCTGGTCCCAATATTTGAAATTCTCTACCTCTTGATATCCTAAACTTGAGTTCAATTTACTGGTTAAAAAAAATCTGTGATGAAAAGGCTTTGAAATCAATATGTTATCAAATGATTGTATTTAATTGGCTTCACAGCTGGCATATGTACACCTTTTCTTTCCTGAAAAATGTTGTGCATCATACCACTTGTATGTAAAATTTGTCATGTGTAATGACACAAGAGCAGTGTGACCACTCCTCATTTTCATAAATGCCAAGTTGAGCCAATGAAAAAAGCCAAGAATTCACAAGGTTTCGGAAAAGCGATGATAATAGAAAACCTATACGCCAAGAAAACCTATTGAAAACCAAGACTCCAAGGTGAACAACGAATAGCCAAGATCTTGTGAAAAAAGCCAAGGAGTGGTCACACTGGGCAAGAGGACTTTCTATCCCTTTTCTTTCTTTTTTTGTGGAAGAGATCAGATGATCAAGGGGTAACAGAACAAAAGGAACAGTAGAACGAAAGGGGAAGCACCAACAGCAGGATTGAAGGACAAAATAGAGGGAGACTTGGACAAAATAGGATGTGGGAAGGAATGAGGGCTAGCGAAGGATGCATGGGGTGGAGAAGTTGGATGCAGAAGCAAACTCTCAGGAAGGAAATGCTGGAAATTTGGGAGGGTGTGCTTGGGAGAGGTGGGAAGGGGTCAATGGGGGTGGAAAACATCATGGTCAATGGGTGATCTGAGATGGTGGTCAACAGCTGTCTTCAAGACATGGAGGAAAGAATGAAATTGAAGATAATATGGAAGTTGATTCCACAGATGGGGGAAAAAGAGGTACCAATGAGTGGAGGTGAGGAGTGATTGACCTTGCTGATGATTGCAAGTAAGCTGATCGCTCTGTAGTTGGCGGGGTGGGGGGGGGATCAGTTTTTCCACCTTTTTATGTAATGCAGTGATGTTGGCAGATTTCCAAGCAGATGGAAGATGGCCTAAAGCAAATGATAAGGTGAAAAGGGAAGAGAGAGGATGTGCAAGAGCAGCAGAGCATTCGGCCTTTTCACACACATTGGCTATGATGCCATTTGCAGTTAATGAAGGGATGGAAGGGAGCATACACCAAAGACAAACTTAACAAGATGCCACCAGGTTTTAGAGGAGGAAGACAAGTTTGAAAGTTCAATCTTGAGGTTGGACAGATGTTGTTTTCTGGCTCTCCTGAAAATGGACACACACTTGTGAGTTTTGTGGAATGAGCTGAGATTGCCTTCAGCCAGATTTGCCTTCCAGGAAGAGAAGGCAAGTTGTTTCAGAGCAACTGCCTCAGTGCAGGATTCAGTGTACCATGGGTGGGAAGAAGGGTAAGTATAACTGAAGATGAGATGGGATGGATCTGTGCATAGTTGACTAAATTTGGCTTAATTGGCCAAATTAGTTTTTAGTTTCAATCAAGTAGAGAATTGTCATAATTCTTATCCACTTGGCTCATTTTTCAGATACCTAAAACTCAAATCATTAAAACTGCTGCCTTCAACTGTATTTGAAGCCACATACTTCAGGATGATATTCCAGTGCCATCACAATTAGGCCACCAATATATCCACCAATAGACAGATAAGTTATATGGCACAATAGATTTTCCAGAATATTTGTGCTTATGGTAACTCAATCACGAAGCAAGCTACAATCACAATACATCAACCACTTCCATTGCTAATGCCTCAAATGAATTTGGACAAAGTCGATGAATAATAAATGCACAATTGGTTCAATTTCTGCAAGATGCCACATTTACAATATGCAGCTCTGTGTTATGCCAGCAATAACCTTTTATTATGTTTTTTTTTTTCCAGCAAGGATCATTTGTGCTGCTCATGGAATTAGCCTCAATAGTATGAACCCACTGTATTGGAAACTTATCCAATTTCTGTTGCTGTCGTATCAATACCTGCCGAAGATATTCTGTCATATGCAATGCCTATGCAATTGTGTTAAAGCTACATTTGTATTTGAGTTATTAAGGTGCTGTGCATTTGGAGTAGAAATAGGATTGCTCGGCTTTGAAGTACCACTGCCTGCCTTCATCATCTTTAGTTTACCATAATCACTTTTCCCAACAACATACTTTACTTTGAACAGCTTTAAGTGAATTATCAGTTTGTCAGTTTTATTCTTGGAACCTGTCCAATGAAGCCTCTTGCTAAAATTTGCTCATATCCTGAAAAGTGGTAAATTTGGGTCGGAGTAAATCTCGTAAGATTAACCCTTTGCCCTCAAGCTTCTGTGTGCTGGGCCTGCTTTCTAATTACATGGTCTGGACGACTTAATTGTACTGTGAGATTTTCTCTTTAATTTTCCCCTGTTGTCTGTGTTTGCCATTGCTTGTAAAATTGCAATGTTTTAGCATTACCACTGATATCTTCATTGTGATGTTTTTTTTGTGGATTATCATTCGCAACATCAGTTACAAAGTGAGGGATCAGGGATCGTATTTTTCAGTTAGGAAGGCACACGGTGGTTGTTATATAGAACAATCATCCGATAATTTAGGGCCATGTAATGTGGTTGGTGCATGACACACACGATGAAGTAGAACGGCACTCAGTAGAGCACATACCTCCACCAGGCTGAACAGTTCACATTTTGTATTCCATTGATAGGCCAGATCTGCATCCAGACCTTACCCCAAATCAAAACAGTTTGTTCTTGTCACCAACCCAACCCATCCACAACTTTTTGAAATGTTGTGCAATATATCGTTTTTGGCCCCATCTCTCAATGATGAAGAGTTCAGGTCAGGTCAGGTATGGGAGCATGTGCCAGAACAGCGCGTCGCTGCGTCCACTTTCCGCCGGTACTCCAGGGGCCTCCGTCTGGCCATCCCCCAGGCAGATGCCAGGCCCATCCCCATCTCCTTGAGATGATGGTCAACCTGCTGCAACCATGAGGCACGTGGTCGGCCCACTGGCCTCCTCCACTCATGAGACTCCCTCGCTGAGAGAATCTGGTGAGCAGGATCAGCGTCAGGAAAACGAGCCACATGTCCATACAGCCGCAGCTGACGCTCACGGACTATGCAGGTAACAAATCTCATCCGAGTCTCTCTCAGCAACCGCTCGTTGGACACAAAATCCGACCAGCGATAGCCAAGGATTCTCCGAAGAGACCTGGTACCAAAGGAATTAAGTCTCCGTCTCAGATCCTTGGTCAAAGTCCAAGTCTCGCACCCATAGAGCAAGACTGGAAGTACCAAGGACCTGAAGACTCGGACTTTCGTCCTCCCGCACAGGTACCGGCAGCGCCACACCCCATGATCCAGTGAATCCATGACTCCCCAGGCCCGACCCAGACGTCTATTGACCTCCGGCTCACAACCTGCGGAGACATGAATATCACTGCCAAGGTAAGTGAATCTATCCACGACCTCAACATCCTCACCACAAACAGACACAGACAGGACAGCAGCATCCAAGATGTCACCGAAAGCCTGGATCTTTGTTTTGACCCAAGAAACTGTAATCCCAACGGCTCCGACCTCATTCAGCACCTCGAGGGCCCCCAAGAGGATGTCTAAAGTCTCCGCAAAGATGACTGCATCATCTGCAAAGTCAAGGTCCGAGTTCTTGTCATTCCCACATGCCGCACCGCATCTTGATCTCTCCGTCATCCTCCCCAAAATCCAGTCCATACAAGTGCTGAAAAGTGTGGGGGCAAGTACACATCCCTGACGAACTCCAGTAACAACTGGAAATAAGTCAGAGGCGGTACCACCACACTTCACAGCACTCTCAGTACCAGAGTAGAGTTCAGACATCAGATCGATCAGTTTCGGTGGCACCCCACGAAGACCAAGAATCCTCCAGAGGACATCCCGATTCACTGAATCGAACGCTTTACAGAGATCAACATAGGCTGCAAGCAGCCCCTGCCGAAACTCTCGTCTGCGTTCAGTGAGGACACGAAGAGCAAGGATACGGTCAATCGTTGACCTCTTTGGTGTAAAGCCTGACTGCTCTGGACGCTGGTGCTCAAGCAGATGGTGGCGAACCCTATCAAGAATTATCCGAGCAAAGACCTTGCCCGGCACTGAGAGCAGCGTCACCCCTCGGTAGTTGTTGCAGTCTTGGCGATCACCCTTCCTTTCCAGAGAGGGACAACAAGGCCCCTCTTCCAGTCAGTTGGGATGATGCCTGTGTTCCAGGCAGAGCACAAAACTGCATGCAACGACGCGAGTGCAGCATTTCCACCAGCCTTGAGAAGTTCAGCATGGATGCCACAGATCCCTGGAGCTTTGCCCCGCTTCAACTGGTTCACCGCAGCCCGTGTTTCCACAAGCGATGGTGGACCACAGTTGATTCGAGGGTCAGCAACAGGGATTGTAACACCCTTGACGTCCAACTCGACAGCTGGGGGATCAGCCTGGTACAACCGCTCAAAGTAACCGGCCCAGCGGGCCTTCACTTCAGACTCCTCTGTCAAGAGCCTACCACTCTCTGCTCGAACTGCAGTGCTCCGAGGGATGGGCTTGGATGAACGTAATGCGCGACCCCCTGTAAGCGGGACGAGAATCACCTGTCCACAGGTGATGCTCTACCCCCTCACAGATTCCTCGCACATAGGCCTCCTTGTCCACCCTCAGTGCACGTACAGTTTTACGCCTCAGCTCCCTGAACAGCTCAGCTCTGGCATTCAGCCTGGCCCTGCGACTCTGGTCAATGGTATCCAGTGTCCCTTGAGAGACAAAATTCTTCTTTGCCCTGCGGTGAACTCCAAGGCATCCACCGGCAACATCAAGGACGGTGGTCTTGAAGGTGCTCCACAACTCTTCAGGACCCCCCAAAGCACCCAGACCCCCAAGTGTCCACTCAGCCTGTTCGCAAACTCCTCAGCTACTCTCTCATCCCTGAGCTTGGCAACATCCAGCCTAGGCTGGGATGGTACCATTCTCCAGGATTTAAGGTGCAGCTTTAGAGTTGCTACAACAAGCCTGTGGTCAGTATTGAGGAACTGAGCACTCCGGTAGACCCTGCAGTTCTGGATCATCCTCCAACGACCGTCAATGAGGACATGGTCAATCTCCTTTGCCACACCACCAGCGTTGGAATACCAAGTCCAGCGATGAGCTTGCGGGCGCTGAAACCATGAACCAGCCACCCTAAGTCCATGACTTCTTGCAAAGTCAAGGAACTTAGTGCTATTCTGGTTCATAGTTCCTGACCCATGGGGACCAACACACACCTCATAACCATCCCTATCAGTTCCAGTCGATGCATTGAAATCCCCCAAGACTAGAAGTGTATCTCGTCTGGGGCACTGATCAATCACAGACTCGAGTGTGGCGTAGAATGCATCCTTCACGGTAAGATCACTCGCCTCAGTCGGAGCATAAATAGAGACCAGGGAAATGACACCTAAGGAGTGACGAATCCTTAATCTCATAATACGCTCGTTGACCGGTGTTACCTCAATTATCATTGGGGTCAGCTTATTGGACACAGCTACAGCAACTCCTTGGGTATGGTAACCATCAGAGCGACCAGACCAATAGTAGGTGTAACCACCCACCATTATCTCGCCGCAATCCGGTCTCCGAACCTCAGAGAGAGCTGCAATCCCGATGTCCAAACGCTTGAGCTCAAATGATAACAGAGACAGGTGATCATCCTCTCTTAGGGATAGGACATTCCAGGCACCCACCCGAAGGGACCGCCTCAGGTTAACCCAAGGAGACCGCCGTCTGGTGGACGACACCTCAGCACCACTCCGACACACTCTCCCGCAATCTGACCCAGGGATGTTACCCCGTGGTTTCCCTCCTATCAAAGATTGGGGGTCCCGAAGGCTTTGCCCCAATCCCGTCATCCGGTGAGCTGCCCTGCGAAGGGAAGCTGCACAGGAGGTACTCCCACGGAGTGGGTTTTCAGATTTTTTTGCGTTTTTGCGTTTTGCGGAATGAAGCGTTTTACGGTGGCTGGAGTGCAAATCCTGCCACCAACCTCCTAATAAGAAGTAACCCAACTGCAGGAGGACGTCCGCAGACACAGTTGGGCACTAGATATGGATGGCCGTTGGCTCACAAGGAGCTCCTCCGCCCTTTGACAGGTTTTGTTTTTAATCCTGCTGGGTGTCCATATCCAAACACCCTCCTCACCAGAAAACCTGGTGGGGGAGACGGTTTAGTCGCCGACAACCCGACTGAAAAAAAAAAAGAAATTAAAATTTTTTTTCTCGCATCCGGATCTTCACTAAAATCAAATCGATTCATTCTCGTCACACATCCAACTTGTCCACCAAGTTTCGTCCGAATCTGTCCATAACTTTTTGAGATATCCTGCTCATAGATAGACATGTTAATTTGGCGACGTAAGTACATATAGGATTATTTTTAGCATAAACGTATGTGCATTAGGATATCAAGCACAGTACTGACAGATGAACACTTTACTGAAGAAAGCAGATGCATGTTGGAATGTCAGGTTTGACCTTAAAACTGTATCCATTTCCAAAACTATGACTCATTATAATGATGACCAATTAATTTTCCACAAAAGAAAATTTAAGGGAAATTGTGGCCTTTGTTCTCATAACCAGAAGATAAAGATAAAGACTTTGCAGGGTGAGATCCTGTAGGAACATTCACCAAGTGCACAAAAAATCTTACAGATTTTACAATCACTCCTTTAACACATATGAGGCGCCGCGAGGAGGAGTGATGTAAGGGCCATATCGGCCATTTTTGGAGTTAATGTCATATAGCACTATTTTAACCCTTCCCCGATCATCCGAGCCTATCATCATCATATCATTAAAAAATGTCGCTTACATCACTCCTCCTCGCCGGGCCTCATATATATATATATATATATATATATATATATATATATATATATATATATATATATATATATATATATATATATATATATATATATATATATATATATATATATATATATATATATATGAGGTGTTATTTTGGCTCCAAAAAAGAGGACTCCGTGTTATTTTGGCTCCAAAAAAGAGGACTCCGTGTTATTTTGGCTCCAAAAAAGAGGACTCCGTGTTATTTTGGCCCCAAAAAGACCAAAAAAAGAGGACTCAGTGTTATTTTGGCAATCACTTACCCTATGTTGCTTTAGACTCGACTGCAAAAATCCGGAGGAATTTCCATGTTTTATTGCCCTTTTTTTCCACCCCCTTGGAAATATCATGCCATGTTAAGGCGTTGTATTACCAAGCAGCTTGCTATTGCTTGCAAAGCCAGCCATTCCTTTTCAACTGTTTCATTGCCAGTGCTTGCTTGAGTGATTAAGCCACTTGGTGAGCGATCTACAAGTTGATTGGTGACTAAACACACCCGAGCACTTGCAGGGGTGTGTTCAGTTATCAAATTTTTACTTGCTTTTTTTTGGTACATGAAGAGGTAGCTTGTGGAAGAGTTAGTTTCTTATAGAGCACTCACCAAGTGGCTTAAGCACTTAAGTAAGCAGTCCAACGAAACCGTCGATAAGAAAGGGCTGGCTCAGCAAGCGATTGCAAGCTGATTTGTAATCGAACACACCTCAGCACATGTGTGAGACCGAGGACCCTTTTCTGGTTCTTCCGCTTGTGTAATGTACAAAGTTAATTTTGGGTGATTTTTCATCATTTTCACCATTGTTGAGCTTTTTTCGCTCTTTCGTACTGATATGGTCGTTTCGTTTCATCCTTGAGCCAGGTGCTCTGATTTAAAAAA
Organism: Eptatretus burgeri; assembly: GCF_056783735.1. Lineage (NCBI taxonomy): Eukaryota > Metazoa > Chordata > Myxini > Myxiniformes > Myxinidae > Eptatretus > Eptatretus burgeri. The sequence goes on along the minus strand of NC_140972.1, from coordinate 27,104,798 downwards.
AACCACACACTCCCACCGTGCGCATGTATTAATCCATTTAAGAATGAGGGGGTGTTTTTTGTTTGTGCAATCAATTGTAGTGTGGATTTGTTAAATAATATCAATATATATTAACATTAGGAACAATGCAAATATTATATTGTGATTATTGTTTCAGTTATATACATTAAACATCAGGGAAACATTTTTTAATCCATAATTAGGTGACGGTGCTTTCTTTCCTTGAGATGTAGCATTCTCCTTGCACTGTGTTTATCACCACTTACAAGTTGATAAGTTTCGTTGGCAAAGTGAGATCCCATCCTCGGGGACCCCGTCTTAAAAGATTGTGAACCACGATCAGTCGTGTGGGGCCCCATGCAATTGCATGGGTTGCATGGTCCTCACACTGCCTCTGCTCGGGGCCCACCTTGAGCTCGCTACCTGGGCACAGGCCCTGCGTGCCCGTGCATTGTTCCACCACTGCCTTATTGCCATCCTACCTCCCCTCTTGTTTACTCTCAGGCTGTGGGTCCTCATCCTTTCAGCTCCATTCTACTGAAAAAAAACCCACTTCTATATCCCCTCATAGCTTAGTCAAGCTGGACAGAAAATTAATATATTCGTTCTATAATTAATCAATCAATCAATCAATCAATCCAGTCAGAATGCTGAGTGATTCCACTGTATGATGCCAATGATAGTCATTGCCTTGCTGTTCACCACGTGCAGGAGTGAAAGATAGGAAGTCGGGTCGCTAGCCAGTTGTGGATGAGAGCAATATTCCATTGCACTGCGTACAATCAATTGTATATCAAATGTGCCCTTGTAGGTGCCCTCAAATCAAATGTGCCCCCAAATCAAATGCCCTTGTAGGTGAGAAGCTGAGTGTTACTGAGAAATGCTTCACTTGGCGAAGGATGCCCCGACTGCTGCTCACTTTGGAGGCCAGCTTGGAAATGTGTTCTACCCAGGAGATGTCGTGCCGAATGGTAATACCCAGGAGTTGACGGAATTTGATTTCCTCCAGTAGTTCGCAGTAAACGTAGATTGGTGGGTTACTTTGTTTGGCCTTCAGGAGAGTTTGGGTGGGAATGTGAGGCTTGTCTGCGTTGAAAGTCATGTTCTATACGCAAGGCCAATTCCCGATCTCAAGGTCTGCTGAGAGGGATTTACCTGCTGTTCATGTGAAAAATGGTCCGTCCGCTCGTTTTCCTCCTGTTGACCTCATGACGATTTCAACCGAGATTGAATAAAGGGTATTTAATGTGAATGGTGAATTTGAAATCCTCATATAAAGCATTTTTATACTTTAAGAATAAATGTTATACTGTGTGTGCACACTGAAATGTCTCAATAAAAGTAATAGCACTTGATTAAACACTCGATTATTTTAGCAATAAAACATATAACATGCCATTTAACAATTAAATTAAGTAACTTGGCCAATGTTTCTTTTACTACAACTACTAACATTCGCAACATCTGGCTGTTAGTTTGCATAATTTCTGGAGCTGTCACTGATGCGTGTCCAACACGCTTGGACTCTCAGGCTATTTATTGTTGCCTAACAATAAATACCTAAATACTAGGTTGCCACATAGTTGACTGAACTAGTCCTATAATCAAGGCACTGATTTAGCCATGGAACTGGCACACGATGACACAATAACCTACCTTTTTGAGAGGTACTGTAAGATGGTCAGCACTTCAAGTGAATGCCTTGCTCTTTGATACACACAAGGAAATTAGATGCAGGGGGAGGCAATTTGGCCCATCATGCCTTAGCCACATCAACACCAGACTGCCAATTTATAACTATGGCGCATAGACTCCTCCGCACGGACCCATAACTCAGCGTTCTGACTGGATTGATTCATTATAGAACAACTAGATTAATTTTCAGGCCAGCTGGACTAAGCCGTGAGGGGCTACAGAAGTCAGTTTTTTGTCAGCAGAATTGAGCTAAAAGGAAAAATACCCACAGCCTGAGAGTAAACAAGAGGAGAATTAGTATGGTTGTACGGCATGAGTCTCTTCTCACGGGTAGTAAAGGAATGGTAACTTTGGTGTCCCTGGAAAATGCAAAATGTTTTTTTTGGGAGGGTGGGGTTGAGGTTAGTGTTTTTCATTTGTAGTTTTGTTTTTCTTGAGGGGGTGGGGGAGTGGTGGGGGAGTGGTGGGAGAAGGTGGCTCTTGGGTGAGAAACATACAACATCAGGCACACATCACCCCGTGACGAGACCCCCACAGACAACATTACGCACAGATGCATATAATCACCCATCAATGCTCAAGCTACCGAAAAGTCCTGCCAACATCCCTATACCCCCTACAGCATATCTTCAATACTTGCAGGTACCTATCTAATTCCAATTTAAACTTATCTACTGTTTCTGCTGCCACCACCTTTCCATTAACTACTCTGAGTAAAAGACCCCTGCCTCACTACCGTCTTAACTCTCCTCTTCTTCACTCTCAGGCGATGTCCTCTAGTCCTATCACTGTTTACTGTGCTGAATAATTCTTCTGCACTTATTTCATCTGTACCTTTCATTATCTTAAACCAAATATGTTTGATGTAATACCCTGCCCGCAAAGACTAGGAGGATCGTTTATAATTAGGACAGTAATCTGATCCAGTTTAGACAACTCAAACAACAGTAATATGTGCACAATAGAATGTATCATGGAGTATGGTTGTACTCCATATTGAGGGATGATACATGAAAAAATGGCTGCCCATTCAAATGTGAACACAAAGATATGCTCATAAACTCCTCAAGAGTGAAGTTGGAAGCATTTAAAAGCCATAACTTTTATTCTCGAGCATTCTCTGAACTACCAAGACTTGAAAAGATACCAGAATACATTGTGAAAGTACCACATTGGGAGGTCGTTGAAACGCCAATTTTTAGTTCTTCTTCTTCTTCTTCCACTCTCAAAACAATGTAAAACTGTAGCCCAACCGACCTCAATAACTGCTGAAGCCATGATGGTGATTCCAATGTGAGGAAGTTACTTTGTCTCTGGGCAAGTGCATCCAAACCAAAATTAAAAAATATATGAAGCATTAACTGTTTTATGAGGAAAATAAATTGAGTGTAAATGTGGACTCGACTAAACCAGGCCAGGCTCGTGAGAGGGGGGTGGGGAATGGACAGAACCATTCAAAAAGCAATACATATCCAAACCTTCCCCCAAATCAACTGAAACAAGTATCTTACTATAATTCACCATCTGTCTGTCTGTTCCCAGGTACCGCAAAGACGGCTGAACTGATCGCAACCACTTTTTGGGTGTGTAATCCTGGGACCCCTTGGAGTAAAATAGGCATAAATATAATAACATGACTCCCTTTATGGTTCCTGTTGAGAGTGGGTGCTTCGAGTTAAAACAATTTAATAACATTGATGGATTTTATCCATACCAAAATAACAAAATATAGAAAACATTGAGAATTTTATTATTTTAAAAAATGATAATCGCATTTTTCGCAATTGTAGTAATCCACATAGTTGACTGAACCAAAAGCCAGGATTGAGTGTGGGGAAGTGGGGGTTGGGGGGGGCGGGGAGGAGGGGTGGGGGTGGTAGAATGTACCATAAGCCAAATTTAATCCATACCAAAATAACAAAGTATGGAAAACATTAAGCATTTTATTACTTTAAAAAATTGCAGAAACAAGAAAAAAAAATTTATGAAATGTATAAACCCAGGGATGAAATCTCAAAAATACAACCTAACAAGGTAGGATTACACCACATTATGAAACCACGATACTACACCATAATCCTCCAGGCACACAGAGTGGGGGAGTCCGTACAATTCAGGCAAATGGAGCAGAAGAGTCTGTGCAATTCAGGCAAATGGAGCAGCGGAGTCCGTGCAAGCCAGGCAAATGGAGCAGCGGAGTCCGTGCAAGCCAGGCAAATGGAGCAGAGAAGTCCGTGCAATTCAGGCAAATGGAGCAGAGGAGTCCGTGCAATTCAGGCAAATGGAGCAGCGGAGTCTGTGCAAGCCAGGCAAATGGAGCAGAGGAGTCCGTGCAATTCAGGCAAATGGAGCAGCGGAGTCCGTGCAAGCCAGGCAAATGGAGCAGAGGAGTCGGTGCAATTCAGGCAAATGGAGCAGCAGAGTCTGTGCAAGCCAGGCAAATGGAGCAGAGGAGTCCGTGCAATTCAGGCAAATGGAGCAGCGGAGTCCGTGCAAGCCAGGCAAATGGAGTGGAGGCGAGTCCGTGCAAGCCAGGCAAATGGAGCGGAGGAGTCCATGTGAGACGAGCGAGCACCCCAGTCCACTTCTTTTCTGTCATGCTCATATGGTTAGATGCGCAAGGAGACCATGCCCACCTCGAGCTGCAGAAGCTCGACTACAAGTCAATACACACCTCCAGTTCTCTCCGGTGCCGGGCTTCTACTGCACGGGGTGGGGGAAGCCAGCACCCCCTCCCAAAACTTCAACAAACTCCAACTCCTCCGAGGGAAGATCCTACCCATTCGCTCCCTTTTACTTCACGTTAACTCTCTGCCTGCTTGTCTTATCTTTTATAATGAGCATAGCCATACTAGAGCCATATCCATCTAAAATAAGCGGGTGTTTGTGCCATCATGTTTTATTTCCACCTCTGAAATAAATGTGCTCTTCTTTAAATATGTGTGAATTTTGGTGCTGCTGAAGTTGTACTCGTGTGGGTGGTGTTTGGGTGGGGGGAGGAGGGTTGTAGTGGAGGTGCAAAGATGACATGCAATTGAACCACTTACTCTAGACACAAATTCCTCAATGCCGACCTTAACCTGAGGTCTTAATCGTGCAGACCCATTTAGAGAACAACGAAATGGAGAGTGAGATCTATAGAGAGATAGACGTATACGTGGTCTTTCCTTCACGGGAACAGGGGAAGGAAACCGATGTGTGGCATTCTGATCAGGATTGGAGGTAAGCCCATCCCAAGACTGGTACTGTGGCTTGTACTGGGACTTGATTCTGGACTTGCACTGGCTAGTACTGGGACTCAAGCTGATTGGACTACTTCAAACCCCCTGCACTGCAATATCCACCCCAAATGTTATCTTGCCTGTCCTCCCCCCAAGGTCCACCTGAACTCTCTCATCTCTGATCTTGTGACGGCCTTTATTGGCCCAACACGAATGACATACCCCACTGGCCCCACCCCGATGGACGAAGCACATGTGGGGACGCCATCTCTTGGAAACGTAAGGTATCACACGTGGAGCCACCATTTCTCCTTTGATTGCATGGAGGAGGGAATTAATCCATGTGGTAACAACATGGGGGAAAAATTGAGGGGAATTAAGTAAGAGAAGGATAAAGGGGGAAAAGACAGACACAGGACTTTCAGGAGACGACATGATCCTGGCAGCTGCTAAGCGGGATGCTACAAGACATCTTATTCTCACATTGATTATGAAATAAATAATTAACCCTCCCCCCCAACCCCCCCCCCGCCCCCAAGCCATTTTCCTAACAATATAGCACCTCTGCATTTAAAACAACAAAAATAATTGTGAAAACGCATTGGCCACTGAACTGCAGTCACAGTTGTCCTGCTGCCCTACTGTCAGTCAGTTGATACCCTCCACCAACTTGCTCTTCTTTTGAGCCTCCATCTCAGAGAGAATATAAAATAAAATAATATGTATGTGCCCACCCTTCCTTCATTGTGAACTTGGACTGAAAATGTTGTATTACTGTCTGGTTGCTTGCCATCCCGAGCATCTGAGCATCATATGGGTCTTTGGTGTTGGTGGCCAAGATTTATTTTTGGCTCGTGGCAAATAGGACTACTTTTGAGCACTTGAGTAAATTCTCCCTTCAAGGTCATTCCTTGTCAGACATTGCCCCGTGTTGTGATGTGTACCACAGCTAATGGTCTCGAGGATTGAGAAATGTGTGTGCACTTCATGGCTTTTGTACATTCCCCTTAACTCACTCTGAACACCTTGCCTTTAAATCTTTACTGAACGCTTGAACTGTGAATGGAAATCTTGTTTTTTTGCATGCCAGATATCATTATTTAATTAAAAACTTACTTTATCTGCATCTTCTGTAAATATGTAAAACGTAGAAAGAATTCATTGTGTGTGTGTCTTTTTAAAAAGTTATTGTAAATATGTGTGCAGCAATTAAATATTTATTTATAAATATTCCAGCTCTGGCCTCATTCTGCATTCATTCATGATAATTAGCTGAGCTTGCACAAAGTAATTTTTTTGACAATTGCAGGGGCTCATCAGTTGGCTATTTCTTATAAATGAATCACAGCGATGAGGACGTTTGCACCCTCAGGACTGTGGAACGCAATTGAATTCCTTTAGGATATTCAACCGGACCGACGGCTGGCTCAGTGCCATGAGCTTGTGACAGGTACTCGGTCATTCTCAATATAATGAGAGAGCATCAGTAAAGTCACCAAAGCCTAGTGAGTCATGTTGCTGCAAAAAAACAAAACATCTCAACCCACTTGCTCTATGTGGATAATTGGCTTGTGACAAAAGCACCCACCCAAGTACACCAGCAACGGAGAAGTTTTCAACAAACTTTGAAGCTTCTGATTGTCATTTACCAACGTGTTTTTATTAGACTGGCTTATTTTGCAGCATTCTCAAGGTGGTGTTGTTGGCGGCGATTGTGCATGCAGAAAAGAAAAATAATATTCGAGAATTAATGGGAAAACAACGAAAATATGACATATAATTTAATGTATGCAGGTAGAGATGATGTCAAAAGAGGTGCAGTGCTATCACAGGGAATTTTTGAACAAAAGCTGGTATTTTCATTTGTAAATATGTGGATCAATCACTCACAAAGAAGATTAGAACAAAAAGAAATACTCCTGAACTTGGAATTCAATTTAGAAAAGGTCAAAACTTTGTTACCTTGGAGACATGATAGAAGCAGAATTAGCTGTTACATCAAGAATAAGGTCGCGCTGTTATAAATGGAGACAACTCGGGAAATCCTGCTCATCTAACTTCCATCCCAAGAGCATCTCAACATGAGAACACATTGATATATACCCCCAAATATAACACCCAAACCAAAGAACCCAAAATGCTGACAGAATTGGACATTTTTTGGGAGGTCTTGATCTCTGCAAAAGAAATAGATAGGGGGTAATGATTTGCTCAAACCATTTTTATAAAGATGACAAACAAGGATGTAAAAACGAGACTGGAGAGAGAGTTTGGAAAGAAATAAACACACACATACACACACACACACACGCGCACACACACACACACACACACACACACACACACACACACACACACACACACACACACACACACACACACACACACACACACACACACACACACACACACACACACACGTTTTATGACCATTTCCCCCTTTTTTCAAGGGAGTGTGTCGAATGATTACTTTCCTCCATGCGGATCTATCCATCTGTTCTTTACATTTCTTTTTTTTAAAACTTAGATCACAATTGCCTACGTTGCACTTCCACACATCAATACTGTCTAACTACAAGGGCACTCGGTAAAGCACATAGCTCTACCACGTAATGCCTGATCAAAGAGAACATATCGGACCCAATACATTTTTGAAATATCGTGCTATATAGCATATATCGTTTTTGAGCCCTATCTGTCAATGGTGAAGAATCACTGAAAAAATTCTCGTAGTCGGATCCGGATCTTCAAAATCTAATCAATTCGTCCTTGTCACACAGCCCACCTGTCCACAAAATTTTATCCGGATCCGTGCACAACTTTTTGAGATATCCTCTACACAAACAAACAAATAGACAAACAGACAGAAAGGGATGAAAACATAACCTTCTTCACCTTTAGTGGTGGAGGTAATAAGGCTTTTGTAAACTAACTTTTGCAGATGATATGGAATGTTTGTGTTCTTTAAGATATCACTGAGTTGTCTCCATTTATAACAGTGTGACCTTATTCTTGATGTAACAGCTAATTCTGCTTCTATCAAATCTCCAAGGTAACAAAGTTTTGAGATTTTTGAAGTTGAATTCTGATTTCAGGAGTGTTTCTTTTTGTTCTTGTCTTTTTCGTGAATGATTGATCCACATCTTTTACAGATGAAAATACCAGGTTTTGTTACCAAATTTCCTGTGATAGCACTGCACCTCTTTTGATATCAACTATGTAGTCTAGGACCTGGCTTAGACATGTATGCACTTAATTTAGGAGAGGATAACTCAACTGTTTTAGGCTAATATGACCCCAAGGAACAACTTGGGATGTGTGCCAAAATCTCTATCCGGGACGAATAACCCGAAAATGACCACGCCCTTTTTAAAATCTATGTACCCCATTGTCTATCACTCTATGCACCCTATTATCACTCACTCAGCCTGCTTTTGATTTATTCATAGCACCAGTGCTACAAGATCCGGAGAGAGAGAGTGAGAGAATGACTTATCCATCCAGGACTGCTATCAACTGAAGAAGTTCCCACTCCTCTACAACTCCTACATGAATGGTGGATTTGTCATGAACACCACCAAGAAATGTAGTGGAGTGCCCTTTGACCAGGCGCTAGAGCAGTGCTACAATCGGCCTGCCAAAGTGAGTGGGGCGATAATTGGGGTCACCAGAAAGAAGGAAGCAGTAGCTCTGTGGGGAATTATCAAGCATAAAAAAGACCAGTACGTTGACCTCCTGAAGATGAAGGATGATGTTGAAGGAGAACTCTCACTTCACCACGACTTCAACCCAAGTACTGCAACTAAGATAGTTGGGATGGTGCAAGACATAGAGGAATATCTCCTGAAGGTATGCAGTCCTCTACAAGACCAGGTAGCACTGAAGAATGTTCTCACTGGAGAAATTGTGACCAATGTAAATGTAGACAAGTTGTTGTGCTGTATCAAGGAGGGCAGCACTGCTTGTGCTAATTTTACCAATGATCGACTCAGAAATATGTCGATATCGATACACTCAACTATTAGCAAAATCAAGTTAACGTCCCCTAATACCACCTTGAAATTGGCTCCCAAAGCAGACATCAAAGATGAGACAATCAAAGCTCTCATGTTTATTGAGTATGGGAGTCACCGGGGGTTCACTGTTGAGGAGCTTCTCAAGCATGAGATCACCAACTCTGCATTCTTCTTGGTTGATGAAGATGGTTACTTGAGGAAGAGTACCAAATCACAACTTGGGACTAAGCTGCTGAAGTTGTGCCCACTAATAGATAAAAAAGAGCCAGAAACCTCCCCACAAACCCACGCCATCATTATCGACTTCATGGCCTTGGTGAGAAAGGTCCCCTTAAAGAAGCTTGATCCACCCGTCAAGACATTCCATGACTTTGCTATTGCCTTGACATCTATGGTCACCAAAGCTGGGCACAACTGTGATGAGATCCATATCGTTTTTGATGCTTATGGAGAGGACAGCATCAAGAATGGAGAGAGGGGGAGAAGAAGAAAGTCAAAAGAAATGGTTGTCCTTGATGTGATATCACCAAACCAAAATGTTCCAGTGGTATTAGAGAACTTTTGGTCATCTTTCATCAGCAAAACTGCTTTCCAGGCATTCTATGTTGAGTGGCTCACCACCAATTACCACGGAACCAAACCTCTATACCTCGGTATATCACCACAGGCATGGATGGTGTCAGCTGGGTGTGCTTCTTCATTCCTTCGGCTCAACTGCACACACGAGGAAGCTGATGACAGGATGATGTTCCATGTGCAGGACATTCTAAGTCACCGGTCAGGACCTACATCCATGACGCTGTCATCAGGTGACACAGATGTCTTTGTGTGCCTGTTATACCACATCACAGTCAATTGGAGAGATCCTGGTCTCCAAGAGCTTTGGCTCGTCCGCAACTCAGGAGTGAAAAGATCAATATTACCACTCCACGATATCTGCATAGCACTGGGAGACGAGCTCACAAAGTGTCTCCCAGCACTCCATGCGCTGACTGGGTGCGATACAACCAGCAAGATATCAACTAAACTTGCAGCCCTGAATGCTGTCCGCAAACCAGGAAATTCCTCTCTGATCCTGAATTTTGACTGTCCCCAGCTAGCAGAAAGTGCAATACAGATGGCAGAGACATTCTTGGTCAAGTGTCTCAAACCATCAACAGACCTGGAGACATTTGATAACCTGCGTCTCACTGCATTTGATTGCAATGCCCTCAAGATGGACTTTGAGAGAACCACTTGCACCTCAACTAATGCAAGGAAACATATCCATAGAGGCTATTACCAACAGCAGCTGTGGGTCCAAGCCCCATTTAGAGATGCCACCCTGATTATGAATGCCGAGTCTTATGGGTTTGTAAGAAGGGGCAGTTTATTAGTCCCTGAGATTGTGATTTCCAAACCCAAAGGCCTGCCAAATCCCTGCACATGTGGCAAGTGTGCTCGCAAAAATGGATGTTCCTGCAGGGTAGCTGGGATCAAGTGTTGCAAGTACTGCAAATGCAAGGGAGGTGATTGTTGTAAAAACCCTATCACTGAATGAACACTGCTCATCATCCTCATTCCTGGACTCTGTTGTGTTACTCTTCATGTTCCTGACCCTGGTTTACGTGACACATAAACAGTATTAATGTGGTTTTAAAAGTTGTATTGTTGGTGGTTGGGCAATTTCCCTGCTGATCTTTGAAACATTTAAGCTCTCTAGATACTGCTGCCTACTAAAGTCATAAGTTTTGTTTTTTATTTTTCATTTAAAGTTAACATTCCATTGATAATAGTATGTAAATGATTGAAAATACAATTTCTTTATATTAATCAAATGCTCGCTTTCTTTCTTTTTAAAAAAATCCCTTGTATTGTTCAAATTCCAAATTGTCAGTTCAACTCTAGTCAAGGACACAAATCTAACTTTGCTCTAAGTCCGGAAAGTTTAAGTTAATAAATATATGGCAATTCCAGTATGTATGGTAAATAAAACGGTTTTTAGCCATTTTCTCATTAAAAAAATATCAAATTAGAAATTTTACACTCTTCTATGACCCCCCCCCTAAATAAATAAATAAATAAATAAACATGGCCATTTTGAGCACCTCAGAAAATCTGTAGCTCCAACAGTTTAGAAGATACAGCTATGTCAGAAGTAGGACTTTCGATGAAAAAGGGCGTGGTCATTTTAAAAAGGGCGTGGTCATTTTCGGGCTGTTCGTCCAAGATAGAGATTTTGGCACACATCCCAAGTTGTTCCTTGGGGTCATATTAGCCTAAAACAGTTGAGTTATCCTCTCCTAAATTAAGTGCATACATGTCTAAGCCAGGTCCTCTACTAATGACACTGCCTCCTGTCAACATTGAATTGAATTCCTTCCAACTTCATTTATGCACATTGACCAAAGCCATTGTCTGCTTTCTTTCCTTTCTTCTTTGCCGTCTTCATTTTATTAATGCTGACATGTAAACCTTTCTTCTCGTTTGCTTGTTTGCATTTTTGAAACGTCTCCTTTGATTCTTTTTCACCATCAGCATTTAATTTGAATTCATCGGCATACAATAACTTGAATGGGAATCGCAACCTTTAGTTTTCATTAATTATTCCATGACTATTACAAGCAGTGGAGGACTTCAAACAGATCCCTGGCATAATTCTACCTTGACTTCAAACATTTCAGAACATCCCAAGTTGATCTTTTTACCATAGCTCTTGATTTTTTATTTATTTATTTATACATTCCCATGACTACCTTTACTATTTCTTTAAACACGAGCTGCCTTCTGAGAGCCCATTAAACAATTGCTCTTGGTACTAGATCATATCCTTTCTCACGGTCAATGAAAACATGATAGTTTCCTTTTCTTTTCCAAATAAATTTCTTGGCCAATATCTTGACAATTTGTATAAATGGAATGATTACACGATCAACCATAGATTATTAAAATAGTTAAACTCGATTAAAATTAATTCAAATATGTAGAAAGATCATAAATCCTTCACTTTTATAAATAAAATTAATCATTAAAAGTATTTAGCAGCTCTCTTGGTTGGTGCAGAGAAATGGTAAAATGCAAAAAATGGTGCAAGGAGGTGGAGAAATATAAAAATAAACCAATGTCACCCGCAGGGTGACCCGTGTCTTGCCAAAAGGTGACCACGTGTGACTTCTTTAAGGTCACACTGAGGTGAACAGAGCTGCTATCCACCAGGAGCGACTCCTTGAGGAATATCTGCCTACGAGAGATTCCGATGAGAATCTTTCTACAGAGTAACCATGAAAAAATCCGTTTTTTTGTCATGACGTCATCAAATGACGTCATAGCGTCAAACTTTTGACAGACCTGGAAAGCACTTATCAAGCGCTTTCATATGAGGTATTACTCGATATGGTATCTAAGATTTCAAAGTTTGACCTTGGGGTCAAAAACTTTCGACCTCCAGCGCTAAACATGAAGGCCAAGGCCGATCGCCACCAAAAATTAATCAGCTGAGCACCAGACCATGAACTATATTCCCATGAAGTTTGAAGACGATCCGATCAAAATTACTCAAAAAATAAGGGTTTCGTCGACTCCCCCGATTTGCGACAAAGTGACCTTGACCTTTGACCTTGACCTTGAAAATTTTATGCGCTGAAAGGGACCTCTATAGGCCTCTGATATGCGAAGTTACAAAAATTTCCAATGATAACTGTGCTCTGCAGTGATCGATACGTGATTACAGACAAAACAAAAAACAAAAAAACATACAAGCTGACTAACATATCCAGCAATGCCAACCCTCCCGATTTCATCGGGAGGCTTCCGAAAATTCACCCAAACTCCCGCCCTTACGATCACTATCCTTATCCTCCCGAAATTTTGATATTTTTGCACTGTTCACTAATCAGAATGTACTAGTATGAGAATTGAATGAAAAGCATCGTCTGCTACGTATAGCATGTGGTAACTCCATAACGTTCGCTGCTACCAAATTGTACGTAAAAAATTGCAAATTCAAATGAGGAGCAGCGAAACATTGGGTCTGGATCTCGCTTATGCGATCATGCACTGAGATTTAGTGCATGCGGTATGTGTGCAATACAGTGCATGCGGTATGTATGCACAGTGTATATGCATGCGATACGCTCACTGCATGCAGCTGGGCCCCGTATCAGCCCGGCGGTCGCGACCACCGTGCGGTGTTTAACAGCCGCTAGAGTTCTACGAGTCGCGCTGCAGCTGTGGAACATCGACTTCGAAGTTACCGATGCTTCAAGCCCTCGATGTTGATTATGAAATGGCAGAAAAGAAGCTTACGAAGACCAAGAAATGGTCTCAGAAGTACAAGACCGAATACAGTCTCCAATACCCGTGTATTCGAAAGTCTGAAAGAGGAATTCATCATGCGTATTGTACAGTATGCAGCGTTGATGTTTCAGTTGAGCACGGAGGTCGCGATGATATTAGGAAGCACGTTGGAAGCAAACGGCACACAGACATTGCAAAGGAGAGATCTTCGAGCACGAGTACCGGTACACTTCTGAATTATTTCACCAAACAAGGGACAAGCGAGGAAGAGGATGTTACCCGAGCGGAACTTCTCTTTAGTGGATTTATTGTGGAACATAACTTGCCCATATCAGTCTCAGATCATGCTGGACCTCTATTTCAAAAGATGTTTCCAGATTCAAAAGTTGCTTCAAAGTATGGATGTGCAAGAACAAAAACTTCAGCAATAATTGGTGAGTTGTCAAATGTTACTGCTTCATCTATTGCCGATATTGCTAGACTAGCTCCATTTAGCCTAGCTACAGACGGTAGCAATGACAGTGGTGAGGCCCAGCTATATCCTGTCCTGATTTCGTACTATGACAACAGTGCTGGGATTGTGAAGCAAGGTTTGCTAAGTTTGCCTGCGTGCAAACAAGATTCCACTGGAGAAAACATTTTCAAACTGCTTGATCATGAGTTCAGTGACAGGAAAATTCCGTGGGGAAATTGTGTTTCCTTTTGTGCTGATAATGCCTCTGTCATGGTGGGCAAGCACAAAGGAGTCGCTGCTTGTATCCACAAACAAAATCCAGAGTGCTACATCATGGGATGCCCTTGCCATATGATGCACAATACGGCCAAGAAGGCGGCTCAGGCCTTACCCATTGAATTAGATGACTTTCTCATCAATATTTACTACTACTTGGACAAAAGTAGTAAACGCGTCAAAGGAGTGAAAGCACTGCAAGAACTCTGTGATGCCCCGACACACAAGATTCTGAAGCATGTTGCAACAAGGTGGCTGTCCCTTGGTCAGTGCCTAGACAGGCTGATTGAACAGTGGGAGCCACTTCGCCTCTTCTTCAAAGAAGAAGTACGAAGAAAAATGCAACCAACTGTAGCCAAGACTCTAACAACGAGCAAGAAGGACGGCACTGTATCTACTGCCAGTACTGGCACTGCAGGATCAAGCACTAGTGGAGCAGCATTCACCACTACCACTGCAGTATCTGCTGCGAAGAAGACAGCAGGGACAGTACCAAAACCAATGCTGAGAGCAGGTAGCATCACCGGCCCTTCATCACGTTCATCTACAAAGCAGATCCCTTCAGAGTCGAGAAAGACTGTGATAGTCCCATCTACAGGCAAAGAAGGACCCAAGTTAAGTTCTGCTTTTGCCAAATCACTTGATAGAAGCTCAGCAAAACCTTCGAATCAGAGGTCTTCTTCCTTGGCTGCACCTACCTCAAGCTCTCTCCTCAAACGTAAAATTGGATCTGGTACTACGAGGCTGACCTCTTCTGCTGGCAGTAAACGCAAGTGTGATCGCCCTGCGGCTAAGTGTACTACGAGTTCTACAACTAAAAGCGCATCTTCCTCAAACACTGTGCAGGAATCTAGAGAAAAACGTGTCAACAGGATGTTCTTGTCTCCACAAACAAAACTCTATTGTTTCTTCCTTCGATATGCTAACAAGCTTTTTGAGAAGGGGAATCTTCTGCTCCAAAGAGACGAACCCTGTATTCATCTCCTGCACGGAGAATTGAATGGTCTTCTGAAAGATATCTTCGTACGGTTTTTGAAACCATCGGTGTCATCGGTTGCTCTGGTAAATGTACCCTTCTCTGACAGAAATCATCAGAAGAATGATGAGGACCTCATGATTGGGAACGATGCCAAACTGTATATAAGGGAACAAAGGAGTCTCAAGAAATCCACCTTCACTCTGAGTGAGCCAGACATCCAAGGTTTCTTCAGTGCAGTTCGCTCATATTATGTGAAAGCCTGCAATTACATCTTCAAAACCTGGCCGCTAGATGATGAATTAGCCAAGCATGCTCAGGTGCTGGATGTTAAGCTACACCAAGAAGTGGGGTTTGACTGTGTGGAGTTTTTCATCAAGAAATTCCCCTGTCTGTTCAGTGGTGGTGATAGTGACATAGACAGTCTTGAGAGTGAATTCGCTCACTACCAGGCAGACGCCTCCATAGCTACAATTGCTACTGAGACAGTGAGAGTGGATGAGCAGTGGCATCGGATTTCACAGCTCACAGATCCCTGCACTGGTGCCAAGAAGTATCCTAATTTGAGCAAAGTGATGAAGGGAATCTTGGTCATTCCTCATTCGAACGCATCATGTGAGCGGGCACTCAGTCTTGTACGGAAGAATCATACTGAATTTCATCCCAATTTGAGTGTCAAAACCCTGGAAGCTCTCTTAATTGAAAAATTAGCTCATAGCACCCCTTGCTACCAGAGAGAATACAGCAAAGACATAATCAGAAGGGCTAAAAGAGCCACACAGCTGTCACTCAGCAAAGCTGCCATGGAAAAAGCAAGCAGCAGTAGTACCAGCCAGTAAGGTAAGAAAAATATTGCTTCTTTTGTGCTTTTTGTTAATCTTTGATTGTCCCCTAACTTACTAATATTAACATACATGTAACATTAAAAAGTGCACAATTTTCCCCTTTTTTTGTTCAAAAAGTGGGAATTCTTAACATGTTAAATGCTCCAAAATAGGGCTCAGAGGGCACTAGAGAGCGTCTAGAACCCCAGAGCTTCCAGGGCCCGAAGGCGGGCCCTGGACCCCGCCGCAAGGGTCGAGCGCTCCGCGCTCGAGATGTGCGCTTAGCGCACATTATTTGGTGTCGGTTGCAAATCCTCCCTAATTCTGATTTCCAAAAGTTGGCATCTCTGCATATCTTGCAAAAACTTCGTTTTGGCAAGATAATGAAACAGAGGATACAATTGGATGACCACATGAAAGTAAATTTTGGGAGGTTTTTTTAAAATATGAACTCTTTCTTGCAGTTGGACTGCAGCATCAAATCCAGAAGGTAAAGGGAGTGATTTGGCATGTCACTTCTTTGATTTAATATAGCTGTGATCTTGTTTCAGGCCACAATCATAGGCATGATCTTGTCCCTGGCAGCGATCGTAGCCATGATTTTGTTTGAAGAAAGTAGTCATGATCTCGTTCTCCACTGTGCCTTCTTGAACTGTGATATGGCTGAACCATCGTTCGTGAAGCCAATCG
>NC_140972.1:27075871-27080871 GCF_056783735.1 Eptatretus burgeri | reverse complement strand
GTGTGGTTGTCCCTGTGTGTGTGGTGCAAGGTGTGAGTGCGGCCCCGTGTGTGGAAGCGACCCCGTGTGTGAGTGGTGTAGTGGCGATGGTGCCAGGGTACGTGCTTCCCAGCACGCCGTGTGTGGATGAGGCACCGTGTGTGAGTGTCGCTGTGTGTGTGAATGAGGCACCGCGGGTGAGTGCCCTCGCGTGTGTGAGTGAGGCACGGTGTGTGGATGAGGCACGGAGTGTGAGTGAGGCACCGCGGGTTAGTGCCCCCGCGTGTGTGGGTGAGGCACCGTGTGTGGAAGAGACCGCGTGTGTGAGTGTCGCCGTGTGTATGAGTGAGGTACCGCGGGTTAGTGCCCCCGCGTGTGTGGGTGAGGCACCGTGTGTGGAAGAGGCCGTGTGTGTGAGTGAAACGGCCAGTGTGAGTGAGGCACCGCGGGTTAGTGCCCCCGCGTGTATGAGTGAGGCACGGTGTGTGGATGAGGCACCGCAGGTGAGTGCCCCCGCGTGTGTGGGTGAGGCACGGAGTGCGAGTGAGGCACCGCGGGTGAGTGCCCCCGCACGCGTGAGTGAACGGCCGTGTGCAAGGTCGTTGTGTGCAAGGGAGACCGTGTGTGTGAGAGAGCGGTATGTGAGGGAGATGTCGGTTGGCATGCGGGAGCACGCAGCCGCGTCTCCCGGTGTGAATGTGATGGAGTGGACTGTGTGCGTCGTGACACGCAGGTATGCGTGTGTGGAATGGAGACGGAGACGGCGACAGAGGAGAGAAAGCCGAGTAGCGGCTGTAGTTGTTTCGGGGACCGTGCCGGGTTCACCCAGCAGTGAGCACGCGGTCCGTGCTGTGCAACGCACGAGACCACCACGTGCTCGCTTGCGAGAGTGAAGTCCCGGTCCGGAAACGCACGCGGTGGATTTGCCGATCCCGCGGACGGACAAAGTTTAGGCAGGACTACGGATTTGGACCGGACGGGTTCTCCACGCGATCGTGTGTGTTAAGCTCCAACGGGCAAAGCACATGTGTTCGCGTGGGGAACCCCTCGAGATGTGGGGCTTGTGTTTTTTATGCGCACGGTGACGTCATGGCTGCACGTGTGGTTGGAATCCGGCAGGAGGGGTATCTCTGCCGGATGGTACCGTCCAAGGAGGGACGAGGTACACGTGCAGCTGCATGACGTCACGGGCAGGTGCAAAGTGCGCGAGTTGCCGCGCAGGTGCTGCGCATGGGAAAAAAAAAAAAAAAAACAAGCCTCACTTTCGGGTGTACAGGATTCCTGGGCAAGGGGTGAAAGACCCCCCTTACCTGGGCACAGGATGGAAACTAGTTAGGGGGAAGGGTTAGCTTAGTTAGACCGACTCCATGGGGCAGGGGTAAGTCCTCATGGAGTCCGTGGAATGGATTAGGTAGAGGGATTTAGTGAGCTTTAGGTTGGGAAATAAAATGATTTGTTTGAAGACAGTGACAGACTGGTGGTATGTGTAGAGTTGACGTAGTTTAGCTACGTAGTGTTAAAAGGAACGTGCTTTAGTGTAAGGGATGACGTGGGAGCACGAGTTAGTTAGGGGATGTAGTTAGAAGGATGGCAGAGTTCAGCGGTGTGTGTGTTGAAGAGTTGGAGAGTTGTGAGGTGAGTACTTGGTGAGTGAGTGAGGCCAGCGGGTCTGTGTGTATGGAGCGAATGGGGAATGCATGGTGCGATGAGTGATTGGGGGGAGGAGTGACTCCCGCCCAAGGGACCCGGGGTCAGTGTAGAGTGAGTTAGCTGGGTTAGTCAAATTGAAAAATGGAGGTCGTTTTGTTGTTGGTGGGAATGTAGGCTCGAGACCCATTTGGAGGGTGCAGGAGCCCTGTTGACGGGCTTGGGAGCGTGGCTGCGAAAGGTGAGTATCGCTGAGTGGGTACCCCGGGCACCAGGCTAGTCGGCCGCGGTAGGCCATGGGCCCATGGGGGGCCGGGATAGAGTAGTGGGCACGGGTGCGCCTGCTTGGTGCGGGGGCCCGGGGCGCCATTAGCTGCGTGGGCAGTGCAGTGGGCACGGGTGACCCTCGGAAAGGGGCCCGGGAGGCCGGCCTGCCACGTGTGCGTTTCAGGGGAGGTGCCATGGGGGGCACTCCCCGGTGTTAGGGAGCTGGTAGGCTCGGAGGCAGTGTAGTGCCCGGGGGTGCCATAGCGGGAGAATCGGCAGAGGGTCGTGCCTGCCAAAGGGAGCCACGTGTCCCAGCCAGGAGACCGTGTGAGGGCACGGAGAGAAAATTGGGGGGCGAGGCCCGAAATTGTGAGGACACCAACACAGGCGACGGGAATCTGGGTTGTTAGAACCAATAGTTTAAGCGAGAGGCGCTTGTTGAAAGCCCCGGGGTAGTTTAACAGTTAAATGGTTAGGGTAGATTAGGAGATGTACCCCTCCGCACCATCCATCCCCTCGCTGTCGTTGTGGGCCGCTGGACCCACTTGGTGTTAAGATCGCCGAACTCTGGGGAGGCCATTCTGAGGCTTCGTTGGGCCTCGACACAGGACGTTAGCTCTCCCTTATTCCCCTCCGGGAAGGGAACGTAGGGGTTGGGAGTAGGCTAGGTGACAGGATAGGGTAGCCGAACAAGGACGATAAAGGGGGTTAGGGGACGATTTATAGTGGGGGAGTAAGAATAAAAACAACAAAAAAATAAGTTGGGGCTAAATTGGTTTTTCACAAATTAAGGGAGTGGGTATGTACAGTGACAGGCAAAGGCGATAGTTGGGAGGGAGACAGGTAGGTAGGTCCGAGCCCGCCTTCCGAGTGGCCAGCACCACCGCACTCCCTCCACCAACCTCCACTGAACGGCAAAGGCTGGCCACTTCATCGGCTGGCCGTGTTTTACTTCAAGGCGGAGGCCGGCCAACCTCATCGGCAGCTGTGTGCTGCAAGGCCTGTGCCGGCCAGTTCATCTGCTAGCTGTTTTTTTCTTCGAGGCCTGTGCCGGCCAGTTCGTCTGTGGGCTGAGTTTGCCTGCAGCGGCCTTCTTCTGCGGGCTGTGTTTGCCTGCTTGCCTTTGCCATGCCATGCCCACTGCCCACGTTCACCAGCCCCGTTCAATTTTTGCTTTGCCCCCCCTGTTCATTTCCATGTGCGCCAGGATCAAGGCAACAGTTTGCAAGCTGCGAGAACTGCCCTGTTGGCAGCTACAACACGGGCCTGCAGTGGCAGCCCGTGCACCGTGTTTTGCGTCCATCCATTCATCCATTCATTCGTTGTGCTCATTGCGTGTGCCACTTGAGCTGGCACGGAGACTGCGTTTGTGCAGCTCATGCACCGTTGTGGTTCACTGCGTTCAGTTCAAAAGGGAAGGCCTTGGACTGCGTGTGAGCAGCCAGCCACGTTCCCTGTCACCTGCATTGTTTTGAGCCAGAGACTGCATGTGGGCAGCCTGGCTCCCTGCGAACTGCTTTTCTTTTGCAGAGTTCAGTGATCCTGGGCCATGGTTTAGTGTAAAATTTGTAAGTTAAGGTTAAGATGTACTGTGAATATGAGTGCGCCCCCGGCATGTTTGTCTTAGCGCCGGCAATTTTATTTAAGTCGTCCGTGTGAGTGAGTTTGTTTAGATAGTTACGCAGCCCTTAGGTTATTTATTTTGGGGACACGAATACCATGAATGTCGCACTCAGGGATCCGTAGGTAAAATGTACTAGGGGAAAACTACACATGATGGCACACGAAAATTTGACGACTCGGGACGAGTCTGTAAAAAGGGAAGGGGGTAGTGTTGTGGTTACCAGATTCGCAAACCACCATTCAGGTCCCTTAGGTGAGGTATCTCGGTAAGTGCATGTGTAGTTAGGCCCAAACCCGTTGTCTAGTGGGAATACATGTCATTTATGCGAGCTGCGACTCTTCAGGATAGCCGTTTTTCTTTTACTATCTTTATTTTGGACCAACCGCCATGATCACAACCACAACATCAACCACCGACCACAACCACCGCTTCACCACAACCGCCACGACCTTTACCGTCACAACTCGCCACCATCGCATCACCGTCATCTCGCGCCACTCATGGGCACCGATGCTGGACTCGTGCAGGGCGCACGTTGAACAGCGTGTACAAAATCACGGATTTTCTGCTTCAAAAACGGATCAAAAACGACACACGCCCACTTTTTGCCGTCCAATCGGTGAGCGAGGGGCGATTTGGCCCCGCCTCCAGAACGATCGATATATGCAAATTTGTGGATCAAAAAGCCTTCACGCCCACTTTTTCTCGGGCCAATGGGGAGCGAGGTGAAAGGTCAAAGGGAGGGGGTCAAAGGCGAAGTTACGGGGGGATAAAAGGACCGTGTTCGTCAGTCAGAGTCGCAAGAAAGTCGGAACGAAGGAGTCAGCAGGACGAGAACGAGAACGAGAACGAGAAGGAGAACGAGAACGAGAACGAGAAGGAGTCGGAACGGAGGGGACGAGTGTGGAAGTCTGGAGCCCGAAGCCTGCAGTGGCTGGAGAAGCTGAAGAGAGTCGGACGAGGGAGGGGGTGCTCGCGTCGGTGCCAGGAGCTGCACGCCCGAGGGAGGCCGGCAGCACGACCTGGCCGAGGTGGAGACGCACACCAGGGATAATAAAGATCCTCTATACCCCGAGCATCAGCAACCCCCTCCTGTTTCCCCCCGCGCTGAGATAGTGCGACCAAGGGGGCCCCGTTCCCACCCCCTGCCAGGCACTGTCCACGAGGCCCGCGGGTTGCGGGGCCATCGCCGCTCCGCGTCTCATCACCAGACGGGTAGGCGCGACCCGGTCTCGGCCTCAGGCCCGCCTCATTCTTGGGGATATTTCTTTTCCTTGGTTTTGGGTATGTGTTGTCGGCGCCGTCTGTGAAGTAGAATTGTATAAGTGTTGCCGTGTGCTCGGTAGTCGGTATTAGCTCTGCACTGTGTTTTCACTTTTATGTTTGCTTTTTGTGTAAATGGAATTGTGTTTTCTTTTTTGTGTGCATTTGGTGGAATTGTATTTGTGTGCTTCCCGTGTGCCGCGAATAAATGTGCTTTATT
>NC_140972.1:27058371-27065871 GCF_056783735.1 Eptatretus burgeri | reverse complement strand
TTTCTCGGGCCAATGGGGAGCGAGGTGAAAGGTCAAAGGGAGGGGGTCAAAGGCGAAGCTACGGGGGGATAAAAGGACCGTGTTCGTCAGTCAGAGAAGGGGAGAGTCTAACGGGGAGAGTCCAACGAGGAGAGTCCAACGAAGAGAGACGGAGAGTCCAACGGGGAGAGTCCAACGGGGAGAGTCCAACGGGGAGAGTCCAACGAGGAGAGTCCAACGAAGAGAGACGGAGAGTCCAGAGGCGGAGAGGCGGCAGCGGCGAAGGCAGACGAGGGGGTGCTCGCGTCGGTGCCGGGAGCTGCACGCCCGAGGGAGGCCGGCAGCGCGACCTGGCCGAGGTGGAGACGCACACCAGGGATAATAAAGATCCTCTATACCCCGAGCATCAGCAACCCCCTCCTGTTTCCCCCCGCGCTGAGATAGTGCGACCAAGGGGGCCCCTTTCCCACCCCCTGCCAGACACTGTCCGCGAGGCCCGCGGAGTGAGGCGCCACCGCCGCTCCGCGTCTCATCACCAGACGGGTAGGCGCGACCCGGTCTCGGCCTCAGGCCCGCCTCATTCTTGAGGGTATTTCTTTTCCTTGGTTTTGGGTATGTGTTGTCGGCGCCGTCTGTGAAGTAGAATTGTATAAGTGTTGCCGTGTGCTCGGTAGTCGGTATTAGCTCTGCATTGTCTTCGCTTTTATATTTGCTTTTTGTGTAAATTGAATTGTGTTTTTCTTTTTTTTTGTGTGCTTTTGGTGGAATTGAATTTGTGTGCTTCCCGTGTGCCGCGAATAAATGTGCTTTATTGTTGAACTGTTTCCCGCTTCGCTTCGTCATTTCTTTCTTTGAATCCTCATCTTGCTTCACGTAAAGGGTTGGTAGTGGGCTGAATACGCCCGATAATTAATCGAACCGTCGAGGTCGACGATAACACCGCTCGGTTATTCTGATAGTACGGAACGGGTCGCTTAAGTGGCCCGTGTCCGAAGTCGACCTGCGGCGAGGTGCGATCGCCCGGTCTACCCTCCGCGTGGGTACTTAGGTAGGTCGAATTTGGCGAGCAACCCTATCCCACGCGGGGGCTGATTGGCTCGATCGCGGTGAGACCGAAAGGTCCACCCGTGACTGGTTCCCGGCGTTAGTCCGAGAGGGTCACGACTGGATTGTCCGTCCGGTGGGCGACGTGCCGCGATTCGAGTTACGTGGCCGTCAGCACGCCGGCGGGCGCGAAATCCGCAACACTGGTGTCAGGTCGTGCGATACAAATTCATCGCCCTCCTCGCGGCACTGGTATCGGAGAACAGGAAAACAGGCTCTCCTGTCTCCGGCTAAATTCACGGGAATCGGTCCAGGGGTGAGAGAAGCGACCCCCGATTCCCTCCAAATTACGAGCGAGCGAAATTAACCCTTCACGAGAAGCAAGATGGCGTCTCAAGGCGAGCGGGAGCCGGGGGTATTAGAAATGTATATGTGTAGTAATGTAGAATCCATGGTCCAGGATGGAATCCCCGAGCAGGAAATGTTGATTGTGCAGGAACACGGACTCGCCCAACTGAACCCAGGGCCCGAGGTGGGTGCGGCAGCGGCCGCGGTGTATGACACCTCCCCCCCCCCCTCTCCACCAAAACCCTTCCCCAACCCCTGCCGAAACGGCTCACTCAAGCGCACCCGACATGGCCCAGCTATGCGCCATGCTGGCGGCAATGACAACGAGGATGGATGCGAATACACAACAAATAAATGCGGATATGAAAGGCATGAACGAAAAGATGGATGCGTATACACAAAAGATGGATGCGAATACACAACAAATGAACAAAAAGATGGATACAAATACAAATGAAGTGAAAACGACGATGGATGCGAATACACAGCACATGAGGGAAGAGATGAAAAAGTTCCGGGGTGAGACGCAGAACTTGGGCCGATGCCTGCAGGCGGGCATGAAGGCCGTGACAAAGGAAATAATAGTTGAGACAAGGGAGGTAAAGGGTGAAGAGTTGGGAGAGACACGGGAGATAGAAAAAATAGAGGAAAGACTACACGAGGAAGACGGGGTAAGTGACGCGCACACACACACGGAGGTAGTGGAGGATAATGGGGGTGAGCTGGCGGACTGGGTAGAGACCCAGTGCGAGCACCTGGATGGCCTCCTCCAGGAACGAGGGGAGGGAGTATGCCCCCTTGAGGCGAGTCACGACCAGGTGAGTTCGGTCGTGCTTTGCGAGGTTGAGGGGACGAGTGCTGTGGACGGGTGCACGGAGAGCTTGGGGGGTGTAGAGGCCCCGGAGACCCTTGTGGGGACACAAATCCCCAGTGTGGTTGTCCCTGTGTGTGTGGTGCAAGGTGTGAGTGCGTCCCCGTGTGTGGAAGCGACCCCGTGTGTGAGTGGTGTGGTGGCGATGGTGCCAGAGTACGTGCTTCCCAGCACGCCGTGCGTGGGTGAGGCACCGTGTGTGAGTGTCGCCGTGTGTGTGAATGAGGCACCGCGGGTGAGTGCCCTCGCGTGTGTGAGTGAGGCACGGTGTGTGGATGAGGCACGGAGTGTGAGTGAGGCACCGCGGGTTAGTGCCCCCGCGTGTGTGGGTGAGGCACCGTGTGTGGAAGAGGCCGTGTGTGTGAGTGAAACGGCCAGTGTGAATGAGGCACCGCGGGTGAGTGCCCTCGCGTGTGTGGATGAGGCACCGCGGTTGAGTGCCCCCGCGTGTATGAGTGGGGCACGGTGTGTGGAAGAGACCGCGTGTTTGAGTGTCGCCGTGTGTGTGAGTGAGGCACCGTGGGTTAGTGCCCCCGCGTGTGTGGGTGAGGCACGGAGTGTGGATGAGGCACCGCGGGTGAGTGCCCCCGCGTGTGTAAGTAGTATGGTTTGTGTGAGTGGTGAGGCACCGTGCGTGAGTGAACGGCCGTGTGCAAGGTCGCTGTGTGCAAAGGAGACCGTGTGTGTGAGGGAGCGGTATGTGAGGGAGATGTCGGTTGGCATGCGGGAGCACGCAGCCGCGTCTCCCGGTGTGAATGTGATGGAGTGGACTGTGTGCGTCGTAACACGCAGGTATGCGTGTGTGGAATGGAGACGGAGACGGCGACAGAGGAGAGAAAGCCGAGTAGCGGCTGTAGTTGTTTCGAGGACCGTGCCGGGTTCACCCAGCAGTGAGCACGCGGTTCGTGCTGTGCAACGCACGAGACCACCACGTGCTCGCTTGCGAGAGTGAAGTCCCGGTCCGGAAACGCACGCGGTGGATTTGCCGATCCCGCGGACGGACAAAGTTTAGGCAGGTAAATGGATGTGGACCGGACGGGTTCTCCACGCGATCGTGTGTGTTGAGCTCCAACGGGCAAAGCACACGTGTTCGCGTGGGGAACCCCTCGAGACGTGGGGCTTGTGTTTTTTTCTGCGCACGGTGACGTCATGGCTGCACGTGGGGTTGGAATCCGGCAGGAGAGTATCTCTGCCGGATGGCACCATCCAAGGAGGGACGAGGAACACGTGCAGCTGCATGACGTCACGGACAGGTGCAAAGTGCGCGAGCTCTGAGTTGCCGCGCAGGTGCTGCGCATGAAAAAAAAAAAAAGAAACAAGAAACAGCAAGCCTCACTTTCGGGTGCAAAGGATTCCTGGGCAAGGGGTGAAAGACCCCCTTACCTGGGCACAGGATGAAAACTAGTTAGGGGGAAGGGTTAGCTTAGTTAGACCGACTCCATGGGGCAGGGGTAAGTCCTCATGGAGTCCGTGGAATGGATTAGTTAGAGGGATGATAGCGAGATTTCGGTTGGGAAAATGGAGTATGGGATTATTTGAGGACATGGACAGACTTGTGAATGTGTAGAGGGGACGTAGCTTAGCTACGTAGTGTTAAAAGGAACGTGCTATAGTTTAAGGGACGACGTGGGAGCACGAGTTAGTTAGGGGATGTAGTTAGGAGGATGGCAGAGTTCAGTGGTGTGTGTGTTGAAGAGTTGTTGGTGAGTGAATTGGAAGCATGTGCTTGGTGAGTGAGTGAGGCCAGCGAGTCTGTGTGAATGGAGTGAATGGGGAATGCATGGTGCGATGAGTGATTGGGGGGAGGAGTGACTCCCGCCCAAGGGACCCCGGGGTCAGTGTAGAGTGAGTTAGCTGGGTTAGTCAAATTGAAAAATGGAGGTCGTTTTGTTGTTGGTGGGAGTGTAGGCTCGAAACCCATTTGGAGGGGTGCAGGAGCCCTGTTGACGGGCTTGGGAGCGTGGCTGCGAAAGGTGAGTATCGCTGAGTGGGTACCCCGGGCACCAGGCTAGTCGGCCGCGGTAGGCCATGGGCCCATGGGGGGCCGGGATAGAGTAGTGGGCACGGGTGCGCCTGCTTGGTGCGGGGGCCCGGGGCGCCATTAGCCGCGTGGGCAGTGTTGTGGGCACGGGTGACCCTCGGAAAGGGGCCCGGGAGGCCGGCCTGCCACGTGTGCGTTTCAGGGGAGGTGCCATGGGGGCACTCCCCGGTGTTAGGGAGCTGGTAGGCTCGGAGGCAGTGTAGTGCCCGGGGGTGCCATAGCGGGAGATTCGGCAGAGGGTCGTGCCTGCCAAAGGGAGCCACGTGTCCCAGCCAGGAGACCGTGTGAGGGCACGGAGAGAAAATTGGGGGGCGAGGCCCGAAATTGTGAGGACACCAACACAGGCGACGGGAATCTGGGTTGTTAGAACCAATAGTTTAAGCGAGAGGCGCTTGTTGAAAGCCCCGGGGTAGTTTAACAGTTAATGGTTAGGGTAGATTAGGAGATGTACCCCTCCGCACCATCCATCCCCTCGCTCTCGTTGTGGGCCGCTGGACCCACTTTGGTTATAGATCGCCGAACTCTGGGGAGGCCATTCTGAGGCTTCGTTGGGCCTCGACACGGGACGTTAGCTCTCCCTTATTCCCCTCCGGGAAGGGAACGTAGGGGTTGGGAGTAGGCTAGGTGACAGGATAGGTTAGCCGAACAAGGACGATAAAGGGGGTTAGGGGACGATTTATAGAGGGGAAGTAAACATAAAAGTAAAAAAAAAAAAAAAAAAGTTGGGGCTAAATTGGGGTTTGACAAATTAAGGGAGTGGGTATGTACAGTGACAGGCAAAGGCGATAGGTTGGGAGGGAGACAGGTAGGTAGGTCCGAGCCCGCCTTCCAAGTGGCCAGCACCACCGCACTCCCTCCACCAACCTCCACTGAACGGCAAAGGCTGGCCAACTTCATCGGCTGGCCGTGTTTTTCTTCAAGGCCTGTGCCGGCCAACTTCATCGGCAGCTGTTGTTTTGCTGCGAGGCCTGTGCCGGCTGGATCGTCTGCAGCTGCTGTGCTGCAAGGCCTGTGCCGGCCAGTTCATCTGCTGGCTGTTTTTCTTCAAGGCCTGTGCCGGCCAGTTCATCTGCCGGCTGTGTTTGCCTGCAGCGGCCTTCTTCTGCGGGCTGTGTTTGCCTGCTTGCCTTTGCCATGCCATGCCCACTGCCCACGTTCACCAGCCCCGTTCAATTTTTGCTTTGCCCCCCCCTGTTCATTTCCATGTGCGCCAGGATCCGCAAGGCAACAGTTTGCAAGCTGCGAGAACTGCCCCGTTGGCAGCTACAACACGGGCCTGCAGTGGCGGCCCGTGCACCGTGTTTGCGTCCATCCATCCATCCATCCATTCGTTGTGCTCATTGCGTGTGCCACTTGAGCTGGCACGGAGACTGCGTTTGTGCAGCCCATGCACCGTTGTGGTTCACTGAGTTCGATTCAAACCATCCATCCATCCATTCGTTGTGCTCATTGCGTGTGCCACTTGAGCTGGCACGGAGACTGCGTTTGTGCAGCCCATGCACCGTTGTGGTTCACTGAGTTCGATTCAAACCATCCATCCATCCATTCGTTGTGCTCATTGCGTGTGCCACTTGAGCTGGCACGGAGACTGCGTTGTGCAGCCCATGCACCGTTGTGGTTCACTGCGTTCAGTTCAAAAGGGAAGGCCTTGGACTGCGTGTGAGCAGCCAGCCACGTTCCCTGTCACCTGCATTGTTTGAGCCAGAGACTGCATGCGGGCAGCCTGGCTCCCTGCTAACTGCTTTCTTTTTGCAGAGTTCAATGATCCTGGGCCATGGTTTAGTGTAAAATTTGTAAGTTAAGGTTAAGATGTACTGTAAATATGAGTGCGCCCCCGGCATGTCTGTCTAGCGCCGGCAATTTTATTTAAGTCGTCCGTGTGAGTGAGTTTGTTTAGATAGTTACGCAGCCCTCAGGTTATTTATTTTGGGGACACGAATACCATGAATGTCGCACTCAGGGATCCGTAGGTAAAATGTACTAGGGGAAAACTACACATGATGGCACACGAAAATTTGACGACTCGGGACGAGTCTGTAAAAAGGGAAGGGGTAGTGTTGTGGTTACCAAATTCGCAAACCACCATTCAGGTCCCTTAGGTGAGGTATCTCGGTAAGTGCATGTGTAGTTAGGCCCAAACCCGTTGTCTAGTGGGAATACATGTCATTTATGCGAGCTGCGACTCTTCAGGATAGCCGTTTTTCTTTTACTATCTTTATTTTGGACCAACCGCCATGATTACCACCACAACCACAACATCAACCACCAACCACAACGCCGCTTCACCACAACCGCCACGACCTTCCCGTCACACCTCGCAACCGTAGCATCGCCACCGTTCTTGCCCCGCTGTGGGTACCGGTGTTGGACTCGTGCAGGGCGCGCGTCGAACAGCGTGTACAAAATCACGGATTTTGTGCTTCAAAAACGGATCAAAAACGACACACGCCCACTTTTTGCCGTCCAATCGGTGAGCGAGGGGCGAATTGGCCCCCGCCTCCAGGACGATCGATATATGCAAATTTGTGGATCAAAAAGCCTTCACGCCCACTTTTTCTCGGGCCAATGGGGAGCGAGGTGAAAGGTCAAAGGGAGGGGGTCAAAGGCGAAGCTACGGGGGGATAAAAGGACCGTGTTCGTCAGTCAGAGAAGGGGAGAGTCCAACGGGGAGAGTCCAACGAGGAGAGTCCAATGAAGAGAGACGGAGAGTCCAACGGGGAGAGTCCAACGGGGAGAGTCCAACGAGGAGAGTCCAACGAGGAGAGTCCAACGAGGAGAGTCCAACGAGGAGAGTCCAACGAAGAGAGACGGAGAGTCCAGAGGCGGAGAGGCGGCAGCGGCGAAGGCAGACGAGGGGGTGCTCGCGTCGGTGCCGGGAGCTGCACGCCCGAGGGAGGCCGGCAGCGCGACCTGGCCGAGGTGGAGACGCACACCAGGGATAATAAAGATCCTCTATACCCCGAGCATCAGCAACCCCCTCCTGTTTCCCCCCGCGCTGAGATAGTGCGACCAAGGGGGCCCCTTTCCCACCCCCTGCCAGACACTGTCCGCGAGGCCCGCGGAGTGAGGCGCCACCGCCGCTCCGCGTCTCATCACCAGACGGGTAGGCGCGACCCGGTCTCGGCCTCAGGCCCGCCTCATTCTTGAGGGTATTTCTTTTCCTTGGTTTTGGGTATGTGTTGTCGGCGCCGTCTGTGAAGTAGAATTGTATAAGTGT